>NC_081319.1:61747320-62432320 GCF_026419965.1 Kogia breviceps
TCCCTACCAGTCTCTCTATCACTCTCCTCTAGGTGGTCAAAAGCACCGAGCTAATCTCCATGTGCTACACAGCTGCTTCCCACTAGCAAACTATTTTACATTTGGTAGTATATATAAGTCCATGCCACTCTCTCACTTTGGCCCAGCTTACACTTCCCCCTCCCCATGTCCTCAAGTTGATTCTCTACATCTGTGTCTTTATTCCTGCCCTGCCCCTAAATTTGTTTTGTTTTTTCTTTACATTCCATATATATGTGTTAGCACATGGTATTTGTTTTTCTCTTTCTGACTTACTTCACTCTGTATGACAGACTCTAGGTCCATCCACCTTACTAAAAATAACTCAATTTCATTTCTTTTTATGGCTGAGTAATATTCCATTGTATATATATGCCACATCTTCTTTATCCATTCACCTGTTGATGGACACTTAGGTTGCTTCCATGTCTTGGCTATTGTAAATAGAGCTGCAATGAACATTGTAGTACATGACTCTTTTTGAATTATGGTTTTCTCAGGATATATGCTCAGTAGTGTGATTGCTGGGTCATATGGTAATTCTGTTTTTAGTTTTTTAAGGAACCTTCATACTGCTCTCCATAGGGGCTGTATTAATTTACATTCCCACCAACAGTGCAAGAGGGTTCCCTTTTCTCCACACCCTCTCCAGAATTTATTGTTTGTAGATTTTTTGATGATGGCCATTCTGACTAGTGTGAGGTGATACCTCATGGTAGTTTTGATTTGCATTTCTCTAATGATTAGTGGTGTTGAGCATTCTTTCATGTGTTTGTTGGCCATCTGTAT
The DNA here is from genome assembly GCF_026419965.1 of Kogia breviceps. NCBI lineage: Eukaryota > Metazoa > Chordata > Mammalia > Artiodactyla > Physeteridae > Kogia > Kogia breviceps. Next base: position 61,748,128 of record NC_081319.1, read on the forward strand.
ATCTTCTTTGGAGAAATGTCTATTTAGGTCTTCTGTGCACGTTTGGATTGGCTGTTTGTTTTTTCATATTCAGCTGCATTAGCTGCTTGTAAATACCGGGGATAAATTCTTTGTCAGTTGCTTCATTTGTAAATATTCTTTCCCATTCTGAGAGTTATCTTTTCATCTTGTTTACAGTTTCCTTTCTTGTGCAAAACCTTTTAAGTTTCATTAGGTCCCGTTTGTTTATCTTTGTTTTTAATTCCATTTCTCTAGGAGATGGGTCAAAAAAGATCTTGCTGTGATTTGTATCATAGTGTTCTGCCTAAGTTTTCCTCTAAGACTTTTACAGTGTCTGGCCTTACATTTAGGTCTTTAATCCATTTTGAGTTTATTTTTGTGTATGGTGTTAGAGAGTTCTAATTTCATTCTTTTTCATGTAGTTGTCCAGTTTTCCCAGCACCACGTATTGAAGAGGCTGTCTTTTCTCCATTGTATACTCTTGCCTCCTTTATCAAAAATAAGGTGACCATATGAGTGTGGGATTATCTCTGGACTTTCTATCCTGTTCTATTGATCTATATTTCTGTTTTCATGCCAGTACCATACTGTCTTGATTACTGTAGCTTTGTAGTATAAGACTGGGAGCCTGATTCTTCCATCTCTGTTTTTCGTTCTCAAGATTGCTTTGGCTCTTCAAGGTCTTTTGTGTTTCCATACAAATTGTGCAATTTTTTGTTCTAGTTCTGTGAAAAATGCCATTGGTAGTTTGATAGGGATTGCATTGAATCTGTAGATTGCTTTGGGTAGTATAGTCATTTTCACAATGTTGATTCTTCCAATCCAAGAACATGGTAAATTTCTCCATCTGTTTCTATCATCTTAAAATTCTTTCATCAGTCTCTTATAGTTTTCAGCATACAGGTCTTTTGTCTCCTCAGGTAGGTTTATTCCTAGGTATTTTATTATTATTATTTTTTTTTGCGGTATGCGGGCCTCTCACTTTTGTGGCCTCTCCCTTTGCGGAGCACAGGCTCCGGACGCGCAGGCCTAGCGGCCATGGCTCACGGACTTAGTTGCTCCGCGGCATGTGGGATCTTCCCGGACCAGGGCACGAACCCGTGTCTCCTGCATCGGCAGGCGGATTCTCAACCACTGCGCCACCAGGGAAGCCCGTATTTTATTATTTTTGTTGCAATGGTAAATGGGAGTGTTTCGTTAATTTTATCTTTCAGATTTTTCATCATTAGAGTTTAGGAACGCAAGAGATTTCTGTGCATTAATTTTGTATCCTGCTACTTTACCAAATTCATTGTTAAGCTCTAGTAGTTTTCTGGTAGGATCTTTATGATTCTCTATGTATAGTATCATGTCATCTGCAAACAGTGACAGCTTTACTTCTTCTTTTCCTATTTGGATTATTTTATTTTATTTTTTCATCTCTGATTGCTCTGGTAAAACTTCCAAAACTGTGTTAAATAATAGTGGTGAGAGTGGAAAACCTTATCTTGTTCCTGATCTTAGAAGAAATGGTGAGGAAATGGTTTCAGATTTTCACCATTGAGAACGGTGTTGACTGTAGGTTTGTCATATATGGCCTTTATTTTGTTGAGGTAAGTTCCCTCTATGCCTAGTTTCTAGAGGGTTTTTAGCATAAATGGGTGTTGAATTTTCTTGAAAGCTTTTTCTGCATCTATTGAGATGATCATATGGTTTTTCTCCTTCAGTTTGTTAATATGGTTTATCACATTGATTGATTTGTGTATATTTAAGAATCCTTGCATTCATGGGATAAACCCCATTTGATCATGGTTTATGATCCCTTTAATGTGCTGTTGGATTCTGTTTGCTTGTATTTTATTGAGGATTTTTGTGTCTATGTTCATCAGTGATATTGGCCTCTAATTTTCTTTCTTTGTGACATCTTTGTCTGCTTTTGGTATCAGGGTGATGGTGACCTCGTGGAATGAGTTTGGGAGTGCTTCTCCCTCTGCAATATTTTGGAAGAGTTTGAGAGGGATAGGTGTTAGCTCTTCTCTAAATGTTTGATAGAATTCACCTGTGAAGCCACCTGGGTCTGGGATTTTGTTTATTGGAAGAATTTTAATCACAGTCTCAATTTCAGTGCTTGTGTTTGGTCTGTTTATATTTTCTATTTCCTCCTGGTTAAGTCTCAGAAGGGTGTGCTGTTTTAAGAATGTGTCCATTTCTTCCAGGCTGTCCATTTCATTGGCATATAGTTGCTTGTAGTAATCTCTCATGATCCTTTGTATTTCTGCAGTATCAGATGTTATTTCTCCTTTTCATTTCTAATTCTATAGATTTGAGTCTTCCTTTTTTTTCTTGGTGATTCTGGCTAATGGTTTATCAATTTTGTTTATCTTCACAAAGAACAAGCTTTTAGTTCAATTGATCTTTGCTATAGTTTCTTTCATTTTTTAAAAATTTATTTCTGATCTGATCTTTATGATTTCTTTCCTTCTGCTAACTGGAGTTTTTTTGTTCTTCTTTCTCTAATTGCTTTAGGTGTAAGGTTAGGTTGTTTATTTGAGATATTTCTTGTTTCCTGAGGTAGGATTGTATTGCTATAAACTTATCTCTTAGAACTGATTTTGCTGCATCCCATACGTTTTGGATCATTGTGTTTTCATTGTCATTTGTTTCTAGGTATGTTTTGATTTCCTCTTTGATTTTGGAAGTGATCTCTTGGTTATTTAGCAGTGTATTGTTTAGCCTCCATGTGTTTGTATTTTTTGCAGATTTTTTCCTGTAATTGATATCTAGTCTCATAACATTGAGGTCAGAAAAGATACTTCATACAATTTCAATTTTCTTAAATTTACAAAGGCTTGATTTGTGACCCAAGGTATGATCTATCCTGGAGACTGTTCCTTGAGCACTTGAGGAGAAAGTGTACTCAGTTGTTTTTAGATGGAATGTCCTATAAATATCAATTAGGTCCATGTTGTTTAATGTATCATTTATGATTGTGTTTCCTTATTTATTTTCATTGTGGATGCCCTACCATTGGTGAAAGGGGAGTGTTAAAATCTCCTACTATTATTGTGTTACTGTTGATTTCCCCTTTTATGGCTGTTAGTATTGGCCTTATGTATTGAGGTGCTCTTATGCTGCTTGCATAATATTTGTAATTGTTATATCTTCTTCTTGGATTGATACCTTGATCATTATGTAGTGTCCTTCTTTGTCTCTTGTAATAGTATTTTTTTGAAGTCTTTTTTGTCTGATATGCAGTTTGCTACTCCAGCTTTCTTTTGATTTCTGTTTTCATGGAGTATCTATTTCCTTCCCTTCACTTTCAGTCTGTATATGTCTCTGGCTGTGAAGTAGGTCTCTTGTAGACAGCATATATATGGGTATTGTTTCTGTATCCATTCAGCCAGTCTATATCTTTTGGTTGGAAGATTTAATCCATTTATATTTAAGGTAATTATTGATGTGTAAGTTCCTATTATCAGTTTCTTAATTGTTTTCAGTTTGTTATTGTACATCTTTCCCTTCTCTGTGTTTCCTGCCTAGTGTAGTTCGTTTAGTGTTTGTTGTAAAGCTTGTGTAGTGGTGCTGAATTCTCTTAGCTTTTGCTTATGTGTAAAGGTTTTAATTGCTGTGTGGAGTAATCTTGGTTGTAGATTTTTCCCTTTCATCACTTTAAATATGTCCTGCCACTCCCTTCTGGATTGCAGAGTTTCTGCTGAAAGATCAGCGGTTAACATCTATGGGGATTCCCTTGTATGTTATTTGCTGTTTTTTCCTTGGTGATTTTGCTATTTTTTCTTTGTATTTAATTTTTGATAGTTTGATTAATATGTGTCTTGGCATGTTTCTCCTTGGATTTATCCTGTATGGGACTCTCTGCACTTCCTGGACTTGATTGACAATTTCCTTTCCCATATTAGGGAAGTTTTCAATTATAATCTCTTCAAATATCTTCTTAGTCCCTTTCTTTTTCTCTTCTTCTTCTGGGACCCCTATAATTCAAATGTTGGTATGTTTCATGTTGTCTCAGAGGTCTCTGAGAAGGTCCTCAATTCTTCTCATTCTTTTTTCTTTATTCTGCTCTGTGGTAGTTATTGCCACTATTTTATCTTCCAGGTCAGTTTTCCCTTTTTCTGCCTCAGTTATTCTGCTATTGATTCCTTGTAGATAATTTTTAATTTCATTTAATGTGTTTATCATTGTTTGTTTGCTCTTTAGTTCTTCTCGGTCCTTGTTAAACGTTTCTTGTATTTTCTCCATTCTATTTCCAAGATTTTTGATGATCTTTACTATCATTACACTGAATTCCTTTTCAAGTAGACTGCCTATTTCCTCTTCATTTGTTTGGTCTGGTGGTTTTTTACCTTACTCCTTCATCTGCCCTGTGTTTCTCTGTCTTCTCATTTTGCTTCACTTACTGTGTTTGGGTTCTCCTTTTCCCAGGCTGCAGGTTCATAGTTTTAATTGTTTTTGGTGACTGCCTCCAGTGGCTAAGGTTGGTTCAGTGGCTTGTGTTGGCTTCCTGTTGGAGTGGTCTAGTGCCTGTGTTCTGGAGGATGAGGCTGGAACTTATCTTTCTGGTGGACAATACCATGTCCAGTGTGTGTTTTGGGGTGTTTGTGACATTATTATGATTTGAGGCAGCCTCTCTGCTAATTGGTGGGGTTGTGTTCCTGTGTTGCTATTTGTTTGGCATAGGGTGTCCAGCACTGTAGCTTGCTGGCCGTTGAGTGGAGCTGGGTCTTAGCATTGAGATCGAGATCTCTGGGAGAACTTTCTCTGTTTGGTATTATGTGGATCCAGGAGATCTCTGGTGGACCAATGTCATAAACTTGGTTCTCCCACCTCAGAGGCACAGGTTTGACACTTGGCCAGAACCCCAAGACCTTGTCAGCCATGTGGCTCAGAAACAAAGGGAGAAAAAAAATAAAGAACAGAGCAAAGAAATGTAAAATAAAGTTATTAAAATAAAAAAATTTTAAATTATTAAAAATAAAAAAATTTAAAAGTAATAAAAACAGAAAGAAAGAAAGAAGAGAACAGCTAAATAAAAAACCCAAACCAAATCTACCAATGATAACAAGCGCTAAAATGTATAGTAAAAAAAAAAAAAAAGAACAGACAGAACCCTAGGAAAAATGGTGAAAGCAATGTTAAACAGACAAAATCACACAAGGAAGCATACATACACATTCACAAAAAGAGAAAAGGAAAAAAATATGTATATATCTATATTAAATAAAAGGGAAGAGAGCAACAATATCAATAAACAAATCTACCAATGATTATAAACTCTAAATACTAAACTATGATAAACATAAAACCAGAAACAAATTGGATTCAGAAAGAAAACCTCATGTCTACAGTTGTTCCCAAAATCCACTGCCAAAATTTTGGGATGATTCATTGTCTACTCAAGTATTCCAGAGATGTAGAGTACATCAAGTTGATTGTGGAGATTTAATCTCTGCTCCTGAGGCTGCTGGGAGAAATTTCCCTTTCCCTTCTTTGTTTGCATAGCTCTTGGAATTCAGCTTTGGATTTGGCCCTGCCTCTGTGTGTAAGTCTACTGAGGGCCTCTGTTCTTCACTCAGATAGGAGAGGGTTAAAGTAGCAACTGATTAGGGGGCTCTGGCTCACTCAGTCAAGGAGGAAGGAGGGGTAAGGAAAGCAGGGAGAGTCTGCAGTGGCAGAGGCCTGCATGATGTTGCAACAGCCAGAGGAACGCCAAGTGTTCTCCCACTGAACTTGTCCCTGGATCACGGAACCCTGACATTGGCAGGCTCCACAGGCTCCCAGGAGAGGAGGTGTGGATAGTGACTTGTGCTTGCGCACAGGCTTCTTGGTGGCTGCAGCAGCAGCCTTAGCGTTTCATGCTCGTGTTTGGTGTCCATGCTGATAGCCGTGGCTCGCATCCATCTCTGGAGCTCATTTAGGCAGTGTTTTGAATCCCCTCTCCTCACACACCTGAAAGCAATGGTCTCTTGCCTCTTAGACAGGTCCAGACTTATTCCCAGACTCCCTCCTGGCTAGCTGTGGCACACTAGCCCCCTTCATGTTGTGTTCTTGAAGCCAGCCCGTCCTCTCCCTGGGTTCTGACCTCCGAAGCCCAAGCCTCAGCTCCCAGCCCCACCAGCCCCGGTGCGTGAGCAGACAAGACTCTTAGGCTGGTGAGTGTTGGTTGGCACCAATCCTCTCTGCAGAAATCTCTCTGCTTTGCCCTCTGCACCCCTGTTGCTGCGCTCTCCTCCATGGCTCCAAAGCTTCCCTCCCACCCAACCCCTCTCCGCCAGTGATTACTAGTGTGTGGTAACTTTTACTCCTTCACAGCTCCCTCCCAGTGGTGCAGGTCCGGTCCCTATTCTTTTGTCTCTGTTTTTTCTTTTGCCCTACCCAGGTACGTGGGGGAGTTTCTTGCCTTTTGGGAAGTCTGAAGTCTTCTGCCAGTGTTCAGTAGGTGTTCTGCAGGAGTTATTCCACAAGTAGATGTATTTCTGATGTATTTGTGGGGTGGAAGGTGATCTCCACCTCTTACTCCTTTACCATCTTTTATTTTTCACACACACACACACACACACACACACACACTGTATTTTACTTTTACAAGAGATAAATAAACTGACACCAAGCATTGTAAATGGATGACCACAACAAAAGCAACAATGATTGCAATTACAAAACACAAAACACACTTATACTATGTCATAATATTGACATTCAGTCCAGTAATCCTCCACTGTAACAGCTCCTTTACTTTGCAGTGAAAATTGATTTGTATATTTTTTGCTTCTGAGTTCTTGTGGGATTTTTTTAAATTTTATTAAACAGAAAGTCACAAAAATTATAATCATCCTCATCAGTTCACTCAGTCTCATGTAATTAATTTTTTTTCATCTTGAACTTTTGTTAGCACTTTTATGAATTCATCATCCTCTACCATCTTGAAGGTCTCTCTCCTTACAAGTTTTGTTACACACGAAACATACATCTGTCACAGCATGGTTATGTCTTAGATTCACTTAAAGAACACAGTGTGCTATGCAGTTTCTAAGTAGATTGTAAGAAACATTATTTTACAATCTTCTTAAACATTTATACCAGAATCACAGAATGAATATCACTTGGATTCACTGATAGAGCTCTGTGCAGAACAGTTTGCAGCTTCTTTGCAAGAAATATTTTAATACAAGTTTTGTTAAACTTCACTGCACACCTCAAAAATGGGTATCACTTGTATTCACAGAAGGAAGCCTGTGCAGAATGCACTTTGCCAGTATCTTATTAGAGACATTTTCTTACAATGCTTGTGAAACAATCCACTGAGTGCATCTCAGAATGGGTATTGTATAATTTTACAGAAAGAAGCCTGTGAAGAATTCAGTTAGCTTCTAAAACACATTTGCTTACAATACTTCACTTACAAGAAATACTTCACTTACAAGAATCACATAATGGGTATGACATAGAATCATTTAAAGAGAAGAGTGGTCTGCAGTTTACAACTAGAGGATAAGGAACATTTTCTTACATGTTGTGTTAACACTTCACTAGGCCCATCACTGCACGGATATCTTTTGGATTTCTTCATAGAACCTATGCAGAAAGTTTACAAGAAACATTTTAAGAAAAATTAAGCTCACACTTCAGTTCATGCACCACAGGATGAGTGTCTTGCATTCATAGAAAGAAGCCTGTGTAGAACACACTTTGCAGCTAGCTAATAGGAAACATTTTCTTAAAAGTCTTGTTAAACACTTCACTACACTCCTCTCAGAATGGGTATCACTTGGATTCACTGAAATTACACGGTGCAGCTTGCAGTTAGCATGTAACCTCTAAAACATATTGTTAGAATTGTTGTCAAACATATTCTACACTCATCACAAAACTGGGTATCACCTGTATTCACAAAAAATACCTCTGTGTATAATGCATTAGCAATTAGCTTAAATTTTTTTTCTTAAACATTTTGTTAAACTCTTAACTGCAGTTTTTACAGAATAGATATATCTTGGAATCACTAAGTACCTTGTGTAGAAAGTACTTTGCAACTAGACTTTAGGAAACATTTGCTTACAAGTCTTGTTAAACACTTCTCTACTACATCACAGAATATATATCATTTGGATTCACTTAAAGAACACAGTGTAGCATGCAGCTTGCAGTTACATCGTTAAGTCCATTAAACACTTAACTGCATGGTTCATAGCATGGGTATTGATTGGATTTGCTAAAAAACACTGTGCTGAACAAAGTTTGCAACTAGCTTGTAAAAAACTTTTCTTACAAATCTTGCAAAAGACTTCACTACACAATTCACATAATAGCTATTGCTTGCGTTCAAAGAACACTGGCTTGTAAGAAACATGTTTACTAAATTCTTATTATACATTTCACTACATGAACTACAGAAGACATATGGTTTCCATTCCCTGAAAGAACATTGTGCTGAATGAAGTTTGTAACTAGTTATACGTTTCTTCATTACTGGATTTGTGAAACCGCTCAGTGTATGTATCATAGAATCAGTATTACTTTAATTCCCTGAAACAACACTGAGCTGAAAACAGCTTGAAAGTAACTTTTAAGAATCATCTTTATTACAAGTTGGTTAAGTGCTACACTACATGCATTATAGTATTTTATAACTTCCATTCACTGAAAGTTAACTGTGTTGAATGCAGCTTGCAAGCAGCTTGTGTTAAACAAAAAAACACAGGTCCCAAATGGCATCTGTGCTAAAACTCACGATACCAAACTTAAACTTAATGCCTAATCTAACTAAAGTTTCAATCTTCACCAGAAACATAAACTTAATTAACCATTCTGGAATTTTTACGGTTGGCATTAATGAGGTAATCTAACTCATAGGCCCTCTCCATCCTTCAGAGGAAGAGGCAATCTGCATGATAAACCTATGCCTTTCCTTTCCCCTTAAAAAGATACCCTGGGCTAAAAATAAAGCCTGTCTTTTGTTAATAGCCCCTACCCTCCTTCCTGTAAACATCTTTCTTTTTGTATAACACTTTAGAACACTCTTCTGGATGGGATGCTGCTTGATTCATGGATCACCTAAAAAAGCCCATTAGATCTTCACATTTGCTTGGTTGAATTTTTTTTTAACAAGTTGGCAGCAGCAACAGGATGCAAAGTGAACTTCTGATGGCATGCTGGGACAACTAGAAACACAGTTCACTGTCTTTCTCACAATTTAGAGGGCTTTTGATATGTATCTCTCAGTTGAGCTCCACTGCTTTTGTGTTCTAGCTCTTTATCTAACTGGCTTTTTAGACCACAATTCCCTGGTGTAGAACCCTAGTCCTTAGATCTGTCCCTGGATTCCATTTTCCATCTGTGTGGAATTCTTCCACTGATTCCACATTGGGAACTGTTTGTGTGTCAGCTACAGTTTTCCAGTTGTGTGGAAACACACTTAAGTTCCTGTTCTTTGATGTCTGCTGGTTTAACCCTTTCCCTTAGTCCAAAGTTCCATGGGAACTGTTGGTGATTACCAGCCAAAGTTGGACTGGGTCCAACTTAAGAACCAAACTGGGTCCAGGATTGAATGGGGTTTGATTTGAGCTGGACTCAGCCCAGTGGGAGTTCTCAGTTGGATATTAAATAAGGGATAGTTGCTACTGGAAATCTTGGATACACCTGGGAGCTGATTAGTTTGGCTCCAAGAATCCCAAAGGTCTAGCTAAAATAAAAGACATTCTTTATATCCAAAGAATTAAACACAACACCCCGGTACACCTGCTTATTTTATGTTTAGCAATTATAGTTGCAACTATCTAACAAGATGGCAAGATTTTGCTAAAAACAACCTAGAATTTCAGTGGCCCCTATGGGGATCAAATGAAAAATTTTTTTAAGTGCACTTGAGAGTAAGAGATCCCAAATTGTAGAGACATGATAAATGGAATGCCTACTTTAATTGGTACACAGACACTTACAAAAGGCAAAGGAGTCTAAAATAACTTCACTAAATGACACAAAAGGACTTAAAACAAAAGATGATAGGACTGATGTGACCCCTACTGTCCCCCACCTGACTTTTTCACCTGAGTACTCATGTTTTACTAATTCTCTGTCTGGATTGCCTTTCTATTTTGAAGACACTGTTACACAGTTAACACAGTTAAAATAAAACTACTCAAGAGAAGATGGCGGAAGAGCAAGATGCAGAGATCACCTTCCGTCCCACAGATACATCAGAAATACATCTACACGTGGAACTGCTCCTATAGAACACCCACTGACCGCTGGCAGAAGACCTCAGACCTCCCAAAAGGCAAGAAACTCCTCACGTACCTGGGTAGGGCAAAAGAAAAAAGAATAAACAGAGACAAAAAATAGGGACGGGACCTGCACCAGTGGGAGGGAGTCGTGAAGGAGGAAAGGTTCCCTCACACTAGAAGCCCCTTCACCGGCGGAGACTGCGGGTGGCAGAGGGGGAATCTTTGGAGACACAGAGGAGAGCACAGCAACAGGGTGCAGAGGGCAAAGCGGAGAGATCCCCGCAGAGGATCAGTGCTGACCGGCACTCACCAGCCCGAGAGCCTTGTCTGCTTACCCGCCAGGATGGGCGGGGGCTGGGAGCTGAGGCTCGGGCTTTGGTCAGATCGCAGGGAAAGGACTGGCGGCACGAACACAGCTTGAAGGGGTTAGTGCACCACGGCTAGCCGGGAGGGAGTCCGGGAGAAGTCTGGAGCTGCCGAAGAGGCAAGAGACCTTTTCTTGCCTCTTTGCTTCCTGGGGCGCGAGGAGAGGGGATTAAGCGCGCCGTTTAAAGGAGCTCCAGAGACGGGCGCAAGCTGCGGCAATCAGCGCGGACACCAGAGATGGGCTTGAGACGATAAGGCCACTGCTGCCACCACCAAGAAGGCTGTGTGCGAGCACAGGTCACTCTCCACACCGCCCCTCCAGGGAGCCTGTGCAGCCCGCCACTGCTAGGGTCTCGGGATTAAGGGACAACTTCCCCGGGAGAACACGCGGCGCGCCTCAGGCTGGTGCAACGTCACGCCGGCCTCTGCCACCGCCGACTCGCCCCACATCCGTACTCCTCCCTCCCCCACGCCTGAGTGAGCCAGAGCCCCCGAATCAGCTGCTCCTTTAACACCCTCCTGTATGAGCAAAGAACAGATGCCCTCAGGTGATCTACATGCAGAGGCGGGGCCAAATCCAAAGCTTAACCCCCTGGAGCTGTGCGAACACAGAAGAGAAAGGGAAATCTCTCCCAGTAGTATCAGAAGCAGCGGATTAAAGCTCCACAATCAACTTGATGTACCCTGCATTTGCGGAATGCCTGAATAGACAATGAATCATCCCAAATTGAGGAGGTGGACTTTGGGAGCAAGATATATTATTTTCCCCCCCTTTTTCTCTTTTTCTCAGTGTGTATGTCTATGCTTCTGTGTGAGATTTTGTCTGTATAGCTTTGCTTTCACCATTTTTCCTAGGGTTCTGACCATCCCGTTTTTTTTTTTTTTAAATTTTTCTTCTTAATAATTATTGTTTATTTTAATAACTTTATCCTACTATATTTTATCTTCTTTCTTTCTTTCTCTCTTTCTCTTTCTTTTTCTTTCTTTCTTTCTTTCTTTCTTTCTTTCTTTCTTTCTTTCTTTCTTTCTTTCTTTCTTTCTTTCTTTCTTTCTTTCTTTCTTTCTTTCTTTCTTTCTTTCTTTCTTTCATTTTTTCTTCCTTTTATTCTGAGCCATGTGGATTAAAGGCTCTTGGTGCTCCAGCCAGACATCAGGCTGTGTCTCTGAGGTGGGAGAACCAACTTCAGGACACTGGTCCACAAGATATCTCCCAGCTCCATGTAATATCAAACAGCAAAAATCTCCCAGAGATCTCCATCTCAACACCAAGACCCAGCTTCACTCAATGACGAGCAAGCTACAGTGCTGGACACTCTATGCTCAACAACTAGCAAGACAGGAACACAGCCCCACCCATTAGCAGAGAGGCTGCCTAAAATCATAATAAGGCTACAGACACCCCAAAACACACCACCAGACGTGGACCAGCCTACCAGAAAGACAAGATCCAGCCTCATCCACCAGAACACAAGCACTAGTCCCCTCAACCAGGAAACCTACTCAACTCACTGAACCAACCTTAGCCACTGAGGACAGACACCAAAAACAACGGGAACTACAAACCTGCAGCCTACAAAAAAGAGACACCAAACACAATAAGATAAGCAAAATGAAAAGACAGAAAAACACACAGCATGATGAAGGAGCAAGGTAAAAACCCACCAGACGTAACAAATGAAGAGGAAATAGGCAGCCGAACTGAAAAAGAATTCAGAATAATGATAGTAAAGATGATCCAAAATCTTGGAAATAGAATAGACAAAATGCAAGATACATTTAACAAGGACCTAGAAGAACTAAAGAGGAAGCTAGCAACGATGAACAACACAATATATGAAATTAAAAATACTCTAGATGGGATCAATAGCAGAATAACTGAGGCAGAAGAATGGATAAGTAACCTGGAAGATAAAATAGTGGAAATAACTACTGCAGAGCAGAATAAAGAAAAAAGAATGAAAAGATCTGAGGACAGGCTCAGAGACCTCTAGGACAACATTAAACACACCAATATTCGAATTTTAGGGGTGTCAGAAGAAGAAGAGAAAAAGAAAGGGACTGAGAAAATATTTGAAGAGATTATAGTTGAAAACTTCCATAATATGGGACAGGAAATAGTTAATCAAGTTCAGGAAGCACAGAGAGTCCCATACAGGATAAATCCAAGGAGAAACATGCCAAGACACAAATTAATCAAACTATCATTAAATTAAATAAAAAGAAAACATATTAAAAGCAGCAAGGGAAAACCAACAAATAACACACGAGGGTATCCCCATAAGGTTAACAGCTGATCTTTCAGCAGAAACTTTGCAAGCCAGAAGGGAGTGGCAGCACATATTTAAAGGGATGAAGGAGAAAAACCTACAACCAAGATGACTCTACCCAGCAAGGCTTTCATTCAGATTTGATGGAGAAATTAAAACCTTTACAGACAAGCAAAAGCTGAGAGAGTTCACACCACCAAACCAGCTTTACAACAAATGCTAAAGGAACTTCTCTAGGCAGGAAACAAAAGAGAAGGAAAAGACCTACAAGAACAAACCAAAACAATTAAGTAAATGGTAATAGGAACATACATATTGATAATTACCTTAAATGTAAATGGATTAAATGCTCCCACCAAAAGACACAGACTGGCTGAATGGATACAAAAGCAAGACCCATATATATGCTGTCTACAAGAGACACACTTCAGACCTAGGAACACATACAGACTGAAAGTGAGGGGATGGAAAAAGATATTCCATGCAAATGGAAATCAGAAGAAAGCTGGAGTACAATTCTCATATCAGACAAAATAGACTTTAAAATAAACACTATTAGAAAAGACAAAGAAGAACACTACATAATGATCAAGGGATCGATCCATAAAGAAGATATAATAATTGTAAATATTTATGCACCCAACATAGGAACACCTCAATACATAAGGCAAATACTAACAGCCATAAAAGGGGAAACTGACAGTAACACAATCATAATAGGGGACTTTAACACCCCACTTTCACCAATGGACAGATCATGCAAAATGAAAATAAATAAGGAAACACAAGTTTTAAATGATACATCAAACAACATGGACTTAATTGATATTTATAGGACATTCCATCCAAAAAGCAAAGAATACACATTTTTCTCAAGTGCTCATGGAACATTCTCCAGGATAGATCATATATTGGGTCACAAATCTAGCCTTGGTAAATTTAAGAAAATTGAAATCATATCAAGTATCTTTTCTGACCACAAAGCTATGAGATTAGATATCAATTACAGGAAAAGATCTGTAAAAAATACAAACACATGGAGGCTAAACAATACACTACTTAATAATGAAGTGATCACTGAAGAAATCAGAGAGGAAAAAAAAATACCTAGAAACAAATGATAATGGAGACACAACGACCCAAAACCTATGGATGCAGCAAAAGCAGTTCTAAGAGGGAAGTTTATTGCAATACAATCCTACCTTAAGAAACAGGAAATATCTTGAATAAACAACCTAAACTTGCACCTAAGCAATTAGAGAAAGAAGAACAAAAAAACCCCAAGAGTTAGCAGATGGAAAGAAATCATAAAGATCAGATCAGAAATAAATGAAAAAGAAATGAAGGAAACAATAACAAAGATCAGTAAAACTAAAAGCTGGTCCTTTGAGAAGATAAACAAAATTGATAAACCATTAGCCAGACTCATCAAGAAAAAAAGGGAGAAGACTCAGATCAATAGAATTAGAAATTAAAAAGGAGATGTAACAACGGACACTGCAGAAATACAAACGACTATGAGAGATACTACAAGCAATTCTATGCCAATAAAATGGACAACCTGCAAGAAATGGACAAATTCTTAGAAATGCACAAGCTGCCGAGCGTGAACCAGGAAGAAATAGAAAATATGAACAGACCAATCACAAGCACTGAAATTGAAACTGTGATTAAAAATCTTCCAACAAACAAAAGCCCAGGACCAGATGGCTTCACAGGAGAATTCTATCAAACATTTAGAGAAGAGCTAACACCTATCCTTCTCAAACTCTTCCAAAAGGTAGCAGAGGGAGGAACACTCTCAAACTCATTCTGTGAGGCCACCATCACCCTGATACCAAAACCAGGCAAAGAGGTCACAAAGAAAGAAAACTACAGGCCAATATCACTGAGGAACATAGATTCAAAAATCCTCAACAAAATATCAGCAAACAGAATCCAACAGCATATTAAAAGCATCATACACCATGATCAAGTGGGGTTTATTCCAGGAATGCAAGGATTCTTCAATATACGCAAATCAATCAACGTGATACACCATATCAACAAACTGAAGGAGAAAAACCATATGATCATCTCAATAGATGCAGAGAAAGCTTTTGATAAAATTCAACACCCATTTCTGATAAAAACCCTGCAGAAAGTAGGCATAGAGGGAACTTTCCTCAACATAATAAAGGCCATATATGACAATCCCATAGCCAACATCATCCTCAAAGGTGAAAAATTGAAACCATTCCCCTAAGATCAGGAAAAAGGCAAGGTTGCCCACTCTTACCACTCTTATTCAACATAGGTTTGGAAGTTCTAGCTACAGCAATCAGAGAAGAAAAAGAAATAAAAGGAATCCAAACTGGAAAAGAAGTAAAGCTGTCAATGTTTGCAGATGACATGATACTATACATAGAGGATCCTAAATATGCTACCAGAAAACTACTAGAGCTAATCAAAGAATTTGGTAAATTAGCAGGATACAAAATTAATGCACAGAAATCTCTGGTATTCTTATACAGTAATGATGAAAGATCTGAGAGTGAAATTAAGAAAACACTCCCATTTACCATTGCAACCAAAAGAATAAAATATCTAGGAATAAACCTACCTAAGGAGACAAAAGACCTGTATGCAGAGAATTATAAGACACTGATGAAAGAAATTAAAGATTATTCAAATAAGAGAGATATACCATGTTTTTGGATTGGAAGAATCAACATTGTGAAAATGACTTTACTACCCAAAGCAATCAACAGATTCAATGCAATCACTATCAAGTTACCACTGGCATTTTTAACAGAACTAGAACAAAATAATTTCACAATTTGTATGGAAACACAAAAACCCTGAATAGCCAAAGCAATCTGGAGAATGAAACATGGAGCTGGAGGAATCAGGCTCCCTGACTTCAGACTATACTACAAAGCTACAGTAATCAAGACAGTATGGTACTGGCACAAAAACAGAAATGCAGATCAATGGAACAGGATAGAAAGCCCAGAGATAAACCCACACACATATGGTCACCTTATCTTTGATAAAGAAGGCAAGAATACACAGTGGAGAAAAGACAGCCTCTTCAATAAGTGGTGCTAGGAAAACTGGACAGGTACATGTAAAAGTATGAAATTAGAACACTCCCTAACACCATACACAAAAATAAACTCAAAATGGGTTAAAGACCTACATGTAAGTCCAGACACTATCAAACTCTTAGAGGGAAACATAGGCAGAACACTCTATAACATAAATCACAGCAAGATCCTTTTTGACCCACCTCCTAGAGCAATGGAAATATAAACAAATGGGACCTAATGAAACTTAAAAACTTTTGCACAGCAAAAGATACCATAAACAAGACCAAAAGATAACCCTCAGAATGGGGGAAAATTGTTGCAAATGAAACAACTGACAAAGGATTAATCTCCAAATTTATAAGCAAATCATGCAGCTCAGTAAGAAGAAAACAAACAACCCAATCTAAAAATGGGCAGAAGACCTAAATAAGCATTTCTCCAAAGAAGATATACAGAATGCCAACAAACACATGAAAGAATGTTCAACATCATTAATCATTAGAGAAATGCAAATCAAAACTACAATGAGATATCATCTCACACAGGTCAGAATGGTCATCATCAAAAAATCTAGAAACAATAAATGCTGGAGAGGGTGTGGAGAAAAGAGAACATTCTTGCACTGTTGGTGGGAATGTAAATTGATACAGCCACTATGGAGAACAGTATGGAGGTTCCTTAAAAAACTACAAATTGAACTATCATATGACCCAGCAATCCCACTACTGGGCATATACCCTCAGAAAACCATAATTCAAAAAGGGTCATGTACCAAAATGTTTATTGCAGCTCTATTTACAATAGCCAGGACATGGAAGCAACCTAAGTGTCCATCAACAGATGAATGGATAAAGAAGATGTGGCACATATATACAATGGAATATTACTTAGCCATAAAAAGAAATGAAACTGAGTTATTTGTAATGAGGTGGATAGACCTGGAGTCTGTCATACAGAGTGAAGTAAGTCAGAAGGAGAAAAACAAATACCATATGCTAACACATATATAGGGAATCTAAGAAAAAAAATGTCATGAAGAGATTAGTGGTAGGACGGGAATAAAACACAGACCTACTAGAGCATGGACTTGAGGATATGGGGAGGGGGAAGTGTGGGCTGTGACGAAGTGAGAGAGTGGCAGGGACATATATACACTACCAAATGTAAATTAGCTAGCTAGTGGGAAGCCGCCACATAGCACAGGGAGATCACCTCTGTGCTTTGTGACCACCTAGAGGGGTGGGATAGGGAGGGTGGGAGGGAGGGTGACACAAGAGGAAAGAGATATGGAAACATATGTATATGTATAACTGATTCATTTTGTTGTAAAGGAGAATCTAACACACTATTGTAAAACAGTTATACTCAAATAAAGATGCTAAAAAATAAACAAAACAACTACTCATTTTTGCAGACAAACCTTTTCTGGTATTTTTCACTCCTTGGTTAAAGACTAAACTAGGAGTTATAGTTAAAGAACTTGCTAAAGGTAGGTAAGAAACCCAAAGGTTTTTTGAAGAGTTTAGCGTTGTTTTGGAGGCCTATGACCCCAGGCTGCTAGATCTTTGTCAGCTTGTGCACACATTATTAGGACCTGGCAAGTTAGAAATTCAGTTAGAGGGAAGTCCATCACAATTAGTGGAGCTGAAGCAATTCACCTGGTTATCTACTTTTGGGAAAAGAAAAAGTAGGCCTGGTGTGAAAACATCACAAATCCTTGGGAAGAAGCCATGGCCTAGGACTGGAAATGGAAAGAATTAGAAGTAGTGAAGACAAGGAGGTCTGAAGTAGAAGTTTGTGGAAGATTTTTGTATCATAATTCAATGCCAACAAGAAATCCACTGCAGAAGCACAGAATTATCAAGTAGACAAAATGACTTGGCTAATGACTTTAGCCATCCCAAAACTGGCCTAGTGGACACATGAACCAAGTAGTCACAGTAACAGAGACGGAGACTGTACACTGGTCCTATAGCAAGGATTCCCATTTATCAAGGCTGATCTGCCACCTCTGAAGGTTAAGCCCCCAGAAACAGATAACAAGTGAACAATTGTTGACAATTCAATTACATTGGGGTTGCTCCATGCTATAAGGGCCATGATTTCATCTTCACAAGGATACATACCAATTATGAGTATTGGTATTCCTATGGGTTTGACTTTCCTTTCCACAGAGTTTTAATCAGCACCACCATCTGGAGGTTTACTAAAAGCCTGATCCACAGGTATGGAATCCTTCATAACAGCATCCAACAGGAAAACCACTTCACAACAAATGCAGTATAGATGGGCCAATGACCCACTGATCTACTGATTGAATGACATCACTCACTCTTTACAGGCAGCTGGTGTCACAAAATGTTGGAATAGCTTTCTAATGGCGTAGCTGGATCACTAACTTGATGCCAGTACTGTGCAAAGATGGATTGCCATACTTCAGGATATAATATACACACTAAGTCATAGGTCTAAACAAGAAGCAAATATGGGACCAAAGAGCAAGTGGTAGAAATGAGTCATGACACTTACCATCTAGTATTACTCCTGATGACCCACTGTGAGACTTTGTGCTTTCCATTAGAGGTCCTAGTCTGAAAAGGGGCAAACTCTTGCTAAAGGAAACAGTAGAAGTCCCATTAAGCTACAACTACAGCTGTCACCTGGATAGTTTAGATTCTTCATGTCCAGAAACCACCAGGTAAGGGGAGACATCACCATCTTTGCAAGAGTGATTGAATCTGATTTCCAGAATGAGGTAAGGCTGCTTTTGCCATAAACGGGGCAGAAAGGAATACGTGTGGAATCCAGGTGATCCAGTTTGATACTTTGGGATATTCCCTTGTTTAATTTATATAGTGAGTGAACATATGCAGCAATCCTAGTTGATAAAGGTATGATTTCCTAGTGCTTAAACCCATCAGGAATGAGTTTTGAGGAACCTACACTTATCACTCAAAGACTGACTGTAGAGACAGGGCTAAAATTTGTCCTCCTAATGTCCCAATTTTAAAATTTCTCTCAGCAAGAGACATACACAAAAATGATGGGATACTTCCTGAAAATCTCTGGAGGAGAGACTTTATGAGACATACAAAGGGTAGACTGTGATGGCCATGGAGGTGTACACTCAGACATCCCTTCTAGAAAACCTGCTGCAAGAAGAATAGTTGGCAAATAACCTCTAGTTCCTACACATTTAAAATCCACCATAGTGGATACACAGTGTTCATGCTCTCTTTGGGCTACCCCTGGCCCATAACTGAGCACAACAGAGGTACTAGATCTAGGCAACTCTTGCCTTTTGTAGCACTCTACTTATGGGAAATTTTTACTTTAGCACTGTACAGCTCTCCTACCCAGCTTTCTTTCTTCCTTCTTTCCTTTCACAGATGTCACACATGTATCAGAATCTGCAGGCTTTTTCTGCTCCTGCTTTTCCTCTTTATCCTCTGCAGTCATTTCTCCCAGAAAATAACTTATGCATCTAATTCTGTCTTGTCATCTGTTTCTTACAGGATTAAAACTGAGACATCAGATAATGTCTGTAGAAGTTCAAATCATTGTGATTCAAACTAAGCACTCAAAAATGTTTTAGGAGGATCAAGATGGCAGAGTAGGAGAACACTGGGCTCACCTCCAATCATGAACACATCGAAATTACAACTATATATAGAGTGTCTCTCACTGAAATCCATCTGGGGACAAGGGAACAGCTCTTCTACAACAACGGCGGTAAAGAAAGATCCACACAGAGTCTGACAGGAAGGGAGGAGAAATGATCTGGTCAGGATGCACACCACTATTGAATATCACAGGTGTAGCGATCCTCCCTGGGGAATGAGATGTTTGAGTCACGACTTAGAAACCCCAGCCTTGGGACCTGACAATGGGAAGGTGAGCACCCTTAACTGGTTCGAACACCAGTGGGGCTTACTGGAGGACTGTAAGAAACTAGACGCCCTCTTGAAGAGCACATACATACACTTGCTTACTCTCAGTCACAGTGCAGAAGCAGCAGATTGAAAACTCCCTTGGGCTCTGGCTGGTTTGTCAGGGCTGCCACAGCATGGCCCCCAGAATGCACAGGGGCCCTGCTCCAAGTCCTCTAGCTCCTGTACTTCTCCCCACCAAGGCAGAGGCTGCTGTTACCAATGAGAGTGTGTACACTTGGATAAAACAGGACTGGCTTAGACCGAGGCCCTGCCCTTGACAAAGGGCAGTGGCAAGTATTGCCAACTCATGCATGCCTGCACACCCTCTAGAGGGACTGAAGGTAGCTCCAGGGTGGAGATTACCATTAGCAGAGGGCAGGTCCCTGTGCACATTTGGGAGAGAGTGGGGCCAGCCCAGTGGTGGTGTGGCACAAAATCCTCTGTCCCAGACTCAGCCTCTAACCAAGGTGAACACACCAGGGAAAAAGTGAAAATAGCACAGAAGTGCAGTACTGAGCCCTAAGGCCCTGTTCACATACCAAATCAAGGTGGAGACTGCCATCATGCTTAGGAGAAACTCAACTCTCAAGGCACAGGTTCTAGCCCTTTGCCCCACCCCCACCCTCACCCCCAATAGGACGGTGGCAGGCATTGAGCACAGGAGAAGCCCCAGCTTCTACCTGACTGTGGCTCTAGCCCTTCCACCTCCAGCTCTACGTTCCACCAAGGCAGTGGCTGCTAGCACAACCAGGGAAAGATGCAGATTATGTGTGCTTCAGATCCAGCTCTCCCAGCAAAGCCACTGAGACATGAAAATGACATAGGGATGCTCCCATACAAGGACATGCCTTCATGGCTGGGAGAGGTAACTGCTTCACCTAATTTCATAGAGTAAAATAAAATGAGAAAGCAGAAGGATTTCCTTCAAACAAAAGAACAAAAACAACAACAATGAAAAATGCTGAAAAAACAACTAATAAAACAGGTAAATAATTTACCAGATAAAGAGTTCTAAACATTAGTAGTAAGAATGCTAACTGAATTTGGGGAAATAATATATAAATACAGTGAGATTTTAACAAGAAATTAGAAAATACAAAAAGAACCAGTCAGAGCTGAAGAATACAATAACTGAAATTGAAAATACACTAGAAGGGGACTCCCTGGTGGTCCAGGGGTTAAGATTCTGCTCTTCCACTGCAAGGGACACAGATTCGATCCCTGGTCAGAGAACTAAGATCCCTCATGCTGCATGGTGTGAAAAAGAAAGAAAGAAAGAAAGAAGGAAAGAAATTTTTGTTAAAAAAGAAAATACACTAGAAGTAAATAACAGTAGACTAGGTGATATAGAACAATGTATAAGTGATCTGGAATATAGAATAATGGAAATTAACCAATCAGGAAAGCAAAAAGAACAATTAAAAAAAATAAGGACAGTTTCAGGAACCATTAGGACAACATCAAGCATACTAACATTCACATTATAGGGGTCCCAGAAAGAGAAGAGAGAGAGAAGGGAATCAAAAATGTATTTGATGAAATTATGGCTAAAAACCTCCTAAATCTGAAAAAGGAAACAGATATCAAGGTACAAAAAGCACAGAGTCCCAAATAAAATGAACCAAAAGAGATCCACAGCAAGACATGTCATAATTAAAATGGCAAAACTTATTGAAAACCACAAGGGAAGAGAGTAAAAGAAGAAAATAAGAATAGAGAAGAATTATGAAAAACAACCAGAAAACAAATTTTTAAATGGCAATAAGTACATAACTATCAATAATCACTTTAAATATCAGTGGACTAAATGCTCCCATCAAAAAGATATATGGTGACTGAGAGAATAAAAAACAAGACCTATCTATGTGTTGCCTACTAGAGACTCACTTCAGAGCAAAAGATATGCATAGACTGAAAGTGAGGGGATGAAAAAAGATATTCCATGCAAATGGAAATGGAAAGAAAGCTGGAGTAGCAATACTCCAGCTTTAAAAGGAAGTCCATAGTAAAAGAGAAATAAGGGACTTTTTACTCATTAACAAATATGCACCCAGTACTTGTTAACAAATATGCACCCAGTACTCATTAACAAATATGCACCCAATACAGGAGCACCTAAATACACAAAGCAAATATTAACAGCCATAAAGGGAGAAATTGTCCATAACACAAAAATAGCAGGGGACTTTGACACCCCACTTACATCAATTGACAGGTCTTCCAGGCAGAAAATCAATAAGGCAACACTGATCTTAAATGACATAATGGGCCAGTTAGATTTAATAGATATCTCAGGACAGTCCATCCTAAAAAAGCAGAAGACACATTCTTCAACAGGGTATGTGTGATTTTTCACTTATTTGTTCGAATCAAAATTTTCACACCTGAATCTCCAAAGTCAACAAAGGCTCACATTTCCCACTGTGCAACTAAGCCAAAAGTGCACTTGCAAGCATAACTGGGCAGCTCTCACTGTTTCTAAACATGGAAGGAACCATGTCTCAAACATTATTTAAGCAATAGAACATTGTAGGCAGTTTACAATCCTTAATTTAGCATATCTTCTTATCTTACCCTATGCCCATATATAATTGAAAACTAAATATTGGCATTCTTTAAGTTTCTTATTTTGTGGCAAAGAGAAGAAAAACAAGATTCCTATCTCAGTAATCAAAAATGATACACAATTCAGCATTCATTTAACAGAGAAGAAATTGGCTTTGGGAAGAAATAGCAATTTTGTGAGAATAAAAAAGCACCTTAAGAAACATCAAATCCTAGAACTGACTGCAGGGAGCTTTCTAAGCCTTTTGGGCAAATGGGTTCTGAGTCATTAGGTCTACATTTATTTTAATGAGGATTGTATGTTCTGAGACAATACAGCAAAACTTGGTTGTTATAAAGCTGAATTTTAAAGTACAGCACATAAAATTTGTGAATAAAGATGAATATGCTTGAAAATAAAGGGAATAGTGAAAAGTTACTTCTCCGAAAAGTATTATCTAATAAATTTCAAATTTTTACATAAGATTACATATTATTTTTACTCACAGTCAATAGAAATACAGTTTTACAGATCTTGCTTTGTCAAATATAGTCTTGTAGTGGTTCCATATTTCTAAACCTGGGTTAATGATTTCTCTGAAATAGTACTTTCATTTACAGGTCTGTGGGTCAATACACATTAAAAATCACTCAGCAGGATTTTTAAAAATTAGCTTCCATCAACTCAAAGGGATAGCAAAACTATGTAGTGATATAATGGTCTATAAAATGAGATGTGCCTGAAACGTTCAGTTATTTTTACTTTCTTAATCTTGCCCCTTGAATTAGTGTTAAGCAATATATTGAGCTGGTAAGAAATCAGACTAGTAGAAAGAAACATAGACATGTACATATTTTTAAAACGTGTTTGTTTTCAAATTTTACAGATGTATGATACTGTCTGGTAAATAAAGATCATACGTGGACAAAAGTTAATTTTAGCAGTAAAAGACAGAGCCAAAACAGAGGTGAATGACTGCTTTCTGGTGAAGGTCCCCAGCTCCAACTACTGGAGGTTCCAGTGTCTTCCATGGTGAACACGATTGTCTTTGGAGCAAAGTACCTGGAATCAAACCAGAAGTACGTGACTGAGAAAGGCTTTTTGGGAAATTTCTCACATGCAGTAAAGGGTTGAATTGTGGCAACAGTGCTGTGTATGCCTACGGGTCAGAGTAAATTCGGAAATGACACCTAAAGTGAGGAAGTGTAGAATAGATTCCAATGGAGTGTGTTTTCTGTCTTAGGGAGTCCTTGGGCATCAGGTGAGATAACAAAGTGGCCAGGAGACAGCGGTAAGAGTGGTGGGCAGGAAACAGATTTCATCATATCACCAAGAGGGAAGAGCTGGAGCTCTATATATGGGGAATAAAACTGTCCCAAAGAATGACATCTTGGAGTTTGATGCATGTTTCTAGGGCTGAGCTGAGTGATGAAGTCTTATGTCAGGATTCTGCATATACTGCCTATTTATCTCTTTTGATTCTGTGGCTTTTTAGACTCTTTAAGGAGAGGCAGTATTGCTTTAGAAACAAATTATTTTGATTCATGTTGGAATCCCCAAGTCACATCTCTTCCTTTCTTTGAAGAACATCTGAAGTTAAATTTGAGGTGGGACGAAAGATAAAGAAAGAGAAGGAGGGAAAGGCAGCATTTTACCTAGAAGAGAGACATCAATACATTTTTGGCATCAGAGGCACAATAATTCAGTAAATACCTAATTCAGTAAATGCCATTCATTCAACAGTCATTTTTGAGCATTTCCTACATGTCAATACTTCGGTAGACATTTGAGCTATAAAGATGAGTAGAACATGTTTCTGCCCACAAGAAACATATCCTAATTGGGGATATGGACAAATAAGCAAAAAATGACAGTATGGTATGCTCCTTTCTCTGATGAATTTGCTGGAGGTACTCTGGAACGGGAGGTGTACCTAACCAATGCACATCAGGGACAAGGGAGAAGAGTCAAAAGTATTTTTTAAAAAGGAGTGGCTGAGCCAAGTTTAATCATCAAATATATATGCTTGTGACCTTCTTTGTGTAGAGGGCTATCAGTTGAGTTGTAACAAGTAATTATATCAATAGTATTCAAAGATGAGTTAGTATTGGGCCTTGAATGTCAAACTGGGGAAATCTGATTTGATAGAAATAGAAGATCATTTAAGTTTTAAAGCTGGGAGCAAAAATATGGCAGAAATTCTTTTAAGGCTTCCTGACAGTAGGGTGATTAAGTGAAAGGGGAGTGGAGGTAGGGAGGTAAGCTGGTAACTTGTTTTGTCAACAACTTATGTGTGAGGATATGGCCTGAATCTAGGATGGTGGTTATGGGGAAAGCACACATTGTCAGAATGTGGATCTGGATTCTGAGATTGTCTCAAATGTTTTTCCTCATGAATGGTCATTTGATTGAAACTAGAGGAGAGAAGAAATCCATAAATCAATCAACAGGAACACCCAATGGCTAACTGGTCCAAAGTCCATGAAACTCTCTTGAGTGGTAATCACAGAATTTGAAAGAAACATGGACATAGATCTAAACAGAGAAGAAGACAAAAGTTGGTCCCCAGATGCAGGTATGTGTCAACTTACATGCCCATTTACTCCTTTAACAGTGCTGCTGCAGTTTTTGTTTGTTTGTTTGTTTGTTTGAGCATTATGAAAATAATTTTCTAAAAGAAAATAGGAATAACTATGTTTCTTAAAACCTGGCACCAAATAATGTGAGTATGGCCAATAGAAATTTGTCAGTTAAAATAAATTTTAATATACCTAGTAACTGGTAGATGTCATTTTAACACCAAATGACCTTTAGAAGAAAAGTGTGTTATGTAGCACTAAGGATAGTCCTAGTATGTGAATTAAGCCAACTCAAAATAATCTATCATGATAAATATGGGGGAAAGGAGGAAGAAAATACTTAATGAGTACTTATGATATTCCAGACTTTGTGCTAACTGCTCTATTGCAATAAACTATTTCTTGAATTAGAATGTGTATATATCATATTTTATATTTTTAGTTGGGAAAGTTAATGGAATGACATTAGTTTATACTAACAAATAAGATTATAACATAAACAATTTTGAAAAATAGTTTAAAGTCAAATGTAAGTGTTCAGATCAAATTGAAAACTTTTAGGCAATTGATTTTGAATGGCATATTCTTGACTATACAAATTTTTTACCTTAGTTTATGAGGATGTGAAATTTTGTTTTCCCTGTCGGTAGAGGGACCATTTTTTCTGACTGGGCAATTTTTCTAAGGGATCAAACATCTCAAATTCATCATTGCCACAAGAAAATAAACAAATCAGATACCTTACAATAATAATAATAATATCCATATATGAAGGGCAATGTGTAATTTCACAAATATAAGTAAAAAGCAATATTCTTCTTCTTTAGACATTCTAATTTATATCTGAGTTATCTTTTTTTGAACTAATCATGATTTGATGTAAAAAAAAAAAGAACTAAGTAAAAGCTTACTTAGAACAAAATAAATTACCCTTTGATATCCAGTGCAGAAATCTAGTATTTCAGAAAAACAGAACTTCACAAAAATGTAATATATTCAGCATTGGACAAAGTGCGACCAATATACTGAAGCAGAAAATGCACCACAGGTTCTTCAGTGTTTCTTTTTTTTTCTTTCAAAAGCAGATAAATCATATTTACCAGCCAAAGAACAGAACTGCTTCTAGACTTACTTATTTAGGGGAAAAGTGAGAAAGAAACAGGAGAAAAATAATAACTTTGATTGAAAAAAATACTCCCTAAATAAAATGTGGTGGGTTTTAAAAGATTTCATAGGAATGTCAAAGTATGGGAAATATTTTATGAATTTATGTAAAGGAAACTAGTTATTAGTGTAGATGCTTCAGACACTTTAGATGCTGTGAGGATATTGAACAGTTTATAAAAGCCTCATGTTCACCTTGCATTTTTCATAGGAAACTTCTAAGATTTTTATCAGGATTTTAAATATACTGGGAAAAGAACAGACAACATTACAATACAAAACCCCTATTCTGGCTTATGTATTCTTCTAGACTGTCAACTCCTGGAAAATGGGGAGCTCTGTCTTATACACCCTCATGTGTCCAGTCCCTTGCACTGCACTTATCACATAATGTATCAACAAATGTTTGCCAAATGTAAAAATGAGGAAAAAAAAATTGGAGCCCATGGTCAAGTCTTTACAAATAGAGTATATATTAATGTATAGATTGAGATACTTTTAAATTAATCAAGTGTTTAACATAGATGAATATGGTCACTGATTATGTTTAAGTATCCTTCCAAAAAGAACTTATATAAAACTCATTTTTATCACCTAACAGATGATAAAACACTCTCTCACTTCATCCCAGTTTACCTTATGATAAATGAACTTCTGGATTATTGTAGCAGTCTCTTAACTTGTCTCACTTATTCACATTTCTTTTGATTATTATCCATTTTGTATCTAATTGCTGAAAGAAAAACCTATCTTTTTCATTTCCACCATATTTAATTCCCTTTTATAAAAAACTAGAGTTTGATCATTTAACAAAATCAAAATTCTTGTATGCCTGAGATTATATTTTCTCCATCAATTTCCCAAGGTTCTCATTTATTCAGAACCAGTTAATCTCTTATTACTTCACTGCATCCGTATTTTTCAAAAAATACATTTTAATTGCCTCCCAAATGTAGTTATCTTAGAAATGTAAGTTTAAGTATTTCTGAAATAAGTACACTAGCCTGTTGGCAAACAAAGAATAGAAGGTCTCTGTGACTTCAGAAAATACCCCTTTCTTGGATCCAGGTCAGCGGTGACTTTGGGCAAGAATGGAAGAAGATGTGGGTGTGAACAGGTATCTCTGACATTACTTCCTTTTCTCCCTATTTTTAATACCATATCATCTGTACATGCAAGATTTTAATGTTCAAAGAGATAGTAAATCTTTTCAGACCAAATGAACAATGTAGTTCAAGAGTATGTATTTTAAGCCTTTAGATGGTGTTTTCAGAGGTTTTAGTATTACATTTGTATATCACATGAAATTGAATTATGTTCTGTCCTAACATTATATGTTCCAAATGGAGATAACATTAGATCAAAACTCTCAAAAGTTATAGGAAAGGTGAAGAGACATTTAAAATCTACTTGTGTGGTGAGAACCTCAATGTGGATAAAATTCATTCAGCAGACAAGTAGCGAACACTTTCTCTGTGCCAGGTCTTGGAATTTAAGTTGATAACTTTTCTTCAGAAAAATTATTTAAATTCCTTGATTCATAGTTTATATGTCACTATAGTTATTTTGAGAATATCATCTTTGTCTTCACAACTCTGCAATATCAGTTACAACTTTCCAGTTCATGGATTCCAGAGAATCGGGGCACATCTGCCAATCAGCTCTATTATGAAGTGTCCACTCTACTGTGAGAAAACAATTTCAACAAAAATTTATGAGAACAAACACAAACAAGTTATAGAGTTTACTTCTTTTCTTGATTTTCCTCTTTCATCCCATGTTGAGAAAAACATATCTCACAAATATTTTCTCCAATTTCTGCCAAATTATGTCCTTAACCTAGAACCAGACCAAAAATAGACTCTCATTTGCCCAAGTCATTCTTCTCAGAACTGTCATATTAACATTTCCAAACTGATACTGTTTTCATTTCACCTACATGTTAAAATGGCATATCTATGAAATGAAAAACATTCTCTTTATTTTATATTCAAGGACCTGTATAATTTGATTGCTTTTTACTTTATCAGTATTTTCTCTACTAACCATCTCCTGATCACCACATGCTATGTGACACTTGAACATAATTTATACTTATCATCTTGGCTTTCCATCTCCAGGTTAGCCCCTTTCTCATTATCTTCTCTATCCCTGAAGTACTCTCCTCTTCTACACTTACTCATATTAGCCGGCTGCCCCTCTGTGGACTTACTTTGGTTTCTCCAACTAGAAGTTATTTTCACTAGCAAAATGCACATGGGGCTGTCCATCTAATACATTGGTTCAAAACTGCAGGTGATTTTTCACTGAGTCCTCAGGGGACATTTGGCAATATGTGGAGATATTTTTGGTTGTCACAACTAGGGTGGTGCTATTGGCACTTAGTGAGTAGAGGTCAGGGATGCTGCTAAACATCCTGCAATAACAGGATGATTCCTTACCATTAAGAATTATCTGATCCAAAACGTCAATAGTGCTGTTGTTGGAAAACGCTAACTTAATCCACTTTGACACCTCCATTCTAATCCTGCCTATTATTTTACTTGTATATGTATATGTTTAATCATCTGTACTAGAATATAAGACTCTGCAATACCAAGACCACATTTTACGCAAAATCATATCCCCTCAAAGGCTTAGTACAAAGTTTGGTATATGTGGGCACTCAAAAATATTTTAAAAAATCTATGCTATGGAATACCTGGATCACCATTCATTAAAGAATAAGTATGCAAAGAGAAAATACTTACCAATCAAACTACATTAAGTTTGATGTATACTTTCTTGGAAGGGTTTGGTAATTCAGCTCTCATGTGAGGATTTTTAATGATGAAAATCAATTAGCATTGTGCTGGTAGAGAGAAAATTTATGTGTCAATATACATTTATTGTTGATAGGTAACAAAACAGACATATTATAAAGTGTATTTTCATAGCAGATGAAAAACAGAGTTTGAGGTTTGCAGGGCTAGTGTTTTATATATATATATTTTTTGTATATATATATGTACATGCATATGTATATAGATATATATGTGTATATATATGTATATATACACATATATGTATAAAGATATATATGTATAAAGATATATATATCTTTAATATACATATGTATAAAGATATATATATATCTTTAATAGAGTCATCTTCTAGCTCTCATATGGTTGATTTGTTCAGTTGTGGTTATTGTTTTATACTATGCTACAAACAATTATTCTTGGGTTATGAATGTTTCTCAGTTGCTGGGTACTGTGTGTTGGTTAAATAAGCTCCAATTTGTTTATGTTCCTCTAAGTGGAGCATCTAATTTTGGGGCAAAATGAAACATTAGATTATCTTGCCAACTTGCTATAAATATTTGAAAATGAGTGTTATTGGAATATATAAACAGTTAAGTTTTCTTATGAAGTAAGCTGATGCATTTTGCTTACTAGTAGAATATCTATGTTTACATCATGTTCAACAGTCTCCCATATGTGGAAAAATGAATGGAGTTAGTGGCTCCCTGCTCTGAGGACAGTGTTCAAGCTACTCAGTCTACCATTCAAAATCCTTCCAAATCTGTCCCTACTTACCTGAATCTGTCTCACAAATGTGCTTCTTCAATTGAGTTATTTCACTTATAATCCCTTGAATGTATCTTTTACTTTCCTCACCTCTAAGGTTTATGTTATTTTTTTATAAGTATATAATGTACTCTCTTTCTTTACCCCTTTCCCAACTCAACTGCCTCTTGAATCACTTGTCACTGAAACCTATCCATCTCACACGCCAACTTCTCTAAAAACACTCCCTTCATCTTCCAAACCATACCTCTGCTTTTGAAACTATAGTATTTTATACCACTTAATTAAGTTCTTTTGCAATGTTGTTGTGTATTATTATTTTTCTTTTTCCTCTAGATTGAAAAGTTTTAGCAGTAGAGACCATGATTTACTGACACTTTTTTTTTTTTTTTTTTTTTTTGTGGTATGCGGGCCTCTCACTGCTGTGGCCTCTCCCGTTGCGGAGCACAGGCTCCGGACGCGCAGGCCCAGCTGCCACGGCTCACGGGCTTAGTTGCTCCGCGGCATGTGGGATCCTCCCGGACCAGGGCACGAACCCGCGACCCCCGCATCGGCAGGCGGACTCCCAACCACTGCGCCACCAGGGAAGCCCTTACTGACACATTTGAATCACACTCAGCACCAGAACATTGTCCTGTACATAGTAATTGTTCATTATACAGTAGTTGAACAAATGTTGAATGAACTGTGCTTTTGCATTAGAAGTAGAAAATATTGTGGCCACCTGGTTATAAAATATGAAATTTGTTTTTCCAATAAATAAGTGTCAAGAAAATGAAAGGAGGACTATTAAAGATATGATAACCAAAAGTGATGTGTGGACCTTGTTTGGATACTGGACACTGATTTGAACAAACTTACTGTAGAGGAATATCTTTGACATAATTGGAGAAATGTGTATATGGAGTGGGTAATAGTTGATATTAAGGATCTAGAGTATAACAAAAGTATGCTCATTATGTCAAAAATTGTTATTAGTTAGAAATGCATACTGAATTATTTACAGATGGTATGTTTGATATTTGATTTTAAATACTCTAATAAAAAGTATGAGAGATAATTTAAAACGTTGGCAAAATTTGGCAAAACACTGATCATGATTGAAGTAGAGTGATGGATACATAGTGTTCATTATACATATTATATAGAGAGATATTCAGTGGAAGTCCTTTTTTTTAAATAAAAAGTTTGATGACATAAAAAGTGCTATACGGAAATAACCTTTCAGTCATTCTTAAAGTAGGAAAGTAATTTTTCAGTGATTTAATATATTAACTATAAGAGACTCTATTCACTTGAATAAATTTGCATTTTACAGTGTTTAACTCAACACTTAGAAACAATTCAACATGTAAAATATCACTTTAGTTGTACAATGTCCTACCCCCTTGTATTGCACAGAAGACTATTGGGTGCTTAGTGAGTCTGGCTTTTTCCACTTCTCTAAGAACCCATTTTTTATTATTCATAACTGTCTAGCTTGAAGGAAGTTAGAGTCAGCATAATAGCCAGCCACTGGCCCCAAATATCTTATTCTCTTATCCTGAGAATGGCCAACAAATCTGTAAAAAGCAAAGAATACTTTTTGTTTTCTTTGCCAACTGAACTAGATCCACTCATTCTCAATGTCATGGAAGAGAAATAAGTGAAGAAAACTTTCCTTTAATAGACATAACAGGTATTAGGTAAGTAGATATAGAAATTGTGGGCATGACCAAGTCATAAATACCAAAGAAAGATGGCAGTCATAGATAGAAAACAGGTGGATTGGTGATTTTAATACTAGACTTTGCCATTGTTATCTTTCTCTCACACTTTTTCTTGTTTTTCCATCTTTGTTGCCATTTTCTTAAACAGGCTTCTCTTTACAACTCCTTCAGGTGATGATTCAAAATTTCTGACCTTGGTTACCTCCATTAGCATGCCCAAAACCACCCCCAAAAGCATAAAATCTAAGTTATATTCTTGTGCATGTTAAAGTGACATGACCTCCAAAGAAGTCCTCTCCCATCCCAGCTTTCAATCACCCCGCATTCCATTGTCAAAGGTGCACTTTCATTTCCCTGTGGGTTACTTCAACAGCTTTCTTATTGCTCGTTTTCTTCTATTTTTTTCCTTCTCCAATAAAGGTGCTTCCAGATTAGGTTTCCTAAAATATGGCACTTATCATACCACTCCCATGCTCAAAAGTTTTCAGTGGCTCACTACTTCCTATCAAATAAAGTCCATTCTTCTTCACTCAGCATTTCGGGCCTCACAGTCTGTCTGGAGTTTACATTCTAATGTGACTTCCTTTAAACACTTGAAAGTATAAACCAATGGATCTAATTTCACTTTCCTGAAAATACTCTATACTTTTGGATCTCCATTCTTTTAACTTATTAATGTTCCTATTATTTTCAAGCATCTCTTTACATACATTTCTACTTGAAACCCCTCCAATTCCTGTTTCATCATCCCTTAGCATAAAGTCTTTCCTGGTCCTTGTTAGAGTCAACCTCTTTCTCTGTAACGTTTGGCAGTGCTTCATGTGTATCTTTCTTGAGATGTTTCCTCTCACCAATTTTCCAACATGGCATGAGCTCCATTTATCCAATCAACCATAGCTTTTGAGAACACAACTTGCCTATTTCATCTTTGCATCCCTAATCTTTGACTCCCTAATCTCTGTACTTAGGATATGTTTAGTATACGTTGGTTAAAGTGTTGGTAGAAATACTAAAGCTCTATGCAGAGACAATTAGAGATCAAAGCAAAACAGTGCTTTAACAAATTTAAAACATTATGTTTTTTATTACAAAAATATTTTTTTCTCATTTTTATTAGGAACTTCTTTTTTAAAATTTCTATTTATTTATTTTTATAGAGCAGTTCTTATTAGTTATCTATTTATACATATTAGTGTATATATGTCAATCCCAAATTCCAAATTCATCACACCACCACCCCTCCCACCCACTTTCCCTCCTTGGTGTCCATACTTTGGTTCTCTACATCTGTGTCTCTATTTCTGCCCTGCCAACCCATTCATCTGTACCATTTTTCTAGATTCCACATATATGCATTAATATATGATACATGTTTTTCTCTTTCTGACTTACTTCACTCTGTATGATGGTCTCTAGGTCCATGCAGGTCTCTACAAATGACCCAGTTTCATTCCTTTTTATGGCTGAGTAATATTCCATTGTATATATGTACGACATCTTCTTTATCCATTCATCTGTCGATGGATATCTAGGTTGCTTCCATGACCTGGCTATTGTAAATAGTGCTGCAATGAACATTGGGGTGCATGTGTCTTTTTGAATTATGATTTTCTCTGTGTATATGCCCAGTAGTGGGATTGTTGGATCATATGGTAATTCTATTTTCAGTTTTTTAAGGAACCTCCATGCTGTTAACCACAGTGGCTATACCAGTTTATATTCTCACTAACAGTGCAAGAGGGTTCCCTTTTCCCCACACCCTCTCCAGCATTTGCTGTTGTCGATTTTCTAATGATGCCCATTCTAAACCAATGTGAGGTGATACCTCACTGTAGTTTTGATTTGCATTTCTCTAATAATTAGTGATGTTGAGCAGCTTTTCATGTGCCTCTTGGCCATCTGTATGTCTTCTTTGGAGAAATGCCTATTTAGGACTTCTGCCCATTCTTTGATTGGGTTGTTGCTGCATGAGCTATTGATATATTTTGGATATTAATCTTTTGTCCATTGATTCGTTTGCAAACATTTTCTCCCATTCTGAGGGTTGTCTTTTCATCTTGTTTATAGTTTCCTTTGCTGTGCAAAAGCTTTTTAAAGTTTCATTAGGTCCCATTTGTTTATTATTTTTTTATTTCCATTACTCCAGGAGGTGAGTCAAAAAAGATCTTTCTGTAATTTAAGTCAAAGACTGTTCTTCCTATGTTTTCCTCTATGAGTTTTATAGTGTCCAGTCCTTACATTTAGGTCTTTAATCCATCTTTTGTTTATTTTTGTGTATAATGTTAGGAGTGTTCTAATTTCATTCTTTTACATGTAGCTGTCCAGTTTTCCCAGTGCCACTTAATGAAGAGACTTTCTTTTCTCCATTGTATATCCTTGCCTAGTTTGTCATAGATTAGTTGATTAGATTAGTTGCATGAGTTTATCTCTGGGCCTTCTATACTGTTTCATTGATCCATATTTCTATTTTTGTGCCAGTACCATATTGTCTTGATTACTGTAGCTTTGTAGTATAGTCTGAAGTCAGGGAGTCTGATTCCTCCAGCTCCATTTTTTCCCCTTGATATTGCTTTCATAATTTGGGATCTTTTGTGTTTGCATACAAATTTTAAGATTTTTTGTTCTAGTTCTGTAAAAAATGTCATTGGTAATTTGATAGGGATTGCTTTGAATCTGTAGATTGCTTTGTGTAGAATAGTCATTTTCACAATATTGATTCTTCCATTCCAAGAACATGGTATATCTCTCCAACTGTTTGTGTCATCTTGGATTTCTTTCATCAGTATCTTATAGTTTTCTGAGTACAGGTCTTCTACTTCCTTAGGTAGGTTTATTCCTAGGTATTTTATTCTTTTTGTTGCAGTGGTGCATGGGAGAGTTTCCTTAATTTCTGTTTCTCATATTTTGTTGATAGTGTATAGAAATGCAAGAGATTTCTGTGCATTAATTTTGTATCTTGCAACTTTACCAAATTCATTGATCAGCTCTAGTAGTTTTCTGGTGGCATCTTTAGGATTTTCTATGTATAGCATCATGTCATCTGCAAACAGTGAGAGTTTTACTTTTTCTTATCCAATTTGTATTCCTTTTATTTCTTTTTCTTCTTGGATTGCTGTAGTTTTATTTCAAAACTACACTGAATAAAAGTGCTGAGAGTGGACATCCTTGTCTTGTTCCTGATCTTAGAGGAAATGCTTTCAGTTTTTCACCATTAAGAATGATGTTTGCTGTGGGTTTCTCATATATGACCTTTATTATGTTGAGGTAGGTTCCCTCTATGCCCACTTTCTGTAGAGTTTTTAGCATAAATGGGTGTTGAATTTTGTCAGAAGCTTTTTCTACATCTATTGAGATGATCATATTGTTTTTATTCCTCAGTTTCTTAATATGGTGTATCATATTGATTGATTTGCATATGATGAAGAACACTTGCATCTCTGGGATAAATCCCACTTGATCATGGTGTATGATCCTTTTAATGTGTTGTTGGATTATGTTCACTAGTATTTTGTTGACGATTTTTGCATCTACATTCATGAGTGATATTGGTCTGTAATTTTCTTTTTTGTAGTATCTTTGTGTGGTTTTAGTATCAGGGTGATGGTGGCCTCGTAGAATGAGTTTGGGAATGCTCCTTCCTCTGCAATTTTTTGGAGGAGTTTGAGAAGGATGGGTGTTAGCTCTTCTCTAAATGTTTGATAGAATTCACCTGTAAAGCCATCTGGTCCAGAATTTTTGTTTGTTGGACGATTTTTAATCACAGTTTCAATTTCATTACTGTGATTGGTCTGTTCATGTTTTCTTTCTCTTCCTGGTTCAGCCTTAGAAGGTTATAGCTTTCTAAGAATTTGTCCATTTCTTCCAGGTTGTCCATTTTGTTGGCATACAGTTGCTTGTAGTAATCTCTTAGGAGGCTTTGTACTTCTGCAGTGTCTGTTGTAACTTCTCGTTTTTCATTTATAATTTTATTGATTTGAGTCCTCTCCTTCCTTTTTTGTTTTGGTGGTACGCGGGCCTCTCACTGTTGTGGCCTCTCCCATTGTGGAGCACAGGCTCTGGATGCACATGCTCAGTGGTCATGGCTCATAGGCCCAGCCGCTTCATGGCATGTGGTATCTTACTGGACCGGGTCACAGACCTGTGTCCCCTGCATTGGCAGGCGGATTCTCAACCACTGTGCCACCAGGGAAGCCCCCTCCTTTTCTTGATGAGTCTTGCTAAAGGTTTATCAATTTTGTTTATCTTCTCAAAGAACCAGCTTTTAGTTTTATTGATCTTTGCTATTGTTTTCTTTGTCTCTATTTCATTTATTTCTGATCTGATCATTATGATTTCTTTCTTTCTACTAACATTGGGTTTTGTTTGTTCTTCTTTCTCTAGTTCCTTTAGGTGTAATTTTAGATTGTTTATTTGAGATTTTTCTTGTTTCCTGAGGTAACATTATATTCCTATAAACTTCCCTCTTAGAACTGCTTTTGCTGCATTCCATAGGTTTTGGATCATCGTGTTTTCCTTGCCATTTGTCTCAAGGTGTGTTTTGATTTCCTCTTTGATTTCTTCAGTGATCTCTTGGTTATTTAGTAACATATTGTTTAGCCTCCATGTATTTGTGCTTTTTATATTTTTTCCCTGTAATTTATTTCTAATCTCATACTGTTGTGTCTGGCAAAGATGCTTGATATGGTTTCTAATTTCTTAAATTTACCAAGGCTTGATTTGTGAATCAAGATATCATCTACCCTGGTGAATGTTCCAGGTGCAATTGAAAAGCAAGGGTAATCTGCTGTTTGGGGATGGAATGTCCTATAAATATCAATTAAATCTATCTGGTCTATTGTGTCATTTAAAGCTTCTGTTTCCTTATTAATTTTCTGTCTGGATGATCTGCCTATTGGTGTAAGTGAGGTGTTAAAGTCCCCCACTATTATTTTGTTACTGTCGATTTCCTCTTTTATAGCTGTTAGCAGTTGCCTTATGTATTGAGGTGCTCCTATGTTGGGTGCATATATATTTATAATTGTTATATCTTCTTGGAATGATACCTTGATCATTATGTAGTGTACTTCCTTGTATCTTGTAACATTCTTTATTTTAAAGTCTATTTTATCTGATATGAGTATTGTTACTCCAGCTTTCTTTTGATTTCCATTTGCATGGAAAATCTTTTCCCATCCCCTCACTTTCAGTCTGTATGTGTCCTTAGGTCTGAAGTGAGTCTCTTATAGACAGCATATATATGGGTCTTGTTTTGGTATCCATTCAACGAGCCTGCATCTTTTGGTTGGAGCTTTTAATCCATTCACATTTAAGGTGATTATCCATATGTATGTTCCTATGACCATTTTCTTAATTTTGGGGGGTTTATTTTTGTAGGTCCTTTCTTCACTTGTGTTTCCTACTTAAAGAAGTTCCTTTAACATTTGTTGTAGAGCTGGTTTGGTGGTGGTGAATTCTCTTAGCTCTTGCTGGTCTGTAAAGCTTTTGATTTCTCTGTCGAATCTGAATGAGATCTGTTCCAGGTAGAGTAATCTTGGTTGTAGGCTCTTCCCTTTCATTGGTTAAAATATATCATGTCCCTCTCTTCTGGCTTGTAGAGTTTCTGCTGAGAAATCAGCTGTTGACCTTATGGGAGTTCCCTTGTATATTATTTGTTGTTTTTCCTTTGTTGCTTTTA
Source organism: Kogia breviceps (assembly GCF_026419965.1). Classification (NCBI taxonomy): domain Eukaryota; kingdom Metazoa; phylum Chordata; class Mammalia; order Artiodactyla; family Physeteridae; genus Kogia; species Kogia breviceps. Next base: position 61,785,221 of record NC_081319.1, read on the forward strand.
ATAATTTTTCTTTGTCTTTAATTTTTGATTACTATGTGTCTTGGTGTGTTTCTCCTTGGGTTTACCCTGCCTGGGACACTCTGCACTTCCTGGATTTGGGTGGCTATTTCCTTTCCCATGTTAGGGAAGTTTTCGACTATAATCTCTACAAATATTTTCTCAGGTCCTTTCTCTCTCTCTTCTCCTTCTGGGACCACTGTAATGAGAATGTTGGTGCACTTAATGTTGTCCCAGAGGTCTCTTAGGCTGTCTTCATTTCTTTTCATTCATTTTTCTCTTCTGCAGCAGTGAATTCCACCATTCTGTCTCCCAGGTTGCTATTCTGTTTTTTGCATCAGTTATTCTGCTATTGATTCCTTCTAGTGTATTTTTCATTTCATTTATTGTATTGTTCATCTGTGTTTGTTTGTTCTTTAATTCTTCTAGGTGTTTGTTCTTTAATTATTCTGTCTTTGTTAAACATTTGTAACTTCTTCTCAATCATTGCCTCCATTCTTTTTCTGAGGTCCTGGATCATCTTCACTATCATTATTCTGAGATTTTTTTTCTGGAAGTTTCCTATCTCCATTTCATTTATTTATTTTTTTTCTGGGGTTTTATCTTGTTCCTTCATCTGGTACATAGCCCTCTGCCTTTTCATCTTGTCTATCTTTCTGTGAATGTGGTTTTTGTTCCACAGGCTGCAGGATTGTAGTTCTACTTGCTCCTGCTGTCTGCCCTCTGGTGATTGCAGCTATCTAAGAGGATTGCGCAAGCTTCCTCATGGGAGGAACTGGTGGTGGGTAGAGCAGGGTGTTGCTCTCGTGGGCAGAGCTCAGTAAAACATTAATCTGCCTGTCTGCTGATGGGTGGGGCTGAGTTCCCTCCCTGTTGGTTGTTTGGCCTGAGGTGACCCAGCACTGGTGTCTGTAGCCTTTTTGGTGAAGCTAATGCTGGGCTCTGGGAGGGTTCATGCCAAGGAATACTTCCCAGAACTTCTGCTGCCAGTGTCCTTGTCCCTGTGGTGAGCCACAGCCACCCCCTTCTTCTGCAGGCGACCCTCCAACACTAGCAGGTAGGTCTGGTTCAGTCTCCTATGTGTTCACTGTTCCTTCCCCCTTGATCTTTATGTGCACACTACTTTGTGTGTGCCCTCCAAGAGTGGAGTCTCTGTTTCCCCTATCCAGTCAAAGTCCTGCAATCAAATCCCGCTAGCCTTCAAAGTCTGGGTCTCTGGGAATTCCTCCTCCTGTTGCCAGACCCCCAGGTTGGGCAGCCTGACGTGGGCCTCAGAATGTTCACTCCAGTGGGTGGACTTCTGTGGTATAATTGTTCTCCAGTTTGTCAGTCACCCACCCACTGGTCATGGGATTTGATTTTATTGTGATTGCGCCCATCCTACCATCTCTTTGTGGCTTCTCCTTTGTCTTTGGATATGGGCTTTCTTTCTTGGTGAGTTCTATTTCTTCCTTTGATGATTGTTCATCACTTAGTTGTGATTCCAGTGCTCTCGCAATAGGGAGTGAGTGCTCATCCTTCTACTCCGTCATCTTGAACCAATCTCCAAAACATGATGGTTTATAAATTCTAGTTATTAAATAAATTATCAGCATTTAATTAGGCATTAGGCTAGTGTATTCTTTGCATTGTCACATTGTCTCAATTCAATAACTTTCTAGATGAGGAAAGTGAGACTTAAAGAGATTTGGTAACTTCTTTGTACATGACTTTTCTGGTTCAAATTCAGGTCTACTTTCAGTTAAACCTCATCACCTTTCTATTATTAAATGTTTCTGGGAAACCCTAAGCTTTAGAGTAAATAACCCAAGGACACCTCAAGAGAAGAAAACGAGACTCAAACAGATGATACTCCCCTTCTCCATTCCCTACTTCAATATCAGAAGCTTCTCTGCCTTTTTGTTTTTTGTTTTTGCAGTAAATGTTTTTATTTTTACCTACAAGGTGGGACACTCACTTTCTTATTTTCATTATTATCTGTTTTTCTTATACCCAAGGATTTTACATATTTAATTTGCTTGAAGACATTAAATATATAACTCTCACTTAATGTAACAAGTTGTATTTACTTCTCCAAAGTAGGCAAGTCATGAGCCTACATGCATATTTAACTCCCTCATATTCTAATACATATGTTCTAATCCACTTTTGCAACTGTTCTCAGAACCAGTTTCTAAGTCTCTTAAGAAAATCAATTTCATTACTTGATAGTCTCAATTTCAACTTGCTCCAAAGTGTTTTGATACATTCCAGAAATTCTTCAACCCTAAAAGGATGAGAGCATCATGATGATTCTTAAAACATATTTCTTATTTATTTATTTTATTTGAGATATAATTGACATATGACATTTTAGTTTCAGGTAGACAACCTAGTATTCTATATCTGTATATATTGCAAAATGATCACAGCATGGTAACTATAATTAATAATACTGTGTTGCATATTTGAAATTTGCTAAGAGAGTAGATCTTAAACGTTCTCATCACAAGAAAAAAATCATAGCTATGTAGAATGTAGTTCTTTAAACTTTAACTTTAAAGTCAACTCCAAAAAGAAATTTAAAAAATTATTTGGGTGATGCATGGCTCCTCATTGGTGGCCACTTAAAAGAGACCTCATTTGAATGTGTAAATTCTGGTGTGCGTGAGTGTATTCTGATAAGTATACATATGTACATATGTATATATGTGTATATATATATTTGAAAAATATATAATATTTTTTAAATTTCATATTTCCCTGGTTATAGTTATATCATAAATATCAACTGACTATTGTATATCAGAAAGTTTAAAAATGATTTTGAAAAAGGAAATTTCTTCTGGGGATAAGGGAAACAGGAAAGTTTTCATGAAGGAAATGTGGTACTTGAGTAGTCCATGGAGTTTTGGCATAGGTGGATGAATAACCTTAGGATATTCCAAAGTTAAAGTTTTCCAAAGCATTTCCTGGAATGCTCTCCCCTTAAGATGCTATTACATGCAGAGGGTGGCAGAAGGGAGAGCTGTGATCAAATGTGTTGGGAAAACTACATCCCCTCCTGGAGACTGATGGAGTGTATCAAAGGTTCAGAAACACTTGTCAGGAAAAAATGTTTAACTTTTTGTTTCCAATTCATTTGATAATGCATCACCCATATTTTCTTATATAACCTTTGATAACACCCCCAATATCCCATGTAAGCAGAACTGAGCTACTTAAGCTGATGATTGTGATATTCCTTCCAATAAACACACATGTGTTTGTGCCTTGAACAATTTCCTGTGTTTTTATTCAGCTTAATATTTACAAATTGTATGATTATGGAAAGTTATTTGATCTCTCTGAGCCTCAGTCTCCTTACTGGTAAAATAGGGATAGCATAGTACCTATATCATAATACCTGACCTATTGAAAAGGTTTTGAGAGGACTGAATGAGTCAGTCCCTGAAAAGTGCTTAGCACCATGTTCAGTCACTCAATAATGGCAATGATATTGGGTGATTCCTGTAGACCAGCTAGGAAACAGTAATTCCATACAGTCACAATCTTTCCTTTCGGTAGTTTCCAGTTACAGGAATGTTACGTAAATGAGCACACAGAGATGTAAATAGAGGTATTATTTCCTACAATGCACACTGAATAAGCTCCCAGAGCATCAAGTGCCTTAAAACAGCTTTTATTTAGAGGAGAAGGCAGGTGTCTTCAGGGCCAGAAGTGCACAGTGTCTGTGCCTCAGAGGATGACTAACCTTTTTCTCCTTTCTGTGGGTTAAAAAAAAATACATGAACTTCTTCTCACCTCTGGAAGGTCATTTATTACTCAAGAAAACAAGAAATATATGTGGGCATTATTCTGGGTATGTAGAAACTATAGCATTTGAAAAATTATATAGAGAAATGATGCAAAACATATTATTGATTTGCCTATTATTAAGAAGAAAATTATTCTGGTTCCTTGAATTTATAAAGTTGTGGACTTTGTAATCTGACATTCACATACATTCAAAAGAGTCCCCGAGGTTCCTTGGCAACCATAATTCCACCTTCACTTTCCAGAAAAACACACTTCATTTACCTATGCAACTGAAAGATTTATTAGGTATTTGGATTCTTTAAATTTTTATCAGGAAAGAACAAGTAGAAAATGAGTATTAAAATGTGCAACCTATATTGCCTTTATAATCTCTACTGTTTTGGATCTAAGGATAAAATAAGAATGCTGAGAAATGATTGCAAAAGCATTCTGTAAATGGAAAATCATTAAGAAATATGTTTACTGACAGCAACAATAATAATTAGTGTGTGGGGATTTTCCTACTTAGGTCTATAATTTTACTTATTTTATATCAAAGGAGGGATCAGCCTCAGTCAGTATTTTCACAAACAGATATCAATAAGTAAATAAAACATAATGTTTATGTAAGTTAATATGTAATTACTTACAGTTATATATAATCATAGATAATTACCTAACATAAATACAGAGTTCTGAAACATTTTTAACCATTGCATCCTTCCATAGAAATGAATTCAGTTCAGTAGTTAGTTGTGACTCACAGGGCTTTTTTGGTTTTGTTTTTAACATCTTTATTGGAGTATAATTGCTTTACAATGTTGTGTTAGTTTCTGCTGTATAACAAAGTGAATCAGCTATATGTATACATATATCCCCATATCCCCTCCCTCCCACCCTCTCTATCCCACCCCTCTGGGTGGTCACAAAACACTGAGCTCATCTCCCTGTGCTATGCAGCTGCTTCCCACCACCTATCTATTTTATATTTGGTAGTGTATATATGTCAATGCTACTCTCTCACTTCATCCCAGCTTACCCTTCCCCCTCCCCATGTCCTCAAGTCCATCTTCTATGTCTATGTCTTTATTCCTGTCCTGCCCCTAGATTCATCAGAACCATTTTTTTTTTAGATTCCATACATATGTGTTAGCATTCAGTATTTGTTTTTCTCTTTCTGATTTACTTCACTCTGTATGACAGACTCTAGGTCCATCCACCTCACTACAAATAACTCAATTTCTTTTCTTTTTATGGCTGAGTAATGTTCCATTGTATATATGTGCCACATCTTCTTTATCCATTCATCTGTCAATGAACACTTAGGTTGCTTCCATTTCCTGGCTATTGTAAATAGTGCTGCAGTGAAAAACCATTCTAAGATATACTTATTCAATTTAAAATTTTGAAATCAGGGTGCTTCTCATAATCAATTTCCAAAAATTGCTGCTGTTTCTCTTTTATACTGAAAAGCTTTCATGAATTTTGTTTCATAGTTAAAGCAATAGAGGATGTTGTACTACCACATCTAGAGAACTTTTGTGGATGTAATTTTATATTACTTGATTGGCCTCTATGATCTTTTATACAGTATATTTTTTCTATGAAGTATTTATGAATGCTTATTCTACCTTGGTCATTAAGTTCTGTGATGTAGAGGTCACAGACATTTCTAATACTAGTTAGTCTTTTTTTCCAAAGGCCAAATTGTGAATGATGAATATGTATCTTAGTAAAAAAAATATATGGAAGCAATGATTTAACAACTCCATACATTCTTGAACCAGCCTTGTGCCCTTAAATGAAAGTTAAAAGCTAAAGCACTGAAGTCACAAAAAGAGAATTTAATGAAAATGGAAAATTGTCTCAAAGGTGACTCAGATTCAGATCTTATACAACGTGACCTAAAATGCCATTTTTCTTTAAGTTTCCTCTAAAGAAGTAAAACCAAATTAATATAATGGTATTATAGGATATACTTTAAACTGGCCCAAAATATTGTGCCATCTTGAGTTTTTAATGGAACTAGCTGCATTTCTAATTACTTGAAATATTTTCACATTACTCCTTTAGGTCTACATATGGGTCCTATGATCCAATACATATGAGCCCTATGTCTTTACTTAGGGTAAGAGTTCAATTAACTTCAGATGGAGAAAGAGGAACAGACAGCAGTACCATCATCATGAAACAAAAGACACCAGGCACAGGAAGTCCTCTGTCACCACCACATGAGCGTCACCCTTTTCACTCTAATACAGTCAGATTATGTGATTTTTTCATTTGTTCAGTCATTATTTAGAACATATTTATTGCTCTATGTCAGGTGCTGTTGTAGATCCATGGAATTTAGAGATGAAGAGATTTTCTGCCTTCAAGGACAGCCCCCTGTAGAGACAGACGAATAATAACCAGATACATTAAATAATGTGTGGTATAGCAATAATATAGAAAAACCCCAGGAGCAGAAAGTAGTCAGTCATTCTAGCGCAGCGTGGCTTAACAGGGGAGGAGGCAGGATTTTGTCCTATAGGAACCAGTGTCTGGCCTTGTTGCTGAAAGCCCAGCCTCTGTTCACCGCTGCCCAATAGAAACACAGAGACAGGGCTTTGGAAGAGTAGAAAAGAGTAGCTTTATTGCTTTGCCAGGCAAATGGGGCCACGGCAGGCTAACACCCTCAAGACTGTGCCCCACTTCCTGGGAAATAAGAAGGGGTCTTGTAGTTTCAGGGTGGAAAATAGGGCTGTAGATAAGGATCAAGGCTGTTGTGATCTTGCATTCTCCTTTCACCCTGGAGACATTGAGATCGCCAGGGCTGGCGTCAGGTGGTTCCAGAACAGGTTCTGGTGGTCCCTGAGCTTATTGTTCCAAAACCTTCTTTCTGGAATGAAGAATGCTCACAAAGGACAGGAGTGTTAAGGAGTGTGCTTAGTTAGCTAGAGGGCAATCATTTTCAGAGTGTAATCAAGCAAGAAAGAAAGGGGGAGAAAACATCTGTAGGAGACCAGTTGAATAGGTGGAAAGAATAAGGGCTGAATAAGGGCAGTGTCTCAACTAGTTTCTGCTACAGCCTGAGCGATAGAATACAAGAAGGAATTGACCAAGTGGTTATATTTGTATGTTTCCTCCCCTTTACCAGATCTCATATTTTGTAACTTCAGATTTAGTTCTGGCCCTCCTGCCTTATTTCTATATACTCCTCTTGTAATAGTATCATTGATTCTCATCGCCTTAATGCCATTTCTATGCTAATTATTTCCAGGTAGACTTCTGAAGGCAGATCTTCCCTTTGAGCTTCTCTAGGGGGTTGCAGGTGATTTTGCAAGGAGATAGATATGACAAGAGAGATAGGACAAGGTGGTCGTAGCACACAAACTTTACTGGGAACTGCTCTGACAGGTTCACAGGTGATGAAGTCCTTCACAGCAGGAGTATGTCCAGAGAAGAAGGCTCAGGGCTGCTACTCAGAGGAAATGGAGTCAAGGGAAATCCCAGGAGACAGAGTGCTGGAGAGGTGCTTCCGTGTGTGAGTGGTGTAAGCCAGCAGCACTGCAGGCTGTCTCTCTCAGTCAGAGAGCTCAGTGGGCAGCAGGGTCTTGGTGTCTTTACGGCTCTTTTAGAGCAAAGAAGATGGAATAAGCATGATCTTCATCATTAGGTATTTGAAAGGTATAGGAAGGAAACATCTATTGGGCTAAGAATTAAAGAAAAACTTTATTAAGAGGACATAACAAAATCCTAGAATCTTGACTTTCGACTATGTCTTTTGCTTTTCCTAATGCACCTATGACTATATTCCCCTTTCATACTTAATGTTATTTATGTGTACATTCTCTATTTTTCCCTTGCTCAGTCTTAATGAGAATTTATCCATTCTACATTAGAAGCAAAACTGCCTTAATTTGGATATGGTGGCAAAAATAATAATACAAAGAATAAGGATATGATTAGTTAACATTTATGAGTGGTTTTTACGTGTGAAGCATTATGCTAAGGACTTTACCTGTTCTAACTAATTTAATCCTAATAAATTCAATGAGTTAGGTACTATTATCATCTCCTTTTTACAAATGAAGAAATAGAAACAAAGCAAGATGACCTAACTCTCCTGTGATCTCAATGCTAGAAAACAGTAGACCCAGGGCTTGAAGCCAGGCAGTCTGTCTCACAGTCCTTGTCAATGTGTGCATTCTGCAGCTACTTCTATAGGTACGTCCCACTCTTTCTTTGGAGACATCAGAATTTTTATTTAGGAGAAAGATTTGCACATGCTATAAATGTATTCTAAAGATAATATGTTTGTGCTCATAGAGAATAAATAAAAGTAAATAGTAAAGCATCCAATTCATTTATTGTTACATTATTTGGAAATCATTAGTTTTTGGTAAAATATCAGTAGTTTTTATTAGTGAGTAGCATCAACAGTGGACAGCAGAAAATTTCTTGTTTTTCTCTTTTTTCCTCTGTAGATAGAAACAAACTGAGAAGTCTGAGAGCCCCTTTCTCAGAGGAGACATTATAAACCTATGAAATTTTGGACTAGAGAGAAGAATATTGATTTAGTTCTCTCCTCTTTTCACTTTGTGGTCAATAAACTTAAGATCCGATGTGACTAAGATTGGAAATAAATATTTGCTTTCATATCTTCATTTGGAAATGAACATTCACATATTATTTATTCAACAAATATTTATGAGTACCTACGAAATATGTCAGGCTTTGTGCTATGTTTGGGTTTTAAGCGGTGAAGCAAGTCATGGGGAAGAAAATCTGTGGGGGTAAGAAAAAATGAAAACATAAAACACACACGTATGTGCACTTACACACATGGGTGTTTTTGTATATATTACTTATACATATATATGCATATATTTTATATCTACTATATATTTTACAAATTTATGTAAATTTAACTTTATTTACCTTGTGTGCTTATTCTACACATACTTCCTATTGTACTAATTATCACGAGTACCATGAAGGAAATGAACAAGTTCAGCGACAGAGAACAAACTATGAATGGTAGGAGAAGTAGCTTAGGGACATTCCTGGTTCCTAGTCTAAAGAAAAGTGACAAAGGATCTTGAAGTCTTTATGTGCCCAGCCCACAGATTCTGGTATGGAATGAAGGAGCCATTCAGAGCTGTGTCCTATGTGGGTGACTAAATGCCCATGAGTCCAGCCGCACAGTGAGCACACCAGTGTTTTCATTCAATGAGGAGCTAAAAATATTAGCACAGATATTGATGAAATCAGGAAGACATTTAGTCCAGAAGCCGACATTGTGAACATGCTGTGAGGAGATGGAAAAGAAAAAGTACCCCCCTCTGCCAAGCTCTGAGTCTAATTGGGTAGAATAAACAGATGCCTGAGAAATGACACCAGAGTCAATGGACAAAAATGTGCAAAGAGAACCACTATAAATTGAATGAACAGAGCACACTTGAGCTCCTTTTCAAAGGAAATTAGTTAGAGACATGGTATTTACTTCAACAAAAGTGTAAGTACTTCCATATGTGGGGCACAAACACTAGGCATTTTGTGAAATAACCCCTGGCTGTTACATGTTGTTAGTAAAATATTCCTAGTATAAAAAAACAAAGCAAAGCTTCCATTCCAAGATCCAAATATTAATTTTTTGTCCAGCATGAGAAGCCTTGGAACCTTTAGGGTGTTCTTCAGAAACAGTTAAATATATTTTGAATAATTCCTAAGTACCAAGGAAGTTACAGAGCACTAGGTCTACAAAGATGAAACATAGTCCTTTCATTATAGAGCTTAAAGTCTAACTGGAGATAGAGGCATAAATATATTTCACACAAATCATTTTGGGGCATGAACAGGGGTCAACTGAGTAGGAAAGTTCAGAGAACACTTCTGGGAAGATGGTTATTTGATTGAGAATTCATAGAGAAACAAAAGAAAATAGAAGGAAAAAGATCATTTCAGGAAGGGGTAGCAGCACAGGCAATGCACTAAGATGGAGTGTAGGGAAACATGCAAAAAATATTTATAAAATATTAGTTTTAGAAATTCAGCATTAATGTATGTTTCAGAATCCAAAATAAGTTAAATGAATGCATGGGCATATAACCCTAGCTTGATACTTTGGGATTAAGAGTATATTTATAGAGCTAATTTGAACTCCCTAAGACCAATTTAAGAGTCTCATGCTCTACCGACTGAGCTAGCCGGGCGTTCCTAAGACGAATTTAAGATGTGAAGTTGTTTTGTGACCCAAATTTACTTCCTTGAAAAGAAAGCAGAAGGGATATAATTTTAGAATGATAACAACTCACAGATCCATATTCTAGTCCTATCATCACATACATGGAAACTATCTGGAGACTCTGTCATCCTTTGTGACTTTCTAGGAAGGGTACTAATATCTGAGAGAACTGCCACCCATAAGAGAATTTGAGGGGTGTGGCCTGAAGAAGGGGCAGGCTAGGCTAACAAGTGTAATGGCTGAGGGTCTTGTGACACTGATGTTAGCAGAAACAAAGAAAATTACTTTTTCTCTGCCTCCATATCAGAGATCTGGCCCAGAGCAGGCTCGAAGTAGAATGGTCATTTAACTAAAGGGGAAGAGCTACAAAGGGAACAGTGATTGCAGGAGTTCATGCTCCAGAAGGGCCTTTGAGACCTTTGTGATGGGTACAGAGGAACTGCACTTTCAACAGTGTCACATGCCTGAGAATTCAGTTGAGCAGGTGGCCTGTGTTAGATCTTGGGTCAATCAGGGTCCAGTCAAGATAAACAGGATTCACCTGGAATACTTAAATGTTGGCTTCTCATGCAGGGAACTTATTAAAGCACAAAACACGTGCTGAAAGAGATAGATGAAGCCAACCAGAGAAAAGTGAGGCAACCCAGAAATTAGCAACAGGGGCAAGCCATAACCAACCCCAAGCTGGAGGGACACAAGGACCAGGAGAGGTGCTACTGCAAAACAGGAGCCTTGGGTTACCTGATGAGAGCTGCAACCATGGCAGCCTCCAGCAGTGGGAAGTAGAGCATGGAAGAGACATAGCTGCTGCTTGAGAAGGCGTAGGAGGCAAGCTGGCTGTTGGGAGAAACAGCCTGGCTCCCCGCTTCCCCCCCGCAACCTTTAGTCTTGCACCATCGCCCCAACCCCCAGCCCCCATCAGCAGAGCCAGCTTTGGGAGAAGAGGAAGCCTCAGGGATCAGATCTCCCTCCCCATCATTGAGCCAGGGGATCCAAATGCAAACCCACCCAAGACTCAATTAAGAGAGATCACAGGACTATGTGGCTGAAGAAAGGAAGCCTGCACTCCAAAGACTGGGTTTCTTAGAACTTTTGAATGTAAGAAAATATATTTAAAACACGTTTCCTCTCTTTTTCTGCAGTGCTTGGCTAGAAGGTCAACATAAAATGGGAACATCCGCATGTACACCAAAATTAGTTTTAATTTGGCTGGAAACAATCATCAGAAAAGACAAACTATTTTTTTTCTCTAAAAGAAATTGCATTTTAATATCCTACTTTGCAAAACTTAGCCTACATGTAAGATTTTCTGTTTGTTGTGCTAGTGCAGTCTACAAATCAGAAGATCCTTGAATTACCAAACAAAGGCTTATTGGCCTAAATTACCATGCTGGCTTGACACTGAGATGTGATTTGATTTGATTTGAGTCTTTGTACATTTAGTGACCTACGGTATTTTGATAAATGCCGTTGCCTGAAACTATTCAGTAGGAGGTTTGGGCACCATCTGTGCTTGTTTCTCTAGGAGCAGTAACAGCCTAGAGAAAAATCTGATGCTCATTTCAAAGATGCAGTATAAACAAAATTCAAGATGATGCCTTTTACATAATTATTCCACCTTTCATTGCATAGTGTTTTATGCATTTCAAAGTGATTTGATGTGCTTTCATTTAACTGATCCTCACAAATTATTTAGAAGGTGCATATGGGCTTCTAAAAGATATAAAAGCTCAGCAAAGAAAATAACACAATTTAGGCAGCCTTTTATGCGAGGACTGTAAACAATCATGTAGTCTCCTCTCCTGTTAATACTAATAGAAAATACTTATTGAGCACCTTCTCTGTGCTGAGCACTTTCTAAAGTGCATCACATATATTAACTCATTTAATCAGCAGAACAATTCTATGAAGTAGGTGTTATAATGTTCTCATTCTAAGGGTAGGAAGACTAAGACACAAGGAGGTTAATTGACAGCTAATAGCATTGTGAGCCTTGGCAGTCTAACAAAATACTATATCTTTTAAGCAGTGTCTTTAAATATTAACCCAGCGAGCAATATTCTTAATTACAAAAACATGTGTTTATATTAGGTTTCTTCTAAAATGTGCATGTAACTCAGTGGTTTGCTGGTTAAATGTCTCAGTGGCTCTCTACAAAAGATAAATAGAAAACCCTGATTTGCAGAATGCTATGTTCTGAATATTTGTGTCCCACCCCTGCTAAGTTTACTTATTGGAATTCTAAGGCTCAATCTGATGGTGTTAGAAGGTGGGGCCTGTGGGAGGTAATTTGGTCATGATGGTTGTACCTTCTTGAATGGGATTAGAGGTCCCACAGTGCTCCTTAACCCCTTCCACCACATGAGGATACAAGAAGTTTGCAACCTGGAAGAGGGCCTGCACCTGACCATACTGGCACCTGATCTCAGATGTCCAGCCTCCAGAACTGTGAGAAATAAATTTCTCTTGTTGATATGCCACCTAGTCTCTGCTCTTTTGTTGTAACAGCCCAAAGGGACCAAGACATCCCATTTGCCAATTTCTGTTGTATAAAATTCCCACCAGGGTCTACTTCAAGCTACCAAAGTGAGGTGACTGAAGGCCTGGTTGCAGAAAGATGCATGTATTTAGATGTCATGGACCTGGGGCTCCAGCACATCCCTGTCTAATGAAAATTACTGGTGTGCTCAAGATGACATGTAGGCCACGAATGTGATGAGCCACCCCTGAAATATTATTAAAACATAAATTCATTTTACTTTCAGCTGTTTTGTGCAACTAAATGTGAATTAAACTGTTTAAGATATATTCAGTTTCAATCCTTATAAATAATTATGTAATCATGTTTATTTTTGGTATGTTTTTCACTGATGACATTCAGGCTTGTCTGGGATGAGGTGATCATGAGGCAGCTGGAGGGGCCAAAAAAGTGCAACAGCATGATGGCCAGTAGATATATGACTTGAGCCAGGTACGAGACATTTTCAAAATCATAGTTCCTGAGTTCATTTTGCAGCCAGTATAGTTAGTAAGAGTCCAGTTAGTAATTTAGAAGTCTTGAGTTTTGGTCCAACTAAGAATTCCACATGTGTGTTATATTGATAGAATGTAGTCACATCAAGAGTTCTTTCAATAGTTCCTTAGGGAAAAGTGGCTGTTTGTTTAAGCCCCTCCAGCTTAGAACCATGTCAACTGAACCATAACCAGTAAATGGAACAACCTGGACTTTTGAATGGCACCAAGGCTGAGCTCACAGGCATCCTGTATTGTGACAGCTGCTTCTGGCCAAGCTACCTCTTCTGGATGCTACCCCTGCTTTCTCTAATACCAGCATGAGTGTCTATCCTTATTATTAAATCTGTCTTACACTAAACATATTTTACAAATACATGTCCATAACTAAACACTGTATAATGCCTTCCCTTTTCTTCCCCTTTATTCTCCAAAACATGTATATGAATAATAGAATCAAAGTCTTCTGTCAACAGCTTACCATACTCTTTTTCCATCTGTGTTTTGTTTTCTGTCCATCCTTTCTTCTTCTTATTATTTTTCCCCCTATGAAACTGTTTCCAAAATCATTTATAAAATTACACTGAGGAAATATGAATATCTTCTGACATTTTTTTTTATAACAACAACAGCACCGAGGAGATTAATGCAGCAAGATATTCTTAGTGACCTTTCTGGCTGTCATGCCTTTACAATTCTATTAACAATCCAAACCAAAACAATGACAAAATTGGGCAAGCTGGGGAGGCCTTGCTCCTTCCCATTGAGAGGTTGATGATTTTGCTTGCTCCTCCCTCTGGAGAGACTGGTCTGAGGAGAGGATTTTGCCATCTGGTGTAGGCATACACATGGATGGAGAACTCCCCTGGTGTTAGGATGCTTGGAACTCTTTTGCCTTTTCCACTTTTCTTCTTTCTCTTGTCTTTTCATTGGGAAAGAAAAAGCCTAAAAGCTAACGGTTGTTGAAAGTCTTTGCCAGCTCATTTGTTCTGGATCAAGAAAGAAACAAAGAAACCAAAACCTTTATAGGTAAAATTCTTGATCTTTCAAATGGAGGCTATTGAAATCTGCCCCACAAACAAGGTGCAATGAATAAACTGAGTAAATCCAAATATTTAATTCATTCAACAAATATATGTTATTCATCTTCTAGATACCAATCCTTATGTTAAAGATCTAAGAATCCAAATTTGAATAAAACACCAAAAGGCAATTTGTAGTATAAAATATATTTACTAATTGTGATAAAATTTTTGAAATTAAGATATTAATGCTAATTTATAGAAATTTATGAGCTTTTAAGCAAGACTTTTACCTGAGTATCATGTAACCAAATCATGGATATATTAGAAGATAATTGAACATTTCCAGGTATTTATTGTTATAAGTTTTATTATCTACTCTAGATCAATCCAATTAGGAATCTGAAATGTAGAAAAAATCCTTAAAGGCACTTTTTTATTTTGAGCTAAAAAGTAAAAGAAAAATGTCTGTTTCACCTACCTTCTGTCATATCTCATCTTTCATTCAAATCTCATCTCTTCTATGAAGCCATCTTTTAAAACCCAGCCCAAATGAACCTCTTCTTTTTTAATCTGCATAATTAACATATTAATGTTAATCCAGTGGTTGTTATTCATAGTGCATTTCAGAATCACCTGTGGAGTTTAAAATTATACATTTCTAGGCTCCAACCTTAGAAACTTATTTGGTCAACACATGTATGGTCCTGGCATCTGTATTTTAAAAACACACCACACATAAAATATTCTCAGTTAAAAAGCACTGTTCAAGTTACACTCTACTATTTGACATTTTATAATAGTACCTAATCTATATTTGTGCATTTGTATTCTTGTATCCCCACTGAACTGTGACCATTGTTTGGCTACAAGCACAGACTCATATTTGCTTTGTTCTCTGCAGCACACAGAACTTACTCTGCACTAGTGAGAATTTCCACACTACTTGTTTGAAAAAGTAGCCAGGAATTTCCTTTCAAAAACCTCTATATGATACTATCACATCTGTTTTTCTATGCATGTTATTTATGCAGTGGTGGAACAAAGTATATCATGAGCAAACACTATTTATTCATTTATATTTAATATTGATTTTCAGAAACGTTCCTAAATTAGGGCAAATGCTAGAGAGTCAGAGAAGGATACTTTCTCTGGCATAGTGGAGTTAAATTTACATTGGTTCAAATCCAGATTCTCTTATTTGGTTTATGGTGAGGAGAAAAACAAAAGAAAAAAGTTTGTAAAATGCATGCCCCTAGTAAGCACTCAATACATGACAGCTAATATAAATATAAGGTGTGTCTGCCCCCAAGAATATTCCTCAGCATCCAAATTTTATGCCTTATATACTGATAATCAGTTACTCCCAGAGAATCTAATCTAGTCAGAGTTGGAGAGGCCCGCTGAAATTATTTAATCCCCCAGTCTTCATTTTAAATCTCGGAACCAATTTTGGGCGAAAGCAGTTCATACACATTCATGGGGTACAGATGTTCTGTCTCACGGAGCTGTTTTAAGGGTCAGTGAGAGAACACAGGGAAAACCCCATGTACAGTGCCTGGCACAAACTAGTTACAAACAAACCATTATTACTATCACTAACTAAGTAATAGTAGTATACTGAACTACAATCCAGCTGACTTTTAGTTCAGTTCAGTACTCTTTTTCTGCCTCTTAAAATGAATAGTAGTTATAAAGTATGTTTATAACAACTAGGAAGTATAACAAATTAGAAGTATTGGTAGTCTTTGAATGTATTAAGTAAAAACAAATTAATCATATCAACCAGCAAATAAGAAGATAGTATATCATCTTCTGGCATATGTTGTTATAGAATCAGACCTTCGTCTGGTGTCAGGTTTGCCTGCTATGAGAAGCCATGCTATTTAACTCTATCCATGCTTTATCTCATTGTTTCCTCAACTTTGAAAACCTCTTTTACTGGGTTATTTCAAAGAATTCATTACACATGAAAGCATTTCAGTCTGACAAATAGCAAGCTTCCAATAAAGATTATTTTATTAACATTTCATTATTATTTATAGATAAAGTTACCATAATTTGTCATCTCTACTGGGACACCTCTGAGAGTGAAATGTGGTGTTATTAATAATTACACTGGGACAGGATACATGGTCACCTTATCTACAATATATTTTCTAGCTCAAAACAAACCTCTAAAAGAGTGTTATATTATGCAGGAAAATGAGACATGAGACTCTTTAGAAAGATGTTATGTCTGGGTCAGATTCAAGATGGGCACAAAATATGGTGCTGCCTCCTTTGAAACTCCTCTGAGACATAATGGAAGGAGGTGGGATAGTTCTATAATATTTATAACTTAGCCTTTCCTTTTTATAGCTTAGTCTTTCCTAGGGTATCTTTAAAGGTCAGGTCTTGGGAGATACACTTTAATTTTTAAAAAAATTAAGTACTTTCAATGAAAATATCTGAAATCTTTACAATTTCCTGTCTCACTAAGCAAACTTACTATAATTTATACTTTCTAAAAGAGTTATTTTTTTAATAAAAATATGTATAAAGAGGAAACAGAAACTTCTATTTTGAATCATCTGTATCACTGACCACTCATCCAACCATCTATTTATTTTTCCTTATTAATTTTTAGAACAAATTAGGCTTTTAGGAGGGAACAAATTTGCATGGTCCTCATCTATCATGTTCTTTCCCACTCTGCTCCATTCCAACCCATTTAATTCTACAAACATATATTTGGAAGCACACTATATATTGACCCTCTCTCCAATAAAACTAAACTTTCCCTCTAATACAAAAATGGCATATTGGGAAGGATGACTATAATAACTCTTTAGACAAAGGCTCCATGAATATCTATCAGGTATGGTGGATGAAATTTCCTCTCTTCAGGAACTTTTTGTCTCCTACCACCACTTATTATCAGAAATAGTGTGAATATTCATCACAATCTATCAAAAATATATTTTCTTATTAATTTTTTGTTTTTACTTAAATACAGAAATTCATAACCTCAAGTTCTTGTGATTAAGACATATGAAACCATGTGCATATAAGAATCAATACATTACTGCCATGTTGCTACAATGTAGAATAAAACTAAATGTTTCTCACTTGTTTGACATTAATTTAATGTCCCATTTATCTTCTATCAGATATAAAGAGATGCTTCATCCATTTAAGCATTTCTGTTTGGGTCCATCATGAAGTGTTCAGTACCTGTCTTGTAAACAGAGTGCAGACATGAAATCACAAAGTGATAAGGGGACTCACCTCCACTGTCAAAAACATTGAACCTCCAAACAGTTAGTATCAGATTTATTCCAGCTTTTGGTTTTTCTATCACACATCTTCATCTCTATTCCCAGATGAGCAGAACAACTTTAAAGCATCATGCAATCACACATACAGGCATCTATTCCCATATGGAATATCAATTAAGTTCATGGCAAATTTGACAAGAGTGGCAGTTGGCAAACATACTCAAAACAAAATAAATTATTCATCCAACTTCTTGTACTAAGTGCTTTTTATATTCTGGCTTAGAAAACCAGTTTAAGTAGTATTCTAGCTATGATTGGTCTCTCCTGAGGAAGTATTCTATGAGATTGATGAAGATAATGACAAACATCAGTCACTGCCATTAGCATAAGGCATGAGGCACATGAAAATATTAATAAGCAGCTAAGCCATGACAGTCAAAATATGACTTCCTATACCCCAGGTAGGCTTCTGAGCACAGCTGTCTGCTATTCTGTGAAGTGTGCATCTGGGCTCAGTCTGGTAGGAACACAGTTCATGGTATATTCATCATAAGGCCTAATTGTTTTTGACCACAGTGTCCTCTATCAGCCAAAACCAAACAATCTTACTGCTTAGTGGTTGTTGAATTAATTTTATGTGTTACTTTTACACCCTGAATTATTTGATGGATAAAATCTAAGAAGCTATTTGAAAACTAGGTTTAATGGAACCTCAGTTATTATTAAAAATTTCCAGGTTCTAGAGTAGCTCAAACTATCAATTAGGGAATATAGAACACACATAGATATTCAAAAATCTTCTATTCTCCTATAAGAATGACAAGTCAAATGTTTGAAAGGAAATGATCCATGTAGCTTGAGCCTTGCTGCCTTCAAATTGAAGATCAAAATAGGGTTAGAATAGAAATGACCCAGTCAAGCCAAGTCAAAAGGTGAAATTTTGTTATACTAGAAAGGTTCAGCTTTTGTATTTCAATTGCTTTCTTAACTTTTGACTTCACACCTATCATATAAGACTTAGCAGAAAGCACTATTTGATTGAGTGTATTAATTCAACACCCTTCCTTTGGTAGAAGTTTTGTAAAATTACTGAAAATATATTTTCACTGAAGGATTGTCATTTTTGAATTTTTGAGAAAAAGATGACTTCTGGCCTTTGTAGTTATTTGGATACAGCAGTATTATATTCCTTCACTATTTTTCATTCTAATATAAGAGCCTTGATGTCTCTGACACAAGGGCAATTAATTAGTAGTGTCTCTTATTGTCCCAAATTAGTTGGGTACCACTAGACACAAGAAAAAGAAAGAAAGGTTTAAAAAAAAAAAAAAAAACAAGAATTGAGGAAATGAGAGACATTGCACATTTTGTATTGGGAATTAAGGGTCCTTTTATTCCATGCATGATATTTGCAAATGCTGATGTATATATTTTAATAGAGCCGTGGCTGTCCTCTTCTTCCTGTCCTACAGTTTAACATATCAACATGAGGTTCATAAGCAGGGATAAATGAGATAGTAAGTTTAAAAAATGTCAACTGTTCTTGACAACTTTCCATTAAGAACAAGTGAGACACGACAAACTTGAAACATGGTTGGTTGAAGTTTAAAGCTCACTGCTTTTGATTGTAAGGTGATGAATCTTTGATTTTTTAGCTTGTGATTTTTAAACAGTCTTTCACTGAAATGTATGTAATTGAATTGGTTTGAACTTGATTATTATTCGTAATAAATAAAGGTGGCTCTATAGTGTAGAAGCACATTAAGAAACATTTTAGCAGAGCAATCGATTTACTTTCATTATCATTTAAAAATGTATCAGTACTTGATATTGTAACCAAATTTACTGCAACTTAACTGGATACACTTTTCTAATTCTACATTTTGTTAGATACTAACTAATATTCTAATTAATGTCTAGTTTAATTTTGAAGCTACTGAGCATGTGACAGAAGCAACATGTGATGTAAAAATTTGAATGTGTTGGATGGGCTTTAGGTAGATAAATGATTAGGAATGAAATAATAAATCCCAAATTTTACTTCCAATTAAAAATCCACATGGTATGTTTCTCAGTTATTTTATAACTGATTTTCATATGTCAAAAATTCAAGTAGAGGAAAATATTTTTGGAAATAGAACAGTAGGAATAAGTCTTGGGTGTTATTATGTTAATATAAGACATAAATCATTGGTGTTAAGTGCAGTCAGAACTATTACATGATATTTAACTATTACATAATATTTACATATTTTCTGTTAACTCCATTATAAGGGTATGTTTTGAAATGTGAGAGGAATTACATCACTTGTAAATAATGCTTACATTCTCCACAAATGCAAAGTGGAGAAGAGAGTTGATGGCTTGTTGGGTAATTTTGGCAAAAGTCCTATTTTGGACGGCTTAGTGCAGATAATACTTATTTCTAAACTTCATTGTTTTAAAGCAGAAAATAAAATAAACTTTCTGAACTGCTCAATTAATAAAATTGGAGGCTGGGTAAGTATACAATATGGAAAATAAAAAATGTACACAAATTCAATTAAAGTCTTAAATAAGACTCATCTATTTACTTAAGTTCTGATAAGATTTGAATATCTTTTGAAGGAACAAGTATATCCAGAATTAAAGATATTGTAAAACTGATATTTTATATAATATAAGCAAGACTTTATTTTGTTATTTTTAAAAACCTTAAAGATGATTCATAGCATATTTTGTACTCTAGTAATTTGATTCTGAAATTTAATTTCATCATAATACATCGTCATTGACAAATTAAGACTGTGCTTGTCCAAAAGTTCTATTCTTAAATTCTGCTTTCTTGTCTATTTGTGAAGCCAAATCCAGCCTCTGTACCTGACACTGAATTAAATTTCAGAGACAGAGTTTTGGGTGAAGTAGACAAGAATAGCTTTATTGCTTTGTTAGGTAAAGGGGACCACAGCAGACTAATGCCCTCAAAACTGTGTCCCAACCCAGGGGGGGTTGTGAGGAATTTTATAGTCAAGGGGCGGGGTTGCTGATAAGGAACAGGATGCATGAAGGGCCCACATTCCTTCAATCCAGAGATATCTGGCATCAGGTGGTGATGGGCAAACTATGACCTTCTCTGGAATGAAGAGTGCTTCATCAAATAGTTAACATCTTCCATTTGGTGGGGGTTTTAATTCTGCAGAAGAGCTCAAACATACTGTTATGTATATCCCTTGAGGGGAAACCAGGACCCTGCCCCCAAGACTACTATTATTTCTTGACTGCTCCTCCCTTTTCTCCACATCCCCTCCCTTCCCTACTTAGCAACTGTTTGAACCTGCCCTTTGGAAATCAGGGAAGGGGACACAGAAGGGCTTTTGTGCCCAGGAGCTTCACAGGGTCCTGCTCTATTTCAATACCCCCTTTTCTCTGACACTCCTCAATCTTAAGGAGAACAAGTGTTGGACAAGAAAAGGAATAATCATTTTGGATAGAGACATTAATCATAAACTCAGCAGAGGAAATTGGTTTCAGGGGATATAGTTTCAATTTCCCCCCCCTTTTTTTAACCTGCTCACATCTTTCAGGGAATGGGGTAATGCTTGCTCTGGTTATTTACTGCTGAAATGGGATGTAATCCTGCCTACATTTGTGGGGAATGGATACTGAATTAGAAATATTTGAATTCCAAGCCCTGGATCTGAGTCTTATATGATTAAGGTCTCAGTCCCTTGGTCCACCAATTTTGGTGCAGCAGATCCAGTTAGAAGTGGTTGGAGGAATGACAACTGGAACTTTAAGAGACAAAATAGATCTCATTCCCTTAGTAATTCAGGAGAATAAGCCTGAAATCTAGTCTGGACTTGGCACTTCAAGGCAGACTTGCAGCCAGGTAGCCAGTTGTTTAATTTTACCTTAGTAGGTTTTAACTTCTGATATGGTATCAACATATATATAACAGGAGCTATTGGCCACTACACATCTCCTCTTTTTGTTAGTATCTGATCTAAAGCAATTTTATTGTTTAAAAATTTAATAGCTGAGAGGAGACCTTGAAAATATAAGGTTGCAGCTGCCATCGCCAGCAGACACTGCTTTGAGAATGGCTGGTGCTCTTCCCTGGTCTGACACAGCTCAGAAAATTCAAGTTCTCAGCAATACAGGAACGTGTCTGAAAATCCACAATGGCCACCTAGTTTTACCTTGGATGTCTGAACCACAGTTAACTCCATTTTTGACTTTTAACTGCATTTCTCTCCTGAATGGTCAAAGCAGATGTCAATGTTAATGATTTCAGTGCTTTTCTGGATATGAGAAGATGCAAGAATTTGGGATCATAAAATCTTTTCCTGAAAGTTTCTAACTACCTGAAGGCTGTTGTTCCAGTTTTTCCCAAAGCACAGAGTGCCTCCTTCCTTATCTCCACCCTGAACTCCTTTCAGGGGGTGTTGGTCAGTGGCTGCAGTGACCATTGACTTAATCCTTGCAGAGGTAGATGGCAAGTGCTAATTTTCAGTTGGCAGGACCCCTTCAGTGTCATAAATTTGACCATGGTATGGGAGGCATTTCACGGCCATTTTGTCCCATGGTGCTAGGAATGCTCATTCCCAGGTCTGGCAAAGATTTTGTTTATAGGTCACTCAATGTGCTATTACCAGACTAGGCCTTTTAAACAGTAGCCAAAATTCTCCAGACCACCTGTCTTACTAGTCTCTTATGGTCCAGGAAAATATTCTCTATTGATGCTTCTTCCCATATTTAGAATTACACTATTATAGTCACTGATCTCATATGGAACTATATATCATCATTTTATCAGGGGCTTAGAACACATTTGTTAATGCAAGAAAGAGCAATTTTGTGAAACAGGCAATATAAAAAATAATATAACTAGCAGTGTTAGTAAGGTCATAAGAAAGAATTTAAGTCAAGAACTTACATTAGCTGCAGCCCAGTATATTCCAGGTCGTCTGACTTAGTCTGTTCTATACCAGTCCTTATCTTTAAGGGAAATTATATATTGGCATTGTCCATAAGGCAACCAGCTTGCTTTCCTACTGTTATGAGGCTGGTTATCCCTAGTATGGTTTAACTGTCCCCAACATAAGGGAGCCTTTAAATTTAAATGATCATAGACAAGTGTTAATCTCCTGGTTGCAGATCATGTAGCATCTGACCTTCATCCATAGAGAGACTGCTGAGTTAAGTTTCAGATACAATTTTAGAGTGTCCTTTCATTAATTCAATTAAAACTTTGCAACAATATAACATAACAGCAAGGAACTATCTGGGAAGTAAGTCTTAATGAATACAGACCTCAATAAACAGAATTAGAATTTAACATCTACTGAAACATAATATTGTTCTCTCTAAAATTACTCTCATCTCTACCAATCACAGGTAATCAAACCTAATTTGTTTACAAAATAAGTCTGGTTAATTGACCATATAGGCTCTTCCACATTGGCTGTAGTGGAATTCCTGAGGAGTTTCAGACTGAATTCCCAATAGGCCTCTCAAGGCCATGAAAGCCATGCCAAAGACCTGCCATCAGGCTCTGCCTTGGTGGATTTTTTCGAGAGGTCCCCCAAATATCGAGATTCCTACACATGCCAGGAGACAGTCTTTCCCATTCAACTGATAAGCTTTCTTGAAACCCAAGAGCCCCCAATTTCTGGAAAGCCCAGGTAGAGAGAAAAGAAAAATGCTTTAATCTTACCCACAGGTGTAGTTTACCAAATTGCTATAAATCATAACCAACTTGAGGGGAAGGGCTTCCCTATATCTGGAGAACACAGATCAAAACTAGTAACATTCCAGACAAAACCCATAAACATTATAACCATATTCACCAGTTCACTCAGTAACCAAACTTTTTGTTAACTTTTAATGAAGCCATCAGGTTTTCACTTAGGATGCTTTAATTTCTTACTCAGTTCCCCAGTATAATCTGAGATTTATCAGAGTATGATAATTGCCTATAAATCACAGAGAGACTGCAAAGGTCACAGGTAAACATTTGATCACAATGTAATTGACAAAAGAAACTTAGTTATTGCTGTGACATACATTTTAAAATAACTGCAATTATAACTGATAACATCTTATCAGAACATACTAGACTTTTAGGAATTCCATGTAATTTAACATGCTAATTAAATATTTCTCTCTGAGGTGCCTCAGGGGACTTCTAAAGCAACTCAAAGTTAGCTGGAGGTCAAAAGAACTGTTAGAATACATGAAAGGATTTCAAAAGCAAATACAAGTCACTTAAAGGCAAAGAAACTTAAAATCTGTTATCAGGGACAGATCAACATTTTAAGAAAACTTGTCTTCTTAACTGATAAAAGCCAAATTCAAGTTTTGCACCAGCTTACTTTTAAAATTCATTTACTCAATTAAATTTATTCTAAACTTAGCCAGTCTCAACCATACACAAAACTCTTTTCTCAGAATCCACTTCCCACAAATCTTCCATCACATTCTGCATCCATAGTAGCCTGTCCCCCATTTTTCTACCCAAAAACAACCAACTCCAAGACAGACTCACTTTCTTTTTCCTAAATGCAATGCAGTTCCATTCCTCATACCTTCTTTTACTGAAAACATGCATCCTACTTTCCTTAAGAAACCATGAACTGTCTTCTGTATCAACACTCTGTAGATTGGTGAACATAAATACCAATAATTTCTAAAAAAATATGTTCTTTCTCATAAAGAACATCTTAGGGTGGCACCAAAAGTATTCATCAATAGCCCTAAATACCCTTAATTTCTCTGCAAAGGGAAGCCAATGTTCAGTAATTAATGTTTCAGTATCTTATTTTATTTGGAAATGACCTATGTATTTAATAAACTTCCATCATTTAACTTAATTTAACAACTCTAAATTTTAAGTTGCCAAATATCTAGGAAGATTATTCTTAAGTAGACATTCCTAAAATAGTTACTCCTAAAGAGTTCACCCAAAAGTCCTTACCTCATTTGCATGTAATTTACCAATAAGAATTTTATCATATCAAGTTAATTATTGTTTTTTCTTTCTGCTGAAAAACTCTGCAACAGGAGTAACATAAACTTATTGAACTTCAGTAAACCTAAGTACAATATATATTAATTAAATAAACTAACAAGACACATTTTAATAGCAGATATCAATTCAGTACTGAATATTTCCCAGATCATGTGGGCCAGAAACCCATTTCAGCAAGTTTCCTAAATAATTATATTAAATTTGTAACCACTTTTAAGTCAATTAAATAGAGTTCACTTACAAATTAACCTCAGCAATATTATCCAAGGCAAAGATATATACTAAGACATACATAAATCCATAAATCATTGTTTCATCTCAACCTATTTTCTCCAGAGTCTAAAGAATACTGTGGTCACACAGTGTTCCCTATTCATAGGTTCATAGTTATAGGTGTACCAGTGTGTCAGAATGTTCCTTAAGGGGATATCAGATGGAACTGAAGAAGTACTTCACATATGAAAAACTCTCACATGTGGACTGAGAACAAACCAGAACCCTCACCAGCAGGTGGAAGCCTTACACCTGAAAAACACAGACAGCACAAAGCTCAGAGTGGTCAATTCCAAGTCCCACTAAGCCAGTGACCTTAATCCAAGTGGTGCCTTATAGGTGGGATTTCCACAACAAAAAATCCCCAGACAGGAACTGAATGTTCCCCAGATGGAACCAAAATTTTCTCAGAGGGACAAGGTCCAAGGGGTCTCAGACTATATGCCAGAGGACTTACCCAGGTTCTGGCAGCAGTGTTGCAACATCAGACACTATCTTTCTCCTTCCCCAAAATAATTCCTCAGAGTAGGAATTTCAGGCTGGCTGAGACAGGAGGAAGAAACACATGTCCTCAGGCCAAAGGTGGCCTTGGCAGCTGCAAGGATGGTCCCTCTTCTGCTGCTCACTCCTGCCTCAGAGTTCTGACTACCAGGATCAGGTATGACCAGGACTTAGCCTTTCCAGGCAAGGGTCCCAGGTGATCTGCCTTCTAAAGGAATTCTCCTACTCTCTGCTCCCTCAAAAGAGGCTGGTGTGGAGAAAACCTCGGGGCATCCTGTTAAGCCAGGGGACACTTCTGGGGCCATCCTTAAGTCAGCCCCATGTTGGATGCCAAAATTTGAAGCCAAATCCAACCTCTATACCCCTACACTGAATAAAATCTCAGAGAGAGTTTTGGGTGATGTAGTAAATAATAGCTTTATTCCTTTGCCGGTAAAGGGGGCCACAGCAGGCTAATGCCCTCACAACTATGTCCCAACCCAGGGGTGTTTGTGAGGGGTTTTATAGTCAAGAAGTGGGGTTGCTGATGAAGATCAGGGTGCATGTAGGATCCACATTACTTCAATCCAGAGGTCATCTGGTGTCAGGTGATGATGGGCAAACTGTGACCTCTGGAATGAAGAGTGTTTCATCAAGTAGTTAACATCTTCCATTTGGTGGGGGCTTTAGATGTGCAAAAGAGCTCAGATATTGTTATGTGTATCCCTTGAGGGGGAACCAGGACCCTGCCCCAAGGCTGCACTATTGTTTGTCAGCTGCTCTTCCCTTGTCTCTGCATCACCTTCCCTTCCTCATTAGCAAGTGTTTAAACCTGCCTGTCGGTACTCACGGAAGGTCACGGAAGCTAAATGAAGCCTATTTCCTGTAATCAAAGAAATGGGGGACACAGAAAGGCTTTTGTGCCCAGGAGCCCCATAGGATCCTGCTGGGTTTCATTTGAAGGGAAGGCGATGCAGAGACATTGAAGGTAATTAAAAATAAATTTAAAATAAATAAAACAACTACTATATTTAGGAACAAATAATCTGATTAATTAATTATATTTTTGCATTGTCTGTGGTCTAACTAAGAATAAAAATATTAGTTATAAATACAAATCATTTAAGAATTGAGGTATGTGTCATTTCTATAAAATTGACTAAATACAGCAGTGATATATTAATGCTAACAATCATGGTTACTTTGAGTGATAAGGTATATTTCTACTGCAGTAATAATGAAGTCTAATTAGAAAATAAATAAAATGAAGCATTTATAGTATATTTTAACAAGCTAAAATCAAATTCAGCCAAAGAAGAGAAGGAAATAATGCCCAATTGATATTTACTAAATATCATTATCAAATGATCTATCTGTATAAATAAATACTTGTCTTAGAAAAGCTGCAGTATAGAGTAATTTTGCTTTTTTTGGTGTGGGCATTGTAGACATAATTAGTCATCTCTCATTTATTCTGCATTTCTAGACCCTTCTTTCTTTTACATTGGGGGAAGGAGGCAACAAGGATCATCTCATCAAAAGCATATGTATTCATTTCACTGTTTGCAACTTTGGTGCCATATCTCATTTATAAATGTGCACTAATATTTTAATTAGTCACTTATGCTTAATAAAAAGGTTCATTTCCTGATCTCAACAGTGCACCAGAAATCTGTGATGTCTGAGCACACTGCAACAGGAAGTGTATAACACAGGCCAGGTATCTGACCCCAGAAACAATATTTCAGGAACTCATATCAAATTCAGGAATGAGGTTTGACCTGAAACAGAGTAAGCCTAAGACTCTCAAATATGCTGGTATTTTATTGGAAAAGTAGTTAGAATATTTTCTATACAATGTAATGCAGCAGATTAATTGAAAAACAATAAAATCTGTGTTGACTGGCCATGCATTGCTTCAATGGTGGGTCTGTGACAAACAGATATTTTGGAGTCCATTCAATACATTTTAATAATAAAGGTGGACAGAGATAAATTGGACCAAATAGCAGAATCCTTCGAGATGACTACATTCTATGGAAGAATCCCAACTCTTTGCACAGTTAAATGAAATTGCTTATTAAATTAAATCAAGATCAACTGCTGAGGGAGACTTTCAAGATGGTGGAGGAGTAAGACGTGGAGATCACCTTCCTCCCCACAAATACATCTAACTGTGGAACAACTCCTACAGAACACCTACAGAAAGCTGGCAGAAGACCTCACACTTCCCCAAAGGCAAGAAACTCCCCACTTACTTGGGTAGGGCAAAAGAAAAAAGGAAAAACAAAGACAAAAGGGGAAGGACAGGACATGCACCTCAGGGAGGGAGCTGTGAAGGAGGAAAAATTTCCACACACTAGGAAGCCCCTTCACTTGCAGACATGGTGGGTGGTTGGGGGAGGGCAGCTTCAGAGCCACGGAGGAGAGTGCAGCAACAGGGGTGCAGAGGGCAAAGCAGAGAGATTCCTGCACAGAGGATGGGTGCCAACCAGCACTCAGCATCCTGAGAGGTTTGTCTGCTCACCAGCTGGGCTGGGTGGGGGCTGGCGGTTGAGGCTCAGACTTCCGAGGAAAGATCCCAGGGAGAGGACTGGGGTTGGTTGCGTGAACACAGCCTGACGGGGGCTAGTGCACCAAAGCTGGCCGGGAGTGTGTCCAGGAAAAGTCTAGACCTGCCTAAGAGGCAAGAAACCATTGTTTCAGGGTGTATGGGGAGAGGGGATTCAGAGCACCCCCTAAATGAGCTCCAGAGATGGGTGCAAGCCGCTGCCATTAGTGCAGACACCAGAGACAGGCACAAAACACTAAGGCTGCTGCTGCAGCCACCAAGAAGCCTGTGTGCAAATACAGGTCACTATCTACACCTCCCCTCCCAGGAGCCTGTGCAGCCCCACACTACCAGGGTCCCATGATCCAGGGACAACTTCCCTGGAAGGACACATGATGTGTCTCAGACTGTTCCAACGTCATGCTGGCCTCTGCCACATGACGTTGAATGCAGAATGCATTGAATGCATTGAATGCAAGCCTGCAGAATGCAGGCTTGCCCTGCATTCTGTACCCATTGCTCCCCACCAGCCTGAGTGAGCCAGAGCCCCCCAACCACCTGCTACTTTAACCTAAACCTGTCTGAGTGAAGAGCCTGTGCCCTCAGGCAACCTACACACACAGGTGGTGCCAAATCCAAGACTGAATCCCAGGAGCTGTTTGAACAAAGAAGAAAAAGGGACATTTCTCCCAGCAGGCTCAGGAGCAATGGATTAAATCTCCACAATCAACTTGATGTACCCTGCGTCTCTGAAATACTGTACAGACAATGAATCATCCCCAAATCGAGGCAGTTGACTTTGGGAGCAACTGTAGACCTGGGGTTTGCTTTCTGTCTCCAATTTGTTTCTGGTTTTATCTTTATCTTAGTTTAGTATTTAGAGTTTATTATCATTGGTAGATTTGTTTATTGATTAGGGTGCTCTCTTCCTTTTCTGTATATATAGAGATATACATTTTTTTCCTTTTCTCTTTTTGTGAGTGTGTTGTGTATGCTTCTTTGTGTGGTTTTCTCTGTATAGCTTTGTTTTTACCATTTGTCCTAGGGTTCTGTCTCTCCTTTTTTTTTTTTTAAAGTATAGTTTTTAGCACTTGTTATAATTGGTGGATTTGTTTTTTGGTTTGGTTACTCTCTTCTTTCTTTCTTTTCATTTATTACTTTTTAATTTTTAATAATTTTTTCCTTTTTTATTCTCACAACTTTATTTTAATCTTCCTTCCTTCCTTCCTTCCTTCCTTCCTTCCTTCCTTTCTTTCTTTCTTTCTTTCTTTCTTTCTTTCTTTCTTTCTTTCTTTCTTTCTTTCTTTCTTTCTTTCTTTCTCTTTTTTCTTACTTTTCTTTGGAGCCATGTGTCTGACAGGGTCACGGTGCTCTGGCTGGGTGTCAAGCCAGTGCCTCTGAGGTGGGAGAGCCGAGTTCGGGACATTGGTCCACCAGAGACCTCCAGGCTCTACATATTATAAAACAGCAAAAGCTCTCCCAGAGATCTCCATCTCAGTGCTAAGACCGAGGTCCACTCAACGACCACCAAGCTACAATGCTGCACAACCTTTGCCAAACAACTAGCAAGACAGGAACACAACCCCACCCATCAGCATAGAGAATGCCTAAAAACATAATAAGGTTACAGACACACCAACACACACTACCAGATGCGGTCCTGCCCACCAGAAAGAAAAGATCCAGCCTCATCCACCAGAACATAGGCACCAGTCCCCTCAACCAGGAAGCCTACACAAGCCAATGAACCAACCTTAGCCACTGGGGGCAGATACCAAAAACAATGGGAAATACGAACCTGCAGCCTGTGAAAAGGAGAGCCAAAACAGACTTAGTTAAGCAAAATGAGAATGCAGAGAAACACAGCTGATGAAGGAGCAAGGTAAACACCCACCAGACCAAACAAATGAAGAAGAAATAGGCAGTCTACCTGAAAAAGAATTCAGAGTAATGATAGTAAAGCTGATGCAAAATCTTGGAAATAGAATGGAGAAAATGGAAGAAACGTTTAACAAGGACCTAAAAGAACTAAAGAGCAAACAAACAATGATGAACAACACAATAAATGAACTTTAAAATTCTCTAGAAGGAATCAATAGCAGAATAACTGAGACAGAAGAATGGATAAGTGACCTGGAAGATAAAATAGTGGAAATAACTACCACAGAGCAGAAGAAAAAAGGATGAAAAGAATTGAGGACAGTCTCAGAGATCCCAGAGACAACAAGAAATGTACCAACATTCGAATTATAGGGGTCCCAGAAGAAGAAGAGAAAAAGAAATAGATGAGAAAATACTTGAAGAGATTATACTTGAAAGCTTCCCTAATATGGAAAAGGAAATACTCAATCAAGTCCAGGAAGCACAGAGAGTCCCATACAGGATAAATCCAAGGAGAAACATGCCAAAACAAATATTAATCAAACTATCAATAATTAAATACAAAGACAAAATACTAAAAGCAGGAAGGGGAAAATAACAAATAAAGTACAAGGGAATCCAAATAAGGTGAACAGCTGATCTTTCAGCAGAAACTCTGCAAGCCAGAAGTGAGTGGCAGGACATATTTAAAGTGATGAGAGGGAAAAACCTACAACCAAGATTACTGTACACAGCAAGATCTCATTCAGATTTGACAGAGAAATTAAAACCTTTAGAGATAAGCAAAAGCTAAGAGAATTCAGTACAACCAAACCAACTTTACAACAAATGTTAAAGGAACCTCTCTAAGCAGGAAGCACAAGACAAAGAAAAGACCTATGATGACAAACCCACAACAATTAAGAAAATGATAATATGAACATACATATCAATAACTACCTTAAATGTAAATGGATTAAATACACCAATCAAAAGACATAAACTGGGTGAATGGATACAAAAACAAGACCTGTATATATACTGTCTACAGCAGACCCATTTCAGACCTAGGGACACAAACAAACTGAAAGTGAGAGGATGGAAATAGATATACCATGCAAATGGAAATCAAAAGAAAGCTGGAGTAGCAATTCTCATATCAGACAAAATAGATTTTAAATAAAGACTATTACCAGAGACAAAGAAGGACACTACATATTGATCAAGGGATCAATCCAAGAAGAAGATATAACAATAGGAAATATTTATGCACCCAACTTAGGAGCACCTAAATACATATGGCAAATGCTAACAGCCATAGAAGGGGAAATCGACAGTAACACAATCATAGTAGGGGACTTTAACACCCCACATTCACCAGTGGACAGATCGTCTAAAATGAAAATAAATAAGGAAACACAACCTTTAAATGATACAGTAAACTAGATGGACTTAATTGATATTAATAGGACATTCCGCCCAAAAACAACAGAATACACTTTCTTCTCAAGTGCTCATGGATCATTCTCCAGGATAGATCATATCTTGGGTCACAAATCAAGCCTTGGTAAATTTAAGAAAATTGAAATCATATCAAGTATCTTTTGCTACCACAATGCTATGAGACTAGATATCAATTACAGGAAAAATGTGTAAAAAATACAAACACATGGAGGCTAAACAATACACTACTAAACAACCAAGAGATCACTGAAGAAATCAAAGAGGAAATCAAAAAATACCTAGAAACACATGACAATGAAAACATGATGACCCAAAACCTATGGATGTAGCAAAACTGTTCTAAGAGGGAGGTTACCGCAATATAATCCTACCTCAAGAAACAAGAAACATCTCAAATAAACAACCTAAACTTACACCTAAAGCAATTAGAGAAAGAACAAAAAACCCCAAAATTAGCAGAAGGAAAGAAATCATAAAGATCGGATCAGAAATAAATGAAAAAGAATGAAGAAAACAGTAGCAAAGATCAATTAAACTAAAAGCTGGTTCTTTGAGAAGGTAAACAAAATTGATAAAACATTAGTCAGACTCATCAAGAAAAAAGGGAGAAGGCTCAAATCAATAGAATTAGAAATTAAAAAGGAGAAGTAAAAACTGACAATGCAGAAATACAAAAGATCATGAGAGATTACTACAAGCAACTCTATGACGATAATATGGACAACGTGGAAGAAATGGACAAATTCTTAGAAATTCACAATGTACCAAGACTGAATCAAGAAGAAATAGAAAATATGAACAGACCAATCACAAGCACTGAAATTGAGACTGTGATTAAAAATCTTCCAACAAACAAAAGCCCAGGACCAGATGGCTTCACAGGTGAATTCTATCAGACATTTAGAGAAGAGCTAAAACCTATCCTTCTCAAACTCTTCCAAAATATAGCAGAGAGAGGAACACTCCCAAACTCATTCTACGAAGTCATCATCACCCTGATACCAAAACCAGACAATGACGTCACAAAGAAAGAGATTACAGCCCAATATCACTGATGAACATACATGCAAAAATCCTCAGCAAAATACTAGCAAACAGAATGCAAAAGCACATCAAAAGGATCATACAACATGATCAAGTGGGACTTATCCCAGTCATGCCAGGATTCTTCAATATAGGCAAATCAATCAATGTCATAAACCATGTTAACAATTTGAAGGAGAAAAACCATATGATCATCTCAATAGGTGCAGAAAAAGCTTCTGACAAAATTCAACACCCATTTATGATAAAAACACTCCAGAAAGTAGGCATAGAGGGAACTTACCTCAACATAATAAAGGCTATATATGACAAACCCATAGCCAACATCATTCTCAATGGTGAAAATATGAAACCATTTCCTCACCATTTCCTCTAAGATCTGGAAGAAGACAAGGTTGCCCACTCTCACCACTATTATTCAACATAGTTTTGAAAGTTTTTCCACAGCAGTCAGAGAAGAAAAAGAAATAAAAGGAATCCAAATTGGAAAAGAAGTAAAACTGTCACTGTTTGTAAATGACATGATACTATACATAGAGAATCCCAAAGATGCTACCAGAAAACTACTAGAGCTAATCAATGAATTTGGTAAAGTAGCAGGGTACACAATTGCACAGAAATCTCTTGCATTCCTATACACTAATGATGAAAAGTCTCAGGAGAAATTAAGAAAACACTCCCATTTACCATTGCAACCAAGAGAATAAAATACCTGGGAAGAAACCTACCTAAGGACACAAAAGACCTGTATGCAGAAAAGTAAAAGACACTGATGAAAGAAATTTAAGATAATACAAACAGATGGAGAGAATTACCATGTTCTTAGATTGGAAGAATCAACATTGTGAAAATTACTATACAACCTAAAGCAATCTACAGATTCAATCCCATCCCTATGAAACTACCAATGGCATTTTTCACAGAACTCAAACAAAAAAATTCACAATTTGTATGGAAACACAAAAGACCATGAATAGCCAAAGCAATCTTGAGAAAGAAAAATGGAGCTGGAGGAATCAGGCTCCCAGACATCAGACTATACAACACAGGTACAGTGATCAAGACAGTATGGGGCTTCCCTGGTGGTGCAGTGGTTGAGAGTCTGCTTGCGAATGCAGGTGACATGGGTTCATGCCCTGGTCCGGGAAGATCCCACAAGCCACAGTGCCTAGGCCCGTGAGCCATGGCCACTGAGCCTGCACATCAGGAGCCTGTGCTCCACAACAGGAGAGGCCACAACAGTGAGAGGCACGACTACTGCAAAAAAAAAAAAAAAAAAAAAAAAAAAAAGTATGGTACTGGTACTGGTACAAAAACAGACAGATAGATCAATGCAACAGGATAGAAAGCCCAGAGGTAAACGCACGCACATATAGTCACCTTATTTTTGATAGAGGAGGCAAGAATATGCAATGGAGAAAGGACAGTGTCTTCAATAAGTGGTTCTGGGATAACTGGACAGCTACATTAAAAGAATGAAATTAGAATACTCCCTAAAACCATACACAAAAATAAACTCAAAATGGATTAAAGACCTAAATGTAAGGCCAGACACTATCAAACTCTTAGAGGAAAACATAGACAGAACACTCTGTGACATCAATCACAGCAAGATCCTTTTTCATCCACATCCTAGAGGAATGGAAATAAAAACAAAAATAAATAAATGGGACCTAAGGAAACTTAAAAGCTTTCGCACAGCAAAGAAAACCATTAACCTGACCAAAAGACAACCCTCAGAATGCGAGAAAATATTTGCAAATGAAGCAACGGACAAAGGATTAATCTCAAATTTACAACTAACTCATGCAGCTCAATACCAAAAATGGGCAGAAGATCTAAATAGACATTTCTCCAAAGAAGATATATCGATTGCCTACAAGCACATGAAAGGATGTTCAATGTCACTAATCATTAGAGAAACGCAAATGAAAACTAAAATGAAGTATCACCTCACATTGGTCAGAATGTCCACCATCAAAAATTCTACAAACAGTAAATGCTGGAGAGGGTGTGGAGAAAAAGGAACCCTCTTGCACTGTTGGTGGGAATGTAAATTAAATAATGTAAATTAAATAATGTAAATACAACCACTCTGGATAACAGTATGGAGATTCCTTAAAAAACTAAAAATAGAACTACCATACAGCCTAGCAATCCCACTACTAGGCATATATCCTGAGAAACATAACTCAAAAAGAGTTATGGGGTCTTCCCTGGTGGTGCAGTGGTTAAGAATCCACCTGCCAATACAGGAGACATGGGTTTGAGCCTGGGTCCTGGAGGATCCCACATGCTGCAGAGCAACTAAGCCCGTGCGCTGCAACTAAGCCCATGTGCCGCAACTACTGAGCCTGTGCTCTAGAGCCCGTGAGTCACAACTGCTGAAGCCTGCATGCCTAGAGCCTGTGCTCTGCAATGGGAGAGGCCACCACAATGAGAAACCCATGCACCGCAACGAAGAGCGGTCCCCACTCACCGCAACTAGAGAGAAGCCAGCGTGCAGCAACGGAGACCCAACACAGCAAAAATGAATAAATAAATTTTTTTTAAAAAGTCATGTACCACAATGTTCATTGAAGCTCCATTTATTATAGCCAGGAGATGGAAGCAACCTAAATGTCCATTGATAGATGAAGGGATAAAGAAGATGTGGCACATATATACAGTGGAATATTACTCAGCCATAAAAAGAAATGAAATTGAATTATTTGTAGTGAGGTGGATGGACCTAGAGACTGTCATACAGAGTGAAGTAAGTCAGAAAGAGAAAAGCAAATACCATATGCTAACACATATAAATGGAGACAAAATAAAGTTTCTGAAGAATGTAGGAGCAAGGCAAGAGTAAAGACACATACATAGAGAATGGACTTGAGGACACAGGAAGGGGGAATGGTAAGCTGGGACAAAGTGAGAGTAGCATGGACATATATACACTACCAAATGTAAAATAGATAGTTAGTAGGAAGCAGCTGCATAGCATAGGGAGGTCAGCTCGGTGCTTTGTGACTACCTAGAGGGGTGGTATATGGAGGGTAGGAGGGAGATGCAAGAGGGATGAGATATAGGGATATATGTATATGTATAGCTGATTCACTTTGTTATAAAGCAGGAACTAACACACCATTGCAAAGCAATTATACTCCAATAAAGTTGTTAAAAAAAAAAGAAAAATCAACTGCTGATCTGTTTAATTTAGATTCAGATCATCTGGAATCTTTTCCTCAAAACAAGGTGCTTAGTTTCAAATTAGGAAATTTCAGTGACCTTTTTTGGTCTTTGCAAACCAAGCCCAAATTAGATTTTGAAACTCTCATGGTATTTAAAAATCTCAATTATCCAATATTCATAAAGTAAATTTAAAAAAATTAAGATGGATGGATGATAATACACTAATTCTTATCTAGTGGTGGAATAATTACCCATTTCTTTTGTATTCAAGTTCTTAAAATCAGAGATGCTATGGAACTGGAGTCACAATCTTGATGTATTATAAATAAAAATTAGAATGCTTCTGTTGATTTTTCTTAATTTCAATCCATCCTCTTCCAACTAAAATCAGAAAAATCATTACTTAATTTAAATATTAACAATTTACTGTATACTTTTTTATACATTAGGCTCTTGATTTTGAGTAATTTCATATGCATCAGACACCAATATGTTTTTTTAAAATTATTTAATATTATGGCATGTTTTTAGGAGAAGGCATCTAATTCTTAATTATTAAAGTTCTGAGTAAATACTTATATATAGGTAAAAGTAAATCTCAAAAATTTTTCTTAAAATGTGTTTTATTAAAAGATGCTTAATAATTACTTCACATGAGCAGTGTCCTCTCTCATACTACCTGATCTCTCTTCCACCACTGGACATGACCACTTACAAAAATGAGATGGTTAGTTATTTCAGAGAGGTTAATGTTTCAGACCAAGTCATGTGGTTTTGCACAAACCTCTTAACGCATCAAAGTTTTATTTCCTTATATTTAAAATAAGAATAGGAAAATTTGGCCTGATTTCTTCATAGAGCTGTTGTGATAATTAAATCAATATTATCTTAAATTTTTAAAAGTAGCAATGCATATAAAGGTAGATAGATATACATATGTATGTATGTACATATAATGTCATACACAATATTAGCATTTTACAAATAAATCAATATAATTTCCATATATCATAAATAGTACATAAGAAATATGATTAGAAAAATATGGAGGCAAATTGATATTTATTCATTTAGTTGTATTTGCTAAATGCCTCCCATCTATTTTGGATCAATATACTAGATTGATCCAAAGATTTAAAAGTTAAGCCTTTTCCTATGAGGTCTTCAATTTTTGCTACAAGAGAGGTAAAGCCTGACTGTTCTTTCCCGAAATATTTCTTGAACATCTTCAAACCAGGATGCTGCACTTGATGACAGTTTTTCTTTATGTGGCAGCTAGCAATGCACTTAGCTCAGTGGACTATTTGGCATTCACTGAATATGTTTTAGCTGTAAATTGTCATAAAGCCACTTTCTTTTGAACCTATTTCATTTAGTCACAGGCTCTCATTTCTAGTCTCATTTTCAGGTAAAGTGTTTCCTTGAGGGATATAATTAACTAGTAGATTTAGAAATGGAAAACTGTGGATTTGGAAAGCCATTTGGATATTACTAAAAATACAAAAACACCTTGGACTTAAATTCTGAAAGAATTAATTAACGGTCTTCTCCTACTTCTGAGCAATCAAATCAACTCATGACCAAGTTTTACTTATTAGTAATTAATGTTTATGATGTCCTATTTTAGATATCTCCCTAATAATCTCAATACAAGAAGCAAACAATTCATATTGAGAAAACATATGCTTCCAACAAGGTCTATTGTTTTACTCATAGTAGATAGTATACCAAACTATAGATTTCTTAAAATATAGGTTGAAAGACAGTATCTCTCAAACATCAATATGTTTGAGAGCAATGTGATAAAACTATTTTGGCATACACTTGAATTATAGATTTAGTAGTCCTATTTTTTAAATATCTCTGAACAATTCTAAAGCTCCATATATGTAATTTGTAATTTTCTAAAAGCACAAACTGGTACAAATTTTTGTTCTTTACTCAACATTGTACATGTAGAAATTTTCTTGAAGTGGTAAAAAAAAAACAAAACTCTGCTGGTGGAAGTGAAGGGAAAATGCAGTGGTCCACTAGGGTGACTGTTCTGAGACAGACAATAGACATTTCAGACACAAGCAATAGCTAAGTATTCTGTATTTGCTGTAGAAGCAAGGAATATTTTTAATTTCTAAAGTTACTGCCTTATGTGATAAATTGCACATAATTGTGACTTATGAGAATTTTCAGATGTCAAGACACTCCATTCTTTAAGGTTATAAGGGGTGGGTTATCTTTTGTTTTTCATGTTGCTACCTGTTTTGTCATAGCACTTCTAATGGGTCTTTCTCAGCCTTTCTGTTACATTTCTTTCTAAGTCTATTTTTTCCTTACTCTCATGTTCATTTTCATGTTAGTAACCTATTATTAAGTTTAATAAAATATAAATACATTTAAATGGTATATATCATCTATATAAGACAAGACATAGTAAAGGAAAACTACATTTTACTTTTGCAATCACACAGATTGACACAAATCAATACAATAGAGCATGCTGTTAGTAAATAAGTAAGTGACCATGACTATTTTTCTAGACATATATTTTTCCAGTTTATTTTCATTTTTCATTGAAGTTTTATATCAACCTCCATGAAGGCTACATTCTATACTTAGATACACATAACTTCCATTTAATCAATGGTAAGATGTGCAAATAAATATAGTCAGGCACAACCTATATAGAGTCAAGGTTATTATGCAAGACACAGTTTCTAGATTATTCAGGAAAAAGAGATATTATGAATATTTTGGCTTATGCATATAGAGACATTTAGAAATTTATCATCAGACTTCAAATTTAGTACTGATCTTGGCAGTATTCATAGTAAAAGGGTTTATTCTAATTCCTTTTTACTAGCTTGATGAATGAATTATATATCTGCATTTTGGTTTCCTCTAAAATTTAGTTTACTACATAAAATGTGATCAAAGTCAGAAGGGACAGTAGAGTGTAGGAGTTGAGGATGAAGTCTCTGGGTTTAGAGTCCAAGCCACTGGCAAGTGTGACCTTGGGTGGGTTACTTTGCCTCTCAGGCTCAGTGTCCTCATTCAGAAAATGAGAATGCCCTAGAACTTATATCATAGGGTTGTTGAGAAAATATATGAAGTAATTCCTAAAAATACAGTGTTTGACGTGTATTATGTATCCGTTCCATTTTTGCAAATACCTCTTTATTCACATTATTCTTACTATTGAAACGGTTATACAAACATGGCTAGTCTTTTGTTTTTAGCTGTATTTCAATGTGAGCAATATATGTGCAACATTATAATAAGATTCTTGTGTATAAACATATAATACATGTTATGAAGATACCCAATACATGCTTCCTTATGACTATAATGATGAGCATTTTAAAAACTGTGTTCTAAAGCCTACATTATCTGGTTCAGTAAAGAGTATTTTTAAAAAGTTTAAGCTGCAAATTGATTTCAGTAATATGAATATATTTACAGATTAAACTAGCTTCTATTTACACATTTGATACATACCATGAAGACAGTTTAAATTTAAAATTTTTAGTCAAGGAAAAATACCTTGGGAAAGAATATTAACTAAATTTAGGGAAGATATATGTATGATTTTTCTTTACATGCCTCACAGTTCTATGAGTAGGTACTATTATTATTATTATTTTTTCCCATTTTACCTGCAAGAAAACTGAAACTCAAAAAGTAAAAGTAAGTTTGCTTATACTCTAGAGCATGTGCTGTGGGTTAACATTTCATAGTGTAACAATACAACTTTAATTCTCCACACAAATCAACCTTATGGAAATGGGTCACTTTTTCACAAAAGAACAAAATTCATCTCACCTCTGAAAATTAAAATGGCACTTCTGGATAAAGCAGAATCTCACTGCAAATGAATAAATAAGTAACAAGAAGTTGAGGAATGGAGGAAGGAGAGAAGGGAAAGAAGATGAAGAAAATCAGAAGGAATACAAAGCAACATATTAACAGAGTTATCTCTGAGGAGTAAGATTATAGAATTTTGATTTTTACATTACATATTTACATTATACAGTATAATTTTTAACCCTGAATATGGATTAATTTTGTAATTTAGAAAAGGAGACAGTATTTTAAAAAGGAACCCCTTCCCCCAAATTACCAATTCACTGGCAATTCTGCCATATTGTAAGACAACCATTGTTTGTACCTGAATGATTTACTCACAAGAAATGAAGAAAGGTCTTTTAGAAGTTAAACCAATTTGTACTTTGTTTGAGGTTATCAGTATTTAAAGGGTTTCAGAGAAGTTTATCTGATGGATTACTTATTTTAAAAACAATTGCCTTAAAAGAAGGCAACATACCTAATATTAGTTCTAAATAAGTATTGGTCAATAAATACATTTATATTCTTAAACCTCCAACAAGAAAGTGGAAAGAAACAGTTTAAAAATTCAGCATTAATTCCATTATGAAGATTATCTTTATGCAACATGTAAATATAATCTTCCCTGCTTAAGGACATTTAAAACTGGCTTCCTTCCAGTCACAGACACTATGAACTGATCTTTGTGAATTCCATTAAGAGGATTACTTATTTATTATTTTAAGATTTATATTTTGGAATAGAGAAAGACTAATTGAAGACATTTTCTTACCTTTTGCATCGCCTTATATATTACAGCTAAGAAATCAAGATTTTGTGACCAGTAGGTTATAAATAAATGTTATTATTTTTCTGTTTTAATTAAATGTGATTTTGTTTTCTTTTCATACTTTATGGTTTACAATGGGCATGCACTGGTTTAATAATTAACACATTTTTTAATGTGGGGGCCCTGTTGTATAGATTGGACAGCACTCCCTTCTCTAGAGTCATCAATTAATTGTTTTTCTCTTTGTCTTCTCACATCCCGTGTACCATTGGAAAAATGACAGAGACTTTGAGAAGGAAGGGGTGAGATGATATCAGAAAAGGTTGAAAAATGTCCTGATGTCAAAAAAGGCAGGCTGTAAGGTCAGAATACAAGAAATGCAGTGCCCCTTTGTGAGGGCAGACAGAGACTGAGACAGGAGGGAGGGAACATTTTCCTGCTGGTGGAAATCATCCTGAGAGGCATCAAGGTGACAGGAAACCTGTGTCTAGTGGTGATATTTGCTTCCAGAGAGGTTCTAGGAGAAGGATTCAAGAGTCTCCACATTTCTCTTGGAAATAGATCATTCTCTATACCCCACTGTGAAGTATAAAATATGGTGAAATAGAAACTTGAACAAAATAAGTGTTCAGTAGTTTGTTACCAATTTTTAAGATGGCTCATTCTGTACTTGTTTTTGGTAAAGGCAGAGAAGCTAGCTGTTGTTAAGGCATCCAGCGGTATATGAAACAGACAACTTCCTCTCCTATTTTCTCAATTTCTCTCACAGTAAAGGGTAAGAGACTGAGATATAAAATGGCATATCAAGCATAGTGACCTTATTACCCACTGTAAGTAATCTTTTGAGTACCAATTAATCCATTCTAAGTAAAGAGACTAGAAAATTAATCTTCATGATGGATATTGAAGACCTGTGCTTGTCAGTCAACAAGAACAACTATCTTACTGTTAACTCAGATATTTTAATAGAAAACTAGAATGTCCAGGCAAATGCCACACATTATATTGACAACAGGAAATGCTTTGTTTTAAAATATTTAACATTGAGTGATAGCTTCACTTTGTGTTCTTAACACATGACTGCATGGTTTATACAAAGATATTTCTGATTTGAATTGACTCTCATACTTTAAAGCAGAATTCTGATTTACAGCCTGAAGAATAAAAGCCTGAAATTTATTTTATACTTATTTAACCACGTGAGGGTTTTTTAAATGTTAAAATAGAACTTAGATTATAAATGAATCCATTTGTTCTACAAAAGACTGTATCATTCACCTCTATTTTCTATGATGGAACTTTTGACAGAATGACAAATTTGAGGAAATATCAAAGTAGATGAACTTCAAGCTAAAATATTTTATCTTTTTTTTTTTTTTTAAGTTAGGATTCATCAAGTTGCTACAGAACAGAAATTATGTTATGGCTACCTGAGATTTTAGATTCACTTTTTTTAAAAATACATCGTTATTGGAGTATAATTGCTTCACAATGCTATGTTAGTTTCTGTTGTACAACGAAGTGAATCAGCCACGTGCATTCATATATCCCTATATCCCCTCCTTCTTGAGCCTCCCTCCCACAATCCCTATCCCACCCCTCTAAGATGTTGCAAAGCAATGAGCTGATCTCTCTGTGCTATGAGTCAAATTCATTAAAAGTTGGAAATCATGATAGCATTTTGGAAAATGTACAGGTTATAAAATTTTGTTTTAAATATTGGTTTTCCTATATACTATTAGTGTGACATTAGCTAAACCTCTGAACTTCAACTTCCTCTTCTGTAAAACAGGGTTAACTGTGCTTCCTTTGAAAGCTTGTTGTAAGTATTACAGGGGTTCCATGTATGTCTTTATGTGAAAATTCTAGTACTTTGCCTGGTATGTATGCTCAGAAAACTGACAGCTTCATTATTATTATTGTTGTTATTATTCTTTGGCCTCATACAGAACACAAATAATGTAATCAATTTTGTAAATTACCATTCAATTGGATATTTGCAATTATTCACTGTGTAATTCTTTGCAGTAAAAATTAAACCTTTCAATGGAATCTGCAAGAGTGGCAAACAGATGAAATTTTCAATTAACAGTTTTTTGATATTGAAAAACTACTTGATATTCAACCAACTTGACAGATTACTGATCACTGTTTTCTATTTCCTTTAAAACCCCTAAAAGTAGACAAACTTCTATATTATATTAACTAAGAGACACAGAGATAAAGATATAAAGAAAATGCTACATAATTAAAGGTTTACATTTTTAAGGGACATTTGTGGTTTCAAAGTACAAGCCTATATACTTTTAAGTGAAAAACTAAAGAAACAAGAGTAATATTTTAATAATATAGTTTAAAAAGCAATTTCCTTTAAAGGAATTCATGAAAACTTTTAACATGTCATTCTGTGACAAATTTATTTAAAAACTATTAGTGCTTCTATTGTTATTAAGCTAAATGGCCTTAGTTCCATTAATATACTGAAAGTGAAAATTATCTAAATATTAAAAATAAGACCTAAAAGTACCTAAAAATACTATTTGGTCTTGTAAATGGCATCAAACTGATTCTGATTTAATCACACTTGAGTGCAGTAAAACTTTTTTTGGACATATGTA
Source organism: Kogia breviceps (assembly GCF_026419965.1). Classification (NCBI taxonomy): domain Eukaryota; kingdom Metazoa; phylum Chordata; class Mammalia; order Artiodactyla; family Physeteridae; genus Kogia; species Kogia breviceps. The sequence continues at coordinate 61,827,600 of NC_081319.1, forward strand.
AGCAGGCATAAAGACTTTCTTACTCATTAATGTCTACTGTCCAAACTAGAGACATTTGTTGAGTTCCCCGTTGTCATAGGATCATTATAGTATACCAAGAGCTACAGCATTATCTGAAAGAATGTCTGGAGTATGCACATGAATAACATCAACTGTAATTTAAAAGCCTTATGCCATGTAACTTGCACAGGTGAATGTCAGACATGAGAATATCTATACAGACACTGGCTCTAGAACTGGCATGGTACCTGTTTCTGCCATCTTTGGGAGCCAGCATTTTGAAAATAGTTAAAGGGGACATGATTTCATGAAGGGATCCAATGGGACCAGTGTCACTGACAAGAGAAGAAAGCTCCCTCCAGCTGAGCAAATGTTCACTGTTGGGGCCACACTGAACAGTTTTCATTCTATCAAAGGTTTCTGCTGAGAGGCCACTAACTTAGGGAAATTCTCATTCCCTGTTGCCAGAGAAACCTACTGTATTCACCTCTGATTATTTTATGAGTCGGGAAAATTATGTAATAAATGACTGCAATGTATACATAATTATATTTTTCTATACCTCAACTTGATTTCAATCTCAAGTTCCCATACTGCCAGTGGAGAAAAATTATCTCAGCCAGTTCAGATTAATTTTGGTCACAGGTTCCCTTGTCAACTCAGGAATTTATTTTCCTCCTCTCTTTTTCTCTGGGTTGGATTTAAAGTTTGGAGGTGTTGGTAGCAGGGAGCAGCTGATGTTCTCACCTCTCCACATATACATCTGCATTCTGATCAGTGTTGGTCCAAGCTGATGTTACTTCTCCCTCCCCTGCCTTCCTGCAGAGGTGACTGTGAGTGGCTCTCTGCCACATCTGCTCCACTCGAAATAGAAAAACATTCTATAAAAGCATTTTCTACAGGATTGCACCTAGAACACACTGAGGTGGGGGAATTCAGTGAAGCCTCCCCAGGCTCCACTTTAGACAAATATTCCCTCTGTGTTCTAAACCTATGGGAGGCTTTTATTGGATAATAGATTTACTGTACAGACTCAGCCTCAAGACTACACTAATGTCTTACACTAATATCTTAGATATTGTTACCTCTTGAGCTTTCTTCTCAGCCTGAACAATGTTTATCTTGTAGATATATGGAGGCAGGTGGACAGGAGTCTTTATTTATTTATTTTTGGATAGGAGTCTTTTAAATCTACTGTTTTATGTCCTACTCAGAACCTACTCAAAATACAAGCGTTTGAAACTCAAAATCCCCTTGCTCACAAATCGTTGTTACTGAATTTCAAAAACTCTTAATTTAAACTCAAGAGCCAGGAATGTTCTCTTCTCTTATTCAGCACTGGTGTTTCTGCTGTGATAGCCCTGTCCTGAGTTAATGCATTGAAAGATCGAGTCTGAATGGTGAGAGATCCATGGGGTATAAAGCAACAATAACAACAATGATAAAATAATTACAATGGACACAAAAACATATAGATTAATATATCAAAATAGTAACAAACTGCGACTGATTTCTCTGTCATTGCTATACAAGATCAAACTTATTGTTTAAAAAGGATCAAAGGAGTATAGTAAGCAGGATACCTGGATTACAGGTTCTTTCTCCCCTTGGAGCCTGCTTCCTGAACTGTTTGGACTCCAAGACCTGACTCAGCCTGTTCTCTTCCCCAGGTGGCCCTCCCCTCCACCTCCATGCATAGACTGCCCTTCTCAGTCCATGGTTCCCTCAGCCTCTGGCCTCCCTCTAGTCATGAGGAATCTCCAGGCTCTCTCATCTCTCTCCTATGGCATTTGTTTAACTCTACACTGTATCAGGGATATCTGTGTAGTGATAAGAGGACCAAACCTAGAAGGAGAAAACTTGGATTTTATCCCTGTTTCAAACATCCTGGCAAGACCATTTCAATCCTCAAGTCTGTCTGTGGATCTCATAACTGCCCTTGCATTGTTTTCAGTCTGAGGTTTATTGGCTAAAGTTTTCAACTCCTTGTGTATAGAAATCAGGTCTCAATTTCTAATAGTGCTTTGTACTTAGTAAATATTTGCTGAATCAAATAGAATGGCAGATGAGAAACAAGGAATTTACTGATAAATATAATGGGATAAATAGGGAAACTAATGGTAAGTTTATTTTAGTTGACTAAATAAATATCATCTTATTGACAGAGGGCAGGCGAGGGGTTGGTTATGGGACTCCCTTTCCCATCTCCTCCATCTCAGTCAACAATTGTGATTTCCTTTTCTTACGTCTGCAGAATAAAAGTTTTAATACTCTTTCTCTGCACAATTAAGAAGAGGTAATATATAGTAGTTCATTGCAAGGAAAAGGGCTGCAGATTAACTATGAATTCACCTTTCTGAATAAGCGCAGAAAGCCTTGCCAGGTAAATACCAAGTTAGATCACTTTCTTTAAAAGAAGATACAAATAACTCGGTTTCTAGACAATAATCTAAACCTTTTTAGTATTTCAACAAGTGGCATTTGGTGTTTTAGCTTACTACATAGCTTCATGTTGCTAAAGATTATCTATCTATGTCAAGATAAAAATAAGCTTACCTCTCTCATTCTTAGCCCATCACACCTGCTATTCAGTTATGTGCTTTTTGCTTGTGGGTACCTGAAATAGTAAGAAAGAATAGAAAACAAATTAAATATAACTCAATAGCATTTTGTGAAAGGAAAATATTACAAATTTAATAGATGACAGACACACACTTCATAAAACTATTAGCATGCAACTCCAGCTGCAAAAACTGAACAACAATATGCCTAAACTGGTTAGCAGCAAAAAAGTAAACCAATTACATTGACAAAAGCCACCATAAACAAAAAAACTGTATATAAAAGATAAACAGTTTTGGCATTCATCCCTACCATCGAGTCTTTCACTTTCTTTCTTCCATCAAAATTTAGCTTACTTTTGATGTTAGCAAGAATTGCATTACTATTATTGCTAATTTTAGTTCTGTTTATTACCTTGAGGGTTATATATTGTAAAATAATTTTGGTGCCTCTAGTTAATGTTAATTAGTTGTTTTAATAACCTATAGACCTATTTGTTATGTTTTTGTAGGTTTACTTTTTTAACTATCAGGAACTTAATAACTGAGAATATTTAACATTACTGTTGCATAGGCAAAATTACAGAGTTACTGTTAGTGTTACCTGTTTAACGTTTAGTCATCCTTTGAGTCCTGCGACATATTTCCTTAACAATCATCAGCCATCAAGTCTGATAGTCTCAAAAGAATTATCAGCCCTCTAAACTGCCTTCAAGGGCGGTGATATTTAGCACTGAAAATTACAAATAAAGTTTTTGAGGTTGAATAGCAACAACTGGCCAGTGAAACTGATGATTTGTTTGTCAAAACAAATTGTTAGAAACTACGCAAATGAAGTCCACACACTCCTTTGAGTGAAAATAAAGTGAATCTACGCAATGCTTACATGTTGGATGGGATATTTAATGTGCGGGAAACTCAAAGGTTGAAGAACTAGGCATTTAGACAGTGGTAAGTGGTAATCTTACCTCTTTATACTCCATTACTCTTTCTCACGAGAGACATGCTAATGCAAACAAGTCAACCAGAATTTGTGTTTAGCAAGATAAAGCTTAGAGGATAGTTTAAAATCCATTTATTATTCTAAATCCATTTTTTTCCATTAACATGTTATACATTAGTGTTTACTAACCATGATTCATGTAACAGTTTAGTTTGTTAACTTTTAAATTATTTAACAACCATAAGTTATTAATACACTTTTAAAGTATTACACAAATATCTTAAAACAGGCTTGGGTTCATTTTTGTAATTTTTAAATAGAAAACATTTTAGGCATCTCTTGAAAAAGAAATAAAGCAGGCATTTAAAGCTAGAAAACAAGTAATTCCAAATTTAGTTTTTACAAAAGTTTTCAGCTTTATTGACAAATTATGGCAAACATATTTGACAAATTGTGGTTTCCTATTTAGAGAAGCTTACACATGGAACTTTATGTGTGTGTTTTGTTCTTTTTTAACAAATACAGGTTAAAACACTAAACAAATTCAGTTAGCTACATACATACAGTAGCTGTTTGTTTTCAACCCCATTAAAACAGCATTTAAAATTAAATTTACAAACTTAATATCGAACAGCTTCATCTAACTAACAGATATTAAAAGACAGGTTAAAACATCTTATCTACAACTTTATTATAGCTAGTTCAAATATCGTGTTACAGTTTTTTAGCAACCCTAAACAAAGTTTTTGCTAGTTGATTGAGACTCAAAATCTGTCAACAGATTCATGCTCTTTCTTTAAAAAAAAAGAGAGAAAAAAAAAGATTACACACAACAATGAAAACAGCCAAGAGAATATCATCCTATTGAATGGTTTATAGACAATGCTTGCCAATGCTTTTTTTAGTCTGTTTTATAAAATAATACTAGTGTCAGTGTCACACCAACAGTATCAGGGAAATACAAGAAATATATGGGAGCAATCATGAGCAGTTATCCCTAGAATAGGAACAAAAAAAAAGGACTATTACTTGTCATGTTGCTGTTTATGTGGAGACCACAGGCTATGAATTGTCTTTGAGGTGAGGTCACAGGCGAGGAGAACCCTCAGTATCTACTATAGGGATGCTCCCTGTATCCCCCTCGGGCTGACCTTGGTGGTGGTGCCTTCAGGCTGGAGCGGGTCATGGCCCATGCTTCTGGTGCTATGAACAAGAGAAAGACAGTAGCATTCACTTGCCTTCACAGTTATCAAAAACAGTTATTTAAGATGCAATAGCTGAAAAGAGAATAAAGGATCTTAACACTGAAGGCTCTAGACTTACTATATTTTCCATATGGTGAGATCATACAAAAAAGTATATATTTTGAAATACAGCCACTTGGAATTAAACTTGCAGGACATTCTTCAAAGCAGAGAAAGTTAAAGTCCATTTATTATGTGTTAAATAGGAAGAGGAGCATCAAGGTAAACAGCCCCTCCCTAATCCTTTGCACAGACTCCTAAAAGAAACTGGATATAGGAAACCAGTGGCTCTTAGCCCTTGATTAACATAGGAATCACCTGGGAATCTTCAAACCAAACCAAACCAAACCAAAACTGACTAATGCTTATTCTCTATCTCCCAAACCAAATGATTGGAAACTCTACATGGTGAGACCTAGGGTTTGGTATTTTTTCAGTGCTTCCTTAGATGACTCAGGGCCCAGCATTGAGGTTCATTGTGCTAAACTATCCAAATCAGTGAGAGAGAAGAGGATATGGAGTAAATTTTCAGTAGCAAAATCAGTAAAGAAAAATCTTTTATCAGTTTTTCAAAAAACAACTTGGAAAATAAAGAGGCATTAGTACACTAAGAAAATTCCTCATTTACCTGTTAATCTGACTTCCAGTCACCTCAATGCTCTGGGACGTGGCCAACAGATAAGAAACAAGCAGCCAACCTTCTGAGTGTTGTGGAAAATAGCTTTTTTAAAGTCTATGTACACAGAAGGGAAATGTAGTGCTCCTTCAAAGGACCAAGGGGTTTATGGTGACTTAAGTGGTTCCAGAAACTAGGTTATCTGGGTCTTTCAAGCAGAAAGAATTCAGTTCTTTATTAGCAAGCAGATTTTATGCATTGGGCTATGGAAGGAGGAAGTATGGATATAAGAAAAGGGATTACTAGAAATAGACACACTGACATTGATAGCTGACATACAAGGTGGTGCTAATGGAAATAACTGTAAAATCACTGAAGATTGAGGCCACTGATGTAGGGCATATGCCACTGGATAGCTCAAGTGCCTCTAAGAATGTTTTTAGCAAAAACAATAAGAAAAATTTAAATTGTACTTACTATACTATAAGGAAAGGATATAGAAAAATGAACGGAAGTTGGATCAATATAGGGGAAAATAGCATTAAAGGGGTGAACATTAGGTTTCTGAGGATATCCTTCACCAGGATACCTTTATTACAAATGATATCTGATGATAAATGAAAAATTACCTCTCTTTCACTATTTAAGGTACATGCTTATGATTATTTCAATATATGATAGGACACAAAATAGAAGTGAGATCCTAAATAAATATGAGCAATGTTACCTTCGGTCAGAATACAGATCTACCTAGATCAGGGGTTGGCAAACTAAGGTCTTTGAGCCAAATTTGGGCAGCTGCCTGTTTTCATAAATGAAGTTTTACTGGAATACAGGTATGCTTACTTATTAACATATTGTATGTTGCTGCCTTCACTCTACAAAGGAAGACTTGAGTAATTGTAACAGAGACCATACTGCCTGCAAAGCCTAAAGTATTTACACTCTGGGCTTTTACAAGAAAGGTTTACAGGACCCGTTCTAGATCATGTTGTCTTTTTTGGTGGGAGATTGTAGATGTTGGTCTTTTTCATGTGATCTCTTGAAGACAACAATTTACCCCTAAGCTGCTAGACTTTCTCAACAGAGACATTTTGGAGAAGAATTTTATGTACGCACTTGACTGGAAATAAAGAAAAGTTTCCTTGATGTACTGGAAGGGAAAATGGATCTTGTTTGCAAGCTAGAAAGTGCCTTGTCAGCCTTATATAATATGAATTTTACACTTTGTCTATGAATAATCAAGAATATGTCAGTGCCCTCATCCTCTGGAGGTAAAATCTAACCTGTTTTATTACTTATTTTTAGCAAAGGGAATGAACCACTTTTTGCTTCATTTGTTCTAGAGTGTTAAAGATCCCTGGGTGGGAATCTATGGACTTTAGGAGCTGCAATAATATAGGTTTTAAGTTTTCCCAGGGGATGGAAGTCCTGGATTGTTTCTTAGATGCTGAATGTTCCTGCAAAACAGTGAAACAACAGTAGGCAGAGTGACAGCCATACCTGCCACATCTAACCCCAGATTTGTTGGAACTTTTAAACTGGCATAATCTTGGGGACTTGCCACAGAGCAAATGTGTTTAATGAAAACTCACTGACTTGGTTTTATTTGACTTTATCTAAAACTCCAGGGCAGAAAGTTGATGGACTAAAACCTTACATTTTTTAACTGTAGCCCAATATTAAAATGGGGAGTGATACTGTTCACTGCTGTATCCCCAGCACCTGGAAAAGTATGCAGTTTATAGCAGATCACATAATCCACTAAATGTGGGAACTAGGAGGCATAAAGAGCTTCCAATAACAACCTTAAAAACACTAACAGTTGAGCTGAAGAAATACAACTTTAATTTTAAAAGCTCTATAAATAGGAATCTTATATACTTGTTATAAAGTCAGACTTCTTACTCATGAGGGTTAGTTAACTAAGTATCAAGAGTATTTCACTATTAGATTCAATGAAACAATCATAGCGGAGTCCTATTACAAAAAGTGTTAAAACATTTTTCATTGCACAAAAATATGCTCTTTCATAATTCTCTATTGGTATGTGAATTAATACTATGCTCTTTCCTCCTTGCTGAAGGCTAGGAAAATGGGAAATACTATTAGCCCAGCATAATAGTGATACTGAGCAGGGCCCTGTGGGGCTCCTGTGCACAAAAGCCTTTTGTGTCCCCTATTTGTTTGACTACAAGAAATAGGCTTCATTCAGCCTCCATGGCCTTCACTGAGTTCCAAAGGGCAGATTCAAGCAGTTGTTAATTAGGGAAGGGAGAGGATGCAGAGACAAGGGTGAAATAGTCAAGAGAAACAATAGTGCAGCTTTGGAGCAAGGTCCTAGTTCCGCATCAAGGGATACACACAACAATATCTTTGAGCTGTTTTGCAGATACTGAAACCCCCACTAGGTGGAAGAAGTTAATGGTTGAAGATGGTATGCTGCCCACAAGCACATAGAACCCAGACCAGTTGGAACCTGAAGGTCGATGATATTGACTCCTGCTTACCTCACCACCAACCAATCAGAAGTATGTCCACAAGCTGATCACTCCCTCTTGGAACCATTACTATAAAACTTCTCATTACCCTCTCCAAGTTGGTACACACAGTTTTGAGGGCATCAGCCAGCTGTTGACCCCTTTGCCTGGCAAAGTGATAAAGCTATTCTTTTCTACTTCACCCAAAACTCTGTCTCTGAGATTTAATTTGGAGTCAGGGTACAGAGGCTGGATTCAGCTTCAGTAGTAACCAGAAAGGCAGCTAAAATGAATTCTTAACCAGGCAAAGTAAGTTTTAGATTTTCTAAGATTCCTTACCATTAGCAGAGGAAATCAAGGATTAATTTCACTTAATTCAGATCTTGGGCCCATTGTTTACATGTTCTCAATAATAATTGAGATCAGGGAAATACTATTTCTATTTGTGCCAAATTTCCTTGGTCTACATTTTCCCTAATATCATAATGTTTATATTTAGACACACATTTAGTCACAACATTACAATACAAGCCAGCTTCTCTCAGCGAAGTTCATGGTCTTTGTGTCTGGACTGGAGAGCACTGACTCGAATGTTTTTCCTTCGTCATGAATCATATAGTGTGCCATTGAGCCTTGCTTGGTCAGCCAATATCCTCACTGCTCACCAGAAGCTCTTGGATTACTTCAGAGATAGAAGTGATTTTTAGAAATCCAGAGGGATTCTGAGTCCATCATGGAACCTTGCACGTAAGAATAGACAAATCATTATAAAGTCTAAATGATGGGAATTCTCTAAAATGTGAAGTTATAAAGGCCCAGGAATGGACTTAGAATTTATCTGTCTTCTTGGGCTTTGACTATTCAGCAGATAAAGTGGATTTAAATGTTTTAGGATTTCATACAAATTTTGGAGTCCTGGCCAAGTGTTTCTATTCCCATGAAGGACGTCATTTAAAAAATCATTACAAACAATAAGGTTTAGAGATCTTTCTTTTTACTTTTGGAAAATGATAAAGGAAGTAAGATTCTCTCAGTATCAGGATGATTGTCATCTGAGAGGCACTAGGTAGTCTATGCATGTAAACAGAGCAAATAAATACATTATTCCTTAGAGAAGGTGCAAAATAACTGTCTGTCAAGTTGAAAATTACTGGAATGGTTTACAGAATTGTGGATCTGGAAAAAGCAAATGAAGATATGAAAAATAGAGTTCAACTGACTTGATTGAATTTCCATTTTTGGGTTTCCCAATCCAGATTTTTTTTGTTGTTGTTGTTGTTGTTGTTGTTGTTGTTGTTACGCGGGCCTCTCACTGTTGTGGCCTCTCCCATTGCGGAGCACAGGCTCCGGACGCGCAGGCTCAGCGGCCCTGGCTCACGGGCCCAGCCGCTCCGCGGCACGTGGGATCTTCCCGGACCGGGGCACGAACCCGAGTCCCCTGCATCGGCAGGCGGATTCTCAACCACTGCACCACCAGGGAAGCCCCCCAATCCAGATTTTAATGTACCATATGGTATATGAATAGGATCGAAAGGGGTCAAATAAAGCATTCATTAGATAATATTTTCTTGATTTTCTTCACTAAAGCTCTCCTAGGGCTTCCCTGGTGGTGCAGTGGTTGAGAATCCGCCTGCCGATGCAGGGGACTCGGGTTCGTGCCCCGGTCCGGGAAGATCCCACGTGCCGCGGAGCGGCTGGGCCCGTGAGCCAGGGCCGCTGAGCCTGCGCGTCCGGAGCCTGTGCTCCGCAATGGGAGAGGCCACAACAGTGAGAGGCCCGCGTAACAACAAATAAATAAATAAATGAATAAAAAATTAAAAAAAGATCTCCTATATGCCAGTCCTTGTATTAAATCCTGCATATGAAGAGAGTTTAAGGAGCCTTCAGGAGATCACAGGGCAACACTAACATGAAATGTCATAGATTACATACAGCACAATTGTAATTGATATTTGAAGAAAATGCGGAGGAAAGCATAGAGAAGGGAGCTACTAACTTCCATCATTCAATTGAACTTGGATAGAACTCTGACACTGAATCATTTCAAAGAAGTAATTTTCTGAGCAAATATATGGCATAACTAAGAATTCAGGTACTGTTTAACCTATTTAAGAGAACTCACATTCTTTAAAAACTTTCCTGTATTAATTATTTTGTATCATCTGGCCTGTTTTATTAAACTGGATTCTAAGATCTATGAAAGGAAAAACTTTCTACAGTGACAAAGAAGTAGTAAGGACACCATAAATATTTGTAAGCTACATATAAATAAATGATGTTATTAACTAAAAAGGAATTTTAAAATCAATTATGAAAAATAAGTAAAAGAGGACTAATTCAGAAACACATTGTTAGAATTAGGTTATAGTGTTTTATATATTTGAAATATATCAATATTTCTTTTAAAAAATTATCCCATCTCTGGTTTTTTAAACTCGGACTGATTTTTTTTTACCCAGTTGTTTCAAGTTTTACAGAATGCATAGTGTGTAATCTCCATTACATGCTAATAAGCATCATTGAGGAACATTTTACTTTGATAAAGGGGTGTAAATTACCCAGGTAACTCTTCTTGTGCATTAAATGTTACTCTAGTGACTTAAAAAGCTATTGCATCTCAAATATTCTGTTCTCAGCAGAATCAGGACTATTAAGTGGCATTTATTTCTCAATGTTCTCTCATTCCTGCCATGGGACTAGGTACTTTGGGGAGCATTCAGAGTGGGAAAGAAAAATCTTGATGATTTTTAAACTCGCAAAATGCCTTTCTCTGAGTGCTCCAGAGATACTATAAACATTGAGGTTGTTGGGAGGAAAAAAATGAAGAACAAGGCACCAATTTATGATAAGTCAGCATTATTTATCTGGAAAGTAAACTTTTAATGCTTATCTATCTCTCTGGAAGTAGGTTTAACATGCCACCTTCAAAATAAACTAACTTTAGAGAATAGTTCAGAAAGGACATAGGGTGTCATAAAGATTACCGAAGACATAGCTCTTATGCTCACACTTTGCTAGATCTAGATAGCTAGTTATTTATATTTCTGAGATCTGGAAAAGAATCTCAAAAAATATTTTGTAATCACACTACAACAAAAAAGGATAACTCTTGCTATTTATTTTTGGTGTACTGTAAACCAATTTGCAAAAAACACAAGTAATGTAAGAAATCTAAATTAATCTCTACTATTACAAGCCACTAGTGTCTTTGGTTTTAATCATTTAAGAGCATTACAACAGGTTGATTAAAGCTCACACTGGCTCTGAGCCACTCAGTTTGTTGGGCTCAGTTAGGTTTCTCATTTCTTAGAGGAATATCTTTCTATTTAAAAGCATATGTCAAATATTTAACTACAAGTTGCTTTATGGCTATTTATTCCCAAAGAGAATATGTTAGGTTAGATGTTTTGTAGTTGCTGTTGTAACTCACTAAAATAACAATGTCCATTTTCTTTAATTTTAAAATACCTATCCTACTAAAAAAATGAATATACTACCATTACACCTTCTAGGTGTCAAGCATAGTGCTAGGCATTTTATGTGTATTATTAGCTAATAAAATTTTCTTCCAAGATGGGTGCTAATGTTGTCTTCTTTTAAAGATGAGAAAACTATAGCCCAGAAAGTTTAGTTGTTGGGAAAGCCCAGAATTTTTATTTGTAATTATCTCACCATCTTTCCACTACCCTTTTTATCTGAAAGAAGCTCCTGATTTCCACTCTCTTTTTCCTTTTCTTTTCTTGGCTGGAAAATAAGACAATTTATTTTACTCCCTTCTGATTATATAACAGTTGGTGATTCCAGGACTTCTCTGGTGGGGCAGTGGATAAGAATCTGCTTACCAATGCAGGGGACATGGGTTTGATCCCTGCTCCTGGAAGATCCCACGTGCCACAGAGATAGTAAGCCTGTGCACCACAACTACTGAGCCTGTGCACCTAGAGCCTGTGCTCCACAAGAGAAGCCACCGTAAGGAGAAGCCCAAGCACCGCAACAAAGACCCAACACAGCCAAAAATAAATAAAATTAAATCTTAAAATAATAATAATAATAATAATTGGTGATTCCAACAACAAACAATTGATTAGCTAAATGAGGAGATTGTAGGTTTAATTTTGTTAGCAAAAGTGTAAGCTGTTTGAAGTGAATTTGCTAAGGTGTAAGTCTAGGTGTTTAAAGCAGAAGGCAGGGTTAACTGATCTGCTCTGAGCATTTTTAGATATTAATGGAATATTAGAACCTAATGGTTCAACAGTTTCATCCACACAATTTGTATTGTCACTATATGAAATTGCAGAGCTTATTGTTTTAAGATGCAAAGGGTAAAACAGAATAGTACTGAAGGAGAAATATGGATGATCAACATTTCTTTTCAGAGATGAACATAATGAGTTATGTTCTAAGAAGAGTGAAATTTCAGCTCTTTATCATTTATGCTCTCTGGAAATTCAGGCAGCATCTGGGAAGCAATTACAGTTATTATCACTGTCACAAATTTTTAATTAGACATTCCCTGTTAGAAACAAGTAACACTTGAGATAACCCATTTAGAGAATAATAAAGGACTGTACTCCATTCCCAACTCTGGAGTTTTAAGACACATATGACAGGTACTCAGTAATTACTTATTGGATAAATTAATTAAATTTAAGTATTTTACATCTTCATTTTGTACCCAGAAAGAAGCCATAGACCTCCCTCAGATGGATCCCTTCAGTTTGAATGGAAGTCCCATGAGTCCTATAGCCAGGCATGCTTTTGAGTTCTAGTTCTGCCTCTTTCTTGTTGAAAGGCCTTTTTGGCAAGTCAGCAAGTCTCTTCATCTACATACTGATGGCACATTTTAATTGTCAGAAACCATTCTGAGCTTCTGACATGCATATCTAAATGCCTGTGGGACATCTCCTCAAGTGTCTCAAACTCAACTTTTCCAAAACTAAACATCTTTTTCTCCATGCTACTTAATACTCTAAGTTTCCTATTTCAGTGAATAATGCTATTACCTACAACTTACCTAGTTATACATCAGAAACCCTTGGCATCTTCTCCATTTTGCTCAGTAGGTCTAAGCAATCATCAAGCTTTTTCTTTTCTTCCTTAATATGTGTTTCACTCACCTGTTTCTTCCTATCTTCACTAATCCTATTCCATGGCAAGCCATTATCCTCTTTGCCAAGAGTACTCAGCTACCTTGTTATTTTTTGTGTTTTTCCATGATTTTAAGTATATATACGTATATATGTATATATATATGCCATAATGTATATGTGTTCTATTGTACATATGCATATATGAGTATATATATATTCCCTACTGTGTGTGTATATACATGTGTGTGCTTGTATACATTCCCTACTCTTGTCCACCTTGAGAGAGGAACTTGTCCAAATACAATTGATTAGGCCTGTTCAGTTGCTCTTGTAGCATACTCAAAATCAAGTCCAAATTTTTTAACAAGGAATTCCACACAAGGCCTAACATGGTCTGAACCTTGACTTCATTTTAGACAATTAGAGTTGATGACTTTGGTGATCATCTAAAGTACAAGTATTCTATGTTATTTATTGAAAAAAAATTCTTGTGTTTCAAAATACAAGTAATGTTGCTGATAAATTTAAGACTTTAAAATCTTTTTCTCAAAAGGAAGGTCATCTTATTTTTGCATGGAAATGGACCAATTAGGAGAAAGAACCAGTAAAACAAACCAGTTTAAAATTTCAAGTACAAAATACCCAAACTTTAGATACCTGTTAAATTTTGGCAAATGAATGATTTCACTTTGTTTAATATACTGAGAAAAAGCTTACATTTTCCCTAACAGTGAGTAAATGCTTATGGATAAGATTTTTTGATCACTCACTATTTTGATTCATTTTAAGAATGATGATGATTTCTGGTAGTGCTCCCACAAGCCAGAGATGCGTTGGGTCATTGGGACTTTTGAAGTGCTTCTCTTCGTTACTGGGGAACTTGTCCTAAATACCAAAATTTTCCTCAGAAGTGGTGAGATCCATTTTAGTCCTTGAAGATATTCTTAGGTGAAGTCCCTAAGTAGTTTTTGAAAGTATGTATTTCCAATTGGCTATCTGGACCATGAAACAAATAAAATATATCTCCAAGGTCCAAACTTAACATAAACAACAAATATGAATGTTTAAAATGTGGTACATATTGAAAATATAAATGGGTAAATTCAGAAAGACAGTTGGTAAATATATGAATAATCTATAATGAGGAACATTACAGAAACTTTGAGAAAAAATTCTGAAATACATTTGTGGCCCAGTAGTTTGTGCTTGATATTTCTCTATTAGCTTAAATTCATCACAATGGAATGTGTGTCTGTGACCATGGCTGGTTTTTATAATATGAGAATTAAATTCTCTTCCAGTTTCTTTTTTCAGTCTAGATATGGAAATCTGGGGGCCATTTTTCTTAACTTTACTGCATTTTTATACATACCCTTGTTTAGTACCCCCAAACTTACTTCATGTATATACCTAATTTCCAAATAACAGTGTGGTTTTGCAAGTTTATCTTCTGTGACTAAGATTAAGTTATTTGAATTACTGCTATTCTATAAGCTCCAGGAGAATTTTTAAAATGCCCAACAAACTTAAGGCTGTGCCAAGAAAGCATTCCAAGTAGTTTAACATGCAATGAGTGTTTTTTTACAAGCTTGTATGTTCCCAGTTGAGGCCATCACGATTTGAAATATGACTCACACTGTAATTTAAATATGCTGTGATTAGTATAACACTCCTCTCTTTGGTGGTGGTGCTATTTATTTTTATTTTATTTTTTAATTTATTTTTTTACTTTTTCTTTTATATTGGAGTATAGTTGATTTACAATATTGTGTTAGTTTCAGGTGTACAGCAAAGTGATTCAGTTAAATGTATACATATATCTATTATTTTTCAAATTCTTTTCCCATTTAGGTTTGCGACATAATATTGAGCAGAGTTGTCTTTGCTATACAGTAGGTCCTTATTGGTCATCCATTTAAAATATAGCAATGTGTGCATATTAATCCCTAACTATCCCTCCCCGTCACCCATCCCTCTGGTAACCATAAGTTCACTCTCTAAGTCTATGAGTCTGTTTCTATTTTGTAAAAAATTCATTTTTATTATTGTTTTAGATTCTGCATATAAGTGATATCATATGATATTTCTCTTTCTCTGCTCGACTTACTTCACTCAATGTGACAATCTCTAAGTCCATCCATGTTGCTGCAAATGGCATTATGTCATTGTTTTAAATGGCTGAGTAATATTCCATTGAATATATACCACATCTTCTTTATCCATTTCTCTGTTGATGGATATTTAAGTTGCTTCCATGTCTTGGCTATTGTAAAGAGTGCTGCAGTGAACATTGGGGTGCATATATCCTTTCAGACCATGTTTTCCTCTGGATACATGTTCAGGAGTAGGATTGCAGGGTCATATGGTAGTTGTATTTTTAGTTTCTTAAGGAACCACCATACTGTTTTTCATAGTGGCCACACCAACTTACATTCCCACCAACAGTGTAGGAGGGTCCCCTTCTCTCCACACCCTCTCTAGCATTTGTTGTTTGTGGATCTTTTGATGATAGCCATTCTGCTGGGTTGAGGTGATATCTCATTGCAGTTTTGATTTGCATTTCTCTAATAATTAGTGATATTGAACATCTTTTCATTTGCCTCTAGGCACTCTGTATGTCTTCTTTGGAGAAATGTCTATTTAGGTCTTCTGCCAGTTTTTGATTGAGTTGTTTGTTTTTATGATATTAAGCTGCATGAGCTGTTTGTAAATTTTGGAGACAAATCCCTTGTCGGTCATATCATTTGCAAATATTTTCTCCCATTCTGTGGGTTGTCTTTTCATTTTATTTATGGTTTCCTTTTCTGTGAAAAAGCTTTTGAGTTTACTTAGGTTCCATTTGTTTATTTTTGTTTTTATTTCCATTACTCTGGGAGACAGATCAAAAAAGATATTGCTGTGATTTATGACAGAGAGTGTTTTTCCAATGTTTTCCTCTAAGAGTTTTACAGTACCTGGTCTCACATTTAGGTCTTTAATCCATTTTGAGTTTATTTTTGTGTATGGTGTTAAAGAATGTTCTAATTTCATTTTTTACATATAGCTGTCCAGTTCTCCAAGCACCATTTATTGAAGAGACTGTCTTTCCTCCATTGTATAGTCTTGCTTCCTTTGTTGTAGATTAACTTACCACAGGGCATGGGTTTATTTCTGGGTTTTCTGTCCTTTTCCATTTTTGTGCCAGTACCATACTGTTTTGATGACTATAGTTTTGTAGTGTAGTCTGAAGTCAGGGAACCAGATTCCTCCAGCTCCATTTTTCTTTCTCAAGATTGCTTTGGCTATTCGGGGTCTTTTATGTCTCCATATAAATTTTAAGATTTTTTGTTCTAGTTCTGTGAAAAACTGTCATTGGCAATTTGATATGGATTGCATTGAATCTGTAGACTGCCTTGGGTCAAATAGTCATTTTGACAATATTGATTCTTCCAATCCAAAAACATGGTGTATCTTTCCATCTGTTTGTGCCATCTTTGATTTCTTTCATCAGTGTCTTATAGTTTTTGGAGTACAGGTCTTTTGTCTCCTTAGGCAAGTTTATTCCTAGGTATTTTATTCTTTTTGATGTGATTCTTTTGTTTCCTAATGAAACAAACAATAGAATTGTTTCTTGAATTTCTCTGTCTGATCTTTTATTGCTTTTGTACAGAAATGCAACCGATTTTTGCATATTAATTTTGTATCCTGCAACATTACCAAATTCATTGATGAGCTCTAGTAGTTTACTGGTAGTATCTTTAGGATTTTCTATGCATCAGATTATGTCATCTGCAAACAGTGACAGTTTTACTCCTTTTCCAATTTGGATTCCCTTTATTTCTTTTTCTTCTCTGATTGCTAGGGTTAGGACTTCCAAAACTATGTTGAATAAAAGTGGTGAGAGTGGACATCCTTGTCTTGTTCCTGATCTTGGAGGAAATGTTTTCAGCTTTTCACTGTTGAGTATGATGTTAGCTGTAGGTTTGTCATATGTGACCTTTATTACATTGAGGTAGGTCCCCTCTATGTCCACTTTCTGGATAGTTTTTATCATACATGAGTGTTGAATTTTGTCAAAAGCTTTTTCTGCATCTATTAAGATGATCATGTGGTTTTTATTATTTGATTTGTTGATATGGTGTATCACACTGATTTCTGGTTATTGTAAAATTTTTGCATCATTGAGATAAATCCCATTTGATCATGGTGTATGACCCTTTTACTGTATTGTTGGATTCAGATAGTATTTTGGTGAGGATTTTTGTGTGTATATTCATCAGTGATATTGGCATGTAATTTTCTTTTTTTGTGGTACCTTTGTCTGGCTTTGGTATCAGGGTAAAGGTGGCTCATAGAATGAGCTTGGGAGTTTTCCTTCCTCTGCAATTTTTTGAAACAGTTTCAGAAGAATGGGTGTTAACTCTTCTCTAAAAGTTTGATAGAATTTCCCTGTGAAGCCATCTGGTACTGGACTTTTGTTTGTTGGGAGTTTTTAAATCACAGTTTCAATTTCAGTGCTTGTGAATTGTCTGTTAATATATTCTCTTTCTTCCTGGTCCAGTCTTGGGAGATTGTACCTTTCTAAGAATCTGTCCATTTCTTCCAGGTTGTCTGTTTTATTGGCATACAGTTGCTCATAGTATTCTCTTATAATCCTCTGTATTTCTGTGGTGTCTGTAGTAACTTCTCTTTTTTCATTTCTAATTTTATCGATTTGAGTCCTCTCCCTTTTTTTTCTTGATGAGTCTAGATAAAAGTTTATCAAATTTCTTTACCTTTTCAAAGAACCAGCTTTTAGTTTCACTGATCTTTGTTACTGTTTTCTTCACCTCAATTTATTTCTTCTCTGATCTTTATGATTTCTTTCCTTCTACTAACTTTAGTTTTTGTTTGTTCTTCTTTCTCCAGTTGCTTTAGGTGTAAGTTTTAGTTATTTATTTGAGATTTTTCTTCTTTCCTGAGGTAAGATTTTATTGGTATAAACTTCCCTCTTAGAACTGCTTTTGCTGCATCCCATAGACTTTGGATCAATATACTTTCATTTTCATTTGTCGCCAGGTATTTTTTGTTTTCCCCTTTGATTTCTTCAGTGATACATTGTTGTTTAGTAGCATATTGTTTAACCTCCACGTGCTTGTGATTTTTACATTTTTTTCTTGTAGTTTATTTCTAAACCTATAGCATTGTGGTCAGAAAACTTGCTTGATATGATTTCAATTTTCTTAAATTTACCAAGGCTTGTTCTGTGACCCAGCATGTGGTCAGTCCTGGAGTATGCTCTGTGTGCATGTGAGATGAATGTATATTCTGCTGCTTTTGGATGGAATGCTCTATAAATTAAGTCCATCTTGTCTAATGTGTCATTTAAGGTCTGTGCTTCCTTACTGACTTTCTGTCTGGATAATCTGTCCATTGTTGTAAGTTGGATGTTAACGTCCCCCACTATTACTGTGTTACTGTCAATTTCTCCTTTTATGGCTGTTAGTATTTGCATTATATATTGAGATGCTCTTATGTTGGGTGCATAGATATTTACAATTGTTATATCTTCTTCTTGCATTGATCCTTGATCATTATGCAGTGTCCTTCTTTGTCTCTTATAACAGTCTTTATTTTAAAGTCTATTTTGTCTGATATGAGTATTGCTAGTCCAGCTTTCTTTAGATTTCTATTTGCATGGTATACATTTTTCCATTCCCTCACTTTCAGTCTGTATGTGTCCCTAGGCCTGAAGTTGGGTCTCTTGTAGACAGCATATACACATGTCTTATTTTTGTATCCATTCAGCCAGTCTTTGTCTTTTGGTTGAAGAATTTAATCCATTTATATTTAAGGTAATTATCAATATGTATGTTCCTATTGCCATTTTAATTGTTTTGGGTTTGTTTATGTAGGTCTTTTTTCTTTCCTTCCTCTCCTCTCTTGTGGTTTGATGACCATCTTTACTCTCATGTTTGGGTTATTTTTTATTTGTGTGTGTGTATCTATTGTAGTTTTGGGGTTTGCTGTTCCCATGAGGTTTTGACATAGCAGTCTATATATGTACAAAGTTTTTTAAAGTTTCTGGTCTCTTTCCCACCTGGAGAATTTCCTTTAGCATTTGTTGCAATGCTGGTCTGGTGGTGCTGAATTCTCTTAGCTTTTGCTTATCTGTGAAGCTTTTGATTTTGCCATCAAATTTGAATTAAAGCCTTGTTGGCTAGAGTATTCTTGGTTGTTGATTCTTCCCTTTCATCACTTTAAATATATCACCCCACTCCCTTTATGTCTGCAGAGTTTCTGCTGAGAAATCAGCCAATAATCTCATGGGAGTTCCCTTATATGTTATTTGTTGTTTTTCCCTTGTTGCTTTTAATATTTTTAAATGTCCTTAATTTTTGTCAATTTGATTGCTATGCATCTTGGCATGTTCCTTCCTGGGTTTACCCTGCCTGGGACACTCTGCTTCCTGGACTTAAGTGACAGTTTCCTTTCCCATGTTAGGTACATTTTCAACTATTATCTCTTCAAGTATTTTCTCAGGATCTTTCTCTCTCTCTTTTCCTTCTGGGACCCCTATAATGTGAATATTGGTGTGTTTATTGTTGTCTCAGAGGTCTCTTAGACTGTCTTCATTTCTTTTCATTCCTTCTCCTTTATTCTGTTCCATGGCAGTGATTTCCACCATTCTGTCTTCCTAGTCACTTATCCATTCTTCTGCCTAAGTTATCCTGCTATTGATTCCTTCTAGTGTATTTTTCATTTCAGTTATTGTATTGTTCATCTCTGTTTGTCTGTTCTTTAGTTCTTCTTAGTCTTTGTTAAACATTTCTTGCATCTTCTCAATCCTTGCCTCCATTCTTTTTCTGAGATCCTGGATCATCTTCACTATCATCATTCTGAAATCTTTTTCTGGAAGTTTGCCTATCTCCTCTTCACTTAGTTGTTTTTCTGGGGTTTTATCTTGTTCCTTCATCTGGAACATAATCCTCTGCCATTTCATTTTTTCTAACTTTCTCTATTGTGGTTTCCATTCTGCTGGCTGCAGGATTGTATTTCTTCTTGCTTCTATTGTCTGCCCTTTGGTGGATGAGGCTATTAAGAGGCTTGTGCAAGCTTCCTGATAGGGGGTACTGGCGGTGGGTAGAATTGGGTCTTGTCCCTCTGGCGGCAAGGCCCTGCTCAGTAAAACTTTAATCCACTTGTCTGCTCATGGATGGGGCTGTGTTCCCTCCCTGATAGTTTTTTGGCCTGAGGCAATCCAGCACTGGATCATGCAGGCTGTTTGTTGAGGTTAATGGTGATCTCCAGGAGGGCTCACACCAATGAGTACTTCCCAGAACTTTTGCTGCCAGTGTTTTTGTCCCTGCAGTGAGCCACAGCTACCCCCTGCCTCTGCATTGAGACCTTCCAACACTAGCAGGTAGGTCTGGCCCAGTGTCTTATGGGATCACTGATTTCTTCCCCTGGGTCCTGGTGCACACAAGACTTTGTGTGTGCCCTCCAAGAGTGGAGTTTCTGTTTCCCTCAGTCCTGTGAAAGTCCTGAAATCAAACCCCACTGGCTTTCAAAGCCAGATTCTCTGGAGACTCCTCCTCCTGTTGCTGGACCCCCAGGCTGGGAAGACTGATGTGGGGCTTAGAACTTTCACTCCTGTGGGATAACTTCTGTGGTATATTTGTTTTCTAGTTTGTGGGTGGCCCAACCAGTGGGTATGGGATTTGATCTTATCATGATCATGCCTCTCCTACCATCTTGTTGTGGCTTCTTATTTATCTTTGGATGTAGGATGTCTTTTTTTGGTAGGTTCCAGCATTTTTTCTGTCAATGGTTGTTCAGCAATTAGTTGTGATTTTGGTGTTTTTGTAAGAAGAGGGTGAGCTCACATCCTTCTACTCCACCATCTTGAGCTAATCAGCTGGTGCTATTTATTTTTAAACTGTCTAGTCTGTTTAACCCCTAGTCTGCACATTTTACATGTTATCATATTTAATAATAACTTGATTTTATGTGTACTATTGCATTTCTAATTATCACCCCTTGATTATCATCCCTTACAAATTGCATATGTAGTTTGAAATTTTAACTTATATTTTATTCTTGACTCTGCTATACAATATCTTGCTGCTGTAGACAAATAAAGGTAAGTTCTCAATATTTTAAATTAAGTATGTTACTTTCTTCTTTCTTTGGAGTTAAGATTCCATCTAAATAAAAAGGAAATAAATAACCCAGTTAGAAAGATTTCCAAAAAAACAATGGTGAATGATAATTGGACACAATGTAGAAGCTTCTCTGACATAAGCCAAAAACAATACTTCAATTATTGTTGAATAAAATTCTGAATCAATCAAAACATGCAGAATTTGGTCATAGACCTTTTCTTTTGAAATGCCCGTGAGGGCTTTATGAGAAATAATGGAAGGAAGAATAAGAATGATGATATAAAATAATATTTTATGATCCTCTTCTCAAAGAAGTCCAATAACATCTTTAATTCAGTGAAGACAGTGGGCTTGGTGGCATACCTTTGTAGACAGAGACTGAACCTGTAGTTCCTGGATTTCCTTACACACGCCACCCCCCACCCCCACTCACAACATCTGTCATTTCTATACTTGATAATAGAAATGAGCCCAGATTGTATTCTCAGACCAACTACAAGTTTTGGGAGTTAAAAATACAAATCAGACTTTAAACTCAGCAGAATGTTACCCTGGCTGCTTGACCAGCTCTGGTTCCCTCTGATTTTGCCCCACAAGCCTCTGCCTGCTTTCTCAGATTGGTGCCCTCATCTCAACACCTGTGTGAAAACAATTTTGGCCACATTTGTCCCTGGTTACCACAAGGTAACCTTTAAACTCTGGAATTTCCTAGAGTAATTGGAGTGTCTTGGTTATGCATGATGGACCCCTCTGACCACACCTGACCTGATAGTTCATGCTAACCAGATGACTCAGGATGGGGGGTGGTCATGCCAGAAAGACCAACTATGAGGTTAGAGGGTTTGGGCTTTTACCATGTGATACCAGTCCACCCTGGGGAGGATGGGAGGCTGTAGATAAATGATCTAATCAATAATGCCTACATAATAAAACAATGATAAAAAACTCTGGGCACTGAGATTTACATAAGCTTCCCTGGATGGCAATACTTTTCATTGCTACACATCAATGTTGCCAGGAGGATAACACTGCCCTGAAGGTTTTGAAAGCTTCACATTTGGGATCCTTCCAGGCCTTGCCCTATGTGTCTCTCCCTTTGCTGGTTTTGCTCTCTATCCTATTGTTATAATAAAGTTAACTGTAAGTATATAACTTTCCTTAATTCTATGAGTTATTATGGCAAATTATCAAACCTAAGGAGGTAGTGGGAACCTCCAAATTTGTAGTCTGGGGTAACCCAAACTTGTGTCTGTGTGTAAAGTGGGGAAACTTTTGTGGAGAACTGTGCCCTTAACTGGCGAAGTTTGGCCTGACTCTGGGCACCCACTCTAGTCTCTTTGTTTGCTCTTCCTGGTCTTCTCAGCAATCTGAATCTTAGCCCTTTGCCCATGACTGTATCTATCCCTGCTGGAACTTCCAAACACTGAAAGCATCCTGGGTTTCTGTCAGTCCCCTGAGACTGAGGGGGCTGCCCCTGAAATCTTCTTTGACAATGACCAGACACCAGAGAGACTGACCTATTTTTTTTTCTTCTTCTTGGCACGTCTTACAACTGAGCTAAATGTTTGATAAGGTACCAGTATGGTTAAGTAATTTCTTCAATACAAAAAGACATCAGTTATTACTCATCAATAATTATAATTCCATTTTCAAAAACTGACATAGTTTTTCAGCAATTCATATATATCAATTCCCATTGAGTCATTCAATAAATTATGCCATATTTGATAAATGAAGTGTAGCAAATTTATTTCAGAACAATGTATCTTAGTCTTTTTTTTTAATCCATTCCCTCTTTTAATAAACATTAAATCTCCCTAAGCTCTGGAAATTCTATGAAGACACACTAAGGTGGCATAGCTCCTGTATATACATCTTCCTAGTTGGTGTATTTCCATGTTGGCAAGAAAATGTTACCCCAGCTTTTAATTTTGTACTCTGTACTTTGTGTGTTTTTAAAAAAATTCTTTTTGTACATTCAAAATACAAATCTATATCATATTGAGTATATTTTTTGTACATGATCAGTTCATTCCAAGATTCTGACAATAAATCACTCAACTTTTGCCTCCCATTCAGTTAAAATTATTGTATTATTAACTCAGCAGAAAGTTAAGTAATGAAAGAACTTTCTTATGACTTGTTTTATTGGCTCATCAAGAGAGTTGTTAAATGCATGTGGATTATAATTTTTTGTGGACTTTCGATTGTGTGAATTTTAGACAAAATCAAATTTGAGATGTAACTGTTTAAACACACTTGTTCAAAAAGGCACTAAGTTTGTTCAAAAAAGGACTAAATTTTATTTTCCATTATTTAAACAGTTTTTTAAAAATTAATTTAAAATTCCTGGTTCTATAACACAATATTTACTTATAAAATCCCCACTGTTGTAAAAGTAGACTGTACATAACTTGTGTGTTGCCTTCAAGAATGCAGATGGCTAGCACAGTTTTGACCATGAAAGTCAAAACAGTTAAGACTGTAGGCCGCTTATCAGCATGCTCCCATGTATCCATCTAAAACTTATTCTCAACCTGAGCGTCCAAGAAGACCACCCAGGAACTTTTAACTGATGCCTAGTTCTCATCATCAAAGCTTATGATAGAGCTGAATTGGGATGGTAACTGGACACTGGTGTTTTTTCAAAATTCACCAGGTGATTTGAAAATGTATAATTAAGGTTAAGAATCTCTGATCTAAAATACTGAAAGGCAGGTTCCAGTATAACCTAAAATTGTTGAACTCAGGAGTGCATGATTCAAAATAAAATTTAAACCACTGTTAAGTACATCTAACTTCAAATGAGCAATGCAAGCAGTGAAGTGGTTGTGCCCTGCTCATTTTGGCTGTTTCTTGCTGAAGCAACATAATCTGAATTTATTATCAAAACTAGCTGGATTAGATATCCATTTCATTGCAACCTCTGAAATAGTAAAGAGCAGAAAATTAGCTTCTCCTTAAGGTAAGTT
The DNA here is from genome assembly GCF_026419965.1 of Kogia breviceps. Lineage (NCBI taxonomy): Eukaryota > Metazoa > Chordata > Mammalia > Artiodactyla > Physeteridae > Kogia > Kogia breviceps. The sequence goes on from NC_081319.1 coordinate 61,851,629, forward strand.
TACAACTGGATATTAAAATACTTCAGAAGCACAATTTCTTTAGTTCTTCTTGCCTTAAAAATAAAGTTTAAAAATCTACATTAAAAGTTAAATTGAATAAATCACAGTGATATTTTCTCAATATTTCTCAATAACAACTTCAATATTAATCCTTTGATAAATACTTTGTATACACTACTATTTAAAATGACTGATAAATTCTTGCCCATATTAAGAAAGCTCATCTTCATTTGTAAAATCAATTTCCTCAAATTTCTATTTCTATTTACTATTGCAAATGATCTGTGTTTGCTCTTGAATAACATGGTGGCGTGATTGCCAGGTAGCTTCATTTTCCTTTGTTGTTTTCACAGCTTAATCAAAGCAGGGCTTATTTTCACATGGCGATAATAATCATTACAGCTCCTCATCACAAAATGAATGCATTTGTGTTCTGCAATCAACTTGAAGTGAGGCACTCAAATGCCCTAACTAGGGTACAAAAATTCTTTCTTCTTTCATTCATTTCAAGACAGTGTATTAATATTACCCTCCTTGATTCCACACACCTATCATCTAAAATGCCACTACAGAATAGACCCATAATTAGCTCTTCAGTTCTTACATTAAATACATTTTAATAAACAGCTCTCTTCTCTGAGAATAGAATATTACTGTCCATTCTTAGCTATCAATCTCAGATTAGAGGGTGTTTCTTATTTGAAGTATTGATAAGACAAGCTGATCTGTGCACTGTACTTAAAATGCACCCTTATTGAATTATGAGCTATTCAGACTTATCCAAAACAATTATAATGACTCTGATAAGGTAGGAAATATTTTAAAAGTGCAAAAACTGATTTGGGATTTCTGTAAGTCAAATATTCATGTTCCAAAAAGAAGTTTAAGTTATCAGAAATTTAATGCTTAAATATTAATTTAATAATAATTTAACATCAATGAAATGTTTAATAATCTTTAATACAATAAATAATATAAGTAAGTTATTATATATTATATTTTATATATGAAGTAAATATAATTGTATCATATTTTCACTGATATTTATTTAAAATAATATTTAAAATTTCATATTTACATCATTGTAAGAAAATAGTTTAATATTCAATATTAAATTGTACAAAAATAACTTGAATAATTTAATTGCAATGAAGCCCAAAGGGATACATGATATTCACAGAAGTCAGCGTATTTGTTACTTCACCATGAATTATGGGCCCAAAAGAGACAAATACATTTTCAATCTGGTGGTACATGAAACATGATGTATAAAGATTCAGATTGAAGTGTCACACTGAATGACTGGATTTTTGCTTCTACTGGTTTCTTTCAAACTATTTTTGAAGGAATCCTGAATGAGAAATTCCATCCATGAGTCTTTTGAATGCAGGACACTGTTATTCTGGAGAGCATTCCTTTCCTCTCCCACAGCTCTTTCCTCAAGCCTGAGCAGCAGAGGAAGTTCTGGGGCAGCTGATTGTGAGCCTCCTCACATACTAAGTCTGGGTGTTGCCAGGAAACTGAGAATTGGAGCTGTTTGTTTTATAAAAATACAGATCTGTATCCATGACACAACCAAAATGTAACAGAGAGGAATTAGTAATTCAAAATAGGAGTGAATAAGCAGAGATGCAAGATTTACATTTTGGAGTAAATGTTATTAATTTAAAAGCTTGTGCACAGTTCATTAAAGATAAGCTATAAATGGATACTTGTTAACATGTGAGGTATGGAAAATTAGTGAAAAACATCAATCTATAATTGACATGAGTGGGTCCTCAAATCGCTGCTCCATGTGCATATTTAAATGTTATCATCTGCCCATTTGGACGTGATAGGCTGAGCAACCTATGGAACAAGAATCCTGAACTTAAAGTTCCCTTTACATAATCACCTAATACCAAAATCTGAGGATATATAATGCATATTAATTTAATTAGGCTTTATGATGCTGAGCTCTTACTATTTCTCATCATTTGACTTAGGCCTTTTTCTATTTTCTGTATAGAATATGGAAACATGGACACTCCCCAAATTTAAATCTCATGACTATATGGATTGACATGCAAGCAGATTCTTTATTTTCTGGTTATATAAAAGGAGTGTCCCTTTTCAAATCTACATATTTATGGTTAATTATAATGGCACATATGAAAATATATTAAATTCTGCATTTTGTCAAGGTATTATCCTAATGATTAAGAACTGAAAAGAAAAACTTTTATTTTATGGTGGAAAAATCTTATAGGAATATTTATAAAGCAATCTATGTTGTGTTTTCTTTTTAAATAAGATGTGTATCACGATGGATTTGAAAATTGGTAAAATATATAACAAACAGTAAAGAATGAGTAAATATAGTAGTGTAATTTAAATTTCCTTCTTTTAACTTAAATTTTCTATAGTGTATGTGTATTATTTTTAAAGTAAGAAAAAAATAACTTACTTTTAGATTAATCATACCTATGAATATACTTAGATTTCTTAACACCTGTGGCAAAAAATTTTTTTCTATAAAAATATATAATTACTTTCACATGTACATCACTTAAAACAGTCGCTTTTGTTCAGAGTTCCCGACTGCATTCTGTGACCCAGTGTAGCGGAGATGAGTCACAGTGAGCAGAGAGGATTATGGGACAATGGAAGGGGCCTGGGCTGCTGGTGGAAGGGGCCCTGACTTGTGAGCAGCCTTCTTGCTGAACTCCACTGTTTTCTATGAGCTGCACCATGAAGAAATGTTGCAACGTGTGGGTTAGATTTATTTGCCTCTGTCCCTGGAATGTCACTTCCTGACCCCAACAAAATAAGTAAATAAATTCTGTCCTGAATAACTACCCTTCTGACGTGAAAATCAAGAAGCACTTTCCAAATCAGAATGCATAGAGGGCTGATATATCAACATTTACAAGCAAAGAGTGAAATCGTCTTGAATGTGAAGTGTATTCTTGAATTAATGCTTGCTTAATGATGCCAGAAAATGGCCACAGATCCTGGTGGCCAAAGAAAAAGTCAAGACCCTAAAGCGAAGTCTACTTGTAGGCGTAAATGTGTCTAATCTTTCAATATTAAGAATATGGCCAATTTGGCTGAAACTTTAGTTAATAAAAGTTATTACTTAAAATTCCCTGCCTAATATAATTCTTACTCTGTCCAAACAGTCAAACAACTATCCACATTTTCTTCATTACTTTATTGAAAAGATTTATCATCTGCTTTCTGTGTGCAGAGAATTGCTTGTTGGTAAATTTTAATTTAACCCAGAATGAAAGCTAGTGCTTATGAGTAGGTGTAGCTTATAAAGTGATAGAGGCTGTTTGTCTCTAGACTTGGCAGCAGCAGAAGAGCTAAACACCCAGGAAAGCACACAATAGGTAACAGAGATGAGCCCAGCTCTCCTTACGATGACTCCTGCATATCCATTAGAAGGTCTGAGAAGTAATAGTTTGTATTCACACATTTTTCCCTATTGCCTTAATTACATGGCATTAATATTTTAAATGTAAACAATTGAGAAATAGATGGCCTACATGGGAAAAGAATCTAAAAAAAAAGTGGATTTATGTATATGTACAACTGATTCACTTCACTGTACACCTGAAACTAATACAACATTGTAAATCAACTATACTCCAAGAAAAATTTTTTTAAAAAAACAAGAAAGAATAAACAAATATGACAACTAAATGCAATGTGGCACTCTGGATTGAAACGTGGGACAGAAAGAAAATGTTGATGGAAAAAGTAGTAAAATCTAAATAAACTCTGGAGTTTAATTTTAAAAAATAAGAAAAGAAATCTCATATCCTATTACCAACTATGCAGTCAGATATCATCAAATTCATCCCTGCCATTGATTTCAGTGCATGTAATTCTGTAAAGTAAAGCTCATAGGGGATTTTTCCTCAAATTTATGTGCCATGTGTAAAAAACAATGACTGTATTTTGCAAATAAAAATTCAATTTTAAAAAGTGATTTATAAATAATATATCTTCTCATTAGAATGTAAGCTTTAAGTGATTGTTCACTGCAGTATCTCCAGGATTGAGAACAATGAGTTACATGTGTTAGCCATTAAATAAATATCTGTTACATGAGTAATGTTCTCTGACCTTCTACTGAATCACATGGTTTATAGCCTGGCACAATTTTTATAGGTAGGAATAGTTTCTCAACAGTAGACAGCAGAAACCAGGGAGGAACAATATCTATCATGTACACCATCATATTCCTGGAGACTGATAATACCTTTGTGCACAAAAGACAGATGTCCATTTGTACTATAAAATGGAGATAAAATACTTCAAGTTTCAATACATTATAAAGAAAAAAATAAGAAAATATATGTAGGTACTCAGCTTATGGAGAGCAGTGATTGTAATGGTGGCTTATTTTTATGCTCCTACTTCTGAGTTGGCCTCATGAGAGTCACCGGAGAAGTGAGCTGATTTGATACCTCTGGTTCCAAGGAGGGTGTACTTCTTTTTCTCTGATGTCTGGACCTTCCCTTCTCTGTCCTGATGGAGCACTACACCTTCATCATGTGGAGTCCTGAACACAGGCAATGTTCATCATTTCCTTTACTGCTCCTCATAAAGAGGAACAGAGTGGCCTTGGTATTATTTTAATAAAAATCCAGGACTGGGAACATTTAAATGAGTGTTATTTTTCAAGGCAGTCAACTGATGCTGCTGCACATATATTTTCAGGAACCAGAAACTACACTTCTAAAGTGAAGTACTATATTGATATATCATAGGCACTCAACAAATCTTACTGAATTGTTAACTTTAAGTGGTTTTTAAATTAAACAATGTAATTTTGAAATTAATTTTATAGACTTAGACTGACATTTTTATTGACTATTAATTCTTATGAGTCAATCATTATTTGGCACTTTCAGGAACTACACATGCTATAAAAATAACTTAAAAGTTACCATTTCTGCCCTTCAAAGTTTTAAAATCTTTTAATTGTATATTATTCTAAGGATCATTGTGATAGTAGAAAGACAGCATTGCTGTCATATCAATGAGTCAGACAATGGACACAGTGAAACATGTAAGAAAGACACTATTCTTAATGTTTACTGTTGCTGTTGAAAATTTTATATGATTGTGATTAATTGCTTTTGAAATTTTGATCAAAATCGATCTGTCCAATTTTCTGGCACTGACTCTCTACATCAAATCTTACCCTGGAATTACATAAATCAATGTAGTCTGGACTTCTGTAAAAACTGGGGGAGAGAAAGATAGAAGTAATTTCTGAGTTGTCAGTGACTGATGGATGTTTTGATTTCACACTTTTAGTAAAGTAAAGGTCTTACCGTAGCTGTCATAGGCATCCTCACTTACTCCATGACCATAGTCATAGTACTCAGGCACACTGCAATAGATTTAGACAGCGATCAATGTTACTGTATTCAGGAGGAATCAACCCAAAAACTCATACGGAATTTGAATGCAAAATGTGTGCTAAGGTAATATCCCAAGAATCTCTAGGCATAAATCACATATTTGAACATAAATAATAATAGAATAATATTCATCAAATAATAGAATTCACAGAAAAATATTCAGTAAGAAAAATACAGGTTCTTGACAAAGAGTGCTATGATTTTCTCACCCCACCTCAGTACTTTATCTCTATCCTCCAATTATATAAATCAAATTTCCTCTAAAGCACAAGTATGATATTTCAAGAGAAGAGTTATAAAAGGTCTATTTCTAAGAAAAGTGCTACAAAAGATGACAATCTGGTCAATTGTGTGTGGGTTTTAATGCAATTACCTTAGGAAATATACATCAATTTCATCTTCACTTCCAAGCACTGAAATTATATTTATACTCCCTTCCAACTCTTCCACAGTATGTCCCTAGGCTTCCCAAATACGTAAGCTATTTCTTCTCACTTAATATCTTGCTAGATGCTTAGCCTAATGTTACCAAGTCATAATTTTTAAAAACACTATACAAAAAGTGGAAATTATTTTAACTTAGCTTAGTATTTGGATAACTAATGTATATTTTAATTTTATTTAGAGATCTAAAAATATTTGTGATACACTGTATTTTTCATTCAAATAAGCTCATTCATTTAAAGTTCTCTACCTCATCTATACAACAGAATATTACGCAGCCATAAAAAGAAATGAAATTGAGTTATTTGTAGTGACATGGATGGACTTAGAGTCTGTCATACAGAGTTCACTCTTTAAGTCAGAAAGAGAAAAATAAATACAGTATACTAATACATATATATGGAATCTAAAAATAAAATGGTTTTGATGCACCTAGGGGCAGGACAGGAATAAAAACTCAGACATAGAGAATGGACTTGAAGACATGGGGAAGGGAAATGGTAAGCTGGCATGAAATGAGAGAGTAGCACTAACATATATACACTACCAAATGTAAAATAGATAGCTAGTGGGAAGCAGCTGCATCACATGAAGAGATCAGCTTTGTGCTTTGTGACCACCTAGAGGGGTGGGATAAAGAGGGTGAGAGGGAGATGCAAGAGGGAGGGGATATGGGGATATATGTATACATTTAGCTGATTCACTTTGTTGTACAGCAGAAACTAACACAACATTGTAAAGCAATTATACTCCAAGAAAGATGTTAAAAAAAAAAGATGACTCCAATGGAATAAAAAGAAAATGTTCAAATTCTTTCACAAAGTAATTAAAACAATGAATCAAAACCTGACAAAACTGCAAAAAAGAAAAGGATAGTTCAAATCAGAAATTGATCATATTATTGAGTTCACTGGACTATCTGAAAATAAGATGAAAAGATGTTTAGTTAAATTTCATATCCATTCTTCTTTTAATTTACTTTTATTTTTTTCTAGGTTTAATGAGCTATAATTGACAATTAAAAATTTTTCTAAATGTAAGTTTTACATCATGATGTTTTGATTATATATACATATATATGTTGTGAGACTATTACCAAATTAAGCTAATTAACATAGGAAAATAAAGTTCTCTGCCTGAACCTTAATTTATAAGCTTATATATTTATACATATATATTTACATATATAATTTGTATATATAAATTTATAAATTATATCAAGATATACTAATTCCTCTAAGTATTATAAAAGTGTGGCAAGAAAATGGCTTAATATTAAATACCAAATTGCATAAGGGCTGAGGGTGGGTGATAGATGCCAAAGCGTTAGGTTGGAAGGAAGAAATAAAGGCTTACAATTATTTGGTTGTTATTATACTTCAAGGCAATCCCATAGGTCTCATTATATTAAATACATGAGATTTCATTAATAGTAAGGAAAGAGAAGCCACAAAATAAAATAAAAGTCTGTATATTAGAGGTGAAAAGAGAGATGGACAGAGTTCGGCCATTTTTATCTTTCTGGGAGGCAATTGATAATGCACTAATTCAATTTCAGTGTAATGTAGCTGGGATAAAAATAGATAATCTAGGTTTCATTGCCCAGGATAATTATATACAAATTCTCTAAGAAAACTATTGTAGTAAGTGTTTCTCCCCATCTTTCTAAGACTTGAGATTGTAGAAGTTTAAAGTCATTGGCTGGTGGCTGCATGTTTATCTTAATAGAAATGATGCAACCCAGTTGAGAACCCTCACATATGTATAGCAAAGTCCTGAAAGTTTTTTCACTGATTTCCAGGATGATCAAGAATTGGCAGTCATGAGAATGTGATTAGCAAGCAGCATTTCCATGTATCAGGATGAAGAGAAAATGAGGGCACTGAGAGTAGCTGTTCCCTGCCTTCCTCACAATCAGTAAATTTCTCATGAGTAAACCTGATTATGTTTCCCATAGTGTGTTGTATGAAGACCAGTAGCAACAAACACTATCTAGTAACATTACTATGTTTCTAAATGGATTTCAATTTTGACTGCAATTGATGAAGCTGAGAGGGAAAAAGAACAGTAGTGAGAGAGACCATGACAGAGAAGCTGAGTTATTGTCTACCATAAATGATACATACACACCAAGAGTGAATTTTAACTTTCAAAACTCTAAAAGGGGAAAATGAAACATACAAGACATTTGTAAAATAATGGAGAATGCAGAGATTAGTGGTAGGACGGGAATAAAACACAGACCTACTAGAGCATGGACTTGAGGATATGGGGAGGGGAAAGGGTAAGTGGTGACGATGTGAGAGAGTGGCAGGGACATATACACACTACCAAATGTAAATTAGATAGCTAGTGGGAAGCTGCCGCATAGCACAGGGAGTTCACCTCTATGCTTTGTGACCACCTAGAGGGGTGGGATAGGGAGGGTGGGAGGGAGGGTGATGCAAGAGGGAAGAGATATGGGCACATATGTATATGTATAACTGATTCACTTTGTTGTAAAGGAGAAAGTAACACACTATTGTAAAACAGTTATACTCAAATAAAGATGTTAAAAATAAATAAATAAAAAAGAGAATGCAAATTAATGGAAGAAAACTGGTTAACAATCTTAATGGACTCTTCCAGAGTCCATACCTTTGCTTGTCCAAATATTACTTCTCATTTCTCCCAGAAGAAAATATTTTACGTGGACAAATGGTCACACAGGGAGTGATATATACTCCTCAGCCACGCTTGCAGCTAGCTGTGCCCTTGTGGCTGTGTCAGGAAACACGGGATGTGCACAGAAGTGAGGGTATCAACCTTGAGTTCATTTCCAAATGAAGAACAAGCTCCTCATGTTGGACTTGTTCACAGTCACCTCCTCAGATGGTAAAATGCACTCAAAGTGATTATCTAGTATCTACCATGCAAATACAGATAATGCTAGGAAATCCTGCACTGCAGCATGGGAGGAACTTGTGTCTAAATGATCACATTGGAGCAGACTTACTCTAAATCACTATCTACCTCAGGGATTGTTATGAGGGAAAAAATAACTTTTTCTCTTTTTTGAACCACTGATTTTTGTAGTTCTGTTACAACAATTTAGTCAAAAATAAAAATAAGTATGTAGGAGTATAGAACTGCCATTAAAAATCTCAAAATACGGGCTATTGGTTCACTGGGAGGGTGGAAAGTGTAAGGAAAAAAAATACTGTAGGATGGAAAGCTGATGACACTTGTCATGCCATCACCAGTGAAAACCTGAATGGCAGGCTATAAGCCTAGATATATTTTGGCACTATGGGAAAAAGCTGGACAAAGCCCAACTGTTGATAATCCTTGCTGCTTTTAAAAAAGGTTTGAAGAATTTATGAGCTCAAATAAGAATGGGCCATTTTTCCAGAAGAAACAAAATTGAATAGAGCTTTGCTAAGGGAAGTTATCTCTGCCTAATTTATGTGTTAGTTCTATAATTTAAAAATGAGAGAAGCTTCAGAAATGTAGGGCTTAACAGGATTAGAGAAGTCAACTGTTTCTGTATTCCAATAGTAAGAGACAATGAGTGTTGTTCAAAGATGCCCTTACATCTTCCCATTAGACTTTGCTACCATATACAATCCCAGGGGCAACCCTCGGGTCCCCAAGCATGTATGGAAGCATGTTGCAAAAATTGTGAAGTCCCAATGAGGGCATGCTCTACTTTAATCATTTCAGATATGACTGGAGATAAGACCACTCATCCATAAGGATAAGGAAGGACCTTCTGCTAAGTCTGGCTTAACTCCCAGAAAAGAGAACCAAGGTTGCCAGATGCACTCATCAAAAAATTTATTTCAATTCTGTTGCTTAGATGTCTCTTAACCTCTGCTTAGCAGGATTTTGTAATTGTTATTGCTTATGGAGTGTTTCCCAAAGGACCTTTCTATTGTAGTTATTCTATTCCTTTTACACTAATTTATATTGCATATTTTGTATGGGGAAGAAGGACAAGAACAAGAAAGATATTCTGTCTATCATTTTACAGGTTGTGAGACTTCAAAGAACCATTTGAAGACCTAATCTTCCTAGACTCTAGATTTTGATCTGGTTGCAGTAATTGGAATTGAACTTGGATTTTCTCTCTTAAGCAGAAGGTAGTTATTTTTTATGTATGTTTGTTTGAATGAGAAGGTAGGTATTCACTCATATTTGGATGATGAGAGGGCTGGGCCACAGAAGACTTCAAGGTGTTTCAAAATCCATTTGGCTCTTTTTTCAATAAGAGAGACTGACAATTTCAAGACTACATTTCCTAGTCTTCCTTACATTTGAGTGTGGCCATGTGCAGAGTTATGTATACAAATTCTTCATGATTTGCATAAAATTAAATTCACTGTCCTCTACTTTTTTTCAGCTTTCATGTAACTGGCTGCAAACGTCAATGATTGGAGCCACTTTGGAAGACGTTAATGATAGTGTAATGGACGGTATCTTAGTATTTTCCAAAATTTATTTGTTGAAATCTCAATCCCCATTGTGATGGTATTAAGAGATGAGACATTTGGGAATTAAATTAGATATTGAGGGTGGAGCCCTAATGAATGGATTAGTGCTTTTAAAAAGGGGGACCCCCAGAGAGCTCTCTTGCTCTCTTTCTACCATGTGAAGATACAAGAAGACAGCAGTCTGCAACGGAGAATAAGGCTTCACCAGAACCCAACCATGCTGGCACCCTGACTTGGGACTCCCAGCTTCCAGAACTATAAGAAATAAATTTCTCTTGTTTATAAGCCACCCAGTTTATGGTATCATGTTATTGCAGCCTGAACTAAGACAGATGGCATTCCACTAGCCTGGAAGCCTGAATGGTGTCATGGAGCAAAGCCCACCTACTTGCCTTGCTTTATTATGTGTGAAGGACATAAATGTTTCCCTTGTTTGGCCACTGAATTGTGGATCTCATTATAATGGAAGCTTAGCCCATATCCCAAATAATAGAGTTGGCAATTAAAGCAATCCCTTGAAGATGAACAATTATTCAGTAAATATTTGTTCAATGAACAAATGATTAAATAAAAGAATTCAAAATAATAGAATATTTTGCTAAAATATCATTATAAAATTTTGTGTATGCTTCAGAAGTGATGTCTACTTACATCAACAACAATGGGAACAGTAAAGAAGAAAAACAAACCACAGGTACGATAGCCAAGATATGGAAGCAACATAAATGTCCATTAACAGATGAATAGATAAAGAAGATGTGGTATATACATATGCAATGAAATACTATTCAGCCATAGAAAAGAATGAAATTTTGCCATTTGCAGCAACATGAATGGACCTGGACGGTATTATGTTTAGTGAAATAAGTCAGACAAAGACAAATACTATGTTTTCACTTATATGTGGACTCTTAAAAAAATTTTTTTAAAAACAAACAAATACAACAAAACATGAACATACTCACATATACAGAGAACAAACTAGTGGTTACCAGAGAGGAGAAGCATAGGGGTATAGGCAAAATCAGTGAAGATGACTACAAACAGACGTAAAATAAGAGTAAAATAAGTTACAAGAAGGTAGTGTTCAGAAGATGGAATACAGTCAATATTTTATAACAACTTAAATGGAGTATAATCTATTAAAATATTGAATTACTATGCTATATATAAATTGAAATTAATATAATATTGTAAGTCAGATATAATTCAGTAAAAAAAGAAAAATAATCACTTTTATTTTCTGATATGAATGAAATTCAGGTTAAAAGTTTAAAAATATTGTAACTGACCTATGCATGTGTAATTTTTATATTGTTATATTATTTTTCAATTTTAAAAGCATATATGACTTGGCTAGAAAAAGTAAACTATGGTATTAGCTCTATGACTTTCATTTCATTATTTCAGAAAGCCATATTGCATTATTTTTGTTTTAATTTATCATGTTATTTAATTATGTTATGTACAAGTTAAAAGTGCACAAATGAATTCAAACACAACAAGTTTATTTAACTTGAATGGACATTATTATTCCATCTTATATTTTAGAAACTATAGCAATCAAGGTTTGTAAACACACTTACAATTAGGGAGGTGTTAATTAAAATTATGACAATTATTGGTGGTTTGGAATATAATTACTCTGGTAGTTAGAACGGATATAATTTTCCTAGGAACTGGTGTATATATATAAAATCAAGATAGAACACATTAGCTGCATTAACTCATTAATCCATGTCTAGTTATTCGTAAAAAATTTTATACAACATTTTGGCTTTTTGACATTAAGACTTAGACACTAAAAAACATTTGGAAAAAATAAATAAAAGTTTTGGCAGAAAAGAATACCAGATTAATTAATTAATGGTTGATTGTAAAATTGGAAAAAATCAGAGATGGAAAATTTCAGTTCTGTTTTGGAAGAAGAGCATTAAATAGGCGATGTTAACAGTTTACTAAGACAACTAAATGGAAATAAACACAATAGAAAAAAATATGATGAAATTTGGTTTCTAGGAAACCAAATAATACCTTCACCATAATCAAGCTATTTTTGAAGCAAGTGAGTCCACCTGTGCCATGTTGACACTGCCATTTCTGTCATGCTTCTCGTCCAGCACTTGGTGCTCATGTTCCTGTGGTCAGAGCACTGATGCTGGGAAAGACCTGTTCACAGGTCAGTCAGACTAACCAAGCTTGTAAATGAAATATTTTAGATGCTCAATTATTGCAAAAAGAGATATTGGCAGTAATATAAATGAGATCTCTGTTCCATAGGATGTGCTCATATAATCAAACCAGTTAGACCTGTAAAGTGGGGGGGAAACAGAGGAGGCAATTTGTTAAACAGCAACACTTTCCTTAATTTTTTTAACTGTCTACATTGGTAGGATATAAAAATTATCAGAGATGATTAAACACTTTACAAATACACCAGAGATTGCTGTGGCCTGGTAAGATTAAAACTCTCACATTCATAGTTTCCAGTTTATTTTGTTTACACATTGTGTCCTTCATTTCAACCTTTTTCTGATTCTTGACTAAGCTATAGATTTTGGGGTATGAAAATAGGATAAATAGATGAGTGTGAGTTTCAATTAAACCTTTATTGATTATTTTCTGAATTGAGGAGGAGTAAAAACTACAAAATAATATTTCATATGAAAGGACAAATGGATTTAATTACTGTATTAATATGAAGGAAACATAACTACCCAACTATTCTTAGCACTTACGTGCGTTCTCTTAATGTTTGTTCTCTTAAGTATTTACTCTGCAACTTTGTTATACTGTGCATTTACACTGTATTTCCAGAGATATTTGTTAACTAAAGATAAATTTACATCCCAGCACCCACCCTCAAATTGCAAATTGATAGTTCATTTTTTAAATCCACTTATATGATGATCAAATCCTTCTGTTAAATTTCATAAATCTTCATGAAAGTTCCATTTACAAATCTGGGAATCTAGTATGTAGATTAATGAGGGCAACGCACAAGTTCATGAATCAGCTCTCAACACCAATAACAACCTCCCTCAGTGTTATTCAGGACATTAACCAAACATTGGTGGGAAGGAGGCATGAGAGACCCTTCACCAAACAGCTCAAGACTCCACAGCTTTCTTCAATGTCATGTTACGTACTAATTCTCATAGCTGTTCCCAGATCTTCCCTGGAGGGTGGGTTCATCCCCTATTATTTCCAGCACTGAAGGTGAAGCTTGCCAAAATAGGATCAACTTTATGCTTACATTAGAGAATATGAACTATTTGCAAATAGGTTCTTAAAAATGATTTTCATTTGTCCATATTTCCTAGAACAAACCTTACCTTCCCACAGAAACTAGCTGCATTGGTCTCTCCTCTCTCATTTCTCAAAATATTCTTTCATTTTCATTATTCCTGGCTACACATGTAACAGTACAATAACCATTAAAACACACAACAGCTACATATAGATATTCAGTCTATTTTGTAAAACACAAAAAATCAAACAGGTGTCACTGAAGCAGCCCTCATGGAAATTACAGTCAAGCAGAAAAGCAATTAAACAAGAGATAAGGAGTGACTCATTATTTTTTTTTTTCATTCATCAAACCTTGAAAAGAAAGAGAAATTAACTACTCAAGTGAAATGGAATGAAGAAGACTGACAGGTATGGCATCAGCACCAATCAAGGCTCAGAGACAAGAAAAAGCATGGCCTGAGCAGCTACTCCTTCAGAGCAGGAGGCGGCGAGTGTGAGCGAGACAGGGATCAACAACAGATATGAGAAAGAGGCAGGGGTCACATCTTGAAGGGCTTTTATTAGTCATGGTCATGACTTTGGATTTTACCTTACAAGGCATTGAAGACAAGGAATGATTTAAGCAGGAGACAGGAGGAGCTTCAAGATGGCGGAGGAGTAAGACATGGAGATCACCTTCCTCCCCACAAATACATCAGAAATACATCTACATGTGGAACAACTCCTACAGAAAATCTACTGAACGCTGGCAGAAGACCTCAGACCTCCCAAAAGGCAAGAAACTCCCCACGTACCTGGGTAGGGCAAAAGAAAAAACAGAGACAAAAGAATAGGGGTGGGACCTGCACCAGTGGGAGGGAGCTGTGAAGTATGAAAGTTTTCCACACACTAGGAAGCCCCTTTGTGGGCAGAGACTGTGGTGGAGGAGGTGGGAAGCTCTGGAGCCATGGAGCAGAGGGCAGCAACAGGGGTGCAGAGGGCAAAGCAGAGAGATTCCCACACAGAGGATCAGTGCCAACCAGCACTCACCAGCCCGAGAGGCTAGTCTGCTCACCTGCTAGGACAAGTCGGGGCTGGGAGCTGAGGCTCGGGCATCGGAGGTCAGATCCCAGCAAGAGGACTGGGGTTGGCTGCGTGAGCACAGCCTGAAGGGGGCTAGTGCACCACGGTTAGCTGGGAGGGAGTCTGGGAAAATGTCTGGAACTGTCAAAGAGGCAAGAGACGTTTTCTTGCCTCTTTGTTTCATGGTGCGCGAGGAGAGGATTAAGAGCTCTGCTTAAAGGAGCTCCAGAGAAGGGAGCAAGCCACAGCTATCAGTGCAGACCCCAGAGACGGGCATGAGATGCTAAGGCTGCTGCTGCAGCCACCAAGAAGCCTGTGTGCAAGCACAGGTCACTATCCACACCTCTTCTCCCAGGAGCCTGTGGAACCCACAAATGCCAGGGTCCCATGATTCAGGGACAACTTGCTTGGGAGAACACATGGCGCACCTCAGGCTAGTGCAATGTCATGCCAGCCTCTGCCATCACAGGCTCACCCTGCACTCTGAAACCCTCCTTCTCCCTGGCCTGAGTGAGCCAGAGCCCCGGAACCAGATGCTTCTTTAACCTCGTCCTGTCTGAGCAAAGAACAGACGCCCTCAGGTGACCTACATGCAGAGGCAAAGCAAAATCCAAGGCTGAATCTCTGGAACAGTGCTAACAAAGAAGAGAAAAGGAAGTCTCTCCCAGCAGCCTCAGAAGCAGTGGATTAAATCCCCACAGTCAACTTGATGTATACTGCATCTGTGGAATACCTGAATAGACAACGAATCATCTCAAATTGAGGAAGTGGACTTTGGGACCAACAATATTATATATATATATATATATATATATATTTTTTTTTTTTTTCCCCCTTTTTGTGGGTGTGTATGCATATGCTTCTGTGTGTAATTTTGTCTGTATAGCTTTGCTTTTACCATTTGTCCTAGGGTTCTCTCTGTCCGGTTTTTTGTTTTTTGTTTTTCAGTATAGTTTTCAGTGCTTGTTATCATTGGTGGATTTGTTTTTTGGTTTGGTTGTTCTCTTCTTTTTAAATTACTGAAAACAATGATTTTTAATAATTAATTTTTAGTTTTTATCTTAATAAATTTATTATTTTATTTTATCTTTTTCTTTCTTTCTTTTTTGTTCCTTTTATTTTGAGCCATGTGGATGACAGGCTCTTCTTGCTCCAGCCAGTCATCAGGGCTGTGCTTCTGAGGTGAGAGGGTCAAGCTTAGGACATCGGTCCACCGGACACCTCCCAGCTCCACGTAATATCAAATGGACAAAATCTCCCAGACATCTCCATCTCAATGCCAAGACCAAGATCCACTCAACAACCAGCAAGCTACAGTGCTGGACACCCTATGACAAACAACTGCAAGACAGAAACACAGCCCAACCTATTAGCAGAGAGGCTGCCTAAAATCACAATATGGTCACAGACACCCCAAAACACACCATCAGACGTGGACCTTCCCACCAGAAAGACAAGATCTAGCCTCATCTGCCAGAACCCAGGCACTAGTCCCCTCCACCAGGAAGCCTACACAACCCACTGAACCAACCTTAGCCACTAGGGGCAGACACGAAAAACAATGGGAATTATGAACCTGTAGCCTGTAAAAAGGAGACCCCAAACACAGTAAGTTAAGCAAAATGAGAAGACACAGAAACACACAGCAGATGAAGGGGCACGTAAAAACCCACCACACCTAACAAATGAAGAGGACATAGGCAGTCTACTTGAAAAAAAATTCAGAATAATGCTAGTAAAGATGATCGAAAATCTTGGAAAAAGAGTGGAGAAAATAAAAGAAACGTTTAACAATGACGTAGAAGAACTAAAGAGCAAACAAACAATCATTAACAACACAGTAAATGAAATAAAAATTCTCTAGAAGGGATCAATAGCAGAATAACTGAGGCAGAAGAACGCATAAGTGACCTGGAAGATAAAATAGGGGGAATAACTACTGCAGAGCAGAAAAAAGAAAACAGAATGAAAAGAACTGAGGACAGTCTCAGAGACCTCCGGGACAATATTAAATGCACCAACGTTCGAATTATAGGGGTCCCAGAAGAAAAAGAGAAAAAGAAAAGGACTGAGAAAATATTTGAAGAGATTATAGTTAAAATCTTCCCTAATATGAGAAAGGAAATAGTTACTCAAGTCCAGGAAGCATAAAGAGTCCCTTACAGGATACATCCAAGGAGAAACACACCAAGACACATATTAATCAAACTATCAAAAATTAAATACAAATAGAAAATAGTAAAAGCAGCAAGGAAAAAGCAACAAATAACAAACAATGGAATCCTGATAAGTTTAACAGCTGATCTTTCAACAGAAACTCTGCAAGCCAGAAGGGCCTGGCAGGACATATTTAGAGTGATGAAAAGGAAAAACCTACAACCAAGATTACTCTACAAAGCAAGGATCTCATTCAGATTTGACAGAGAAATTAAAACTTTTACAGAAAAGGAAAAGCTAAGATAATTCAGCATAGCCAAACCAGCTTTACAACAAATGCTAAAGGAACTTGTCTAGGCAGGAAACACAAGAGAAGGAAAAGACCTACAATAACAAACCCAAAACAATTAAGAAATGGTAATAGGAACATACATATTGTTAAATACCTTAAATGTAAATGGCTTAAACGCTCGAACCAAAAGACATAGACTGGCTGAATAGATACAAAAACAAGACCCGTATTTATTCTGTCTACAAGAAAGCCCACACTTTAGGGAGGCTTTATTTATTTATTCTGTCTACAAGCCCCCACTTTAGGGGCTTCCCTGGTGGCACAGTGGTTGAGAGTCTGCCTGCTGATGCAGGGGACACAGATTAATGCCCCGGTCAGAGAAGATACCACATACCACGGAGCAGCTAGGCCTGTGAGCCATGGCCACTGAGCCTGCGCATCCAGAGCCTGAGCTCTGCAATGGGAGAGGCCACAACAGTGAGAGGCCTGCGTACCACAAAAAAAAAAAAAAAAAAAAAAAAAGAGAGAGACCCACTTTAGACCTAGGGACACATACTGACTGAAAGTGAGGGGGTGGAAAAAGGTATTCCATGCAAGTGGAAATCAACAGAAGGCTGCAGTAGCAATTCTCATATCAGACAAAATAGACTTTAAAAAAAAGACGATTACAAGAGACAAAGAAGGACACTATATAATGATCAAGGGATCAATCCAAGAAGAAGATATAATAATTGTAAATATTTATGTGCCAACATAGGAGCACCTAAATACATAAGGCAAATACTAACAGCCATAAAAGGGGAAAAAGACAGTAAAAAATCATAGTAGGGGGCTTTAAAACCCCACTTTCACCAATGGACAGATCATCCAAAATGAAATGAAATAAGGAAACACAAGCTTTAAATGACACATTGAAAAAGATGGATTTAATTGATATTTATAGGCCATTCCATCCAAAAAAACCAGAATACACTTTCTTCTCAAGTGCTCATGGATCATTCTCCAGGATAGATCATATCCTGGGTCACATATAAAGCCTTGGTAAATTTAAGAAAAGTGAAGTCATATCAAGTACCTTTTCTGACCACAATGCTATGAGACTAGATATCAATTACAGGAAAAAATCTGTAAAAAATACAAACACGTGGAGGCTAAACAATACTCTACTAAATAACCAAGAGATCACAGAAGAAATCAAAGGGGAAATCCAAAAATACCTAGAAACAAATGACAATGAAAACATGATGACCCAAAACCTATGGGATGCAGCAAAAGCAGTTCTATGAGGGATGTTTATAGCAATACAATCCTACCTTAAGAAATAAGAAACACCTCAAATAACCTAAAGTTACACCTAAAGCAACTAGAGAAAGAAGAACAAAAGAACCCCAAAGTTAGCAGAAGGAAAGAAATCATAAAGATCAGATCAGAAATAAATGAAAAACAAATGAAGGAAATGATAGGAAAGATCAATAAAACCAAATGATAGTTCTTTGAGAAGATAAACAAAATTGATAAACCATCAGCCAGACTCATCAAGAAAAAAATAGGAGAAGACTCAAAGCAATGGAAAGAAATGAAAAAGGAGAAGTAACAACTGACACTGCAGAAATACAAAGAACCATGAGAAATTACTACAAGCAACGATATGCCAATAATGGACAACCTGGAAGAAATCAACAAATTCTTAGAAAGGCACAACGTTCCAACACTGAACCAGGAAGAAATAGAAAATATATACAGACCAATCACAAGCACTGAAATTGAAACTGTGATTAAAAATATTCCAACAAACAAAAGCCCAGGACAAGATGGCTTCATAGGCAAATTCTATCAAACATTTAGAGAAAAGTTAACATCCATCCTTATCAAACTCTTCCAAAGTATAGCAGAGGGAGGAACACTCCCAAACTCATTCTATGAGGCCCCCATCACCCTGATACCAAAACCAGACAAAGATGTCACAAAAAAAGAAAACTACAGACCAATAACACTGATGAACATAGATGCAAAAATTCTCAACAAAATACTAGTAAACAGAATCCAACAGCACGTTAAAAGGATCATACACCATGATTAAGTGGGGTTTATTCCAGGTATGCAAGTATTCTTCAATATATGCAAATCAATCAACGTGATACACCATATTAACAAACTGAAGGAGATAAACCATATGATCCTCTCAATAGATGCAGAAAAGCTTTCAACAAAATTCAACACAAATTTATGATAAAAACCCTCCAGAAAGTAGGCATAGAGAGAACTTACCTCAACACAATACAGGCCATATATGACAAACCCACAGCCAACATTGTCCTCAATGTTGAAAAACTGAAACCGTTTCCACAAAGATCAGGAACAAGACAAGGTTGCCCACTCTCACAACTATTATTCAACATAGTTTTGAAAGTTTTAGCCACAGCAATCAGAGAAGAGAAAGAAATAAAAGGAATCCAAATCGGAAAAGGAGAAGTGAAGCTGTCAATGTTTGCAGATGACATGATACTATACATAGAGAATCCTAAAGATGCTACCAGAAAACTACTAGAGCTAATCAATGAATTTGGTAAAGTAGCAGGATACAAAATTAATGCACAGAAATCTCTAGCATTCCTATACACTAATGATGAAAAATCTGAAAGTGAAATTAATAAAACACTCCTATTTACCATTGCAACAAAAAGAATAAAATATCTAGGAAAAGACCTGTATGCAGAAAATTATAAGACATTGATGAAAGAAATTAAAGATGATACAAATAGATGGAGAGATATACCATGTTCTTGGATTGGAAGAATCAACATTGTGAAAATGACTATACTACCCAAAGCAATCTACAGATTTAGTGCAATCCCTATCAAACAACACTGTCATTTTTCACAGGACTAGAACAGAAAATTTCACAATTTGTATGGAAACATAAAAGACCCCGAATAGCCAAAGCAGAACTGAGAAAGAAAAATGGAGCTGGAGGAATCAGTCTCCCAGACTTCAAACTATACTACAAAGCTACAGTAATCAAGATAGTATGGTACTGGCACAAAACCAGAACTACACATAAATGGAACACGATAGAAAGCTGAGAGATAACCCACACACATATGGTCACCTATCTTTGATAAAGGAGGCAAGAATATACAATAGAGAAAAGACAACGTCTTCAATAAGTGGTGCTGGGAAAACTGGACAGCTACATGTAAAAGTGTGAAATAGAGCACTCCCTAACACCTTACGCAAAAATAAACTCAAAATGTATTAAAGACCTACATGTAAGGCCAGACACCATAAAACTCTTAGAGGAAAACATATGCAGAACACTCTATGACATAAATCACAGCAAATCCTTTTTGACTCAGCTCCTAGAGAAATGGAAATAAAAACAAAAATTAAAAAATGGGACCTAGTGAAACTTAAAAGCTTCTGCACAACAAAGGAAACCATAAACAAGAGGAAAAGACAACCCTCAGAATGGGAAAAATATTTGCAAATGAAGCAACTGACAAAGGATTAATCTCCAAAATTTACAAGCAGCTCATGCAGCTCAATATCAAAAACACAAACAACCCAATCCAAAAATGGGAAGAAGACCCAAATAGACATTTCTCCAAAGAAGATATACAGATTGCTAACAAACACATGAAAGAATGCTCAACATCATTAATCATTAGAGAAATGCAAATCAAAACTACAATGTGGTATCATCTCACACCAGTCAGAATGGCCATCATCAAAAAATCTACAAACAATAAATGCTGGAGAGGGTTTGGAGAAAAGGGAACCCTCATACACTGTTGGTGAGCATATAAGTTGATACAGCCACTATGGGGAACAGTATGGAGGTTCCTTAAAAACCTAAAGATAGAACTACCATATGACCCAGTAATCCCACTACTGGGCATATACCCTGAAAAAACCATAATTCAAAAAGAGTCATGTACCACAATGTTCATTGCAGCTCTATTTACAATAGCCAGGACATGGAAGCAACCTAAGTGTCCATCGACAGATGTATGGATAAAGGAGATGTGACACATATATACAATGCAATATTACTCAGCCATAAAAAGAGACGAAATTGAGTTATTTGTAGTGAGGTGGATGGACCTAGAGTCTGTCATACAGAGTGAATTAAGTCAGAAAGTGGAAAACAAATACTGTATGCTAACACATATATATGGAATCTAAAAAAAAAAAAAAGTTCATGAAGAACCTAAGGAGAAGACAGGAACAAGGATGCAGACCTACTAGAGAATGGACTTGAGCACCCGGGGAGGGGGAAGTGTAAGCTGAGACAAAGTGAGAGAGTGGTAGTGTATATATGGACATATATACACTACCAAGTGTAAAATAGATAGCTAATGTGAAGCAGTTGCATAGCACAGAGAAATCATCTCAGTGCTTTGTGACCAGCTAGAAGGGTGGGATAGGGAGGGTGGGAAGGAGGGAGATAAAGAGAGAAGAGATATGCGGATATATGTATATGTATAACTGATTCACTTTGTTATAAAGCAGAAACTAACACACCATTGTAAAACAATTATACTCCAATAAAAATGTTAAGAAAAAAAAGAACAAAGACAGACATAAGTATATTTTGCCTTAAACAAATCCTTCTGTTGGTGGTGTCTTCTGTTTTAGTTGCTGAATCATCAGCACCACCTACAGTATCAAGCACATAGTAGGTACTCAACAAATAATTATTGGATAAAGGAATGCCTGTAGAATGGATATTTCTCCTCACAATTGCTGTCTCCGTTGTGTTTTTCCATCTCTATTTCCTTTATATCCACGAGCTTGGGCTTTTTTGTTACATTAAAACATGTGTGAGAAAATTCAGATATTAGGATAAATTATTTGAACATAATTCTCAATTTATTTCATTTCATTAGATGCCACACTCAGTATCTGCAGTCTGAACTGCTAAATGTCTAGCTTTTTTTTTTTTCCTTACAACTTTGTAGAGATTAAAAGGAAAGAAAAGAGGATAATTATGGGTTAACCTCAGTCAGCAGTTTAAAAAAGTATTTTGGGGCTTCCCTGGTGGTGCAGTGGTTGAGGGCCCACCTGCCGATGCGGGGAACACGGGTTCGTGCCCCAGTCCAGGAACATTCCCACATGCCGCAGAGCGGCTGGGCTTGTGAGCCATGGCCGCTGAGCCTGCGCGTCCGGAGCCTGCGCTCTGCAACGGGAGAAACCACAGCAGTGAGAGACCAGCGCACCACAAAAAAAAAAAAAAAGTATTTTGGAAGATTTGGTGGATTTTGAGAGCAATACATAAATTAAATTGGATGTTTTGGAGGCCCAAACTCAAATGCATAGATTATAAAGTAGCATGATTTGCTCAATTCCCTTTTTTGCTAATGTTTAATAACATTTGAAGTGAAAGAGAGAATCAGCATCTATTAAATGCTATCAATATTTCTTTATTGATTTAAATCTTCTTTTCTACTTCCTCACCACTTGCACCACCTGATTTTTAGAACTGAGACATTTAAAATGGAAAGGGGCCTTAAACTAGAAATTAGGTCATTTGTCTCTTTGAAATTCTTCTTCTACCTCTCCCTCCCAGAAGGAATAATGACTCTAATAACCATAAAAACATACATCTAATACTTTTGTAACACTTAATAAATTCCAAATACTGCTAAGAGTTTACATAGCTTGTCATATTTAATAATCACAACAATTTTTGAGTTGGTGGTATTGTGCAAAATACAGAATAGGAAATCTAGGTTTATCTGATTAAGTTACTTGTCCTAAGCTAACCAGGTCTTTGGTGGTAAAGTTGGAATTAGAACCTTGGTGTACCTGATGACAGATCTCATGTCCGTTATATCTATTCAAATAACCATTATCAACTTTATCTACATAATACCAGACAAAAAGAAAGGAAATAATTTACTTAACATCATTTTGATCTTGAACTAACTGTGATTAGGAAGATCAGATGAGCTATGAGCACCCCTCTACATTTACCTGTCCTTCTTCTCAGAAAATTCCCAGCTATGGTCAAGAACAAGAGCCTGACCCAAGCACACTAAATTCTTGATGCTCTCTTTATCCCCTCCTCAATTATTTCCTCCTCTAAGAAGGTTTCTCAGATCCCAAATAACCCTATGATGTGTTCTCACAACTCTATTTACCTCTCACATATAGCACTGTCATTTTTGCAATTTCACGTTTATATGTGCTTTTATTTACTTGTCTGTCTTCCCAATTAAGATATGATTCCCAATATTCAGGGCTATTTGGACTATTATGTATTTACAGGGAGTAACCCAGTGCCTGACTCATAGTAAATGCTCTAGAAATGTTGTCCAAATGAGTGAATTAATGTCTTGGACTTGATGAGCTTTATCTTCATTCCAATTTAAACAGCTACCTTCTAACAGGTAGGCATCATCCAACAATCCATTGCATTGGTTACCATCAATCATTCCCTGTGCACTCACCCCTTGACTCCCCTTTCTATTTGAAGAACCTAATGCTATCATATTCTACTGAGCCCTTAGCATTCAGCTCTATTTAGAACAAGGTCTCCAACTTCCTTTACCAATTTCCTTGGTCCTTCTTTGACATAACTTCTATTAGAGTTTATCTATCTATCTATCTATCTATCTATCTATCTATCTATCTATCATCTATCTATATGCCTGAAGGTTTTGAGAGGTTTGTATCAGGAAAAGTAGATTTTGTGTTTACTTAGAAAACTTCTGGGTAGCAGAATAAAAGGTTCTACTCACTTACAAAAGAATAGAACACAGGTCAGGGGACTTAGATATGATGACTTTAAGCCATGCTAGTCAGTATGAGCCTGGAGTTTTCAAGTATAGAGATCTTGAGTTTATTATTCTGCTTTTCAACTTCTCATGGGACTGAGGATCAAAAAATTTGCCTTCTATTTACCTAGAAAATTGTTAGTACATGAAATCATTCAATAAATATTTATTGAGTACCAGTACCATTCCTGGGGATACAAAGAGGAAAGTTACATTAACATATTACTTAGATATGCTGGAATAATAAATATAAGCACTGCAAGAAAGTATACATAGATCAACACTGTGGATATTTTCAACCTACTTCCTCTCCATTTATCCAAGAAAAATCTACTGAGATCCTATCATGTACCAGGCACTGTCCTAAGTGCTAAGGAATACAGCAGTGAACAAAATAGACAAAGAGGCCTGCCCTCATGGAGTTCAGAAGTAAAATAAAGGCTAAGTTAAATAATTACAAGTGCCAAGGAGAAAAGACTAAAGTGGAACCAGAACATCAAGTATTTGAAAAGGGGATAGAATTATAGTTAAAGTGATCAAAAAAGGCTTTACTGATACATCAACATTGAACAAACACCTGAAGGAGATAAAGGAGCAAGATAGAAATTTAGGGGAAGAACATTTTAAACAATAGGAAAATATAAAGACCATAAAATAGGTGTGTACTTAGGGGCATTTGAGGAATGGCAAGGCAGCCAGTGTGTCAGGGCAGAGGCAAGTTTCAGGAGATGAGGTGGGAAGGAACAGGTCCATACCCGCCCCTATATGTGGTCCTTCCTAAGGCTGTCTCCTGATCTCACTTCCTCGCTTTCTACATTCTTCACTTTTACTTTAGATCCATTCCCAAGACTCCACTGATCACAAACTAAATAATGTCTATATAGAAATTCCTAATATAAAAACAGCGATTGTTAGAATCTCCACATTAACATCAAGTGGCACAACTGTTTTAAAGTATTAGTTATAATATTATAAAGGTTAAGATGTACATTTTCATCCAAATATTAAAAGCTAATTATTTAATTTATATGTAAAGTAACAGTGATTTAGAGAAGGCATTATTTGAAAGCAACCAAATGTGCTTGAATTTTGATAACAAACTGTATAAATGAGTGGTGGTCTTGGAACTCACTGTCATGAGTAATACTATAAGTAAACAGGAGTGAAGACATAATATTTATTGCATTGCTACCAACTAATTTCAAGAGTTTAAAAATGAAATACTCTTAATTATTAGAATAGATGTATATAAAACAGTTTGATACATTCCAGCATAAGGCAAAAGAAAGCATAGGAAAGAAAACATACACCACATGTAACTGAAAATTATGAGTTAATTCATATAGTTCAAAACTCTTAATCTCATATTTTTAGAATTAAAATCACAGGTACCAATACCATTGGAGTTAGTAAGAGATTTAAATATGAAAATTGTAGACTTTAAATTACTTAGCCACCATTATGTGTACATATTTTATACATTTCATTTTCCATTCAAGAATTTTTCGACTTAGAAATTGGCCTTCATTCTGATGACAACAGGATAATTAAAACATACAAATTAACTTTTCTGATA
Organism: Kogia breviceps; assembly: GCF_026419965.1. Classification (NCBI taxonomy): domain Eukaryota; kingdom Metazoa; phylum Chordata; class Mammalia; order Artiodactyla; family Physeteridae; genus Kogia; species Kogia breviceps. The sequence continues at coordinate 61,877,083 of NC_081319.1, forward strand.
CTAGAAATTTGTGTTCACAAATATGATTGTTTTCTTTGTTGTGAATTCACTATCAAAACTTGGTATAAATATAAACCATATCAAGCCCTTAAACTTTTCTGCATAACTTTTATTTCATATATTTCTAGTACAGAAATAATCAAAATAGATTTTTCAATGAAACTCAAAATAATTTTATTCAAAAATTGAAACAAGTTGATCATTTTGTGTGTGCACTCAAAAATATTAAATGAAATATGTTCCTTTTTGTATGTCTGCATTTCAGCTAAAATGCAAATACCCTAATTTTCACAGATTTCTAACATGGGGAAAGAGCAATGTCTTAGATACTATATTTCTAAAATATCTTTGAAAATCCATCAAGATTCCATAAATAGTTTTAAAGTATCTTTGAAATTTCCATTGTGTTATTTATTTGTTTATTCATTGCATTCAAACAATAGTGTTACACAGAAAGCACTGTTATAAAGCAGCCATGTTTGTATATAAATATAGTATAAATTTGTGTCTTTTAAAATTAATCAGTAAACTAAATACATTAAACATAGATGTATAACACATAGATAGATAACACAACAAAGCTCTGCAATTGTTTTTCTGAACAGTTTGTTTTAAGAAAGTCAAAGCTCTAAGTATGCCACTCAAAGGTAACTCATCATGAGACAGAAAAAGTCACCATTTCAAGAGTACAGAAGAGTGAAGTATCCGTTCTGATCTATTTGGAGGAAAATCAGTATGTCTTATCAAAAAGGATACAGAATACAGAAAAATAAGATATTTGAAGTGCAAACCGAGAGCTGCTATTTTTTGTTCTTATTGAGTGTGTCATATTGGACAAGTCAGTTAATCTCTTTGAACTCCAGTTTTTTCACCTTTATGGCAATCATGATATTTACCTCAAGTATTAATAAGAACATGTGACAGCCCCATGATAAGTGCCTAGTACATAGCAGGTGCTCAGTAAATACTAATACTGGGTGGTTGTCCAATCAATGAAGGCATAGACATAAAGCCCCTCTTTTTCATACTCATAAATGTTACAGTGCTGATAGAGATTCCATCTTCTTCAAATATGCTGAAATATGAAATAGCCACATATACCCTCTTAAGTTTCAACTGATGGTATTTAATGTTCACAGAGTAAAATATAGGATGATTATTCATGAGGGAAGTAACATATTTGTTCTGCTCATAGGTTAAGATAGATGATATATATAAAGCATCTAGTGTAGAATTGTGATCAGTTTTGCAATGATCCCCTTTATAGAAAATGGATCTTTTGAGAGTGCAGCCTCATGCCCCAAATGAGAAAGAAAACCATTTAGATATTCTTTGATTTTCATGATTCAGCTCTGGGCATAAATTTGTGCAAATGGTCTTTTTATAAACACTCTTTATTCATTTTTTTTCTAATTCAGCTTATATTTTTGCTTACTTTGACCCTTTATTACATAAATGAGGGGTGAGAAATTTTGTAAAGAAAAACGTTAATCTTCTGTTTTATTGTTTGGAATTATCATTGGAACATAGCAATTATTTTCTATAATAAGACCTTCAACTGACTAATTAATTAGGCTCAGTGGTACATGATATTAATAATGAACTGTTATATTCTTTTGGTACAAATACACAGAAGCTATTGAACCCTAGCTTGAAATGGCCATAATTTTCACTGTATACACGTATTTTTGGTTGAATCATAATTTGTGAATATCAGTAAGATTTCAGTGTTGTAAACATCAGTATAATTTCTAATTATTTCAATTCTTAATCTAGTTGACTGAGACTGAATTCATTGGTGTAAGCTGCACTATGGTTATGCATTAACAGTGATTTATATTCTTCTCCACTAAAATCACAAGTGAAATGGTGCTTGCTTTGTGTAATGTTCCAGGACAACTTGTTACTTATTAAAGGGTTATTTTTATGCACCAGACCTTGGAAATTCAAATAAGTAAAAGAGTCTGGGGAAAGACTATATGAATTGATAACAAGGATTCTACTTTTACAAGTCTTTTCTGTACATGAGGAAGCAAGGCCACATTCATCCAGAAACTCTAAGCATATAACATAAGTCAGGTGCTGTCTTCATGCACCATCAGTGTGGCATGCTTTAATTTGAATTGTAATTATGTATTTTCACGTCTTCCTATTCTCTAATTCTTAGACTGTGTGTGAATGGTAATTCCTTAGCACAGCACACAAGTCCATTTTCTATCTATGTTCTAATGATCTATGCAGCTTATTCCCTATTACCATGCCCCATAACCTGACATGGTGGCATGTCTCCCAAAGTCACAAATCTTTCTTAAGGACTCCAAGCCCCTGACCAGTGTTATCCTTCTATCTAGATGAAAATTCCTCTACTTCTTCATATAGGAAGGTATTCATCCGCTTCCTGGGATACAGTTCAACAGTCAGCGTCTTATTAAAACTTTACTCAAACTCCCAGGCAAGGCGTCAGCCCTCTCCAATTGTCTTCTGTAAGAACTTGCTCACATCTTCATGTAGAACAACTCTCATTGTGCCAGAACTCCTTTTTTTTCAAGTCTCTCTCTTTCTTCCTCTAGCGCTATGGTTCTCAATATCTAGTGTGTATAAACATCACAAGGATACTGTGCTAAAAACGTACTGTATGAGCATATTATGAGCCCCATTCTTCATATTCTGAATCAGCTGGCCTCAGCAGGGACCCAGAAATCTGTTATTTCACTTATAGGTGTTTCTGATGCAGAAGTCCAGGGTCACACTTTGTAAACAAAGAAACAAACAAACAAAAACTACACTAATTGTGAATAAATCAACGTCTGAGCAATGTTATTTGTTCTGAATACATAGTTCCAGAAGAGTAATGTTTAATGACTGTTCATTGAATAAATGAATGAGTAGTTTTAAAATACTACATAATTTCTTTGTGAATAATTTGTAAGGTACTTGACAATACAGCCATGTAGTTTCGTGGCTATGTCTACAATTGTTCTCATGGAGTTTTAATTAGTGGTCAATGTCAACTTAAAGTGTGTTACTGAATTTTTGTCCTTGGCACTGTATGTTTTTCCAAATTTTTTTTGAAAAGTACTTAATAAAGAAATACAAGATGTGCTAGGAAGTATAACTAATATGCTGGTTTTAAGAATTAGTATTCAAAAAAGTAGCTAAAAATCAAAAACAGAAGGCTAAAAGCAAGGTGAACAGTCGCAGAGATCAGTGTACATTTCTGCATTTATTAAAAAAAATTAATTCCAAAGATGCAGGATGGTGTTAGAACTGGCTCAACAACAGTTCATTTAGAAAGAAACTAGGTTTTCAGTTAAAAACAAATTCAATAAAACCCAGTAATGTGACATAGACACTTAGGAAAGCCACATGGTCAGACGATGTTGAAGAGCTTTAAAGCAAGAAGCACAGGATATAATAACATCATTTCTTTGTACCAGTCAACTCTCATCTAATAAAATGTACCTCAAGATCACTGTGCCACACTTTAAGATGAACACTTGGACAACAAGAATGTTTTCAGAAGAGAACAACTAGGGTCTTTGGTGAAATGAGAATCATGATACACAAAGAACAACTGAGGAAACCATGCCTGTGTGGTGGGCATTCACCCTGGATACTGGCATGTTACTGGTACAATAATATTGCTTAACAAACGATCACAAAATGTTAGCTTTACACAAAAATAAGCAATTATTTAGCTCTTGTGTTTTGGCTTGGCTGGAGGTTTGCTGCCCCTAGGCTGGGCTTGTTGGGGGCTCTGTTCCAAGTTGTGTGTGGGAATGGGCTTTGCCTCCCTGAAGTCTGGGCTGTGTGTGTTCACTCTGGAGCTCAGACTAAGGGCACAGCAGTTACCTGGGGAAGCTCTTCTATCACAACAACAAGAGGGCAAGTGGGAAACACACAGTCCTCTTAAGGTCTAGGCTTAGAAAGGTCATTATTCTATTAGTCAAAGCAAGATACATGATGGTGAGGAATCAGGAAAACATATTCTGCCACTTTTTTGAGAAGGCCTGAAAAATCACACAGCAAAGGGTGTGAACACAGGAGGGGTGAAGAACTGTAGTCAAGAATGCACTCTGCTACATCCTGGATTGGATATCATTAAAGGAACATTATCTTCATAAAGAAAGGCTGAAATGTGGAAGAAAGCTACATTCACTATGTGTAGCTTCACAAAGCCAATTAGCGATCAATGAATATAAATAGAGATTACAGGATAGGAGACATTACTTCAGTTTAGGAGTTTCCTAATAAGCTGAAATGTTTAAAAACATGGAGTTCAAGGGAAACAATATGGCATTAGTATAAGGGTCCAGTCTTTGGAATTGGACAGGAAGGAATCAGTTCAAAACTTGGATCTTTTGACTATTAAGCTATAAAGTCCTGGGAAAGGTAAACATTCTAAGTCTTAGTTTCTTTATTTACAACATGAAGATAAAACTGTCCACCTCATCACTAATATTTATGAAGTACCTAATATAGGCATCTACACATAGCAACTGCTTTGTATTGTGGATATTATTATTATTATTAGAGTCTTACTATCTTTAGAAATGGTCAAGTGTTCCTTAACTAGCCCTTCAGACTCCTCTCTTGTCTCTTTCCCACATCTCCTATAATTCAATATTACTAAATATTATAGAATATAAGAATACAAGTCCACAATTACACTTGAATTCTAAATCCAAGAGCTTTGACATGAAATTTTTTTTTCTTTAATTAGCCTTGATAGTTATGTACATTCATCAACATTCATGACCCCTGAACTATGTTGATTAACTATCTGTTAAATATATTTCTTTCTTTTGGTGGAACTAAACTTCTTTATCTACCATGGAAGTCAAAATTTCATGTTGGGGTCTTTAACTTGCCTTAACACTAGGCCTTTTGCAACATGTCAGGTCCTTCAACAGTCTAAGGTGATCTAATACTACACATTTCTGAAGCTCTGATTGTATGTGATTTACCTAATACTTTCCTGTTTCCTGTTGAGGGGTATCTATAGATCTAAACTAATTTACTGAGGAGAAACGCTGTCATGTCCTGATCTCAGTAAATGATTGAGCAGGTTTCAGTTACTAACTGTACACTTCTTTAAGTTCTTTTTTTTTAATGTATTACAAAAATTCTTGATCGGGATTGTGGATGATGGTGGAAAAGTAAGATGCAGAGATCACCTTCCTCCCCACAGATACATCAGAAATACATCTACATGTGGAACAACTCCTACAGAAAATCTACTGAACGCTGGCAGAAGACCTCAGACCTCCCCAAAGGCAAGAAACTCCCCATGTACCTGGGTAGGGCAAAAGAAAAAAGAAAAAACAGAGACAAAAGAATAGGGATGGGACCTGCACCAGTGTGAGTGAGTTGTGAAGCAGGAAAGGTTTCCACACATTAGGAAGCCCTTTAGCAGGCAGAGACTCTGGATGGCAGAGCAGGGCAGCTTCAGAGCCACGGAGGAGAGTACAGCCACAGGGGTGCAGAGGGCAAAGCAGAGAGATTTCCGCACAGAGGATCGGTGCCTACCAGCACTCACCAGCCCGAGAGGCTTGTCTGCTCACGCGCCGGGCCAGGCCAGGGCTGGGAGCTGAGCCTCGGGTTTCGGTCGGATAGCAGGGAGAGGAGTGGCGGCATGAACACAGCCTGAAGGGGTTAGTGCACCATGGCTAGTAGCGAGGAAGTCCAGGAAAAAGTCTGGAGCTGCCAAAGAGGCAAGAGACTTTTTCTTCCCTCTTTGTTTCCTGGTGCGAGAGGAGAGGGGATTAAAAGCGCTGCTTAAAGGAGCTCCAGAGACAGGGAAGGCGTGAGCTGCGGCTATCAGCATGGACCGCAGAGATGGGTATGAGACGCTAAGGATGCTGATGCCACCATGAAAAAGCCTGTGTACAAGCACAGGTCACTCTCCACACCTCCCCTCCCAGGGGGCTGTGCAGCCCGCCATTGCCAAGGTCCCGAGATCCAGGGACAACTTCCCTGGGAGAACGCACGGCATGCCTCAGGCTGGTGCAACGTCATGCTGGCGTCTGCCACCACAGGCTAGCCCTGCATCGGTACCCCTCCCTCCCCCCGGCCTAAATGAGCCAGATCCCACGAATCAGCGACTCCTTTAGTCTCGTCCTGTCTGAGCAAAGAACAGACACCCTCCAGCGACCTACACACAGAGGAGGGGCCAAATCCAAAGTTGAACCCTGGGAGCTGTGAGAACAAAGAAGAGAAAGGGAAATCTCTTCCAGCAGCCTCAGAAGCAGTGGATTAAAGCTCCAAAATCAGCTTAATGGACCCTGCATCTGTGGAATGCCTGAATAGACAATGAATCATCCCAAATTAGGAGGTAGACTTTGAGAGCTAGATATATTATTTTTTCCCCTTTTCCTCGTTTTGTGAGTGTGTATGTGTATGCTTCTGTGTGAGATTTTGTCTGTATAGCTTTGCTTTCACCATTAGTCCTAGGATTCTGTCCGTACGTTTTTTTGTTGTTAGTTTTTAAAATTTTGTTCTTAATAATTATTTTTTATTTTAATAACTTTATTTATTTAATAACTTTATTTTATTAATAACTTTATTTTTATCTTTATTCTATTTTATTTTATGCTATTTCTTTCTTTCTTTCTACTTTTTCTCCCTTTTATTCTGAGCCATGTGGATGAAAAAGGCTCTTGGAGCTCCAGCCAGGAGTCAGTGCTGTGCCTCTGACGTGGGAGAGCCAACTTCAGCACACTGGTCCACAAGAGACCTCCCAGCTCCACGTAATGTCAAACAGCAAAAATCTCCCAGAGATCTCCATCTCAACACCAACACCCAGCTTCACACAACGACCAGCAAGCAACAGTGCTGGACATCCGATGACAAACAACTAGCAAGACAGGAACACAACCCCACCCATTAGCAGAGAGGCTGCCTAAAATCATAATAAGGCCACAGACACCCCAAAACACACCATCAGACATGGACCTGCCCACCAGAAAGACAAGATACAGCCTCATCCACCAAAAAACAGGCATTAGTCCCCTTCACCAGGAAGCCTACACAACCCATGGAAACAACATTAGCCATTTGCGACAGACACCAAAATCAACGAGAACTACGAACTTGCAGTCTGCAAAAAGGAGACCCCAAACACAGTAAGATAAGCAAAATGAGAAGACAGAAAAACACACAGCAGATGAAGGAGCAAGATAAAAACCCACCGGACCTAACAAATGAAGAGGAAATAGGCAGTCTGCCTGAAAAAGAATTCAGAATAATGATAGTAAAGATGATCCAAAATCTTGGTAATAGAGTAGAGAAAATGCAAGAAACATTTAACAAGGCCAAGGAAGAACTAACGAGGGAACAAGCAATGATGAACAATACAGTAAATGAAATTAAAAATACTCTAGAAGGGATCAATAGCAGAATAACTGAGGCAGAAAAATGGATAAGTGACCTGGAAGATAAAATAGTGGAGATAACTACTGCAGAGCAGAATAAAGACAAAAAGAATGAAAAGAAGGGAGGACAGTCTCAGGGAAATCTGGGACAATATTAAACACACCAACAATCAAATTATAGGGGTCCCAGAAGAAGAAGAGAAAAAGAAAGGGACTGAGAAAATATTTGAAGAGATTATAGTTGAAAATTTCCCTAATGTGGGAAGGAAATAGTTAATCAAGTCCAGGAAGCACAGACAGTCCCATACAGGATAAATCCAAGGAGAAACATGCAAAGACACATATTAATCAAACTATCAAAAATTAAATACAAAGAAAACATATTAAAAGCAGCAAGGGAGAAACAACAAATAACACACAAGGGAACCCCATAAGGTTAACAGCTGATCTTTCAGCAGAAACTCTGGAAGCCAGAAGTGAGTGGCAGGACATATTTAAAGTGATGAAGGAAAAAAACCTACAACCAAGATTACTCTACCCAGCAAGGATCTCATTCAGATTTGATGGAGAAATTAAAACCTTTACAGACAAGCAAAAGCGGAGAGAGTTCAGCACCACCAAACGGGCTTTACAACAAATGCTAAAGGAAGTTCTCTAGGCAAGAAACACAAGAGAAGGAAAAGACCTGAAATAACAAACGCAGAACAATTAGGAAAATGGGAATAGGAACATACATATAGATAATTACCTTAAATGTAAATGGATTAAATGCTCCCACCAAAAGACACAGACTGGCTGAATGGATACAAACACAAGACCCATATATATGCTGTCTATGAGAGACCAACTTCAGACCTAGGGACCCATACAGATTGAAAGTGAGGGGGTGGAAAAAGACATTCTATGAAAATGGAAATCCAAAGGAAGCTGGAGTAGCAATTCTCATATCAGACAAAATAGACTTTAAAATAAAGACTATTACAAGAGACAAAGAAGGACACTACATAATGATCAAGGGATCAATCCAAGAAGAAGATATAATAATTGTAAATATTTATGCACCCAACATAGGAGCACCTCAATACATAAGGCAAATACTAACAGCCATAAAAGGGGAAATGGACAGTAACACATTCATAGAAGGGGACTTTAACATCCCACTTTCACCAATGGACAGATCATCCAAAATGAAAATAAATAAGGAAACACAAGCTTTAAATGATACATTACACAAGATGGACTTAATTGATATTTATAGGACATTCCATCCAAAAACAACAGAATACCTACTTTTCTCAAGTGCTCATGGAACCTTCTCCAGGATAAATCATACCTTGGGTCACAAATCAAACCTTGGTAAATTTAAGAAAATTGAAATTGTAACAAGTATCTTTTCTGACTACAAGACTATGAGACTAGATATCAACTACAAGAAAAGTTCTGTAAAAAATGCAAACACATGGAGGCTAAACAATACACTACTTAATAATGAAGTGATCACTGAAGAAATCAAAGAGGAAATCAAAAAGTACTTAGAAACAAATGACAATGGAGACACGACGACCCAAAACCTATTGGATGCAGCAAAAACAGTTCTAAGAGGGAAGTTTATAGCAATAAAATCCTGCCTTAAGAAACAGGAAACATCTCAAATAAACAACCTAACCTTGCACCTAAAGCAATTAGAGAAAGAAGAACAAAAAAGCCCCAAAGTTAGCAGAAGGAAAGAAATCATAAAGAGCAGATCAGAAATAAATGGAAAATAAATGAAGGAAATGATAGCAAAGATCAATAAAGCTAAGAGCTGGTTCTTTGAGAAGATAAACAAAATTGATAAACCATTAGCCAGACTCATCAAGAAAAAAAGGGAGAAGACTCAAATCAATAGAATTAGAAATGAAAAAGGAGAAGTAAAAACTGACACTGCAGAAATACAAAAGATTATTAGAGATTACTACAAGCAACTCTATGCCAATAAAATGGACAACCTGGAAGAAATGGACAAATTCTTAGAAATGCATAACCTGCCAAGCCTGAATCAGGAAGAAATAGAAAATATGAAAAGACCAATCACAAGCACTGAAATTGAAACTGTGATTAAAAATCTTCCAACAAACAAAAGCCCAGGATCAGATGGCTACACAGGAGAATTCTATCAAACATTTAGAGAGGAGCTAACACCTATCCTTCTCAAACTCTTCCAAAATATAGCAGAGAGAGGAACACTCCCAAACTCATTCTACAAGGCCACCATCAGCCTGATACCAAAACCAGACAAAGATGTTGCAAAGAAAGAAAACTATAGGCCAATATCACTGATGAACATAGATGCAAAAATCCTCAACAAAATACTAGCAAACAGAATCCAACAGCACATTAAAGGATCATACACCATGATCAAGAGAGGTTTATTCCAGGAATGCAAGGATTCTTCAGTATACGAAAATCAATCAGTGTGATACACCATATTAACAAATTGAAGGAGAAAAACCATATGATCATCTCAATAGATGCAGAGAAAGCTTTTGACAAATTCAACACTCATTTATGATAAACACCCTGCATAAAGTAGGCATAGAGGGAACTTTCCTCAACATAGGAAGGCCATATATGACAAATCCACAGCCAACATTGTCCTCAATTGTGAAAAACTGAAACCATTTCCACTAAGATCAGGAACAAGACAAGGTTGCTGACTCTCATCACTCTTATGCAACATAGTTTTGGAAGTTTTAGCCACAGCAATCAGAGAAGAAAAGGAAATAAAAGGAATCCAAATCAGAAAAGAAGAAATAAAGCTGTCAGTCCTTGCAGATGACATGATCCTATACATAGAGAATCCTAAAGATGGTACCAGTAAACTACTAGAGCTAATCAATGAATTTGGTGAAGTAGCAGGATACAAAATTAATGCAGAAAAATCTCTGGCATTCCTATACACTAATGATGAAAAAAATCTGAAAGTGAAATTAAGAAAACACTCTTATTTACCATTGCAACAAAAAGAATAAAATATCTAGGAATAAACCTACCTAAGGAGACAAAAGACCTGTATGCAGAAAATTATAAGATACTGATGAAATAAATTAAAGATGATACAAATAGATGGAGATATATACCATATTCTTGGATTGGAAGAATCAACATTGTGACAATGACTCTACTACCCAAAGCAATCTACAGATTCAATGCAATCCCTATCAAACTACCACTGGCATTTTTCACAGAACTAGAACAAAAAATTTCACAATTTGTATGGAGACTCCAAAGACCCCGAATAGCCAAAGCAATCTTGAGAATGAAAAATGAAGCTGGAGGAATCAGGCTTCCTGACTTCAGACCATACTACAAAGCTACAGTAATCAAGGCAGTATGGTACTGGTGCAAAAACAGAAATATAGATCAATGGAACAGGATAGAAAGCTCAGAGATAAACCCACACACATATGGTCACCTTATCTTTGATAAAGATGGCAGGAATGTACAGTGGGGAAAGGACAGCCTCTTCAATAAGTGGTGCTGGGAAAACTAGACAGGTACATGTAAAAGTATGAGATTAGAACACTCCCTAACACCATACACAAAAATAAGCTCAAAATGGATTAAAGACCTAAATGTAAGTCCAGAAACTGTCAAACTCTTAGAGGAAACCATAGGCAGAACACTCTCTGACAGAAATCACAGCAAGATCCTTTTTGACCCACCTCCTAGAGAAATGGAAATAAAAACAAAAATAAACAAGTGAGACCTAATGAAACTTAAAAGCTTTTGCACAACAAAGGAAACCATAAACAAGACCAACAGATAACCCTGAGAATGGAGAAAATATCTACCAATGAAGCAACTGACAAAGGTTTAATCTCCAAAATTTACAAGCAGCTCATGCAGCTCAATAACAAATAAACAAGCAACCCAATCCAAAAATGGGAAGAAGACCTAAATAGACATTTCTCCAGAGAAGATATACAGATTGCCAACAAACACATGAAAGAATGCTCAACATCATTAATCATTAGAGAAGTATAACTCAAAACTACAATGAGGGCTTCCCTGGTGGCACAGTGGTTGAGAGTCCACCTGCCAACGCAGGGGACACAGGTTCGTGCCCTGGTCCGGGAAGATCCCACATGCTGTGGAGTGGCTGGGCATGTGAGCCATGGCCACTGAGCCTGTGCATCCAGAGCCTGTGCTCCACAATGGGAGAGGCCACAACAGTGAGAGGTCCACGTACCATGAATTAAAAAAAACCAAAAATAATAAAAACAAAAAATTACAATGAGATATCATCTCACACTAGTCAGAATGGCCATCATCCAAAAATCTAGAAACAATAAATGCTGGAGAGGGTGTGGAGAAAAGGAACACTCTTGCACTGCTGGTGGGAATGTGAATTGGTACAGCCACTATGGAGGACAGAATGGAGGTTCCTTAAAAAACTACAAATAGAAATACCACCTGACCCAACAATCCCACTACTGGGCATATACCCTGAGAAAACCATAATTCAAAAAGAGTCATGTACCAAAATGTTCAATGCAACTCTATTTACAATAGCCAGGAGATGGAAGCAAGCTAAGTGTACATCATTGGATGAATGAATGGATAAAGAAGATGTGGCACATATATACAATGGAATATTACTCAGCCATAAAAAGGAATGAAACTGAGTTATTTATAATGAGGTGGATGGACCTGGAGTCTGTCATACAGAGTGAAGTAAGTCAGAAGGAAAAAAACAAATACCGTATGCTAACACATATATATGGACTCTAAGGGAAAAAAATGTCATGAAGAGATTAGTGGTAGGACGGGAATAAAACACAGACTTACTCGAGCATGGACTTGAGGATATGGGGAGGGGGAAGGGTGGGCTGAGACGAAGTGAGAGAGTGGCAGGGACATATACACACTATCAAATGTAAATTAGATAGCTAGTGGGAAGCTGCTGCATAGCACAGGGAGATCACCTCTGTGCTTTGTGACCACCTAGAGGGGTGGGATAGGGAGGGTGGGAGGGAGGGTGATGCAAGAGGGAAGAGATATGGGAACATATGTATATGTATAACTGATTCAGTTTGTTGTAAAGGAAAAACTAACACACTATTGTAAAACAATTATACTCCAATAAAGATGTTAAAAAAAAAAAGAAACGAATTTGAGTTATTTGTAGTGAGGTGGATGGATCTATAGTCTGTCATACATAGTGAAGTTAGTCAGAAAGAGAAAGACAAATACCGTATGCTAACACATATATATGGAATCTAAGAAAAAATATGTCATGAAGAACCTAGTGGTAAGATGGGAATAAAGACACAGACCTACTAGAGAATGGACTTGAGGATATGGGGAGGGGGAAGGGTAAGCTGTGACAAAGTGAGAGAGTGGCATGGACATATATACACTACCAAACATAAAATAGATAGCTAGTGAGAAGCAGCTGCATAGCACAGGGAGACCACCTCGGTGCTTTGTGACCACCTAGAGGGGTGGGATAGGGAGGGTGGGAGGGAGGGAGATGCAAGAGGGAAGACTTATGGGAACTTATGTATATGTATAACTGATTCACTTTGTTATAAAGCAGAAACTAACACACCATTGTAAATCAACTATACTCCAATAAAGATGTTAAAAAAAGAAAAAAAAGGTCAGCCTTCGTGTCCATGAGAGGCAGCTGAGGGTACTGGCGCCCCTCCTTAAATGGCTGAGGGAAATCCTAACGTGACCGTGGGGCATTGTCAGCCAAAACTGGAGTCCAGGAAGGGCCGGGAGCCCCAGAGGCTGCCCCACCATGCCACGGAGCACTGCAACAGAGCAAGAACACCCTGTGCCTTAAAAGCCATTTAATTTTACACTTTCAGTGGCTGATTTGTATGGTATGTGTATGATATCTCAATAAAACAGTGTCTGCGTAAAAAAAAAAGATAAACATATAAAAAAATTCTTTATTGAATTTGTTACAATATTGCTTCTGATTTATATTTTGTTTTTTTTGCTGTGAGGTATGTGGGATCTTAGCTCTCCAATCAGGGATGGAACCTGCACCCCCTGCATTGGAAGGTGAAGTCTTAACCATTGGACCACCAGGGAAGTCTCCCTTGAGTTCTATTGGGAAACTTCTCATTCAAATGACCGGGAAAATTATTTTTTTTTTTTTTTTTTTTTTTTTTTTTTTTTTTTTTTTTCGGTACGCGGGCCTCTCACTGCTGTGGCCTCTCCCGCTGCGGAGCACAGGCTCCGGACGCGCAGGCTGAGCGGCCATGGCTCACGGGCCCAGCCGCTCCGCGGGACGTGGGATCTTCCCGGACCGGGGCACGAACCCGCGTCCCCTGCATCGGCAGGCGGATTCTCAACCATTGCGCCACCAGGGAAGCCCCGGGGAAAATTATTTTTATAACTCTTCTAATTAGAATCTTACAAAATGTACCTTAATGTATATTTTTACTTTTTACTTATTTATTTTTTAACATCTTTATTGGAGTATAATTGTTTTACAATGGTGTCTTAGTTTCTGTTTATAACAGAGTGAATCAGCTATACATATACATATAACCCCATACCTCCTCCCTCTTGCATCTCCCTCCTACCCTCTCTATCCCATCCATCTAAGTGGTCACAAAGCACAGAGCTGATCCCCGCATTCTATGCAGCTATGCGGCTCTGGGGCGGCTTCCCACTAGCTATCTATTTTACATTGGATAGTGTATATATCTCCAGTGCACTTTATCACTTCGTCCCAGCTTACCCTTCCCACTACCTGTGTCCTCAAGTGCATTCTCTATGTCTGCTTCTTTATTCCTGTCCTGCCCCTAGGTTCAACAGAAGCATTATTACTTTTTTTTTTTTTTTTTTAGATTCCATGTATATGTATTAGCATATGGTATTTTTTTTTTCTTTCTGACTTACTTCGCTCAGTATGACAGACTCTAGGTCCATCCCCCTCACTACAAATAACTCAATTTCATTTCTTTTTTTGGCTGAGTAATATTACATTGTATATGTGTGCCACATCTTTAACTATTCAGGAGATTAATCCTTTGTCAGTTGCTTCATTTACAAATATGATTTACCATTCTGAGGGTTGTCTTTTCATCTTGTTTATGTTTTCCTTTGCTGTGCAAAAGCTTTTAAGTTTCATTAGGTCCCATTTGTTTATTTTTGTTTTTATTTCCATTTCTCTAGGAGGTGGGTCAAAAAGGATCTTGCTGTGATTCACGTCATAGAGTGTTCTGCCTATGTTTTCCTCTAAGAGTTTTACAGTGTCTGGCCTCAAATTTAGGTCTTTAATCCATTTTGAGTTTACTTTTGTGTGTGGTTTAGGGAGTGTTCTAATTTCATTCTTTTACATGTTGCTGTCCAGTTTTCCCAGCACCATTTATTATAGAGGCTGTCTTTTCTCCATTGTGTATTCTTGCCTCCTTTATCAAAAATGAGGTGACCATATGTGCCTGAGATTATCTCTGGGCTTTCTATCCTGTTGCATTGATCTATCTGTCTGTTTTTGTGCCAGTACCATACTGTGTTGAATACTGTAGCTTTGTAGTATAGTCTGAAGTCTGGGAGCCTGATTCCTCCAGCTCTGTCTTTCTTTCACAAGATTGCTTCGGCTATTAAGGGTCTTTTGTGTTTCCATACAAATTATGCAATTTTTTGTTCTAGTTCTGTGAAAAATGCCATTGGTTTTTTAATAGGGATTGCATTGAATCTGTAGATTGCTTTGGGTAGTAGAGTCATTTTCACAATGTTGATTCCGCCAATCCAAGGACATGGTAAATCTCTCCATCTGTTTGTATCGTCTTAAATTTCTTTCATCAGGGTCTTATAGTTTTCTGCCTATAGGTCTTTTGTCTCCTTAGGTAGGTTTATTCCTAGGCATTTTATTCTTTTTGTTGCAATGGTAGGTAGGAGTTTCCTTAATTTATCTTTCAGATTTTTCGTCATTAGGGTAGAGGAATGCAAGAGATTTCTGTGCATTAATTTTGTATCCTGCTACTTTACCAAATTCATTTATTAGCTCTAGTAGTTTTCTGGTAGCAACTTTAGGATTCTCTCTCTATAGTATCATGTCATCTGCAAACAGTGTCACTTTACTTCTTTTCCAATTTGGATTACTTTCATTTCTTTTTCTTCTCTGATTGTTGTGGCTAAATCTTCGAACCTGTTGAATATTAATAGTGAGAGTGGACAACCTTGTCTTGTTCCTGATCTGGGAGGAAATGGTTTCAGTTTTTCACCATTGAGGGCAATGTTGGCTGTGGGTTTGTCATATATGGCCTTTATTATGTTGAGGTAAGTTCCCTCTATGCCTACTTTCTGGAGGGTTTTTATCATAAATGGTGTTGAATTGTGTCAAAAGCTTGTTCTGCATCTATTGACATGATCATATGGTTTTTCTCCTTCAATTTGTTAATATGTGCATCACTTTGATTGATTTTCATACACTGAAGAATCCTGGTATTCTTGAGATAAACTCCACTTGATCATGGTGTATGATCATTTTAATGTGCTGTTGGATTCTGTTTGCTAGTATTTTGTTGAGGAGTTTTGCATCTATGTTCATCAGTGATATTGACCTGTAGTTTTCCTTCTCGTGGCATCTTTGTCTGGTTTTCATATCAGGGTGTTTTTGGCCTCCTAGAAGGAGTTTGGGAGTATTCTTCTCTTCTATATTTTGGAAGAGTTTGAGAAGGACAGGTGTTAAGCTTCACTAAATGTATGATAGAATTTGCCTTTGAAGCTACCTGATCCTGGGCTTTGGTTTGTTGAAAGATTTTTAATCACAGTCTCAATTTTAGTGCTTGTGATTGGTCTGTTTATATTTTCTATTTCTTCCTGGTTCAATCTTGGAAGTTTGTGCTTTTCTAAGAATTTGTCCATGTCTTCCCTATTGTCCATTTTATTGGCGTATAATTGCTTGTAGTAATCTCTCATTATCCTTTGTATTTCTGCAGTGTCAGTTTTTACTTTTCCTTTTTCATTTCTAATTCTCTTGATATGAGTCTTCTCCCTGTTTTTCTTGATGAGTCTGACTGATGGTTTATCAATTTTGTTTATCTTCTCAAAGAACCTGCTTTTTGGTTTTTTGATCTTTGTAATTTGTTTCCTTCATTTCTGTTTCTTTTTTTTTTTTTTTTTTTTGATCTGCTCTTTATGATTTCTTTTCTTTTGCTAACTTCAGGATTTTATTGTTCTTCTTTCTCTATTTGCTTTAGGTGTAAGTCTAGGTTGTCTATTTGAGATGTTTCTTGTTTCTTGAGGTAGGATTGTATTGCTATAAACTTCCCTCTTAGAACTGCTTGTGTTCCATCCCATAGGTTTTGGGTTGTTGTGTTTTCATTGTCATTAGTTTCTAGGCATCTTTTGATTTCCTCTTTACTTCTTCAGTGATCTCTTGGTTATTTAGTAGTGTATTGTTTAGCCTCCATGTGTTTGTATTTTTTACAGATATTTTCCTGTAATTGTATCTAGTCCCATAGCATTGTGGTCGGAAAACATACTTGATATGATTTCAATTTTCTTAAATTTTCAAAAGCTTGATTTGTGACCCAAGACATGGTCATCTATCCTGGAGAATGTTCCATGAGCACTTGAGAAGAAAGTGTATTCTTTTGTTTTTAGATGGAATGTCCTATAAATATCAATTAAGTTCATCTTGTTTAATGTGTCATTTAAAGCTTGTGTTTCCTTATTTATTTTCATTTTGGATGATCTGTCCATTGGTGAAAGTGGGGTATTAAAGGCTCGTACTATGATTGTATTGCTGTCAATTTCCCTTTATGGCTGTTAGCTTTTGCCTTATGTATTTAGGTGGTTGTATGCTGGGTGCATAAATATTTACAAGTGTGATATCTTCATCTTGGATTGATCCCTTGATCATTATGTAGTGTCCTTCTTTGTCTCTTGTAACAGTTTTTATTTTAAATCTATCTTCTCTGATATGAGAATTGGTATTCCAGCTTTCTTTGATTTCCTTTAGCATGGAATATCTTTTTCCATCCCCTCACTATCAGTGTGTATGTGTCTCTATGTCTCAAGTGGGTGTGTTGTAGGCAGAATATATATGGGTCTTTTTGTTGTATCCATCCAGCCAGTCTATGTCTTTTGCTTGGAGCATTTAATCCATTTACAGTTAAGGTAGTTATTGATATGTATGTTCCTATTACCATTTTCTTTATTGTTTTGGGTTTGTTATTGTAAGTCTTTAACTTCTCTTGTGTTTCCTCTCTAGATGAGTTCATTTAGCATATGTTGTAGAGTTGGTTTGGTGTTGCTGAATTCTCTTTGCTTTTCCTTCTCTGTAAAGGTTTTTATTTCCCCATCAAATCTGAATGAGATCCTTGCTGGGTATTATAATCTTGGTTGTAGCTTGTTCCATTTCATCACTTTAAATATGTCCTGTCACTCCGTTCTGGCTTGCAAAGTTTCTGCTGAAAGATCAGCTGTTAACCTTATGAGGATTCCCTTGTATGTTATTTGTTGTTATTCCCTTGGTGCTTTTGTTATTTTTTCTTTGTGTTTAATTTTTGATAGTTTGATTAATATGTGTCTTGGCATGTTTCTGCTTGGATTTATCCTGTATGGTACTCTCTGTGCTTCCTGGACTTGATTGACTATTTCCTTTCCTATATTAGGGAAGCTTTAACTATAATCTCTTCAAATATATTCTCAGTTCCTTTCTTTTTTTCTCTTCTTCTGGGACCCCTGTAATTCAAATGTTAGTGTGTTTAATGTAGTCCTAGAAGTCTCTGAGACTGTAGTCAATTCTTTTCCTTCTTATTTCTTTATTCTGCTCTGTGGTAGTTATTTCCACTATTTTATCTTCCAGGTCACTTATCTATTCGTCTGCCTCAGTCATTCTGCTATTGATTCCTTCTAGAGAATATTTAATTTCTTTTATTGTGTTGTTCATTATTGTTTGTTTGCTCTTTAGTTCTCTAGGTCCTTGTTAAAAGTTTCTTGTATTTTCTTCATTCTATTTCCAAGACTTTGATCATCTTTACTATCATTACTCTGAATTCTTTGTCAGGTGGACTGCCTATTTACTTTTCATTTGTTTAGTGTGATGGGTTTTTACCTTGCTCTTTCATCTGCTGTGTGTTTCTTACTCATCTCATTTTGCTTAACTTACTGTGTTTGGGGTCTCCTTTTCACAGGCTGCAGGTTCATAGTTCCCATTGTTTTTGGTGTCTGCCCCTAGTGGTTACGGTTGGTTCAGTAAGTTGTGTTGGTTTCCTGGTTGAGGGGACTGGTGCCTGTGTTCTGGTGGATGAGGCTAGATCTTGTCTTTCTGTTGGGCCAGACTGCATCCTGTGGTGTGTTTTGGGGTGCCTGTGACCTTATATGATTTTAGGCAGCCTCTCTGTTAATGGGTGTGGTTGTGCTCTTGTGTTGCTAGTTGTTTGGTATAGGGTGTCCAGCACTATAGCTTACTGGTCATTGAGTGGAGCTGGGTCTTTACGTTGAGATGGAGATCTCTGGGAGACCTTTTGCCATTTGATATATCATAGAGTCAGGAGGTCTCTGGTGGACCAATGTCCTGAACTCGGCTCTCTCACCTCAGAGGCACAGGCCTGACACCTGGCTGGAACACCAAGACACTGTCAGACACATGGCTAAGAAGAAAGTAAAAATATAAAAAAATAAAATAAATTAAAATAAACTTATTAAAATAAAAATTTTAAAAATTATTAAAAATAAAAAAAGAAAAGAAAGAGAGAAAGAAGGAAGAGAGCAACCAAACCAGTAAACAAATCCACCAATGGTAACAAGCACTAAAAAATTTACTAAGGGCTTCCTTGGTGGCGCAGTGGTTGAGAGTCTGCCTGCCGATGCAGGGGACACGGGTTCATGCCCTGGTCAGGGAGGATCCCACATGCCGTGGAGTGGCTGGGCCCGTGAGCCATGGCCACTGAGCTTGCGAGCCTGGAGCCTATGCTCCACAATGGGAGAGGCCACAGCAGTGAGAGGTCCGCGTACCGCAAAAAAAAAAAAAAAAAAAAAATTACTAAAGCGAAAAAAACAAACAAAAAAGGACAGACAGCACACTAGGACAAATGCTATTGCAAAGCTATACAGCCAGAATCCCACAAAGAAGCAGACACATATACACTCACAAAAAATAGAAAAAGGAAAAAAATGTATAAATCTATATACTTTTAAAAAAAGGAAGAGAGCAACCAAATCAATAAAGAAATCTACCAATGATAATAAACTCAAAATACTAAACTAAGACGATAAACATACAACCAGAACAAATTACATGCAGAAAGCAAACCCCAAGTCTACAATTGCTCCCAGAGTCCACCGTCTTGATTTTGGGATGATGCATTGTCTATTCAGGTATTCCAGAGGTACAGGGTACATTAAGTTGATTGTGGAGATTTAATCCACTGCTCCTGAGGCTGCTGGAAGAAATGTTCCTTTCTCTTCTTTGTTTGCACAGTTCCTATGGTTCAGCTTTGGATTTGACCCTGCCTCTGCATGTAGGTCACCTGAGGGTGTCTGTTCCCACCCAGACAGGACCCATTTAAAGGAGCAGCTGATTAGGGGGCTCTGGGTCATACACGCCCTGGGGGGAGGGAGGGGCATGGAATGCAGGGTTAGCCTGCTGTGACACAGTCCAGTGTGACATTTCAACATCCTGAGGTGCACTGTGTGTTCTCCCAAGGAAGTTGTCCCTGGATCACAGAACTCTGACGGTGGCTGACTGAACAGGCTCCCAGGAGGGGTGGTGTGGCTAGTGACATGTGTTTGCACACAGGCTTCTTGGTGGCTGCAGCAGCAGCCTTAGCATTTCATGCCTGTCTCTGATGTGTCTACTGGTAGCCGCGGCTCCCCTCTGTCTCTGGAACTAATTTAGGCAGTGCTCTGAATCCCCTCTCCTCGTGCACCCTGAAACAATGGTCTCTTGCCTCTAAGGCAGTTCCAGATTTTTTCCCAGATTCCCTCCTGGCTACATGTGGTTCACTAGCCCCCTTCAGGCTGTGTTCACGCAGCCAACCCCAGTCCTCTCCCTGGGATGTGACCTCTGAAGCCAGATCCCCAGCTCCCCAGCTCCCAGCCCCCACCTGCCCTGGCTAGTGAGCAGACAAGCCTCTCATGCTGGTGAGTGCTGGTCAACACCGATCCTTTGTGGGGGAATCTCTCCACTTTGCCCTCTGTACCCCTGTTGCTGCATTCACCTCTGTGGCTCTGAAGTTTCCCCTCCACCACCCCCCATCTCCACCAGTGAAGGGGCTTCCTGGTGTGTGGAAATTATTCCTCCTTCACAGCTTCCTCCCAGAGGTGCAGGTCCCATCCCTATTCTTTTGTCTCTGTTTTTTCTTTTTTCTTTTCCCCTACCCAGGTATGTGGGCAGTTTCTTGCCTTTTGGGAAGTCTGAGGTCTTCTGCCAGCATTCAGTAGCTGTTCTGTAGGATTTGTTCCACATTTAGATGTATTTCTGATGCATTTGTGGGAAGAAAAGTGATCTCCATCTCTTACTCCTCAGCCATCTTGAAGGTCTCCCCTTAATGTATATTTTTAAATACAAGTTGACTATTTAGGCAAGCAGTTAAGATGTAATCAAAATTAACCTTAAATTAACAAAGAATCAACAACTACAATGAATGCCTAATCAATAATTTCAAGAAACCCATTGTTTCTTTCTAAAACTAACAGTTATCTGAGATACTTAAAATAAGTATATCAAATGAGAATAACAAAAGAATAGTGTGTATCAAGAGCTGAATTCCCACTCTATTAAGGTACCTTCAAACAATACCAAATCCACTATTTGTGCAGAGGTCTGTGGATGTGTGAAAAAGCCACAAACTGAACTAGTAGATTAACTGTGGGAAAACATCTCACATCCAATAACCATCTGTAAATTCAACCTCATCATTGACTATAGCTTGAGACATAAGAGAATTGAATTACAAAATGAGGGTGAATCACTTTATAGCAAGTTGTGACACAAATGAACAGGATAAGATGTTATATTACAACTTTTATTATATTTCTGGGTAACTGCAGTGCCTTATATGTAAGTTTTCATTAGAAGTGTTTTTGTAGACTCAGTATCAAATACAAGGGCTCACATTAAACTTATCGCCTAAAATAAATAGTTAAGTAATTTCTTTTTTTTTTTTTTCTTTCTTTTCCTGCCTAGATGTATCCTTTGGTCAGAGCTCTTTGAAAAGCATGCAGATAACTCACTACATTCTTATTACATTATATTATATTCTCTCTGGATTGTTCAGGTATATAAAAAGTCTGTTGAATCAATAAATCTATTTAGATTTTTCAGACAGTATTTATTAGTCTTTAAGTTTTAGGCCTCTGGAGTTAACAAATGTGATTTTGAAGCCAATGTTCACTACTTGAATGAACATGAGAAAGTCATTTAATATTTTTAAGCTTCAATTTTTCTCTGCCTCAAATGTTATTGCAAGTATTAAATGAGATAAATATCCTAAACAATTAGCGTAGCAGCCAGCACAAAACGAATGCTAGTTACCATGAAATCATTAGGGCCAAGCAGCCTCTGAACAACAGAGCAGTGGTCCCCACTGTGGGGGCTCTGACCCTCAAGGAGCTAATTTGTGCCAGGGTGTCCTAGAAGTTATCTCTTCAAAAATATATATTTATATGTTCATGTATATTGTAACTTTTTTTAGTATAAATGCTTACTCATTAATGAAATACAAATTAATTTAAAAGCACTGCTGTTTCCACAGCACATGTATGTCATTTTTTATATCTTCAAGCACCTGACACGACACTAATATGTACAATGACTGGTCGCTGAAGTTTGATAATTATTTTGGATGTTGTGCAGGACCTCTTTCCATTTGCCTTCCAACTTCCACCCTTCTCTCCAGCCTGCTCTATACCAGGGATGACTAATGGCAACTCCATCTACTCAGTTTCTTGTCCTTTGCCTCTCAATGGTTTCAGTCAATGGGAACAAAGTGAGGTCGGGATATTAACTCCTGAGATTCCTCTTTGTGGGCTGGCCTCCGCTACCATTCTGTTTCAAAGGAGAGGCCTATTTCTCTGTCAGAAGGCCTCTCTGACAGCTTTCTATCTTCCTTCCATTCCTAGTTTTTGGTGATAAACACATTGCCCCAGGGATACTAGCCCTGCTCACTACATTTTCCCTTGTGGTTTTGTTATACTCTGAAAAGAGTTCCATTATTAAACCCTCTTCAAATTATCCTAATTTAAGAGTCTCATTTTTCACCTGCTGTGTAGACCCTGACAATTACAGATATTCCAAGAGTCTTCATTTTAGAAACTTTGGGAACTACTGCCTTATATACGAGACCTTTATCTTTCCTCCCCTAGCACATTTCTCCATTAACTTAGAGAAGAGAGGATTATTTTCCAGGTTGTGAGTCACACACCTGATTCATGCTTCAAGGGAAGTGAAGGCTTCCTTTTTGATATTTGCCTATTACAAATCTGCAGTTAGAAATTTAAATTGGTAAATTACAAATTCTTAATATTTCACATCCAAGTTAAAATCCTGTAAGAATCAAAGATCAGAATTGGTCTTTTGACTTTCATTTGTCTCTAAGTACATGAAAGTCACTTTTTTCTACATTTAGGATATGGATTGGTGTAGAGTCTGGCATTGAAAAGAAATAATTTGTTGGTAAAGACTTGAGAATTTATGTGATTTTAGAAGATTGATCTCTGAAAATGTTAATGACTTTGAGCAGTACATAAAAAAAAAAATAAGATATCAGAACATGAACAGAATTTAATATTTGGTCCAATTAAAGGTGTTGATCACAGGATGTAACTTGTCATAAGCCAAAGACTGCCCTGCAATTTGAAAGTTGCATAATAAGCTCATCAGTCTACTTCTTTACTTTTTCTCCTCATATACACAGAGCAAGAGAAAAAGATGGTCAGAGACACCTCATATCATTGTAATCTTTACCAGTCCTTAATGTGTCATTTAGTTGAGCTGCCTCCTAAGGAATTTTTAGTAAAGTCCCTTTTCTGATCCATTTGAAATTTTCCACAATTATCAACACCTTACAAGACAACTGGGGATTAATTAAAGTTGTTATAGTTTCTGAACTCTAGGTGAACCTTTGTAGGGTTGTTACCTTGTGTACTTCCTTTAGACTCTTTATTAAAGATGAAATAATTATTCCATTTAGGCACCTGCCAGATTCTACTTTATAATTTCCACAAATTCTGTATTCACTTGTGCTGACAAACTAGTCATTTAAAGACCCTTTTATCTAAACCTTTTTCCTTTTATCTCAGTTCTGCTAAGTCACACAAAACCTATTTTTTTACCTTCAAGTTTCTAAATCAGCATTTCTTCTGATTTGACCACTTCAATGTCAAAATAATACTCACATTGTTTGTAAGTGATGGAGAAGTTTTATGTTCACATATTTCTCTTTATTTCACTTCTTTAAAAGCTTTCTCCATTTCCCTCCATATGTCCAAATAATACTTTAAAAAGTCCAATTAAAGAACCACCACTTGAAAAAGAAAAAATTCCATACTGATTCTTGTAGAAAATAAACTTTCTCTCACTTCTAATTCCTAATACTTGATTACTCTATAGTAGTTGTTTTACTTAATTTAAACACACATGCAGTTTGCATATATGACTCCTCCACCAACAAATTATTAGGAGAAAATGTTAAAATATATTTAAAAACTGAAAAATACCTATTGTGACTGTATGGCGAGCATACTCTCTGGCACAAGTAATCATTTAATAAGTACTTATTTAACTAAACTGTTACTTTTATCTTCTGTTGTCATAGTTGGATCAATAGAAGTAATCTAAAAGTAGATATTTAATTCATTATATAATAAATTTTCTCAGTGCTTATCCATTTCTATTACAAATCAGTATTATATTTAAACATTTTTCCTCACAGAGTTTTCTGAAATAATAGTGCTAACTTCATTCATTCAATAATTTATTCATTTATTCAATAAATATTGAGAACCTCTTGCATGCCAGACAGTATCCTAGTATTGAGTATATGTTTTTACCAAAATAGGCATCTTATGATTATTATAATATAGAGTATTAGTATTATTAACTAACTTCATGACCTTCTTTATTTATCCCTTCTGCTTTAGCACTAAGATACCTCAGAAATAAATACATATTGTCAGTAAAAATTATATATAAAATTCTGAATATTGTATTCTCTTTGAGCGATGAAGCTCTTATTTTTTTATCCCCGTCATGTAGGTACATATTAGATCTGACATTCATGCAGTCAATGATCATCTGTTCAGCACATACCCTATGAAAGCCTCAATGTTAGATGCTGTGAGGGGCATGAGGGTGTATCAGACTAGGATTCTGGGCAAGTTAAGGATGACAAGGGACATATACACAAATGATCCCAACACAAGTCAGAAAAAGAAAGTGCCGTAGAGAAATAAAGATATGATGCTGTTGGAATTCAGGGTAGAAACAGATTATTCACAAATATAGGATTAAGGAAAGACTTTCAGAAGAGTTGGTTTTTGAGGTGGGTTTAGGAGGATGGGAAGAATTTAGTCACAGAAAATTGAATCGTTAAGAAAGGGAAAAGAGAAGGTAGCAGAGTGCATAGAAAATATACTTTTTCTTTTTTTTTTTTTTTTTTTTTGCGGTATGCGGGCCTCTCACTGTTGTGGCCTCTCCCGTTGCGGAGCACAGGCTCCGGGCGCGCAGGCCTAGCGGCCATGGCTCACGGGCTTAGTTGCTCCGCGGCATGTGGGATCCTCCCGGACCAGGGCACGAACCCGTGTCTCCCGCATCGGCAGGCGGATTCTCAACCACTGCGCCACCAGGGAAGCCCTCTTTTTTTTTTTTTGTGGTACGCGGGCCTCTCACTGTTGTGGCCTCTCCTGCTGCGGAGCACAGGCTCCAGACATGCAGGTTCAGTGGCCATGGCTCACGGGCCCAGCAGCTCCGCGGCTTGTGGGATCCTCCTGGACCGGGACACACACCCGTGTCCCCTGCATCAGCAGGTGGACTCTCAACCACTGCACCAACAGGGAAGCCCCGAAAATATACTTTTACATATAAATTATACTTCATTAAATCAAGATAAAATGGGTTTTCCAGATTATTCTATATCACCATTAAATTTTATACATAATTATGTTCAATTATCCTAGTATTCACTTTTCAGATATTCAAGATAAGTTATTATAATCCCCAATTTTTCCTTAAGGTGAATCAAACCCAATTAAATCTAACCAGAATAAAGATGCAGAAGATTCCTCATTTCAGAAAATTAATCCCAAATCTCTACAAATTGAATGTAGCTCTAAAGCTACATCAAGAAATGATTTTACTCTATTCTAGCAGTGCTTGTAGAGTGTGATAATTGTGTTTCTTCTGAATAGTTTCTGAAGCAAGTTACAGAAATTTATTATCACTATTTTTATGCACTAATATATAATGATGAGATAGAAATTTGATTGAAAATATTAGCAACTGTTTTAAATACATAGCCAATTTGCATACAGTACTCTATTAGTGGCTGTGATGTGACGCAAAACTTTCCTGCATCCTAAGTAGCTGTGCTGCATCCTAAGTAGCTGTGCAGTGTTCCAATATGTAACTGGAACAATTAAGAAAACAGAAGCTCTTGGCTTATGATGTCTTTTTTATTTACCCTACCACAAAGTAACCAAAGACTCAAAATGTTCATTTCCATAATGATATCTTAATTTATGCTGAACTTTAAAGGTATTTGTTCACATTTTTTTTTTTTCCTAATTGCCTAGGGTGGTTTCTCTAAATAGAATTTCCTTTCACCCCTTTCACTATGCTGTCCCTCAGGCCATGAAAAATTCACACTCATGCAATATGATGTGTAGATGTCCTACACTCCATAATGACCTTAAAGTTGTTTCTTTCTTTGCCAGTTCCCTCCTCCAAATATTACTTAATGCATTCAAATCTCTTTGGGTGCCAATAAGTTGATCAGTAAATGGTCAATGCTATGATTTTGTTTTTATGACAATTAGTCCTATTGGTTTCTGAAAATCACATATAGGGGAGAATCATTTAACTAATTATCACATGGATTCCTTTCCTATGAAATGTGTAACTTATTTTCAGAAAACATACTTAGGCAATTTATTTTTCTAAAGATGTATTTGTTTATGCCAACTTTATTCATAATAGCAAAATATAGGAATAACTAAAATGTCCTTCAACTGGAGAATGAGGAAACTGTAGTACATCCATACAATGAAATGCTACACCATAATAAAAAGGAACAGAATATTAATACACACAACAACACGAATAGATATGGAATGCATAAGAAGCCGGACTGAAAATGCTACACTTTGTAACGTTTCTACTTATATGACATTCTAGAAAAGGCAAAACTGTAGTGACAAAATGAATCATGGTTCCTAGGGCCTGGGGTGGAGAAAAAGTTGACTCTAAAGAGTAATAAGGAAACATTTGGGGCTGATTAAATAACCTTATATCATAATTTTGGTGGTGGTTACCTGATAGTTTGTATTGGCCAAACTTATACAACTGTACCCTAAATGGGCAAATTTTACCATATGTAAATTATACTTCAATAAATCTAACTTTTAAAAAGTAAAAAATTCATTAATATCACAAATTTTCAGTCTATATAAATTTATTCAATAATCTCTGAGATCCATCAAGAAAGGAAAGAAATTTTTTTTTGCTTTTTTCATTTATAATTCACTTTTATCTTTGATGATCCTCCCCCACCAGGTCCTTCATACCATATTTTATTAAAACATTTTGCTTCTTTATAAAGATTGCAGGTGGTTTGAACTCAAAAGTGAGGAGGAAGGGCTTGGAGAAATATGACTTTTATAGACTGAATGTTTGTGTCCTCCCAAATTTCATACATTGAGCTTGTAGTTCACTTAATTTTTTTTTTTTTATTTTCTACTGGAGTAGAGTTGACTACAACATTGTGTTATTTTCAGGTGTACAGCAAAGAGATTCAGTTATACATATACTTATATCTATTCTTTTTCAAATTCTTTTCTCATTTAGGTTATTGCAGAATATTAAGCAGAGTTCCCTGTGCTATATAGCCTTGTTGGTTATCCATTTTAAATATAACAGTGTATACCTGTCAACCCCAAACTCCCAATTTGTCCCTCCCACACGTCCTCACTGGTAACCATAAGTTCATTCTCTAAGTCTGTGAGTCCGTTTCTATTTTGTAAATAAGTTTGTATCACTTTTTAAATTAAAAAAATTTTTTAACACTTTATTGGAGTATAATTGCTTTACAATGGTGTGTTAGTTTCTGCTCTATAACAAAGTGAATCAACTATACACATACACACGTTCCCATATGTCTTCCCTCTCCCTCCCTCCCACCCTCACTATCCCACCCCTCTAGGTGGTCACAAACCACTGAGCTGATCTCCCTGTGCTATGCAACTGCTTTCCACTAGCTATCTATTTTACGTTTGGTAGTGTATATATGTCCATGCCACTCTCTCACTTTGTCACAGCTTACCCTTCCCCCTCCCCATATCCTCAAGTCCATTCTCTAGTTTGTCTGTCTTTATTCCTGTCTTACCCTTAGGTTCTTCATGACATTTTTTTTCCTTAGATTCCACACATATGTGTTAGCATACGGTATTTGTTTTTCTCATTCTGACTTACTTCACCTTGTATGACAGACTCTAGGTCCATCCACCTCACTACAAATAACTCAATTTCATTTGTTTTTATGGCTGAGTAATATTCCATTGTATATATGTGCCACATCTTCTTTATCCATTCATCCGATGATGGACACTTACGTTGCTTCCGTCTCCTGGCCAACAAACACATGAAAGAATGCTCAACATCATTAATCATTAGAGAAATGCAAATCAAAACTACAATGAGATATAATCTCACACCGGTCAGAATGGCCATCATCAAAAAATCTAGAAACAATAAATGCTGGAGAGGGTGTGGAGAAAAGGGAACACTCTTGCACTGCTGGTGGGAATGTAAATTGATACAGCCCCTATGGAGAACAAGTATGGAGGTTCCTTAAAAAACTACAAATAGGACTACCATACGACCCAGCAATCCCACAACTAGGCATATATCCTGAGAAAACCATAATTCAAAAAGAGTCATGTACCAAAATGTTCATTGCAGCTCTATTTACAATAGCCAGGAGATATATCACTTTTTTTAGATTCTGCATATAAGCGATATCATATGATATTTGTCTTTCTCTGACATACTTCACTTAGTATGATAATCTCCAGGTCTATCCATGTTGATGTAAATGACATTATTTCATTCTTTTTAACAGCTGAGTAATATTCCATTGTATATATGTACCATACTTCTTTATCCATTCATCTGTCACTGGACATTTAGGTTGATTCCATGTCTTGGCTATTGTAAACAGTGCTGCCATGAATATTGTGTTGCATGTATCCTTTCAAACCATGGTTTTCTCTAGATATATGCCCGGGAGTGTTGCTGGATCATATGGTAGCTCTATTTTTAGTTTCTTAAGGAACTTCCATAATGTTCTCTATAGTGGCTTCACCAATTTACATTCCCACCACAAGTGTAGGAGAGTTCCCTTTTCTCCACACCCTCTCCAGCATTTATTGTTTGTAGACTTTTTGATGATGGCCATTCTGACCTGTGTGAGGTGATACCTCATTGTAGTTTTGATATGCATTTCTCTAATAATTAGTGATGTTGAGCATCTTTTCATTTGCCTGTTGGCCATTTGTATGTCTTCTTTGGAGAAATGTCTATTTAGCTCTTCTGCCCATTTTATAATTAGGTTGTTTGTTTTTTGATATTGAGCTGCATGAGCTGTTTATAAATTTTGGAGATTAATCCCTTGTTGCTCACTTCGTTTGCAAATATTTTCTCCCATTCTGTGGGTTGTTGTTTCATTTTGTTTATGGTTTCTTTTGCTATGTAAAAGCTTTTAAGTTTCATTAAGTCCCATTTGTTTATTTTTATTTATGTTTCCCTTATTCTAGGAAATAGATGGACAAAGATATTGCTATGATTTATGTCATATAGTGTTCTGCCTATATTTTCCTCTAAGAGTTTTATAGTATCTGGTCTTACATTTATGTCTTTAATCCATTTTGAGTTTATTTTTTTGTATGGTGTTAAAGAATGTTCTAATTTCATTCTTTTACATGTAGCTGTCCAGTTTTCCCAACACCATTTACTGAAGAGACTGTCTTTTCTCCATTTTCTCCATAGTCTTTCCTCCTTAGTTGTAGATTAATTGATCATAGGTGCATGAATTTATTTCTGGGCTTTCTATCCTGTTCTATTGATCTATGTTTCTGTTTTTGTGCCAGTACTATCCTGTTTTGATGACTGTAGCTTTGTAGTATAATCTGAAGTCACACAACCTGATTCCTCCAGCTCAATTTTTCTTTCTCAAAATTGCTTTGGCTATTTGAGGTCTTTTGTGTCTCCATACAAATTTTAAGATTTTTTAAAATATTGAGTCTTCCAATCCAAGAACATGGTATATCTTTCCATCTGTGTCATCATCAATTTCTTTCATCAGCCTCTTATAGTTTTCTGAGTACAGGTCTTTTGCCTCCTTTGGTAGGTTTATTCCTAGGCATTTTATTCTTTTTGATGCTATGATAAGTGAGATTGCTTCTTTAATTTCTCTTTCTGATCTTTCATTCTTAGTGTATAGAAATGCAACAGATTTCTGTGTATTAATATTGTGTCCTGCAACATTACCAAATTCATTGATGAGCTCTAGTAGTTTACTGGTAGCATCTTTAGGATTTTCTATATATCTGGTCATGTCATCTGCAAACAGTGACAGTTTTACTTCTTTTCCAGTTTGGATTCCCTTTATTTCCTTTTCATCTCTGATTGCCAGGGCTAGGACTTCCAAAACTATGTTGAATAAAAGTGGTGAGAGTGAACATCCTTGTCTTGTTCCTGATCTGAAATGCTTTCAGCTTTTCACCATTAAGTATTATATTAGCTGTAGGTTTGTCATATATGGCCTTTATTATGTTGAGGTAGGTTCCCTCTATGCTCACTTTCTGGAGAGTTATTATCATAAATACATGTTGAATTTTGTCAGAAGTTTTTTCTGCATCTATTTAGATGATCATATGGTTTTTATTCCTTAATTTGTTAATATGGTGTATCACATTGATTGATTTGTGTATACTGAAGATTCCTTGAATTCCTGGGGTATATCCCACTTGACCATGGTGTATGATTCTTTTAATGTATTGTTGGATTTGCTTTGCTAGTATTTTGTAGAGGATTTTCGCATCTATGTCCATCAGTGATATTGGCCTGTAATTTTCTTTTCTTGTGGTATCTTTGTCTGGTTTTGGTATCAGAGTGATGGTGGCCTCCAGAATGAGTTGGGGAGTGTTCCTTCCTCTGAGATTTTTTGGAATAGTTTCAGAAGGATAGGTGTTAACTGTTTTCTAAATGTTTGATAGAATTTGCCTGTGAAGCTGTTGGGTCCTGGACTTTTGTTTTTTGGAAAATTTTAAATCACAGTTAAGAAAGGAAAGGAATTCTTGGTTCCATAATACGTTTTAAGAATTTTCTTCTTTTCAGAGCACCAATAACATTTCCCTATCTTTTGTTTTAAAAATGAAAATTATGTTTCTGGGGAAAAAAATCCACACTGAACAAGTGCCTTGTTTTTATTGTTATCTTAATTATGAATTCACCAAAATAATCTCTAAAAGTAACAGTATTTTTATTAAATACAAGTTGTTCAATGAGTTGATTGGTTATGATAATCATCTAGTCTTAAAAGAACACACTACTATTTCATTATTAGTAATTGCAAGATTATTATATTTTACCTCTCATAGTCTAGTAAGCAACTGAATAATTCAGAAGGACAATGAATAAACCCAGTGCTAGAAACTTTCACATAATGTAACTCATATTCAGATATAAGAAACAAAATATCAGAATTAGAAATCATCCTGAGAAGGATGTGTTAAACAACATATACCTTACCTTTGTGCTTGGGTGGCATAGCTATTGTCATAAGTCTCATATGTCTGGTCATCGTATTCACCCCCATAGCCATCATCATAACCCTGAGGCAGAAAATGGTAGAAAGATGGATTAGCAATCAATTTAAGTAACTATGATCTGTTTTTGATTAATGAGATTTTATATAAGGTGACCTTAATTTAGTTTTTATGTGTGATTACTTTGTATCATATTTTACTAGATTAACAATTTCCATACAACATTGAATAAAATTCCATCTCTCAGATTTTAATATTTAATAATTAAACTCAGCATATCATTGAAGTAGCAATACTTACTCCTGGATTTATTTAGAATTTTGAGCAATACTAATAAAAACAATTTTAAAATTTCAAAATATATTTTTTTGAAAAACTATGAGTAGATAAGAATAATTATGATAACCTAATGGTGACACGAATCTATTTGTTACAACCCTACTGGGATTTTTTTCTTCCTTAGTAATAATCATAATTAGGATTGTAACTAAAAGTCTGGAGTCCTCAGTAAAGAAGATGTAGTAATTATTGTTTGAAAAAAAGAAAGGGAAAAAGTAAAGAAGAAAAGAAGGAAAGAAGAAAGAAAAGGGAAAAGGAAGGAAGAGAGGAACGAAAAGGAAAAAGAACTGAAATAAAGACTTTTTACTTTGTTGTGCATTCTATGGCTTTTAAATCTCATGAGTAAATTATGTTGTGTGGTGGTTTAATTATCTGACTAAATTCATGCTAACAAAGTTAATGCAGATTTGTGATTCTAGAATGTGCAAGCAAGCTAGCAAATATATACTCCAGTTATACATTGCTCTATGAGTGATTTAGTTTTATTTCCCTTGTGGTCATCGACTTTATTCTAAATCATAGCCATCCATCTTGATTACTCTCAACTTCTGAGAAAACTAGCTCTTCTGCTACTGGATCTTTGCTGCTGTATTGCTTTCCTTGGAATGTACTTCCATTCCACCCTACCAATTCTATAACTCCATTTCAGTCTGGAGGCTTGCAAATCTCTCTCCTTATTGTGTTCAGAAATTTAAACAGAAAAAAAGTGCAGATGTCAAAGTTTCCACATTAATTTTGACTAAGACTTTTGAGTCCATTTAATCTGAAGACTAATATTTTTCATCAACTTAAGGAAGTTTTAAAAATATTACTTTGTTATTACTTCCACATCTGGTTTACCCGTTATATAATGTTATTTTGTGATTTTCTGTCTAACCTCATTTTCTTGTATTTTTCCATTAATGATTTCCATTTCATCATATTTTTTCTCTGCAGTGTGGAACAGTTTCTCCATTTGATCTTTGAATGTTCTAAGTAAGTTCCTATTGATTTTTTTAAAAAAATAATCTAAAGTTATTTTTTGTATATGAAAATATTTCATACAGATTATTTTTAAATAGTACTGAAAGGTTTAAGTCCAAAAATCAGCAGCTACTTGTCTTGTCCCTCTCCAACTTCCAGTTCTCATTTAACATTTTTATCTATTATTTTAGTAGTATTTAAGCATTTATTTTTGTGTTATTAAGTAATATATTTAAATTTATGTTGTTTGATTTATGAATTTTGGTGGTCTTTCTATTGACTGGCCATTCATGTTGTGAAGGATTTAGTTCTATTGTAGACTCCTCCCAATATGTCTCCCTATAACTGTCTTCCTAATATAGTTTCATCATAATTTTTCATTAACTAGTAAATGTCTACCTTGTTACTGAGTAATAATTATTATTCATAAATGATCCAAATAGATTAGTATAATTCTGTTTTATTTTCATATCTTTTTGTTTCTCCTAAAGTTAGTAATTGCTCATTCACTTTACTATTTTCTTGGTTTTCTATATTAGAATCATTTGTCTTCTGTTGTACCGTTATCCTAATCTAGCAATAATATTTCCAAATATTCCAAAACATCAGATAATCTCTCACTTCCCTTTGTGCTTCATAGAGACCAACTCCCACAGGACCAGATCATTGCACTGGTCTAGACTGCTGAACTCCTAGGCCTGAAGGCAGAGTAGTTTTTCTCAAACCTCCCACGCACCACTGTTTGCATGGAATTCCCTTTTACCAAATTCCATCTTCTGCTTGTTCTCATTTCTTCCTGAAACTTCTCTTCCAGTAAGCTCTATTAAGAGATATATTGGAGAGAAATATTTACATTCTCTCTCTCCTCTTTAGCTTCACTCTCCCTCCATACCTAGCTTTTATATTTTATTTTTTTGGGTGAAAAATTTAGATTATACAGAAAAGTTAAATAATAGTACAATGAAATAATCTACTCTTCATCTAGATATGCCAATTTTGTCCCACCTGCATTATCTCACTATATATATGTATGTATAAATATATGTGTGTATGTATATATATTCTAAGCCATGTGTAAGTAAGTGATGAAATATATTTCATCACTATATAGCTCAGCTTGCATCTCCTGAGTATAAGGATATGCTCCTACATAGATACAATATTATTCCTCTCTCAAAATAGTTCACAATGATTTTATAATATCATTTACTGCAAAGTCCATAGTTAAAGTTCTGTTATTGTCAAAAGCAGGACTTTTATAGCTATTTTTTAAAATTTATTTTATTTATTTATTTTTGGCCATGTTGGGTCTTCGTTGTTGAACACTGGCTTTCTCTGGTTGTGGTGAGCAGGGGCTACTCTTGATTGCGGTGCATGGACTTCTCACTGTGGTGGCTTCTCTTGCTGTGGAGCATGGGCTCTAGGTGGTTGTGGCATGTAGGCTCCATAGTTGTGGCTCACGGCCTCTAGAGCACAGGCTCAGTAGTTGTAGCGAAGGGCTTCATTGCTCCGTGGTATGTGGGATCTTCCTGGACCAGGGCTCAAAGCCATGTCCCCTGCATTGGCAGGCGGATTCTTAACCACTGAGCCACCAGAGAAGCCCCTATTCTTTTAAAATCAGAATCCAATCAAGATTCATGAATTGCATTTAATCATTATATCTGTTTAATCTTTTCGGAACTAGCATAGTCTTCCAGCCTTTATTGCTTTTCATTACACTAACTTCTTGTGTAGTCTGGACCAGTCTTTTTGCAGAGTGTCCCACATTCTGAATTTGTCTGATTATTCTCATAATTACATTCCCACTGAATAGTTTTGAAAGAACACTACATATGTGATATTGTGTTGAACATTTACAAATTTTAAAATTCTAGTTCCACATGACTGATTGGTTGAGTATAAAAGTTTAGGTTGAAAATTATTTTCAATCAAAATTTTGAGGGTTTTGATTCAATGTTTTCTATCATTACATACCTGTGGTCTTGAGAATTCCTGCTACTTGTATGTGACCTAGTTTTGTTTTGTCTCATTTTATTTTTTCCATTTCTAGATGTTTTTACATTTTTTCTCTGATGTTTTGAAATTTCCCAATGCTGTGTCCATGTGTGTGCATTTCCTTTATTCCTTGTGCTGGGTACTTTATAAGCTCTCTCCATCTGGAAGCTTATACTCTTCAGTTCTGGGAAGTGCTTCATTTTTCTCCTCACTTTCTAGAACACTCACTAGTGAGATGTTGGATCTTCTGGATTGGTGCATTAATTTTATCTTTATGTCCTAAATATATGTGATATCTTTTATTTTTTATTTTACTAATGGGAGAATTCTATAAATTCATCTTCCAACCATTCTATAAAATATCCACACATATGTTCTAATAACTATTAGGGTGTGGAGAGGAGATTTCCTTGTATCAGTATCCTATTCTCATCTCAAGGTCTCATCTCCTCTTGGGTAGCATAAGAGTTAACATCGCAATTAGAATTCTCAGTGCTGCAACTGGCAGTGCCTGTTCCCAGCTCTCTTTCCTGGACGTCCACCTGGGTCTGTAACTGGGGGATTAATGATATTTGCCATACGTGTCTCTTTTCTAACACCCAGGCTATTGTTCTTCTGCCAAGTTTGTAAAAATTTAGCTTCATTCATCTCCACGTCCTACTCAGGACTCAAGAGCTCTAACTTCCAACAGGAGGCAAGCAAGTTTTGTTTTGTCTTGTTCCTTTTTTTTTTTTTTTTTTTTTTTTTCTGTGTTTGTGTTCTATAGCAAAGGGATAGAATAGCCATGGAGTGGCAGTTGCAGGTCTTTGAGGCCTTCAGCCCCCTGAATTCCCTTCCTTTCTCCTATTTCTATCTGTTAAAATGCTACTGATTTCTAAAGGCCATTTACATTACATGATTTCAGGAAGATTTTACTGCTTCTACCAAGCATAATGTAACCCTCTGCCCTCTGAATTTAACAGCCTGTTGTTTTCTTCTCACTGCTACACAGAATGTCTAAACATATACCATATTTATTTTTCTATAATTTTCTCTTTTTAAATGTTTACTCCTGAAAAGCAAGTTAGTGCCTTTTTGGTGTCTTGTGGTGCTTAGCATAGTGTATTCTATAGAGTATTCATTCAATAAATATGTATTGAATTGTTAAATTAGTACAAAGGAGACTTTTCATCCACTGTAGATATGGATTGACTCAAATCAATCACCACTAAAAGGGGAATATTACAAATGATGAGTAGAGAGTAGTATTATCTCTATTTATGAAGAATAGCTTTACCGTTTGGTCTGTGGAAGACTATTACATTTTCTTTCCTCATTTACACTTTCACTTTTAAAAATATTAACACAGCAAATCCACAGAATAGATAGAAATCTTTCCTGACAACCCACAATTTCCTAAAGCATATAGTGAAGTTGTCCATAAATACTTGTACTTTTGTAAAAGAGAAGGTAAATGTGGATACTTATACTTAATCTATTATTGTTTTCTACAATTTGATGTAAATATTTATGTTGTTTTCTTAGGACAGGTAAAAATATAGATCATGCTGGTGATGTTCTAAGGTAAATCACTAAAACAGATATGCTTCCAAAAGGACCAGTCAGTATCTGCAAGAAATTCAAATTAAATAAGGGTATTCAACTAAAATATCAAAACATAAAAAATCAAAAATTCTAGAATTTTTTTCCCACTTTTGCTCCATTGTCTCTGCCATTTCTTTTGAAGAAATTACTGGGATATTATGTCCCAGCCTATTAACACATTTGTACTAATAAATTAAGACTATTTTAGAAGTTACTTATCCTATCACAGTCTCAAAGTAGAATTTTCTAAAGAATAAAGGGTACATCTGATGTCCCAGTAAAGGAAAAACTTCCCTCTACAACTAAAAGTTTTAACTCTATTTCCTTCTAGCTGAAGACAGATGATTTGGCATCTCTCACAAAAAAGAAAATGCTCAAGGAGATAAGGTTCATTTCTTTTGGGGACATGAAGAATATCCTTTTACCTAGAATTTCTTCATATTTATGAAGTTATAAATTCTTTAGTTTTCTATATTTGAGCCAAATAAAAGCAGATCCTCATTAGATATTTTAGGAAACACAATCTTGGCTATTTTCCAGATCTTCACCAGGTCCTGTGCAATTTACATAAGGTACAATACAAAATGTAGACCTGACATGAAGGCGTGAGAAATAATGAAAGAAGAGGACAAGTTCTCCGCAGTGTCCTGTGAATTTTAGATCACTTTATACATCTGAGTACTGGGCACAGCAACACACAGGATACATGTGTATTACTATAAACACATGTTTTACAAATCCAGCCCTTTTCAAAGCTACTTTGGAAAATGTATTTCTTGGCACAAATATGCCTACTAATTTTTTTAATTTAAGGAGGTGATTTTGATCTAAACATCCCTTCCTGAACTATAATTTCTGCACAAATTTTAGGTTTTCAAAAGTAAATAATATTGGCTCTACAATAATCTTAAAATAATAGTAATTCAGCACACTTTATAAATATTAACCACTGAATTATCTATTATTCCTAGCAATAGAGACAAAAGAAGAATAAGACATAATTCCTGTCTTTTAGACATTCTCAACCAGTGATGTTTGAAAAAATTGTATGCACGTGTATGTATGTGCATGTATAATGTTATTATAAATTTTAGTGACATAAAGCACAGTATTTACACATAAAAACAAATACATTTAATTTATATTTAAATAAAATTTATATTTCATTTACATTAAAAATAAAATTTATAGCACTCAATTTAGAGATAAAATATAGAATTTATTGTAACTTCTGTACACATATAACTTCAGTGTGACTTACTGTTTTTTGAAAAATTCACTATCAATTTTTACAATTCTGTTGTTACAATAACACCACTATAAATCACAGCACAGATAAGATACTTGATTACTCTTTGATTCATCAGAGACAGCCCTGTATTGATGAACATGTATAAATCTGACATTAATGTCACTTGAAATTTTCATTTATGTTGACAAACAAAATGAAAAGGAAACCTCATATACACATGTCAGAACTTTACTGATTTGTCATTTTTGTGAGCAAACTTGTTCTGAATTGGATAATGGTTTTTACACACTAGAAGAATATTTCCTCAATTTTGTGTTCTGGTCACAATATAAAGGCTACAGACATAACAGACGTTTAAGTTAAATCTGCTTTATTAACGTTTTCTCCATCATTTTCTTGTCTACATAATCACTGTAATAAAAAATCAAGTCCTGGCTTTTAGCATTTGCCAATATCTGTGGTGTAAATACTCTTTCTATGGCTGATTTCAAGAGAGCAACATGATATCCTTAAAAACAAATTTGGGGGATTCCCTGGTGGCGCAGTGGTTGATAATCCGCCTGCTGATGCAGGGGACGCGGGTTCGTGCCCAGGTCCGGGAAGATCCCACATGCCGCGGAGCGGCTGGGCCCGTGAGCCATGGCCGCTGCGCCTGCGCGTCAGGAGCCTGTGCTCCGCGAAGGGAGAGGCCACAATGGTGAGAGGCCCGCGTACCACAAAAAACAAAACAAAAACAAATTTGGGAAGAGGTAAACAGTAGCACACCATATATTATTTCTGCCATACAGAACAACAGATGTAACCTTAAGCATAGAGTGTAATGAAACAATTAGATAATAATGAGGTTTAAAATATTAACCCTTTTTCTTTAATATAATTTATTTAACTTTAAGTCTATAAAATTTAATTTTTAATAATGGCTGTGTTTAACAACCAATTCATGAAATTCCTGGAAATTTTACAAGAGATCTTGTGAGCCAGCACAAGTCAGTTCTAGCACACTGCTGCTCTCGGCTTACTAGACGAGATCAAGAGGTATATAAAAAATATTGAAATAGAAGTGGAAAGTGCTTGAATAGATTATATAATAGGGGCTATGATATCACATTGGAAGGAATTCATAAATCTGTGTGGGGATTTTAGATGGAAATTTTCAGGGAAGGCCTTATTTGAGATGGTTATTTGTGGATAAATATATTTTCTAGAGGGACAAGTGGGTAGTGTCAGAGCATTCCAATTTCCAAGTGTGAATGCATGGCAACATGAAAGAAAACACTGTTTGGTGAACCACTAGCAGTTGGGTCTAACTAAAACACAAATGACTAAGAAATGGTAGGCAGTTGGGCTAAAGAAGTAGGTAGGAGTCAGGTCTGAAGTGCTTCCTATGACACAGGAAGGATTTTATTTTTATCCTATAGGCAAGAAAGCCAAGGAAAGATTTCAAGCTGTGGAATGACAATACCTAGATCTATCTGCATTTTGTAACATTCATTTGACTCTTTAAAAAAATTCCAAGTCTTTTGGGACTAGGTTCCATTTTTCCCCTATACTTTCTTGACTAGGTTAATCATATTTACTATAAAACCCCTGGATGATAACTCCAATGTCTGAATCACTTGTGTCTTTATTTTTCCTCTTGGTTTCCTCATGCCTTATAATTTTATTTACTGAATTCTTGATATTGTCTTTGGAAATTTGTGAAGGGTTTTGCCTGATAATATTTTCTTCCAAAGAGGATTAAGTGTTCCCCTGGCAAGCAGTTAGGATAGCAGCAGATAACCTTGATGCCATGGAGAGATGGTTTTAGGCAATTGGATAGAGAAGTTTGAAGCTTAGGCAGTCTGGGCTAGAGATATAGCTCTGGAAGTGATCAACATAAAGATGACAGTTGGAATTACAACTACTGTTCAGGGTGTCTACTGAGAAGAGAAATTTAGGCTACACCATGCTCTACATGAAGCCAGTGTTATGAGAGCCCCCCTTCCCATGTTTAATTGGCCTTTATCTCACTAGGAAATGAAGGCACAAGCTGTTATAAATATAATCCTGTTTTCTTCAAGAAGATCCCACTTTAAAAAGAAAATCAATCTTGAATTTATAAAAAGATGATATTTCTCTAAAGGCCTGTTGTAAAATCCCCATGCCAGTGTATGTTTTGGACATTAACCTGTAAGAATCTCTGGCTGTTCCTGGGTATACATTACCACCCCATAGAAACCAAATCAAAAATGGAAAAATAAACAGAATATGTATTAAATTTCCTCTATATACAGAGTTTTTCTAATAACACATATTTATGAAGTTTTTGAAGATTTCCTGTAACTAAGAGAATCATCACACAAAATAGTTCAGAACATTTCTTACCATATATTTTGGAAAATGCACGTTTCCAAAATGTTATGTTACTGAGAGTTTGGCTAACTGCTATTGTACTGGATTTACTTATATTAAAAGTTAAGTTGGATCATATAAAATTGCCATTATTGTAGGTACAAAAAATATGTATTTGAACTGTAGTTAAACCTAATACTAACACTAGAAACTATAAAACTGACATGTTTTTGTCAACTAAAGAGAAGCAAAAATATCTTGTGATGCTAATAAGTTATTGTGGCTTTCAGAAGAAAAATTTTTTGAAATTTAAATAATATGAAATGTCATCCTGACTCTGCTTTGTGCCCACAGTTTCTTCAAAGACTTTTCAATTTAATAGGCCTTGGTGACAGGTTTAGAATTTGGTCATTATTTTCATTTTGGGTCTTATTTCTGTAAAAGGTCAGTGGGTATTAAAAGAAAATAAATGAAAATAATGTGGAATTTTCTAATACAATTGAGAATTCAGCGGGTATTAAAAGAAAATAAATGAAAATAATGTGAAATTTTCTAATACAATTGAGAGGAAAAGAAAATAAAGTAGAACATGCAATCAAAAACCATAAAATAGTCCAGAATTAAGTAATTTAATTATGAGGGTCAAGACCATAAATTTGTCACCAAACTCTAAAATTCTAGGCACAGAAGCAATTTGCAAATGCTGCCCTTTAATGTTATTGAATATAATTAACAGGTCACATGAGAACTTGACATTTAACTTTCTTCATGAAGTGTGGTTAATTCTTATAAGCATATTTTCTTCTCTGTATGAGTTAAACCATAAAATACATAGCATGTCCACTTCATATACATTTCTTCTTACTACAAAAGCACTTCATGGTAATAATTCAAATTAAAAACCATATCATGAAATATTAAAATAAAAACTATACATGAGGGCTTCCCTGGCAGTGCAGTGGTTGAGAGTCCACCTGCCGATGCAGGGGACACGCATTCGTGCCCCGGTCTGGGAAGATCCCACATGCCGCAGAGCGGCTGGGCCCGTAAGCCATGGCCACTGAGCCTGAGCGTCCGGAGCCTGTGCTCCACAACGGGAGAGGCCACAACAGTGAGAGGCCCGCGTACCGCAAAAAAAAAAAAACACACACAAAAAACTATACATGAAATGCCAATATTTTAATAGTCAATATTCTCTTAGGATGTAAATGATCAGTGTTTATGACACATATCTGATTGATCATGGATTTTTATACTTTCTCATGTTTCTTTTCTTAAAGGTTTTATTTTTATATGAATATCTCCCTACATTTTTGTCATACATTCTCTGCTTGATATATGGATGAGTTTCATATAAAATAGAATGATTTTAATAGTATCTCCCATCTCTTTTTTCCACTAAAAGAATAGCTTCCTATTATGGATCGCTGGCTTTTGTGGAACAGTGTGGCAATGGATAACCGCCCCCCCACCCCAGCTTTTGTTACTGATGCAGCTTGTTCACTCTCTGTGGGAAATCATTATCTGTTCAAAACCATCTTAAGCCTGAATGTGTCCACACAGCGAATGGGGAAACACTACGCCTAATAGTCTAGCTTTACAATGTGACAACACTTAATTTTCTGAAAGTTTTATATGGAAAACAATAAATCTCTAATAAATGGGGAATGTATGCTATTATAGCTTCATCTGCTATGAGGTTGCAGATATGTGTTTTATATTGCTATTTTAGTCTACAAGAAACCAAAGCATGAAAAGTCGTTAACATCATCATAGCTGTCTCATTCAACCTGTGCATGGTGCGGATAAATTAGAAAAACAAAACAAAGCTAGACAAAATAAA
This sequence comes from Kogia breviceps, assembly GCF_026419965.1. Lineage (NCBI taxonomy): Eukaryota > Metazoa > Chordata > Mammalia > Artiodactyla > Physeteridae > Kogia > Kogia breviceps. The sequence goes on from NC_081319.1 coordinate 61,918,763, forward strand.
AATAATCCAATAATTCAACTTCCCATAATGACTCCTGCCACACTTCTTGGTAATATTATTTTTGTTGCTGAAACAGGGATTTTATAGTTTATGCAAGACTATGATGGCATGATGTATCTATTTAATATTTTTCAATATTTGTTTCCCAAAGTATCTTTAGTGACACTTTTCAGTTAGAAGGCAATTTAAGAGTCCATCATTTACATTCATAAATAAAACAATTTTGGCATTTTGTTTTACATAATTACCATTTTCTAATAAATTATGCATCAGGCAAATGCATATCAAAATGAAATAATAATTTCATATAAACCACTTGAGTAATCATTCTTACAATGGTTTTTTTCCCTGTTATATAGTACCATATATAACAAAAATTCCTTTATTATCCTGAGAGGAAGGCATTTCTGATCTCTTTGCAATTTCTATGATTAGAAAATACTGGGCTTCCCTGGTGGCGCAGTGGTTGAGAATCCGCCTGCTGATGCAGGGGACACGGGTTCGTGCCCTGATCCGGGAAGATCCCACATGCCGCGGAGCGGCTGGGCCCGTGAGCCATGGCTGCTGAGCCTGCGCGTCCAGAGCCTGTGCTTCGCAATGGGAGAGGCCACAACAGTGAGAGGCCCGCATATCACAAAAAAAAAAGAAAAAAGAAAATACTAAGATATGACAATGCCCTTTATTCATCTTTAACCGTTTGACTTACAAGTGAAAAACATGAGTTGTCTTTTAAAACTTGGCCCTGCACTGAGTCATGACAGCAATACTAATTTTATTTTTCTGGAATGTTTTGTTTCAGTAGTGCTTAGTTTCATGGAGAAAATGTAAGTATTCAAGTTAACTATGTCATTAATAATGACGTTAACATTGTTTGGATAGGAAGGGGGTCTCGTTGCTAAATTAGGTTTAGTTCTGATCTTTAATATTCTTCTTTTGAAACTATTCTCTCCTACTCTAGTCAGGGCCTGCTTTATTTGTTTGTTTGTTTGTTTTCACATAGCTCAGGCTCTCCCATGGGGCTGGTGACTCAGGGCTTCCTCCAAAACCAGCAGCCCTGGCAGCAGGCAGTATGAGCAGGGAGGGGCCCTTCATCTCTACTGCAAGCACACAAGCTATAGTTTAAGTTTACATGAGATTTATTTGAAAAATTTAGTCTAAAAATGTTACAAATGTGCTGGTGTACAGCATTCTGCATTACTAAACAATTTTATGTGTTCTATTATTAAAACTACCAAATGTAAGCTATTGAGGCCAGAAATATCAGTTTGCCATATAAAACCCCAAGTTTCCATCAAAGGATAATTCAAATTGCCATCTTATTCTATTAACTATTCATTTTCTCTGTGGTGATTCATTTCTTTTCAAATTTAATATTGTGTTGACTTATAATGTTATAGCTCCTATTGTATTTCCTATGTGGAGGCTTCATACATACTAGGGCCGTGCAGTCTGATAGATCTTTCTGTGATGATGGAAGTTTCCATGCTCTGTGCTGTCACTGGTCAGACGTGGCTTTTGAGCACTTAAATGTGTTTAGGGTAACTGAGGAACTGAATTTTTAATTTAATTTAATTGATTTAAATTTAAATTTAAGTAGACACATGTGGCTGTTGGCTACATGGATGCTGAAGCACTCATGAATAAACATATAGGAAATACTCAGCTGTCCAGAGATTTTTTTACATGTCTTTTTTTTCAGTTTGAGACAGGCTGGGACCTGGGACCCTTTGTTTGCACCTGGACAAACCCCTCCTCAAGCAACAAAATACAAAAAAAAACTGTATGGGACTAAAAATAACTGCATGCAGGTGCAGTGGGGGCAAATTATGGACAAAAAGACACAAAAGACTAAAAATACTCAACTGCCACTTCTGAAGAGCAAGGAGGAAAAAAAGGGTGTTGGAAGCAAAAGCAGGGTACTATACATGCCCCCTGCACACAACACCACCTAAGGGGTGGGCAAACCACCTAAGCCACCCCTCCAGCCCAACCCCTGGACACACCCTTACCCTCACCCCACATAAGGAACAAGCTCACTGCCCCGCCCAGCGAGTGAACAAGCAAGGGAACCTGTTGTTTGTTCTCGCTTCCCCCTTCTGCAGGAGGGCCCCCAAAAAAGCCCTGCCTGAATTTCTTGTCTGGCTTCTAGCCAATTTCTATTGATTGGGGAAGGCCAACAATGCTGGTTGGTATCAGATTTTTGGCACCCAATGTGGGGCAGTTGTCCCCTTCTTGGGAGAGGATCTGGGTACCTCCAGGACCACCAAATACAGCTTCCCCATGGGTGACAAGTGGCCACCTGAACCTCTTGTTTCAGTGTCACTGGATTTGGTAAGTCTGCCTTCCTGGCCCCTGGGGACCTCACTACCCTCATTCAGACAACACTTTCCCCTCCCCCTTGTCTTTTCCCTCTCCTGAAATCCCTCCACTTCTCATCTCTCTGTCCTCTTTTCTCTCTGTCCTCTCTTACCTCTGTCCCCCACTTCAGAGAGACTGGACATTGGCAGCTACAGCCTCACTCCTCTCAGCTTGTGAGACCGTGCTCCCTCTGGCCATCAATGGCTCCCCTTGATAGGTGACAGAGGTGGGAGAGGTGTGTCTCACACCGTGCAGACCCTGGTCCAGCAACCTCTCCCTGACAGGAGATTTATGAGAGTGATAGAGGGTTAAACCTCATATCATGAACTGGCTGGATGTCCTATCATCCTAGTATACTCACCTGTATTTTCCTGCTGTCTCTTTCCCTTTTTCAGTCTTTTCTGTCCCTCCCCCTCTTCCCCCTCCATGGATCCTTATACCTGAAGTCTCTGCCAAAATTGTGGGCATGGTGGAGCATTTAAACCTTGAAATACAAATGCAGCGCACTTTCCCTGAGATTCCAGGCTTGGCTTACTTGGTGGGATTTTAAAGAACAAAAAAGAAAGGAAAGGAGCTTGCATTTTTCCCTCCTCTGCTTTTGCAGTGTAACTATTCTTTCTGCCTGAGCTCTAGGGTCTTGCATTTGTCTCCTTTGCCTTTGCAGTGTAACTATTCTGCCTAGCTCTCGGGAAATACCTGATTCATTTGTTGTCTCCCAGACCAAGGAAAAAAAGGGGCCATTTTAAATTCAAGTGGGAAACTATGAGGTCTCTGGTTCTGTCTTTATGGAAAAATTAACTTGTAAATGATCTGTATCTAATTGGCTTAAGGAAATGGAGTGCTTATACACATTCTCAGAAATATAAAGGAGGCTCACCAAAATACATTTTGGTTTAATGTGATCTGGGAAATATTCAATATCTAATTAATCTCTGGTATTAGAAATAGATTAAGCTTGTGGGTTTAATTAATGCAAACCTGTCTTTAGAGTCATCAACATTAAGTATAATACTTTTATTGTACCTACAGTTACTGAAAGTCAATAAGTGCATATTGTTTCAGTTATAAAATCTGTTAATATGGAAAATAACCTGATATGATTAAACTTTTAAGTAACTGTTACTGAGATAAGAGCGTTTTGGTAAACTCTATAGGAATAATTATGTTTTGGAAATGTCCATTTAAATAGTCTCTCCAAATTTTGGTTACTTAAAGCTAAATTAAGTTAAATGATAAGAATTCATTGAATATCCAGGCCATTTCAAATAAGATAAAATATTGGGAACATTAATTGCTTAACAGGTCTAAATTTACCTACTTTTGTCTTCTTGTGAGAGAGAAACTAAAGCTGTTTGGTGTCGCCTTGAGATGTTCTCTACCAATTTACAGAATGCTAATGTAAATGACAGTTCATGGTTGCTTAAGGAAAGTAGGAAGTGTGTTTTCAGAAAGAAATGTATGAGGAATGGAAATATATTTTGTTAATGGAAAAAGGGTGAGTTTGTTCCAAAGCTGGTTATTTCTGAATGGAAAGAATAAGGGACCTTCTGGCTACAGAAAGTTGCAGAAGGTTTGTGGAAGAGGAACATTGAGAAAAGAATTTTGTATGTGGTCAGGACTTTCTAAGGTTGGATTAAATTTAATTAGGTAAATGGATTTTATTATGAGTAGGCTGATGCAGGACTGGATTTAGTTTCTCTCTCTCAAAGGAGAACAAAGTTTTCCTGGAATGCTGTTTTTGATAATTGATTTTATGAGTTTCTGTGCCTTTAAGTGATCTGTATTTATTTTTGAAATCTTTTTTTTTTTTTTCACCTTAGTCTAGGAGTAATTGTTTCACAGCCACCTATGATTCTATCTGACCAGGTATTTGTAAAGCTTTTTGAAAATTTTGACAGACATCCCAAATATCAAATTCTAATTAAAGTTCTTTTGACCGCCTCCCCCCCAGCTAACTTTGGGACGCTTCAAAGGGCCCTTGGAGAATCCCAAAGAGAGATCCTAAACTAATTGGGTTCATTTTGTATGTTAAATTACATGGGAAACATTGTCCAAACTCTCTGTTCCTTGTGTCAGATGGAATCATCAGGCTCTCCCCAATTTTTATCACAGCCGCCAAACAAATAGGAGGTAGGGTTTGGGGTTCTTCTGCTGTCTAGTCTCTCGCCTTACTCTAAGCACAAAAAATCCCCTGTGGGAATACTCCTACCTCTAGGCTCTCATGTCCTGACACCTATGGCATTTTCCATTGTGCCCAATTCCAATTCCTCCAGAAGTTCCTTTTTGCACTTCTAGGACCCCCTTCACTCTAGGCCTTGGCAGCCCATACCTCGTTACAGACTACCTATTGGGCTGGCCACTTCCAAGCGGCCCACATCCTAGGCTTCACAGATGCTCAATCTCGAGGAATACACCCCAACATAGGAAAAATTGTTATAGGACATAAGCTTTATGGACACCAGATCTCCATCAAAGAGAGTCCTGTCAATGCACTGGCACTGGTTCAAACATCCCCTATCAGGGCCCCCTTGTGTGAGGGACTGGGTCAAACAAAGATGTCTGGTTAGGCGATGGGAGAATAGAGGGCCCTCAAAATCCCATTAGGTAAGATGAGAATTTGGAGGACACTCTAATCCCCTTTTGACAAAAGCCTCCTAGTAAATGTCTCTGGGATTACAGACTTCATTTCTAGGAATACACTTGGTTGCAGGTTACTCAACATAGGAGGATCCTCTTCTAAGCCAGAAGAAACACCTCTGGAATATATTCTTAAAAATTGGAAAATTTAAAAAATAGAAGGCCTAGAAAGGGAAAGTTTTTAAGTCTACTAACACTGCCTGGCCTTTATATAAGTTGGGGGATAGAGAAAAATGGCCTGAAAATGAGTCTCTAAATTACAATACCATCTTGCAATTAGATCTTTACTCTCATAAGATGGGAAAATGGACTGAGGTTCCCTATATCCAAGCCTTCACAGTCCTTTACCAAAACCCCACTCTATGAGGCTCCTATAATCAAAACACAGGGTAATCAGAAAACACTCCCAACATTTTAGATGATCTCGTCTAATCTTCCCCAATATTCAGGGAGGGGGGAAATCAAGTTTCCCCTGCTTCTCCAGAGCCACCTGATTCTCCAGAGCCACCTACTTCCCTGGAGGCACCTACTTCTTCAGATCCCTCTGATCAATCCCAAACTCCACCTCCTTATGTCCCTCTATACCCTCCATTACCCTAGGTCTCTCCAGGGTAACTCATAGTGGAACTTCCTATGACCCAGGATCAGGAAAAACAGGCCCTCTTAGGGAAGTGGTGAAGTGGTGAAGGGACAATTAGAGTACATGTGCCCTTCTCTTTAACTGATTTAGCCCAAAGCAGAAGAGACTGGGCCAATTTTCTGAAGACTGTAGTATGTTTGCTGAAGAGTTTCAGGCCCTAACTCAGGCCTTTGATTTAACTTGGAAGGATGTCCAAATAGTCCTATCTACTTGTTGTAACCCTGAGGAAAAACAGATTTGTTTCAGCAGCCCAGGGCACAGTAGCCAGCTTGCCAATCTCAACATTTTGTTAAGGGTGGAGACGCAGTCCCAAATCAGGAGCCCTGTTGTAATTATAATTCCCGCGATGGAACAGAAGGCAGGAAGCACATGATCCAATGTGTATTAGAAGGGATGAGACAGTGTATCAAAAAGCCAAAGGGTAAAGGAGTGACCCAAGAAGAAAAAGAAAATCCATCCCTTTTTCAGGGATGGCTTGTGCAGGGTTTTTGAAAATTTACTAACATTGAACCATCCACTCCCCAGGGTCAATCCCTGCTGGGAAAATATTTTATCAGCCAGTCTACCCCTGATATTAGGTGGAAACTCCAAAAAGTTACAATTAGGCTCACAAACCCCAATGGCCCAACTTCTAGAGGTGGCCTTTGGGGTTTTTAATAATCGAGATCTAGCTGAGGAGGAAGAGAGAACCTGACTTGAAAACAAGCAGGTCAGGGCTCAAGCTAAACTCATGGCCATAGATGTCAGCCATGCCTTGAAACCTCAGGACAACCCAAGGGGGCCAAGGAAGTTTAAACATCCACCTGGAGGTAAAGCCAGCAAGGGGGGATGCTTCAAATGTAAGTCAACTGGCCACTGGGCCCAAAAGTGCCAAAAAGAGCCCTCTGTCCCATGCCCAGTCTGCAAACAAACTGGTCTTTGGAAGTGGGAATGCCCTCCATCCTGAAGGGGAAGGGGGGCTCCCGATTCCAAGATGGCCATGTTGGATGACTGAGGTGGCTAGGGGATTCTGGTGGCTGCCCCCGCATGAGATGTCTATCTCCATCAAGGAGCCCTGCATGGTCCTTGACGTGGCAGGTAAGAAAACCATTTTTTTAATTGATATGGGAGCCATTTACTCTTTCCTGGTCTCTCATGCTGGGCCTCTTTTCTCCAAAAGCTGTACTGTGACTGTTGTCAACAGAAAGCTTCTCACCCATTCCCTCACTGGGCCTCTCACTTGCCAATTTGAACAGCGTTTGATCTCACATGGCTTTTTGGTTGTGCCTAAGTGTCCTACCCCACTACTGGGGAGAGATCTTCTGGGTTCCCTTGGAACCACATTACAATTAGGAGGCCCCAAGCAGTCCCTTTTCTTGACTCTGACCAAGATAAATCAGCTGGAAGAACAAGGGTCTATTCCCAACCATATTCTACACACAGTAAACCCGGCAGTTTGGGACAAAGGAATCCCTGGGAAGGCTATAAATGCCTAACCTGTAAAAATTAGCCTTAAGCCAGAAGTCACTTATCCTAACAAGAGACAGTACCCCATAAAGTTGGAAGCAAAAAAAGTTTGCAACCTCTCATAGATAAATTCTTAAAACTTGGCCTCTTAGTGCCCTGTCCGTCTCCATGCAATAACCCCTATTCTGCCGGTTGTTAAGCCAAATGGGAAATATCGAATGGTACAAGACCTTAAATCAGTAAATGATGCAGTGGTCCCTATACATACCCTTGTGGTCAGTCCTTATAATATATTAGTCCAGATTCCTGGAGATGCCAAAAGTTTTACTGTGCTTGACCTCAGGATGCCTTCTTTTGCATCCCAGTTCATCCCTCATCACAGTATCTGTTTGCCTTCGAGTGGACTAACCCTCGCTATGGCCACATGCAACAATATACCTGGACGGTATTGCCCCCAGGGGTTTTAAGACAGCCTGCACTTGTTCGTCCAGGCCCTAGGAAAAGAGCTAAGGGAAATACACCTAAAAGAAGGGCCATTCTGCAATATGTAGACATATTAATATGCAGTCCCACCATGGAGACCTCAGATCAGAATACCATTGAAGTCCTTAATTTCCTTGGGGCCCAAGGCTACAGTGCCTTCCAGAAAAACAAACAAACAAACAAAAACAAAACACAAATCTCAAAACAACAAGTTATATATCTCGGATATATTATAAACCCTGGAAGTAGACAGTTATTGCCAGGTAGAAAACATGCTATATTAGGCCTAAGCTCCCCAAAGACAAAATAAAACTTTGTACTTTCTTAGGCATGACAGGATTTTGCAGAATTTGGATTCCAGGATTCAAACTAATGGCTAAGCTTCTATACAAAGCCACTAAAGTCCCAAATACAGAACAATTACTTTGGACTGGAAAACAAGAAAAGGCTTTTAATAATATCAAACAGGCCCTCACCAGAGCTCCTGCTCTGGGTCTCCGCAATTAAAAAAAAAAAAAGCCATTTGTGTTGTACATAGCTGAAGAACAGAGAACAGTTCTGGGGGTCCTTGTACAAAAACTAGGAGAAGTTCCTCAGCCTATAGTCTATTTTTCCAAACAACTAGATTCTGTGGCCTGAGGTTGGCCTGGCTGCCTCTGGGCAGTAGCTGCCACTGCTTTATTAGTGGAAGAAGCTAACAAGCTTACCTTTAAATAGTTGCTGGAAGTCCAGACCCCTCATCAAGTACAAGGGATTCAGAGATTAAAGGCCACCACTGGTTAACTGGAGGCTGCCTTACTAAGTACTAGGATTTACTCCTTGACTGTCCAGAGATAACCCCCAAAATTTGCCACACCCTCAACCCAGCTATAGTAATGACAGCAGAAAGCCCAGAACTAACATTCTTGTCTTGAAACCCTTGACCTGGTTTATGCCTGCAGGCCTGATCAAACAGACCAGGCCATAGAAAACACTGAGGAAGAATAGCTTATTGATGGCAATTGTTTTGTTAAAGATGGAGTCAGGAGGGCAGGGTGTGCTATTGTGAGTGTTCATAGCGTTATGGAAGCAAAACCTTTGTCACCCAACACTTCAGCCTAGAGGGTTGAGCTAACAACCCTAACTTGAGCCTTAACCTTAGGGAAAGGAAAATTATAAATATATATACAGGCTCAAAATATGCCTTCCTTGTTTTACATGCCCATGGAGCTGTCTGGAAAGAAAGACGACCTTAAAATGCAAAAATTCCCCTTTAAAATATGGGGCTGAGATTTTACATCTCATAGAAGCGGCTCAAAAACCAGAACTAGTAGCAGTCATTCACTGCCGTGTGCACCAAAAGGAAAATTCTCAAATTATCCAAGAGAACAACAGGACAGGGCAGATGGAGAGGAAAAGAAAGTAGCCCTGATGCACATACCATGTAGAAACCAACACTGACAAAATTCAACAACAAGCCACTGGCTTCAGCAGACAATTAACCACCAATCCCAATATGGGCGGGGAAATTGAAAACGGTTCTCTAGGAACCCACAAGGTTTAAAAAACTTTCTGACAGGAGGTTTTCATTTTCTTATTACCCTTTTCTTTTCAGTCATGCTGATTTATGCCATATTTTTTCTAGTACTGCACTGTCTTCCCTACTGTTGTAAACTTGTGACTAAGACTTTTTGGTCCAAGAAGGAGCTGGGACCAATAGGTCCAGACCTTTCATTCTGAAAATAGAGAAACATATTAAACTTTAACCCTGGGATTAACAAAAATATATATCCAAGCAGAATGGCTTCTTGGCAGGAGTAACATCGTCTCCCCTGTCTTGTCAACAGTTAAGGAAGCTCTCCCAAAGTTAACCTGGTTCCTTCCCTTTCTAGGCCCTTTAGTGGCTATTGTTGTTAGTCTTTTTTTTTTGGCTGTGCAGCACAGCTTGTGGGATCTTAGTTCCCCAGTCAAGGATGGAACCCAGGCTCCCTGCAGTGGAAGCATGGAGTCCTAACCACAGGACTGCCAGGGAAGTCCCTTTAATAGCTATTGCTGTTCTTCTCCTTTCTAGCCATTATTTTTAACCTTTTTGTTGAGTTTGTGTCTTCTAGGCTCCAACAGTTTGAAGTAAGGCTGTGATGGCTCAAGGAATTCAGCCCATTCCAGCGGAGAGTGGCCCGGGTCCCTACAGGTCCTTGGGATAGTCAACAAGGTACTTCTACACCTCTGGGGCAGGCTAGGGTCTGTGGCCCCTGTCCAACAGGAAGAAATGTCAGAAGAAGAGACCTTCAGCCTCTTACTCTTTAAGAATATGGGTGTAGAGTCTCTCAGGGGGGAATGAGACAGGCTGGGACCTGGGACCCCTTGCTGCAGTGCTTACACCTGGACACACCTCTCCTCAAGCAACAAAATACAAAGCAACTGTATGGGACTAAAAATAACTGTGTCCATGTGCAGTTGGGACAAATTCTAGACAAAAGACACAAAGAGACCAAAAAACCCAACTGCCACTTTTGAAGAGCCTGGAGCAAAAGCAGGGGGTTGAGAGCAAAAGCAGGGTACAGCACATGCCCCCTGCACACAACACCACCTAAGGGGTGGGAAAACCACCTAAGCTACCCCTCCGGGCTGACCCCTGAACACATCCCTACCTTCACCCCATATAAAGAACAAGCTCACCCCCTCAGGGAGCAAGAAAGCTGGGGAACCTATTGTTTGTTGTCACTCCCCCTGATGCAGCAGGGGCCCCAATAAAGACTTGTCTGAATTTCTTGTCTGACCTCTGGTCAATTTCTATTGGTTGGGGAAGGCCAAGAACCCTGGCTGGTATCAAGTTTCATAATGTAACCATAGATGGAGAAAAAAACCAAAGGACTTAGATTTCATAAATGATGTCATTTTGAGAGCAAAAGGAATATGTATTTTGAATCTGCCATCCACTTCCCCTTTATCTTTGTCCTCTTGTGGAAATTACCTTTGATTTTGTCTTTTGTGATTTTGAGTGATGTTGCTTTCCAATGAATGGGATGGACTGGGGGCCTGGAAGGCATTTTCTGTAGACTACTTCCCTGAGAGTATTTGAAAATACAATGAAGAAACCATTAATGTCACAATAAGCTTTAACAGTTCTGAGAAAATTCCAATATGCAAACATCCAAACAACAGTAATGAACAATGAAATTAGGTAAAATGAAAAATACTTCTTGACTCTGCACTTATCCTTCTTATTATCATTTTAAAGAATCGACAAAGGACCCATATGCTGGAATCTTTGATGATTTAAAAACTGCTATTTTAAAGTAGAATCTTATGTTGTCAGTTCTGCTCTATTCCTTATTGTTTTTTTTTTTTTATAAACTAACAAGTGACCTCTGGGCTTTATGCTTAAGGAGGCTTTTAATACTCACAAAAATTGATCATGAAGAGTTATCTTAAGAATATACAAGATTGCTGTGTGGAAAGGGTAGAAGACACCAGAAACATTTTATGTGTGATTTTATCCTTTGTTTTTTAAAGAATGACAACAATAAACAACATTATTGTCACAAAGAGTAACTTAAATATAGGAAGAAGAATAGAGGGACTTAAAAAAGACTCACAAGAGATGAAAGGTCAGTGTTTCAAAGTTTGTAGTGTCCTTAAATCTGAGGTCAATGAATAAAGACTTACTTTTGTTCCAGTGACAAATGCTAACAGAAATGAAAGAAGCAGAATGATGGTGGTGAGGCTTATACACTATCAGTCAATACAGAGAAGCACAAGGGGAACAAGCCACAGTCTACAGGTTCAGGCTCTTTCTGCTTGGATTTCCATTAACCTTCCTTGATTAAGACACTTCTAGCATGCAGTACGCTGTGGGCTTTGTCTTTCTGAACTTATGCCATTCTTCACTGTCAGTTACACCATTCACCTTGCTAATGCACCAGTGGTATTCTGCTCACCATCTCTACCTCACCTCTTTGGAAAGCAATCAAGTGTTCCCAGACAAATCCCTCTTGTGATTCTAGCTCTATTGCTCCTTTCTAAGCTGTTAATGTCTTGGTATTTCCCTCTCTCATATTTTCCTTGTTCACCAAATGTACCTGCATCTCTTCTTCTCATTTATGATCAAAAGAGGGAAAAAAAAAAAAAACTAAGAGGCAATAAATCATCACAGGGATAGTCCAATTTGCCAAATGTTATAGTTCTTTCCAAGGTCAAATTCCTATGTTTCTGATATTATCTTGAATAGCATTGCATATAAATTGTGTAATAATATGTCTATATCAAGAACAAGGTAAACAATGATATTAATTACAATGATTTTGCTATTATAACCATATACAACCCAAAATATACAAATATATAATTTTACATTTTGTCATAGTATAGTAAACTAATTTTGAGTGACATATTCTGGGACCTGTGCAAACACTTTACATAGATTATTCCATTTATTGTTAGGAGCCAGCCCTAAAGATGCAATAAACACACCATTCATGTCCTTCTTCTTCACTTTGTGCCCCTGTCTCTCTCTGTCTCTTCCTTTGTCTTCTACTCTTTCAATTTCTCCTCTCTCTTTGTCTTTCAGGCATCTCCACTCAGCAGAGAACATACCCACCAGCTGCTCTATGGTCACATTACTTAGTTAATTGCCTAACCAAAGAGAGAAGTAAGTTTCTCTCTCAGCTTCAGCTTGCAAACTCCCAAAGAAGAACTGTGATCAGCATACATCACATGGTCCTCTTTGTACCTGTCATTATTGCAGGCGGAGGGGATAAGGGGTCATGACTTGAATGATTTGACACTCTGCAAACTACATGAGCACTTCTCAGAAAGAAGAAGGTGATATTTTGGACAGGTAAAACTGTCCAGTAAAATGGATATAAAGATCTTTAAGCAGAGAAAAAATTGTAACTCATGGTCAGCCCCACAGTCAATAATGGTCATGCTAAACAAATTGTGGATCTTTTGCTTATATGTGTGTAGTGTTGGGACTTTTATTTTCTTCCCAAGGGTTATATGGAAAGACAAGAATGTGTGGAGACAGGAGGGAGGATGGTGATAGAGCAGACATGCAGAAAAGGCTTCCAGTCTGTGATCTAGCCCTACACTTAACATGTTGTAAAATGGTGTGGTAGGCTGCTAATGCCAAGAGAGAAGTCCATGTCCTAATCCCAGGAATCTGTACATGTTCCTTCATTTGGAAAGAGGACTTCGCAGAAGTAATTAAGTATCTTTGAGATCAGGAGATTGTCCTTCATTACCTGAGTGGACCCTAAATACCATCACAAGTGCTTGATAGAAACAGGGAAATCACAAACACACACACACAAAGCAGAATATGATGTGAGCAAGGATGCAGAGACTGGAGTGATGCAGTCAGAGACTGAGGAATGCTGGTGGCCACCAGAAACTGGAAGAAGCAAGGAAAGATTCCCCCCAGGAGTTTCTAGAGGAAATGAAACCCTGCAGACTTCTGGCCTCTAGAACTCTGAGAGAATGAAGTCCTATTGTTTGAAAACACCAAATCTACAAACTACCTTCCACAAGACATTGCTCATGATTTTTACAAATCTTTGTAACTGATCATTGGAAGATTCTTTTCTTCAACGTCTCACCTATTGTTAATAATCCCATACAGTTTTTCATCTTACATTTTGTAATTATCATATCTAGAAGTTTGATTTATGTCTTTTCTTGTATCTTTCATGTCTCTACCTTATGTTGTAAACAACTATAATTTAGTTATAACAATTGTTTTAGTGTCCTTATTTACATTTCTAACGTGTCATTTATGGGTAAGTTTTGATTATTCTCTTTCATTATGTGTCATGCTTTCCTACTTCTTTGCATACTTGGTATTTTGAATGGATGCCATGCATTGTGAATTTCACATTTTTAGATATTATGTATTTTTGTTTTTATATAAATATTCTAGAGCTTTGTTCTGGGATTTTAACTATATTAAAACCATTTCTTTTTCTTTCCTCTTGCTTCTAGTATTTGTTAGGTGGGACCAGAGGAGTGCTCAGCGTAGGGCTCATTATTCCACATTACTAAGTAAGATCTTTGCATGTACTCTAGTCAATGTCCCATGAATAATAAATGATGTTTTCCAATATGCAAATTGGGAACAGGCACTATTCTTGTCCTGCCTCAATGTTGGCACTATTACCACTGAAGCTTTTTTTTTTTTTTTTTGGCCACATTGCATGCCATGCAGGATCTTAGTTCCCTGACCAGAGGTTGAACACAAACCCAGGACCTCAGCAGTGAAAGCATGGAGTCTGAACCACTGGACTGCCAGGGAATTCCCAATCACTGATGCTTTTAGGTGGTGATCTTCTTCTCAAACTCAGGCATTTCTTCACACATACATGCTAAAAAATATCCTGTGGATTCTAGAATTCTCTGTGCATCTCTCTCCTGTCCAGTACTACTACAATCTCTGGCTGCCTTGGTCCCTCCAGACTTTCAGCTCTGTCTTCTCAATTCAGGGAGTTTTCTGAGTTCCCCTGAGTCCCTTCTCACCATGTCACAGCCTGGAAACACTCTCGAGGCTGTGAACTGGGGCAAGTCAGGACTCAGCTTATTTTTTTCCCTATTTCTCAAAGATCACTGTCCTTCACTCCCTAATGTCCAGTGTCATGAAACTGTAGTTTCATATATTTTGTGTACTTTTGGTTGTTTTAAATGAAAGAGTAAATGCAGTTCATGTGCTCTCCAGCTGGCCATGAGCATGTGCTATCTGAACTACATTCTGCTTGTAAGTACAATCTTGTATCTCTCTCTTTCACGAGATCATGAGTTTTGACAGGTAGATTCTTTGTGGGTTTTCATCTTAATCTCTGCCCCTTATTGTTAACACAGCATTTTGTATATATTAAACATTTAATTAATATTTGCTGACTTTTGAACAGCTAAACAAAGCTCCAAATTGGGATTTCTTGAATGTTGTACATGTTTCCATAAATTAGAAAGATGGAAATTTAGCTTCCCCCACCCCTTAGCCTCATTTTATAACTATGGCAGATATGACCCACAAGGCTTAATATCCTTTCTAATACTACTTAGAGTCAAACATAAAATGCAGTCCTGTGTTTGACTTTAAGAAAATTACTTAATCAGCCTGTGGTGGATGGTTTACATCCATCTATAAAATGGATATAATAATACTGGCTGTAAATAAATGTCTGTTGTGTGGCTAAGATGAAGACTCAGTTTGTGGGTAATAGAGTACCCTCAGCAACTTTCTAAAATATTAATGAAAACAGTAATTTTGCATATAAATAGTTTGAGCAAAGGATTCAAATGCTTTCAAAGAATTCAAAGGAAAAAGTATAAGAGGATAGTCCCTATTTCCTGTTCAAATGGAAAACACAACTTTCTTAACTAAATATCTGCTGTATATGCAGGTCAGCAATGTTTATAACTATGATGATGATATAACCAACACAGCTAACACTGCTACCCCCAAAGACTCATACTCCCACACTGCTGTATCCATTTTTTGTGTGTAACTCCATCCGTTATGTGCTTCTTAAAAACACAAAAGTTAAAATGCTATGCCCATTCCTCTCATATAGTACTTTTCTAAATACATCACAAAAAAAGCAGTTTTAATAATAATTCTTACCTTCTTTCAGCTCATAATTTAAAATATTATAAAAATATTATTAAAATGGACTTACTGGCTTAATTCTCTTTTTTCTTTATTTTTTTTTAGAGATAGATAAGGATTTTGTTTAGTCTGCTAGTATTTACAGGTACCCCAAAAGTTAGCCAGCTCTCCTTCTAAGTACAGATGGAGTCACTAAGACACTTACTCCAAGGTAAGTAGTTACTACTCCAAGGTAGTAACTTCAGCGTTTGTAAAACACCAATCTATTTTGGAAAGTATAAGAGCTCTTTCATTTCCCCTGGTAGCACACTTCAGCCTCAAGTTATGATAAACAGGCAGACAACAAAACAATGGGCATCATACTGTTAGGATTTGGCTAATCAACAAAAATTAAATGGACACAAGCAGCCTAAAGGAAGCAGAATGTGTGCAAAGGATTGTCATTTCAGCTTTAATTAACTTTGTCTTCACAAAGATCATGCTGTCTTTTAAACCTGGCCAAACTCTTTTAAAGGTCTGAAGCTTTGGGCTGGCTCTAAATGGCAAACCTGATTCACTGGAGAAGATTTCAGTTCACTTGTACTTGTTTACTTATTCAGAAAATAAGTTAAAAAAAATAACATGCATGTAAATTTTTTAAAAGTCCTAATGTTGAACTTCATCTAAAAAAAAGATGAGATATTTAAAATACATGTTATATTATTTTTAATTGGAAAATACAATTATACATGGTCTGCTTAAACATTCTGAAGTTATTATAGGTGAGAGAAATTCAATAAATTTATACTTGTTTTTCTGAAAGCATTTGTATTGTTCTCTTAAAGAAAGTTTGTAAACAAGTGTGGCAACAACAGAGAATAAGGCCTCATACTGTTCTTGATACAAGTAAACCAGTACTCTGGAGAGGACAATTTCTGAAGGAAAAGTCATTACTCACAGAATAGAAAATCATAAGTTTTAGGACTATCTTATGACACTCCTGGTTTTAACTTATTTCATATGGAAATAAGGAATCACGGAAATTTATGGAAAAGCAATTATTTGGCAGAGCACCTCCACAATAAGTATAAGATCTAAATATATTGACAGATATAACACAAATATTTACCAAGTGACACCTTGGGAAGTGCCATGGAGAAACGCTTGAGTAGTTTTAAAATTTTCTTTGATAAATGAGGAGCAAAGATTATTGTTTTGGATTATATGTTATTTATTGTTAATATTAAAGATAATTTGGTGATGAGATTCAGACAAATGGGGTTGAAAGGTGCAAGACATGAAACTTGCAGCAGCTTTGCTTTCAGAATATTTTTCCTAAGTGTATTTTTACAGTGGACCAGTTTCATATGCTGTCAGAGAATAGCTACTTCTGTTGTCTTTTAGGGAAGGCTTTCCAGAGAAACTGCTTTTAAGCTTTAAAATGTGTGGACAGTGAAAAGATGAAATGTCTGTATGATGCAATAAGGTTTCAGATTAGAGAAAGATGTTGTCAATCACAGTGGCTGGCCTGCTTTGGGATTAATCAGGCTGGTTAGGTTTGAATTTAACTGACATTTTGACTGTTACATATTTTAGAAAACAAGTACATGTCTGCTTAGCAATTCCTATAAACACCTATTTGACTTTTGTGCCACAGACACAACAGTATTTGTTTATGTTTCTATTATAATAATAATATGCTGGTGATACCAGCTTATAAAATTCTAATGGTTCATTTTAATCTGTAAGATTTTTGTATATTCCCACTAAGTGATATATATAAAAGTGTCCCTGAATACCTAAAAAACAATTTTTCAAATCATTACATTAAGGTATTTGGAACTATTTGTCTGAAGACTAACACTATATGTGTCAAATAAAGATCACCTAGCACAGATTCTTTTAACCTGCTGATGGAAATTCTATGAAATAAATGTATATTTAAATGGAACTATCATCACACATGCAGGTTACAAAAAGTTTGGCAGATTAGCATGATGCACTAGAAAACTATGACTTTATAAAGGCAGATTAACTGTTTGAATTTTGGTTGTAACTTGTTTCCATTTTACCAAATGGTGATACATTGTATTTTGGTGGGGGAACCTCACTCACTACTTTTTAGATTTAGGTGGAAACCTTACACGATTTTATGATTATCCTTCCAAGATAAGTGCAGATTAGAATTTCTACGCACAACTGGGTGGAGAGAGACTATCTTTTTGTTCATACTTCTACATCATTCTCCAGTTGTGCCTTGGTTTGCTTAAAAAATTTCAAAAACTTAAAACCTACATTAAATTTAATTTTCAGAAAACTAGATTAAAGATAATTAATAAAAAGAGTAATTTAACTTTTTAAAAGTTTGTAATTTAACTTTTTTATTTTTAATTTTTATTTATTTATTTTTTTGCTTTATGTGGGCCTCTCATTGTTGTGGCCTCTCCTGTTGCAGAGCACAGGCTCTGGATGCGCAGGCTCAGAGGCCATGGCTCACGGGCCCAATCACTCCATGGCATGTGGGATCCTCCCGGACCGGGGCACGAACCCGTGTCACCTGCATCGGCAAGTGGACTCTCAACAACTGTGCCACCAGGAAAGCCCAACTTTTTTAAATTATAAAAGTTATTTCTCACTTGTCAACAAGAGTACAGATAATTTAAAATGGTGAACTCATTGGTTTTAAAATTTGACTGAACTAAAGAGAATTTAGAAGAAATCTAATTTCTTTTTCATTCAAAGTATATATGTTTCATTCTCCTCTGAAATATTGCTAAAACTCTCCTTTCTTCAGTGTCTTTGATGGGTTTTATTTATAACAAAGATAAATGCTCATATAAAGGGCATGCTATATGTAACCATTTTTATAGTTTGATATATTTCATTTTAGGTTGATGTTAAATGGAGTTCAACCTAAAATATTTATGATTTAAAAACTATACTGGGTTTGATAAAATATAAATTTCTAGCTTTATTTTTAGAAGAGGACCTGAATAAAGGGAGGAAGAGTATATTTTGCCATGCTGCACTGTTAACCCACTGACAAAGATGGGTTAGAAGCTGTTGACAACACAGAAAGAGAGTAATGAAGTTTGTTTTGCTTCTTTTGCAAATAAACAATGAAGCAGAGAATGCTGAGAAACCATGGGAAAATATTTTTTAAAGTTTATTCTGTTACTTACTCAATTGGGAAAGAACAGAGTGGAATTATAAAGTGACACACGATGAAAGTATCCAGAGAAATACATGTGCAGAGGAAAAGAAATTACCTAGGATGTCTATGCTCTCTGGTGATAGAAACCTCAAAGGAAATACCCTCTTCAATTTGGGAAAGAGCATCACAATATATGTTTGGTATCTTTCTGAGATTTCAGCTTTCTTATGTTAAGGGAATGAAATATAATAACACACAGCTGTAAAAAGAAAGATTGTATTTAAATTTTATATCAACTGCCATATTGTTTAATACAAGTCATTTGTCAGTGTATGTCTTTGAGACAATGAGCAACTATTAACATATTGAATATATTAACACCGGCTCCAAAAGTCAGATTTTTGAGGATTTCTTTAACTTCATGGACACAGGGCCTGGCACTAAGGCAGCTGGGTCAAGTTGGTACTGCCTATTGTGCCTGGGACAATGTGAGGTGGTTTCTCATCCTTCATCTCATGTGTAACATCCTATCATAACTTGATGAAACAAGTTATTTCTTCCCTCAAATTACAGCTGAAGAAATTTAGAGAGGTGGTGATAATTTACCCCAGAGCACACAGCTGGGTAATCTGACAGTGAATTCAAGTATGTCTCTCCAAACAGAGTGAATATGACTTACAGAAGAGAATATTATAAAATAAAATGGGCAGCTAAAAATAAAACATGAAAAGCCAGATTCTATGGATGGAGGTGTCATATCTCTAAAGGACAGTTTTCTAAAGTCAGACACAGCACAGGTGACTCCTCTTTGCCGAGACACAGCCCTACCTGCAACAAGTTGCTTTTCTGTGTGTTCCTTCACTCCATTGTCAGTCCTAAATGAAACACTCCACCACCTCTTGTCAAGAGGCATTAGATTATATTTTTGATCTCTTTGTTCAATCAGTTTAAAAGACAAGATTTCAGAAACAGTTTCTATTGACTGGAAGCTGAAACCTTCTGCCTTGATTTCGGACCCTTAGCAATTTGGTTCCACTTATTTTTGTTTTATTTATTTATTTATTTTTTTGCGGTATGCGGGCCTCTCACTGTTGTGGCCTCTCCCATTGCGGAGCACAGGCTGTGGACGCGCAGGCTCAGCGGCCATGGCTCACGGGCCCAGCCGCTCCGCGGCATGTGGGATCCTCCCAGACCAGGGCACGAACCCGTGTCTCCTGCATCGGCAGGCGGACCCTCAAACACTGCGCCACCAGGGAAGCCCGGTTCCACTTATTTTTGTAACTGCACTTCCCAGTGCTCTGCTCACCAACAATCTACCACTCATTTCCTGACTAACTCCTATTAGTATCAGATTCATTTCCACATTGATGTTTCCATTCCCCCTGTTAAGCTCATTGCCCACATGTGCTCCAGGTTCTAACCGCTTTAAGAAGCAGAAAGCAGGTGCTTAGTTTACTTGGCAGTTGGGATATTGGTAGACATATTCTCAAGCACAACTTCAGCATCTAAAAATATTTACCCATCAATCAACAAGAGTAGAAAAAACTCCTCTATTTAACAGCACTAATTTAAATATATAAATTTAATATGAGAATTCTTTTTAATTTATTTTTTATTGAAGTATAGTTGATTTACAATGTTGTGTTAATTGAGAATATTTTATATTAGTGACACGAAAAATATTTATATATTCTTTCTTGAGTTCACTTCCTAGCACCTCACCCACTAATATCTCACTAATATCTAAAATCCCCCAACTCAGAACTCTCCTCCATGGGGACCATAAGAATTAGACTATGGTGTGGCATAATATAATAGTAAAAGCTAGACATTTGTCTTAATAAATATGTAGCAATAGGGACTTCCCCAGTGGCCCAGTGGTTAAGAATCCACCTGCCAGTGCAGGGACACGGGTTCAATCCTTGGTCCAGGAAGATCCCACATATTGTGGAGCAGCTAAGCCCGTGCACCACAGCTACTAAGCCTGAGCTCTAGAGCCCTTGAGCCACAACTACTGAGCCAGTGTGCCACAACTACTGAAGCCCACCTGCCTAGAGCCTGTTCTCTGCAACAAGAGCAGCCACCACAATGAGAAGCCTACACACTGCAACAAAGAATAGCCCCTGCACAGCAACGAAGACCCAACACAGCCAAAAAATATATATATATAAATAAATTTATAAAATAAAATAAAACACAGCAATACTATAAGGATGAAGACAGTATGGGAACATCTGAATTAAAAGTGCTGATTTTTAGATGAGACAATTTTAACTAGCATCACAAGAAGAAAACAACAGGGTAATCTGTAGAAGATAGTGACAAACAATACTTTTAAAAAAATCCCACCATTTATTTAGTTGTTCATTTGTTTATTTATTTATTACATATTTAGCTGCACCCGTTCAGGTCTTAGTTGCAGCACATGGGATCTTTAGTTGTGGCATGCAGACTCTTAGTTGCAGCATGCATGTGGGATCTAGTTCCCTGACCAGGATTCAAACCCAGGCCCCCAGCATTGGGAGCGCAGAGTCTTAACCACAGGACCACCAGGGAAATCTCCAAACAATACTTATCTTGAATGGATTAAATTGGAAAATAAATTAAAGAGTAATTGACAACAACATTTTACCAAAAAGTTTGTAAAATGTTTTATTTTTTAAACCACACAATGGCAGTGCAAATGACAAGTGAGTTAGACTTAAAATTTATATTAGTACTAATAAAAACTAACATTCAATGGATATGATGTTCCAGGACCATTGTTTACTTTAACTATCATATTTTACATTAACTATCATAATTTGTTTTGACTGTAATCCCAAGATGTAGGTATATCCCCATTTTACTCATCATAAAACTGAGGCAACAAAGTCCAAAGCTACACAGCTAGAATGTGTCCAAGCTAGGAATTAAATCCACGTCTGTCTGAGTCTAAAGCTGATTGCTTAGTGTTCATAGACAAAACCCAATTATAAAATTCTATTGAGAAGAAACTCACCAAATTGGAGAACTTTATTTCCTCTCCTGGGTTACATTTCAGTACACTTCCTCTCTGTACATCTTATAATAAGAGGCAACATGTTAGAGGTGTTTTTAAATGCATGATGTAGCCTCAGCCCATTTTAATCTATAAAATAGAGAATTTTATTTAATTAATGAGATGGAACCTGTTATGAACTGACTTTAAATCTTCTTAGTGTCTCACTACAGAAACTTTTTCACATCAGGGAAAGAAATTAATTTTATCCAGGGAATGAAATTAATTTTATCCAGGGAACACATACATGATACTGAGCACTAAGAATTTCTGTGTGCCTAATTTAAGAATTTTGGACCAATGTTGGGAGGGGAACATTGAAGGATGTATCTCCAGGAAGGGAAATTAGAAAGTGTTTTTCAGTTGGTTGGTTGGTTGGTTTGCCTGGTTTTTTGTTCTGTTTTAATTTGTTTAATTTTTTAGAGTTGAAAATACAGAGTCTCTATCACATATTAGGAAATCAAACTCTCTGGCTACTATTGGTTGTGCTGTTTGTCTGATAATATTTGGGCCAGTTGGGTTGGGTATTGTATAGGCAACAAGCTACCTCTGCTTGTTTTTTCCAGGAAGTGGTCTTGCTGTCTAAACAAAGCATCAGTTAATCAATGTTTTGGCAGGATTCAGATTTGTACCCCAGTCATCAGGTTGGGTGGCCATGCCAGAATTTTTCACTTCATGAGTTTCAGATCAATCAATTGATTTTAGTTGCTAGTTTTATTCTGTTATATACTATGAAAGGCCATTTCTGAAGAGCCCCAATATAAGCTTTCTGCACTAGGACCTTTGTTTTTTTAGAGCCAGGGGAATTATGTGAGAGTTTAATAAAATTTATAAAAATTTAGATAAATCCAATTCTCAAAAAGATATTATTTAAAGTTCAGATAAAGTTCTTTCCTCCATTCAGAAAATTCGTGTTGACCACCAACATGGCAGCACTGGCACTCAAAACTGTGTATTAGTAGATATTGCTGCATTACAAACACCACAAAATTTCAGTATATACAACAATAAGAATGTGTTTCACTCAGTGTCCATAAGCTGTCTGCATGTGGGCTACTCTGGTGGGCATGGCTGGGTTTACCCCATTGTGTCCACATGTCTCTCATCTTCCTTGGCCCAGAGGGCTACTCAGGCCGTATTCTTCTCATGGAAATGGCAGAAGCATAAGAGGAGGTAAGCACATTGCATGCCTTTCTTACTATATTACCACCATATCACATTGGCCAAAGCAAGTCACATGGCCAGGGCCATAGTCAAAAGATGGAGAAGTATACTCTGTCCTCTACACTATGGCAAAAATATGGATGTATAATGCTACTACAGGTAAGTGAAGATTGAATACATAACTTGAGAGAGATGAAATTTCTACAAAATAAAAATAACTTTGTTGGAGAGAATAAAGATCCTCAACCTTCATCATCATAAATTTGTTTGTAATCAACTGTTTTTTATCACTCATTTCCTGTTCATTCCAACACCTGGCTCTTTCTCCTAGAATGTTTTGCTTTCTCTTTTTAACCTGATATATTTTTACTCATTTTTTTATGCTCAACATATGCATCATCCTTTATTAGCAAGTAAATTCTGACCGTTCTGGTTGAGGCCAAGTACACGTGCATGCTCCCCAGCATGGCACTTACCATGCTGCACTGTGATGATACATATGTCAGACTCCCTAGAAGGCTGAGAGCTCCTTTAAATTTTTTTATTCTAACATTGCATCTAGGATGTAGCAAGAGCTCATTATACATTTATTGAATAAAGACAAAAAATGAAAACAAAACAAGAAAAGACAAAACGAGTCTTGCCTTCAAACTTCTGTCCTATGCTCTAAAAATACATATTTTCTCAATAGTTTTATGCAAGTGAATTTGATTTAAGAAACTTATATTATTCCTGAAATGAAGTAACATAACTATTACATTCAATTTACTGTTATCACCTTTTAAACAATGCAACATGTATTTATTCTCTAAAACTAATTGCATTTTTGTTTTACATACAACAATGTGTAAGAGATCAATAGGAGTAGGCATTACATAAACAAGTTTGGGCTTGGTTACTAATCATATGCAAACAACTGAATTGCTACACTGGAAAGAAAATACAACATTTAATTATTATGAGTGGCTGTTAAGGACTATTTGATAATATCAGGCATCACTCTTTTAAATTATAAAATGTGAATCATTGAAGCAATTAAATCAAAGTACTCAAAACTTATTAAAGAAGTATGAAAACAAACCTTAGAATGACTCTATCAACTAAGTTTCTTTTATTCAGTAAAACAAAACAAAACAAAACCTGATATTAAAACTAGCAATAAGCATAGATTTCCCAGCTAGGAATAATTTTCAAAAATAGTTATCTAAATCAGGATTACATTAATATTGAGTCCCAGAGATCTACTAAAATATGAATCATGGGAGGGAAGTAATGGCACCGGGTGTGAACGTAGGTCTGCAGACGTTCAAGATCGTGGAAGAGTAAGACAGAAGATAACGTCCTCACTACAAATACATCACAAACACATCTACATGTTGAACAACACCTATAGAACACCAACTGAACACTGGCAGAATACTTCAGACTTCCCAAAAGATATATATATTTTTTTCCCTTTTCTCTTTTTGTGAGTGTGAATGTCTATGCTTCTTTGTGTGATTTTGTCTGTATAGCTTTGCTTTTACCATTTGTCCTAATGATAGGTCTGTCCATCTTTTTCTTTGTTAGTTTTTTTACTATAGTTTTTTTTTGTGTGTGTGTGGTACACGGGCGTCTCACTGTTGTGGCCTCTCCCATTGCGGAGCACAGGCTCTGGACGTGCAAGCTCAGCAGCCATGGCTCACGGGCCCAGCAGCTCCGCGGCATGTGGGATCTTCCCAGACCGGGGCACGAACCCGTGTCCCCTGCATCGGTAGGCGGATTCTCAACCACTGTGCCACCAGGGAAGCCCTTTACTATAGTTTTTAGTGCTTGTTATCATTGATGGATTTGGTTTTCTGTTTAGTTGCTCTCTTCCTCCTTTCTTTTTTATTACTGCTTAATTTTCTTTTAAATAATTATTTTATTTTTTATTTTAATAACTTTTATTTTATTACTTTCTGTCCTTCTTTTTCTTTCTTTCTTTCATTCTTTTTCTTTTTTTCTCTCTTTTCTTCTGAGCCTTGTGGCTGACAGGGTCTTGGTCCTCCAGCCGTGTCAGGTCTGTGCCACTGAGGTGGGAGAGGTGACTTCAGGATATTGGACCACCAGACACTTCCAAGTTCCAGGTAATATCAAATGGCTAATGCTAGTCCAGAGATTTCCATCTCAATGCTAAGACCCAGCTCCACTCAACGATCAGCAAGCTACAGTGCTGGACACCCTATGCCAAACAAATAACAACACTGGAACAAAACCACACCAATTAGCAGAGAGGCTGCCTAAAATCATAATAAGGTCATAGACACCCCAACACACATCACCAGACGTGGTCCTGTCCACCAGAAAGACATGATCCAGCCTCATCCACCAAAACACAGGCACTAGTCCCCTCTACCAGGAAACCTACACAACCCACTGAACCAACCTTACCACTGGGGACAGACACCAAAAACAGTTGGAACTACGAACTTGCAGCCTGCAAAAAGGAGACTCCATACACAGTACATTGAGCAAGATGAGAAGATAGAGAAACATACAGCAGAAGAAGGAGCAAGGAAAAACCCACGAGACCAAACAAATGAAGAGGAAATAGACAGTCTACCTGAAAAAGAATTCAGAGTAATGATAGTAAAGATGATCCAAAATCTTGGAAATAGAGTGGAGAAAATACAAGAAACATTTAATAAGGACCTAGAAGAACTAGAGAACAAACAAATAATGATGAACAACACAATAAATGAAATTTAAAATTCTCTAAAAGGAATCAATAGCAGAATAGCTGAGGCAGAAGAATGGATAAGTGAACTGGAAGATAAAATAGTGGAAATAACTACTGCAGAGCAGAATAAGGAAAAAAGAATGAAAAGAATTGAGGACAATCTCAGAGACCTCTGGGACAACATGAAATGCACCAAGATTCGAATTATAGGTGTCCCAGAAGAAGAAGAGAAAAAAAAGGGACTGAGAAAATATTTGAAGAGATTATAGTTGATAACTTCTCTAATATGGGAAAGGAAATAGTCAAATCCAGGAAGTGCAGAGAGTCCCATAGAGAATAAATCCAAGGAGACACATGTCAAGACATATTAATCAAACTATCAAAATTAAATACAAAGACAAAATATTAAAAGCAACAAATGAAAAATAACAAATAACATACAAGGGAATCTCCATAAGGTTAACAGCTGATCATTCAGCAGAAACTCTGCAAGCCAAAAGGGAGAGACAGAACATATTTAATGTGATGAAAGAGAACAAGCTACAACAAAGATTACTCTACCCCACAAGGATCTCATTCAGATTCAACAGAGAAATTAAAACCTTTAGAGACAACCAAAAGCTAAGAGAATTCAGCAGCACCAAACCAGCTTTACAACAAATGCTAAAAGAACTTCTCTAGGCAGGAAAAACAAGAAAAGGAAAAGATCTACAATAACAAACCAAAAACAATTAAGAAAAAGGTAATAGGAATATACATATAGATAACTACATTAAATGTAAATGGATTAAATGCTCCAAGCAAAAGACATAGACTGGCGGAAAGGATACAAAAACAAGACCCACATATATGCTGTCTACAAGAGACCCACTTCAGACCTAGAGATACTTACAGTCTGAAAGTGAGGGGATGGAAATAGATTTTCCATGCAAATGGAAATCAAAACAAAGCTGGAGTAGCAATTCTCAGATCAGGCAAAGTAGACTTTCAAATAAAGACTATTACAAGACACAAATAAGGACACTAAACAATGATCAAGGGATCAATCCAAGAAGAAGATATAACAATTGTAAATATTTATGCATGTAACAGAGTAGGACCTCAATACATAAGGCAAATGTTAACAGACATAAAAGAGGAAATCGACGGTAACACAATCATAGTAGGGAACTTTAACACCTCACTTTCACCAAAACAACAGAATACCTTTTCTTCTCAAGTGCTCATGGGAAATTATCCAGGATAGATCATATCTTGGGTCACAAATCAAGCCTTGGTAAATTTAAGAAAAATGAAATTGTATCAAGTATCTTTTGAAACCACAACACTATGATGCCAGATATCAATTACAGGAAAAAAATCTGTAAAATATACAAACACATAGAGGCTATACAATACACTACTAAATAACCAAGAGATCACTGAAGAAATAAAAGAGGAAATCAAAAAATACATAGAAAAAAATGCCAATGAAAACATGATGACACAAAACTTATGGGATGCAGCAAAAACAGTTCTAAGAGGGAAGTTTATAGCAATACAATCCTCCCTCAAGAAACATCTCAAATAAACAACCTAACCTTACACCTAAAGCAATTAGAGAAAGAAGAAAAATAAAATCCAGAAGTTAGCAGAAGGAAAGAAATCATAAAGAGCAGATTGGAAATAAATGAAACAGAAATGAAGGAAAGAATAGCAAAGATCAATAGAACTAAAAGCTCTTTCTTTCAGAAGATAAACAAAATTGATAAACCATTAGCCAGACTCATCAAGAAAAAAAAAGGAGAAGACTCATATCAATAAAATAGAAATGAAAAAGGAGAAGTAACAACTGACATTGCAGAAATGCAAAGGATCATGAGAGATTACTACAAGCAACTATATGCCAACAAAACACACAACTTGGAAGAAATGGACAAATTCTTAGAAAAGTACAACCTTCTGAGACAGAACCAGAAAGAAATAGAAAATATAAACAGACCAATATCAAGCATGGAAATTGAAACTATGATTAAAAAACTAAAAGTAGAACCACCATAAGACCCAGCAATCCCACTACTGGGTATATACACTGAGAAAACTGTAATTCAAAAAGAGTCTTGTACCACAATATTCATTACATCTCTGTTTACAATAGGCAGGACATGGAAACAACCTAAGTTGCTTTATCCATTCATTGACAGATGAATGGATAAAGAAAATGTGGCACGTATATACAATGGAGTATTTCTCAAACATAAAAAGAAACAAAATTGAGTTATTTGTAGTGAGGTGGATGGACCTAGAGTCTGTCCTACAGAGTGAAGTAAGTCAAAAACTGCAAAACAAATACCATATGCTCACACATATATATGGAATCTGAAAAAAAAAAAAAAAAGAAATGGTTCTGAAGAGCCTAGGGGCTGGGCAGGAATAAAGAAGCAGATGTAGAGAATGGACTGGAGGGCATGGGCATGAGGAAGGGTAAGCTGTGACAAAGTGAGAGAGTGGCATGTACATATATACACTACCAAATGTAAGATAGATAGCTAGAGGGAAACAGCCACATAGCACAGGGAGTTCAGCTCAGTGCTACGTGACCACCTATAGGGGTGGGATAGTGAGGGTAGGAGGGAGATGCAAGGTGGAAGAGATATGGGGATTTGGTATATGTATAGCTGATTCACTTTTTTCTAAAGCAGAAACTAACACACCATTGTAAAGCAGTTATAGTTCAATAAATATGTTAAAAATAAATAAAATTTATATGGAGAAAAAAATAATTTAAAAAATTAAAAATAAATAAAAATACTTTCACAGCACCATCCAGATATGTTTGACCAAATACCGGGATACTGTGGCTTAGCCAAATTGACACATACAATTAACCCTCACAATATCTGAGCCATAAAAATTAAATACCATTGGCCACATTGGGAGAGAAAATTATGCTGAATAGGAAGAAAAGATTTGTTAGAAAATGCTTAACATTACAGAACAAAACTTTAACCATGGTGATGCCTCTGATTTATCATAATTAAAACTATGTCTTAGGTATTATATTTAAATTGTTCTTTTCTCCTAAGAATCTTGAATTTACCCCAGTGTAGTCATACCATATGTGTATTGATCTTTGTTTTAAAGGTCATTAAAATGAGTACATTGCTTATAAAAAAAAATATGAATCATGTAATTTAAAAACATATATGTAACCTTAAAGATTTTCAGTAGTTTAGCAATCTTAGCTTCATGTTCTGTGTCATAGCTTCTCATTAAGAATTTGAAAAATATTTATTACTTTAATCATTATAGTAATCAAATAATAACTTTAAAATTATCCATTTCATTTAATGACGTTATCAAGAAATGCACATTGTCATTCAAGTAATTCTATGAAGATTATTTCTGTTCAATTATTTTGAAGTAATAAAATTTTAAAAATCTATACCAAGAGTATACATGTGTGAAAAATAACTCAAAATATAAGTGAGTTTTTTATCAGAATTTGATTCCTTTCATCACATTCCAATTTTGTTTTATAAATTGATTTAATTTGGAATTTAGCATGGTGTATGTGGTACATCTTTCAAGTAATAAAAGGTGTGAGTATGTAATACAATTAAATGAGTATATATGAATTGTTTCACATTAATACTGTTCATATAACTTTTGTTGAATATATTAGGTTGAACCATATGAAGTTGACAGTATCTGTTGAGATTTTCACCTACAACAATGACAATTTTACATGGTTTAACCTATAAATATGTGTATTATTAGCAGAACACTATACATGTATGTATAGCCATACAGGAATGTTACTGTTTCATTTTCTAGTTATTACCAATATCAGGATTTTTAAGTTATTATAAATTTTATAAGCTTTAAAAATATATGCATCAACAGGCAATCAAAGAAAATAAACTATAAATGCATGCAAGAGGTGCTACTCTAAATCTAATATTCAGAGAAAGACAAATTTTAAAAAATGATAAATCATTTTTATTTGTCTTTCACATCAACAAAAATTGCAAATAGCTTTTACTATTCATAATGTAGGAAAAGTAATATTCCTTTTCTTCAATTGTGGAGGTACAAATTTATATAACCATTTTAAAGAGTTGTTTGGCAACATTTATTAAAATTTAATATTGTGCATACCCTAGGCATATATATACCTAGATATATCTATTCCATAACTTTTATTAAGGTGAAAGTGCAATTGGACACTTTTTTGGAAAAATAAAATTTGTGTATATGTATATACATACAAAAATCAGAAGAATGCAAAAACTGTTAAAACTAATGTTCTATGGCATTCGCATAGGGAAGAAATTTTCTTTTTTAAATTATATATTCCAACCAAAAGAGAAAATATTTGGATCATTTAGCTTCTTACTTTTTTGTGTATGTTTAAAAAACATTGTCTATATTGAAATTGCTTTAGAACATTAAAAAAAGTTACCCATCTACCAGTTCCATAGGAAAAAAGGGAAAAGAAGGGTATATATTTTGTGACTATATAATTGCAGTAACAGTATGGACTGAGCTTCCATTATCTGATGTGTTGAACTTGTTTCTCCTCTCTCAGTTTTATTCAGTTGAACATATTCAGGTAGATACAACCACTAATTACTTATATTTGTTCTCCTGCTGGCTGTATTGATAAAATCAAACAAAGGCACTCAAACACACATACACACACACACACACACACACACACACTTGGAATGCATACTTTGTCACAGAATTGTTTAGCACAGAAATAGGAATTTATTTTGATTTATTTTAACTCCACAATTTTAAAAATCCCAATAAATTTTTTTTAAAGTCTGAAACATTTATATTAACATATATCCATAAAAATAACCCAAAGAAAGTTTAGTATTAGTTGGTTTTTTGTTTCTTTGTTTTTTTATACTGAAGGTTCTTATTAGTCATCAATTTTATACACATCAGCGTATACATGTCAATCCCAATCGTCCAATTCAGCACACCACCATCACCACCCCACAACAGTTTTACCCCCTTGGTGTCCATACATTTGTTCTCTACATCTGTGTCTCAACTTCTGCCCTGCAAACCAGTTCCTCTGTACCATTTTTCTAGGTTCCATATACATGTGTTAACATACGATATTTGTTTTTCTCTTTCTAACTTACTTCACTCTGTATGACAGTCTCTAGATTCATCCATGTCTCAACAAATGATTCAATTTTTTTCCTTTTTAGTTGTGGTACACCACAACTTCTTTATCTATTCATCTGTCGATGGGCATTTAGGTTGCTTCCATGACAGGGCTATTGTAAATAGTGCTGCAATGAACATTGGGGTGCATGTGTCTTTTTGAATTATGATTTTCTCTGGGTATATGCCCAGTAGTGGGATTGCTGAATCATATGGTAATTCTATTTTTAGTTTTCTAAGGAACCTCCATACCATTCTCCATAGTGGCTGTATCAGTTTATATTCCCACAAACAGTGCAAGAGGGTTCCCTTTTCTCCACACCCTCTCCAGCATTTGTTGTTTGTACATTTTCTGATGATGCCTATTCTAACCGGTGTGAGGTGATACCACATTGTATTTTTGATTTGAGTATCTCTAATAATTAGTGATGTTGAGCAGCTTTTCATGTGCTTCTTGGCCATCTGTATGTCTTCTTTGGAGAAATGTCTATTTAGGTCTTCTGCCCATTTTTGGATTGGGTTGTTTGTTTCTTTCATATTGAGCTGCATGAGCTGTTTATATGTTTTGGAGATTAATCCTTTGTCCATTGATTCATTTGAGAATATTTTCTCCCATTCTGAGGGTTGGCTTTTCATCTTGTTTATGGTTTCTTTAGCTGTGCAAAAGCTTTGAAGTTCCATTAGGTCCCATTTGTTTATTTTTGTTTTTATTTCCATTACTCTAGGAAGTGGATCAAAAAAGGTCTTGCTGTGATATATGTCAAAGAGTATTCCTCCTATGTTTTCCTCTATGAGTTTTATAGTGTCCAGTCTTACATTTAGGTCTCTAATCCATTTTGAGTTTATTTTTGTGTATTGTGTTAGGGAGTATTCTAATTTCATTCTTTTAACTGTAGCTGTCCAGTTTTCCCAGCACTACTTATTGAAGAGACTGTCTTTCCTCCATTATATATCTTTGCCTCCTTTTCCATAGATTAGTTGACCATAGGTGCATGGGTTTATCTCTGGGCTTTCTATCTTGTTCCATTGACCTATGTTTCTGTTTTTGTGCCAGTACCATATTGTCTTGATTACTGTAGCTTTGTAGTATAGTCTGAAGTCAGGGAGCCTGATTCCTCCAGCTCCGCTTTTTCCCCTCAAGACTGCTTTTGCTATTCAGGGTCTTTTGCGTCTCCATACAAATTTTACGATGATTTGTTCTAGTTCCATAAAAAATGCCGTTGGTAATTTCATAGGGATTGCATTGAATCTGTAGATTGCTTTTGGTAGTATAGCCATTTTCACAATATTAATTCTTCCAATCCAAGAACATGGTATATCTCTCCATCTGTTGGTATCACCCTTAATTTCTTTCATCAGTGTCTTATAGTTTTCTGCATACAGGTCTTTTGTTTCCCTAGGTAGGTTTATTTCTAGGGATTTTATTCTTTTTTTATGCAATGGTAAATGGGAGTGTTTCCATAATTTCTCTTTCAGATTTTTCATCATTAGTGTATAGGAATACCAGAGATTTCTGTGCATTAATTTTGTATCCTGCAACTTTACCAAATTCATTGATTAGCTCTGGTTGTTTTCTGTGGCATTTTTAGGATTCTCTATGTATAGTACCAATTCATCTTCAAACAGTGATGGTTCTCCTTCTTCTTTTGCAACTTGTATTCCTTTTATTTCTTTTTCTTCTCTGATTTCCATGGCTAGGACTTCCAAAACTATGTTGAATAATAATGGTGAGAGTGGACATCCTTGTTTCATTCCTGATCTTAGAGGAAATGCTTTCAGTTTTTCACCATTGAGAATTGTTTGCTGTGGGTTTGTCATATATGGCCTTTATTATGTTGAGGTATGTTCCCTCTATGCCCACTTTCTGGAGAGTTTTTATCATAAATTGGTGTTGAAATTTGCCAAAAGCTTTTTCTGCATCTATTGAGATGATCATATGGTTTTTATTCCTCAGTTTCTTAATATGGTGTATCATATTGATTGATTTGCATATATTGAAGAATCCTTGCATCACTGGGATAAATCCCACTTGATCATGGTGTATGATCCTTTTAATGTGTTTTTGGATTATGTTTGCTGGTATTTGGTTGAGGATTTTTGCAACTATATTCATCAGTGATATTGGTCTCTAATTTTCTTTTTTTTGTAGTGTCTTTGTCTGGTTTTGATACCAGGGCAATGGTGGCCTCAAAGAATGTGTTCAGGAGTGTTCCTTCCTCTGAATTTTATGGAAGAATTTGAGAAGGGAGGGTTTTAGCTCTTCTCTAAATGTTTGATAGAATTCACCTATGAAGCCTTCTGGTCCTGGACTTTTGTTCATTGGAAGATTATTTTTTTTTAACATCTTTATTTGAGTATAACTGTTTTACAATAGTGTGTTAGATTCTCCTTTACAACAAAGTGAATCAGTTATACGTATACATATGTTCCCATAACTCATCCCTCTTGTGTCACCCTCCCTCCCACCCTCCCTATCCCACCCCTCTAGGTGGTCACACAGCACAGAGGTGAACTCCCTGTGCTATGCTGCAGCTTCCCACTAGTTATCTAATTTACATTTGGTAGTATGTATATGTCCCTGCCACTCTCTCACATCGTCACAGCTTACCCTTCCCCCTCCCCATATCCTCAAGTCCATGCTCTAGTAGGTCTGTGTTTTATTCCCATCCTACAACTAAACTCTTCATGACTTTTTTTTTTTTTTTTAGATTCCATATATATGTGTTAGCATACGATATTTGTTTTTCTCCTTCTGACTTACTCCACTCTGTATGACAGACTCCAGGTCTATCCACCTCATTACAAATAACTCAGTTTCATTTCTTTTTATGGCTGAGTAATATTCCATTGCATATATGTGCCACATCTTCCTTATCCATTCATCTGTTGATGGACACTTAGGTTGCTTCCATGTCCTGGCTATCGTAAATAGAGCTGCGATAAACATTTTGGTACATGACTCTTTTTGAATTATGGTTTTCTCAGGGTATATGCCCAGTAGTGGGATTGCTGGGTCATATGGTAGTTCTATTTGTAGCTTTTTAAGGAACCTCCAAACTGTTCTCCATAGTGGCTGTATCATTTTACATTCCCACCAACAGTGCAAGAGTGTTCCCTTTTCTCCACACCCTCTCCAGCATTTATTGTTTCTAGAGCTTTGATGATGGCCAATCTGGCCAGTGTGAGATGATATCTCATTGTAGTTTTGATTTGCATTTCTCTAATGATTAATTATGTTGAGCATTCTTTCATGTGTTTGTTGGCTATCTGTATATCTTCTTTGGAGAAATGTCTATTTAGTTCTTCTGTCCATTTTTGGATTGGGTTGTTTGTTTTTTTGTTATTGAGCTGCATGAGTTGCTTATAAATTTTGGATATTAATCCTTTGTCAGTTGCTTCATTTGCAAATATTTTCTCCCATTCTGAGGGTTGTCTTTTGGTCTTGTTTATGGTTTCCTTTGCTGTGCAAAAGCTTTTAAGTTTCATTAGATCCCATTTGTTTATTTTTGTTTTTATTTCCATTTCTCTAGGAGATAGGTCAAAAAGGATCTTGCTGTGATTGATGTCATAGAGTGTTCTGCCTATGTTTTCCTCTAAGAGTGTGATAGTGTCTGGCCTTACGTTTAGGTCTTTAACCCATTTTGAGTTTATTTTTGTGTATGGTGTTAGGGAGTGTTCTAATTTCATTCTTTTACATGTAGCTGTCCAGTTTTCCCAGCACCACTTATTGAAGAGGCTGTCTTTTCTCCACTGTGTTTCCTTCCCTCCTTTATCAAAGATAAGGTGACCATATGTGTGTGGGTTTATCTCTGGGCTTT
This sequence comes from Kogia breviceps, assembly GCF_026419965.1. Lineage (NCBI taxonomy): Eukaryota > Metazoa > Chordata > Mammalia > Artiodactyla > Physeteridae > Kogia > Kogia breviceps. The sequence goes on from NC_081319.1 coordinate 61,952,931, forward strand.
CTATCCTGTTCCATTGATCTATATTTCTGTTTTTGTGTCAGTACCATACTGTCTTGATTACTGTGGCCTTGTAGTATAGTCTGAAGTCAGGGAGCCTGATTCCTCCAGATCCATTTTTCGTTCTCAAGATTGCTTTGGCTATTCGGGGTCTTTTGTGTTTCCATACAAATTGTGAAATTTTTTGTTCTAGTTCTGTAAAAAATGCCAGTGGTAATTTGACAGGGATTGCATTGAATCTGTAGATTGCTTTGGGTAATAGAGTCATTTTCACTATGTTGATTCTTCCAATCCAAGAACATGGTATATTTCTCCACCTATTTGTATCATCTTTAATTTCTTTCATCAGTGTCTTATAGTTTTCTGCATACAAGTCTTTAGTCTCCTTAGGTAGGTTTATTCCTAGATATTTTATTCTTTTTGTTTCAATGGTAAATGGGAGTGTTTTCTTAATTTCATTCTCAGATTTTGCATCATTAGTGTATAAGAATGCCAGAGATTTCTGTGCATTAATTTTGTATCCTGCTACTTTACCAAATTCATTGATTAGTTCTAGTAGTTTTCTGGTAGCATCCTTAGGATTCTCTATGTATAGTATCATGTCATCTGCAAACAGTGACAGCTTTACTTCTTCTTTTCCTATTTGGATTCCTTTTATTTCTTTATTTTCTCTAATTGCTGTGGCTAGAACTTCCAAAACTATGTTGAATAAGAGTGGTGAGAGTGGGCAACCTTGCCTTGTTCCTGATCTTAGTGGAAATGGTTTCAGTTTTTCACCATTGAGAACAATGCTGGCTGTGGGTTTGTCATATATTGCCTTTATTATATTGAGGAAAGTTCCCTCTATGCCTACTTTCTGCAGGGTTTTTATCATAAATGGGTGTTGAATTTTGTCAAAAGCTTTCTCTGCATCTATTGAGATGATCATATGGTTTTTCTCCTTCAGTTTGTTGATATGGTGTATCACGTTGATTGATTTGTGTATATTGAGAAATCCTTGCATTCCTGGAATAAACCCCACTTGATCATGGTGTATGATCCTTTTAATGTGCTGTTGGATTCTGTTTGCTAGTATTTTGTTGAGGTTTTTTGCATCTATGTTCATCAGTGATATTGGCCTATAGTTTTCTTTCTTTGTGACGTCTTTGTCTGGTTTTGGTATCAGGGTGATGGTGGCCTCATAGAATGAGTTTGGGAGTGTTCCCCCCCTGCTATCTTTTGGAAGAGTTTGAGAAGGATAGGTGTTAGCTCTTCTCTAAATGTTTGATAGAATTCCCCTGTGAAGCCATCTGGTCCTGGGATTTTGTTTGTTGGAAGATTTTTAATCAGAGTTTCAATTTCAGTGCTTGTGATTGGTCTGTTCATATTTTCTAATTCTTCCTGGTTCAATCTTGGCAGGTTGTGCATTTCTAATAATTTGTCCATTTCTTCCAGGTTGTGCATTTTATTGGCATAGAGTTGCTTGTAGTAATCTCTAATAATCTTTTGTATTTCTGCAGAGTCAGTTGTTACATCTCCTTTTTCATGTCTAATTCTATTGATTTGAGTCTTCTCCCTTTTTTTCTTGATGAGTCTGGCTAATGGTTTATCAATTTTATTTATCTTCTCAAAGAACCAGCTTTTACTTTTATTGATCTTTGCTATTGTTTCCTTCATTTCTTTTTCATTTATTTCTGATTTGATCTTTATGATTTCTTTCCTTCTGCTAAATTTGGGATTTCTTTGTTCTTCCTTCTCTAATTGCTTTAGGTGCAAAGTTAAGTTGTTTATTCGAGATGCTTCCTGTTTCTTAAAGTATGATTGTATTGCTATAAACTTCCCTCTTAGAACTGCTTTTGCTGTATCCCATAGGTTTTGGGTTGTCGTGTCTCCATTGTCATTTGTTTCTAAGTACTTTTTGATTTCCTCTTTGATTTCTTCAGTGATCATTTCGTTATTAAGTAGTGTATTGTTTAGCCTCCATGTGTTTGTATTTTTTACAGGTCTTTTCCTGTAATTGACATCTAGTCTCATAGCATTGTGGTCAGAAAAGATACTTGATACGATTTCAATTTTCTTAAATTTGCCAAGGCTAGATTTGTGACCCAAGATATGATCTATCATGGAGAATGTTCCATGGGCACTTGAGAAAAATGTGTATTCTGTTGTTTTTGGATGGAATGTCCTATAAATATCAAGTAAATCCATCTTGTATAATGTATCATTTAAAGCTTGTGTTTCCTTATTTATTTTCATTTTGGATGATCTGTCCATTGGTGACAGTGGGGTGTTAAAGTCCCCTACTATGATTGTGTTACTGTCGATTTCCCCTTTTATGGCTGTTAGCATTTGCCTTATGTATTGAGGTGAGCCTATGTTGGGTGCATAAATATTTACAATTGTTATATCTTCTTCATGGATCGATCCTTTGATCATTATGTAGTGTCCTTCTTTGTCTCTTGTAATAGTTTTTATTTTAAAGTCTATTTTGTCTGATATGAGAATTGCTACTCCAGCTTTCTTCTGATTTCCATTTGCATGGAATATCTTTTTCCATCCCCTCACTTTCAGCCTGTAAGTGTCCCTAGGTCTGAAGTGGGTCTCTTGTAGATAGCATATATATGGATCCTGTTTTTGTATCCATTCAGCCAGTCTGTGTCTTTTGGTGGCAGCATTTAATCCATTTACATTTAAGGTAATTATTGATATGTGCATTCCTATTACCATTTACTTAATTGTTTCGGGTTGTTCTTGTAGGTCTTTTCCTTCTCTTATGTTTCTTGCTTAGAGAAGTTCCTTTAGCATTTGTTGTAAAGCTGGTTTGGTGGTGCTGAACTCTCTCAGCTTTTGCTTGTCTGTAAAGGTTTTAATTTCTCCATCAAATCTGAATGAGATCCTTGCTGGGTAGAGTCATCTTGGTTGTGGGTTTTTTTCCTTCATCACTTTAAATATGTCCTGCCACTCCCTTCTGGCTTGTAGAGTTTCTGCTGAAAGATCAGATGTTAGCCTTATGGGGATTCCCTTGTGTGTTATTTGTTGTTCTTCCCTTGCTGCTTTTAATATGTTTTCTTTGTATTTAATTTTTGACAGTTTGATTATTATGTGTCTCAGCGTGTTTATCCTTGGTTTTATCCTGTATAGGACTCTCTGTGCTTCCTTGACTTGGTTGACTATTTCCTTTCCTATATTAGGGAAGTTTTCAACTATAATCTCTTCAAATATTTTTTCAGTCCCTTTCTTTTTCTCTTCTTCTTCTGGGACCCCTATGATTCGAATGTTGGTGCGTTTAATGTTGTCCCAGAGATCTCTGAGACTGTCCTGAGTTCTTTTCATTCTTTTTTCTTTCTTCTGCTCGGCAGTAGTTATTTCCACTATTTTATCTTCCAGGTAACTTATCCGTCTTTCTGCCTCAGTTATTCTGCTACTGATCCCGTCTAGAGTATTTTTCATTTCATTTATTGTGTTGCTCATCGTTACTTGCTTCCTCTTTATTTCTTCTAGGTCCTTGTTAACTGTTTCTTGCAATTTGTCTATTCTACTTCCAAGATTTTGCATCATCTTCACCATCATTATTCTAAATTCTCTTTCAGGTAGACTGGCTATTACCTCTTCATTTGTTAGGTCTGGTGTGTTTTTATCTTGTTCCTTCATCTGCTGTGTGTTTTTCTGTCTTCACATTTTGCTTATCTTACTGTGTTTGGGGTCTCCCTTTTGCAGGCTGCAGGTTCGTAGTTCTATCTATTTTTGGTGGCTGTCCCCAGTGGCTGAGGTTGGTTCAGTGGGTTGAGCAGGTTTCCTGGTTCGGGGGACCAGTGCCCCTGTTCTGGTGGATGAGGCTGGATCCCGTCTCCCTGGTGGGCAGGTCCACATCTGGTGGCGTGTATGGGGATGTCGGTAGCCTTATTGTGATTCTAGGCAGCCTCTCTGCTAATGGATGGGGCTGTAGACCTGTCTCGCTCTTTGTTGGGTATAGGGTGTCCAGCACTGTTCGTTGCTGGTCCTTGAGTGAAGCTGGCTCTTGGTGTTGAGATGGAGATCTCTGGGAAATTTTCGCCATTTGATATTACGTGGAGGTGAGAGGTCTCTTGTGGACCAGTGTCCTGAGGTTAGTTCTCCCACCTCAGAGACACAGTCTTGACACCTGGCTGGAGTGCCAAGAGCCTTTAATCCACACGGCCAGGTACGTGGGGCGTTTCTTGCCTTTTGGGAGGTCTGAGGTCTTCTGCTAGCGTTCGGTGGGTGTTCTATAGGAGAAGTTCCACATGTAGATGTATTTCTGATGTATCTGTGAGGAGGAAGGTGATCCCTGCATCTTACTCTTCTGCCATCTTCTGTAATAATCCATTGGAAGATTTCTAAGCACAGTTTCAATTTCAGTGCTTGTGATTGGTCTGTTCATATTTTCCATTTCTTCCTGGTTCAGTCTTAGAAGGATATACCTTTCTAAGAATTTGTCCATTTCTTCCAGGTTGTCCATTTTATTGGTATACAGTTGCTTGTAGTAGTCTCTTAGGATGCTTTGTATTTCTGCGGTGTCTGTTGTAACTTCTCCTTTTTCATTTCTAATTTTATTGATTTGAGTCCTCTCTCTTTTTTTCTCGATGATTCTGGCTAATGGTTTATCAATTTTGTTTATCTTCTCAAAGAACCAGCTTTTACTTTTATTGATCCTTGCTATTGTTTTCTTTGTTTCTATTTCATTTATTTCTGCTCTAATGTTTATGATTTCTTTCCTTCTGCTAACTTTGGGTTTTATTTGTTCTTCTTCTCTAGTTTCCTTAGGTGTAAGGTTAGATAGTTTACTTGAGATTTTTCTTGTTTCTTGAGATAGGCTTGTATAGCTATAAACTTTCCTCTTAGAACTGCTTTTGCTGCATCCCATAGGTTTTAGATCGTCATGTTTTCATTGTCATTTGTCTCTAGGTTTTTTAAATTTTCTCTTTGATGTCTTAAGTGATCTCTTGGTTACTTAGTAAAGTATTCTTTAGCCTCCATTTGTTTGTGTTTTTTACGTTTTTTTCCCCATAATTCATTTCTAATTTCATAGCGTTGTGGTTAGAAAAGATGCTGGATATGATTTCAATTATCTTAAATTTACTGAGGCTTGATTTGTGACCCAAGATGTGATCTATCCTGGAGAATGTTCTGTGTGCACTTGAGAAGAAAGTGTAATCTGCTGCTTTTGTATGGAATGTCCTATAAATATTAATTAAATCTATGTGGTCTATTATATCATTTAAAGCTTCTTTATCCTTATTTATTTTCATTTTGGATAATCTATCCATTGGTGTAGGTGAGGTGTTAAACTCCCACACTATTATTGTGTTATTGTTGATTTCCTCTTTTATAGCTGTTAACAGTTGCCTTATGTATTGAGGTGGTCCTATGTTAGGTGCATATATATTTATAATTGTTATATCTTCTTCTTCGATTGATCCTTTGATCATTATGTAGTGTCTTTCTTGTCTCTTGTAACATTTTTTATTTTAAAATCTATTTTATCTGATTTGAGTATAGCTACTGGAGCTTTCTGTTGACTTCCATTTGCATGGAATATCTTTTTCCATTCCCTCACTTTCAGTCTGTATGTGTCCCTAGGTCTGAAGTGGGTCTCTTGTAGACAGCATATATATGGGCCTTGGTTTTGTATCCATTCAGCAAGCCTGTGTCTTTTGGCTGGAGCATTTAATCTTTTCTCACTTAAGGTAATTACTGAGATGTATGTTCCTATGATCATTTTCTTAATTGTTTTGGGTTTGTTTTTGTAGATCCTTTTCTTCTCTTGTGTTTCCCACTTAGAGAAGTTCCTTTAGCATTTGTTTTAGAGCTGGTTTGGTGGTGCTGAATTCTCTTAGTTTTTGCTTGTCTGTAAAGCTTTTGATTTCTCCATCGAATCTGAATGAGTTCCTTGGAGAGTAGAGTAATCTTGGTTGTAGGTTCTTCCCTTTCATCACTTTAAGTATATCATGCCACTCCTTTCTGGCTTGTAGAGTTTCTGCTGAGAAATCAGCTATTAACCTTATGGGAGTTCCCTTGTATATTTGTCATTTTTTTCCTTGCTGCTTTCAATAATTTTTCTTTGTCTTTAATTTTTATCAATTTGATTGCTGTGTGTCTCGGCGTGTTTTTCCTTGGGTTTATCCTGTATGGGACTCAACTGCACTTTCTGGACTTGGGTGGCTATTACCTTTCCCATGTTAGGGAAGTTTTCAAGTATAATCTCTTTAAATATTTTCTCTGGTCCTTTCTCTCTCTCTTCTCCTTCTGGGACCCCTATAATGTGAATGTTGTTGCACTTAATGTTTTCCCAGAGGTCTCTTAGACTCTCTTCATTTCTTTTCATTCTTTTTTCTTTAATCTGTTCTGCAGCAGTGAATTCCACCATTCTGTCTTCCAGATCACATATCCGTTCTTCTCCCCCAGTTATTCTGCTATTGATTCCTTCTACTGTAGTTTTCATTTCAGTATTGTTCATCTCTGTTTGTTTGTTCTTTAATTCTTCTAGGTCTTTGTTAAACATTTCTTCCATGTTCTCGATCTTTGCCTCCATTCTTTTTCCAAGGTCCTGGATCATCTTCACTATCATTATTCTGAATTCTTTTTCTGTAAAATTGCCTATCTCCACTTCGTTTAGTTGTTTCTCTGGGGTTTTATCTTGTTCCTTCATCTGGTACATAGCCCTCTGCCTTTTCATCTTGTCTATCTTTCTGTGAATGTGGTTCTTTTTCCACAGATTGCAGGATTGTAGTTCTTCTTGCTTCTGCTCTCTGCCCTCTGGTCCCAATAAAAATTTAAAACAAATTTCATTATCCACTTTTTCTTTTACATAAATCTGTATACATTTATATATATATATATCAAGCAAGGTATTTTCCTTTTTTTTCAAAGAAATAAAGGTTTTTTTGTGGTCTGATAGCTGCAATTCAAGTTGGAGTCAAAAATGTATTCCAAGGAGGAGAGAAATGTCAGGGGTTATAAAGGCAAAAAACTGCAACATTGCAAAACTTCTTTTAAAAGTTGTTGCTGGGAAGCCAAAGCTATGCTTGTCTTCATATGGTTGTTTGTTAAATGGTATCACTAGAGGGAGGTGGAAGTCCAGTACTGTGACAAGTTATAGGTGTTCTTGAGTGTCCTTGGCATTGATTTTCTTCCAGTGTTACTGAGATACAATTGACATACAGTACTTTTAAAGTTTAAGGTGTGCAGCATGATGATTTGACTTACATACATCATCAAATACATTAAGTCTAGTGAGCATTCATCATCAAATATAAATGCAAGATAAAATAGATAGAAAAAAAAATTTTCCTCATGATGAGAACTCTTGGCATTTGCTCTCTTAACAACTCTCATATATAACAAACAGCAGTGTTAATTATATGTATCTTGTTGTACATTACATCCTGAGTACTTATTTATCTTTTAACTGGAGGCTTATACTTTTTAACTACTTTCCTCAAATTTCCCATCCAGCCACCACTTGCCTCTAGTAACCACAAATCTGGTCATTTCTCCTATGAGTTTGTTGGTTTGCTTGTCTGTGAAGTATAATTGACCTACAAGACTAGGTTACTTCCCGATACACAACGTAGTGAGTCAATATTTCTATACATTTCAAAATGACCACAACGATAAGTCTAGTTATGATATGTCACCATACAAAGTTGTTACATAGTTATTGACTATATATATTCTCCACACTGTACATTTATACCCATGACTCACTTATTTTGCAACTGGAAGATTGTACCTCTGAAATCTCCCTCACCTATTTACTTCTTCCTCCCATCCCCCTCCCCTCTGACAACACCTGTTGCTTCTCTGTGTCTCTAACACTGTTTCTTCTATGTTTGTTCATTTGATTTGTTTTGTATTTCTCCATCTGACTTATTTTACTTAGCATAGTATCCTTTAGGTCCATCCATGTTTTTGCAATGGAAAGATTTCATATTTTATGGCTAATAGTTCATTGTATATCTATACAACATTTTCTTTATCCATTAATCTACTGATGGGCACTTAGGTTGCTTCTGTATCTTGACTATTATAAATAATGCTGCAATGAACATAGGAGTGCATATATCTTTTCAAATTACCATTTTCAGGAGTGGAAAGAATAGACAGAATGGTAGGGGTTTTATTTTTTAAAATATTTTGAGGAACCTTCATACTATATTCCACAGTGGCTACACCAATTTACTTTCCCACCAACAGTGCACGAGGGTTCATTTTCTCCACATCCTCATCAACACTGTTATTTTATGTATTTTTGATAATAGCCATTCTGACAGGTGTGGGATGATATCTCTTATGCTTTTGATTAGAATTTTCCTGATGATTAGAGATGGACAGCATCTTTTCATGTGCCTGTTGACCATCTGTATGTCTTCTTTGGAAAAATATGTCTATTCAGAACCTATGCCTATTTTTTAATCAGGTCTTTTTTTATGTTAACTTGTATGAGTTCTTTGTATATTTTGGGTATTAACCCCTTATTGGATATATCAATTGTAAATATATTCTCCAATTTAGTAGGTTGCCTTCTCATTTTGCTGATAGTTTCCTTCAGTGTGTAATAGCTTTTTAGTTTGATGTAGTCTCATTTGTTTATTTTTGTTTTTGTTTCCATTGCCTGAGACATACAAAAAAATATATTACTAATATTGAAGTCAAATAGTTTTCTGCTTATGTTTACTTCTAGAAGTTTCATGGTTTCAGGTCTTACTTTTAAGCCTTTAATCCATTCTAAGTAAACTTTTGTGTATGACATGAGAGCACTCCAGTTTCATTCTTTTGTATGTAGCTGTCTAGTTTCCCCAACACCATTTATTGAAGAGGCTGTCTTATCCATATTGTATATTCTTGCCTCCTTTGTTTTAGATTAATTACCCAAATAGGTGTGGATACATTTCTTGGCTCTCAATTCTGTTCCCTTAATCTATGTGCCTTTGTTCCAATGGCATGATGTGTGGATTACTTTTGCTTTGTAGTATTATATCTGTAGTCTTATATCTGGGATTATGGTAAATCCATCTTTGTTCTTCTTTCTCAAGTTTACTTTGGCTTTTCAAGGTCTTCTGTGTGCTATACAAATTTTAAGATTATTTTGCTCTAGATCAGCAAAAAATGTCATTGTAATTTTATGGGGTTTGCATTGAATCTGTATATTGCCTTGGACAGTATGGACATTTTAACAATATTAATTCTTCCAATCCATGAACAATCCATGGTATATATTTCCAACTGTTGTGTCATCTTCAATTTCATTCCTCAATGTCTTATAGTTTTCTGACTACAGGTATTTTACCTCATTGGTTAGATTTATTTCTAAGTATTTATTCTTTTTGATTTAATTGTAAATGGGATTGCTTGTTTAATTTCTCTTTCTGTTAGTTCATTGTTGGTGTATAGAAATGCAACAGATTTCTTTATTTCACTTTTGTATCCTACAGATTTACTGAATTTATTGAGTTCTAGTAGATTTTTGGTAGTGTCTTTATGCTTTTCTATGTATAGTATCACATCAACTGCAAACAGTGACAGTTTTACTTCTTCCTTTCCAATTTGGATAAAATTTATTCCTTTTTCTTATCTAATTGCTGTGGCTAGGTCTACTAATACTATGTTGAATAAAACTGATGAGATTTGGCAAACTTGTCTTGCTCCTAATCTTAGAGGAAATGCTTTCAGCTTTTCACCATTGAGTATGATGTTAGCTGTGGGTTTGATATATATGGCCTTTATTTCATTGAGGTATATTCCATCTATACCTACTTGTTGAGAGTTTTTATCATAAATGGATGTTGAATTTTGTCAAAAGCTTTTTGTACATCTATTAAGATTATCGTATGATTTTTATTCTTCAATTTGTTAACATGATGTGTAACATTCATTGATTTGTGCATATTGACCCATCCTTGCATCCCTGGGATAAATCCCACTTCATCATGCTGTGTGATCCTTTAATGTATTGTTGGAGTCAGTTTGCTAATATTTTGTTGATTTTTGCATCCATGTTCATCAGTGATATTGGCCTATAATTTACTTTTTTGTGATAACTTTGTCTGGTTTTAATATCAGGGTGATGTTTGCTTCATAGAAAGAGTTCAAAAGTATTACTGTCTCTGAAATATTTTGGAATAATTTGAGAAAAATAGATGTTAACTCTTGTGTAAATGTTTGGTAGAATTCACATGTGAAGCCATCTGGTTCTGGATTTTGTTTGTTGGGAGTTTTTTTTTTTTATAAATTACTGATTCAATTTTGTTACTGGTAATTGGTATGTTCATATTTTCTAGTTCTTCCTGGTTAATCTTGTGAGATTGTACATTTCAAATAATTTGTCCATTGTTTCTAGGTTATCTACTTTATTGGTGTATAATTGTTTGTAGTAATATCTTATGATCCGTGTATTTCTGTCCTGTTGGTTGTAACATCTTTATGATCATTACCTGAACTCTATGTCAGGTAGTTTTCTATCTCCACTTCGCTTAGTTCTTCTTCTGTGGTTTTATCTTGTTCCTTTGTTTGGAAGATATTCCTCTGTGGCCACATTTTGCCTAAATTGCTTTTTAAATTTCTAGGTGTTTGGTAAGTTGATTATGTTTTCTGACCTTAGAGAAGAGGCCTTTTATGGGACACACCCTATGCTTCCCAGCAGTGCACTCCCCTATGGTCACCCAAACTCTATGCTCTAGGGGTGCCCCCTGTGAGGGCTATGTGTGTCCTTCAGTTGTGGCAGACAGACTACTATGGGCAGTCTGCTAGGAGTGGCTTGTTCCCAGTCTGGTTGGTTAACAGCCCTTGACTTGTGTGCATGTTGCTGGCCGCTGGTGGGCAGGGCCAAGTCATGAGGAGGCTGGCTTGGAGGTGTTTAAGATAGTAGGCCTGCTAGTGGGTGGGGCTGTCTCTCCACCTGTCTCATTCCTTAGTCTGAGTCATCCCAGTGCTTGTCCTGACAGAATCGTGGGAGGACCTCTATCCTGGCACCAATGAGCTAGAAGGAGGACTCCAAAATGGTGCTTGCCAGCACCAGTGTCCTTGTGTCAGAATGAGATCTACAAAATAGCTCCCGCCAGTGTCTGTGTCCCCACAGTGAGCTCCATTGTCTCCCACCTCCGCAGGAGACTCTCCAAGATCAGCAGGTGTGTCTTACCCTTGGTCCTGGAGCATGTATGGGATTATGTATGCACCCTTTAAGAGTAGAGCCCCTATTTCCCACAGCTCTCTGGTTCTTCAGGAAGTTGAACTCCCTGGCCTTCAAAGCCAAACATGCTGGGGGCCTGACTTCCCAGTACAGGACCCCCAAGCTGCAGAGCCCAAGGTAGGCTGAGACCCCTCATTCCTAGGGGATAACCTGTGCAATTCTAATTATCCTCCCATTTGTGGGTCTCCCACCTGGGAGTATGGATCTTGACTATACCATGACTCTGCCCCTCCTACCATCTAATTGTGGTTCCTTATTTATATCTTTAGTTGCAGAACATTTTTTTCTGCTAGTCTTCTGGTCTGTCTCATCAATAGTTGCTCTGTAAATAGAAAATTTGGTATGCACATGAGAAGAGTTGAACTCAAAGTCTTCTTACTCTGTCATCTTGGCCACTCCTTCCCTGTTTTAATTATTGTTAAATATTCCTAAAAATATACTATTTTAGTGCATATAGTTGTGGTGTAGTTAGGAATGTACAATGATTTATTTTACCAGGCCTTTTAAATTAAACATTGAGTTTGTTTTCAACATTTGGTTATTATAATAATTCTATAAATAACATCTGTGAATGTTAATCTTTTGATCTTACCTCTCATTATCTCCTTAGGATAGATTTCTACAAATGAAATTAATTGTCAAAGAGTGGATTTAGTATAAAATTATGACTGAAATTATATGTGATACTATGATCATAGTTTCAAATCTCTTGTAATTTTTGAGAACAGTACATGACAGATGTTATTACAGACAGTGAGTAATTTACCCATTTTAGTTCTTGTCATTTTTTCATTACAGATGAAAAGCATAGATTTTCTTTAGAAAGTGATTATTCAGCTTTTTTATGCCTCTCATTAAAAAAAAGACAAAGGTAGTATATTAAGCACTACATCCTCTTTCTTATTAAAGATTTTTGGGTTTTGTTTTATTGATTTGCTTATTTTGTAAATTAGTCTGACATATTATCAATCCAAAAAGCTCATATTCTTCACAAATGTCAAAGTTTTAACCTGTAATCTGGACTGATGCTAGGCTTTCTTCCAATCAGTTTCATTTGGGAAATTTACTCATATATTCCTCAGAAATTTTCAGTGTAATGCTACTTTTTCTGTAAGAGCATGAGTTTTTTAAAGCAGACTAGATTTTGAAAAGTAAAAGTTTATCATAATCTGAGATCAGTTCAGGAATCTGGCAAAGTAAGTTTGTTCCCTAAAACTGCGTGCCTCTAAGAAGCTGCTTTTTGTATAGTTATGAATAACAAAACATTGGTGTGCACAGTACCTCATATTTTAACATTGTTAGAGACACTCTAATCTATTATCCAAGTACAGTACTTTAGTCATATTGCATTCATATATTTGTTGGATATAATATTTTTCCAGGTGTATTCCAAATCAATGCTGGCTAAAAATTTGTATAGTTTTCTATTTAAAGTTATAAGCAAAATAGTGAACTCATAACATATATTAAAACAAAATCTTCTACTAAATATTGTTGGGAAAGAAACCCTTTCCGACTTTCATGCTCTGATATATTTGTTGTTTTTGACTCTGGTTTATGTCACGTATCACCAAAGAAAAAATACTGGGGAACACAGCCTACTGTAAACTTGAAGAGAGGGATCAAGATGGCAGAGTAGGAGGACGTGGAGCTCACCTGTCCAAACAAACACATAAAAAATACATCTACCTGTGGAAAAATTCTCACAGAATACTAACAGGAAACTAGTAGAAGACCCCCTATACAACTAAAGCTGCAAGAAAGATCTCCCTGTAAATGGGTAAAAAGGGAAAAGAAGGCATTAGGTCAGGACCAGCAACCTTGGGAGGGATCTGTAAAGAGGAGAAGGTCCATATGGGCAGACACTCATCTGGGGAGCCCACTTGCCTGCTGGGAAATCTTCTGGGGCAGATTTAGGGGCTAGAGAAGCCTAGACTCTACTCCTGAGGAGTGTGTGGGTGCCAGCTTGCTATCTCAATCAGGGTGGGGAGACCTGTGCTGGCAGCTGCTACCTTGCTGCACTTACCAATCTGAAGGGGTTAACACCACAGCCCTGCTCACTCTACACCACAGCCTGGCCCAAGATCAGGGCAGAGATTTGGTCTAGCTATGAAGACAGACTGGGGCATCTGGAGTGTGATCAGGGTGGAACCATAGAAACCATTGTCAGCACATGCATGGGGGCAGAGAATTGAACCAGACAGACATTATCAGTGAGAAAAGTGGGCAGAACCACAAGAATGTGCAGTGGATAAGCATTGAATCTCAGGCAGACAGGCCCTGGGAGAAGACTTGGTCTAGTTGCCTGGAGACAGCCTGGGAGTGTGTGGACAGGGGGAGTTATGAAGTCCATCAGTGTGCACATAACAGTGGCAGCTCTAGCCATGGGGCCCATTGTAAGCTTGCACATGTCAGAGGTGTGTCTCTGGTAGACAGGCCCTGGGTGGGAGAGTGTGGTGAATCATTTCCCAGTGGGAGTACTCCAGATCCATCCACTCCACATCAGAGCTTGGTGTTGGCTCTGTGGCAGACAGGTCCTGGGAGAAGTTTGCCACAGAGGCAGTCCAGGTCCCAAGCAGCAGCTTAGGCATCTTGATTCCTGTAGCCATTGTGCCTCATCCCCAGCCTGAGCCTTGCAGTAGGTTTGGGATGAACACAAAGGAGAATGGGATGTGATCTTGTGTTGCTTCTGGGTGGAACTGTGGATGCCCGCATGGATGGCACATAGGTTCACTGTGTTTGCATGTGCTTCACTTGTTTCAGCTGTCACCTCCTTAGGGGCAGGGCATGCACTCAGTGGCAATGGAGCTTGATCAACCCAACCCTTGGGGCTTCTACTCCAACAACTGGAGAGAAGATCCTGACCCCAACAGGGCTGTGACAGTCAGGGATCAAAGGGAAAAGCCCACCTCACATCCAGCACAGGCTCTGGACACCACAACATCAATCACACTTCCTATCAAGGGGATAATGGCTACCACACTCTGAGGAAAAACATGGCTGGCATCCAAAACCAAACCAGCCCTCATACTAAAAATATTGGATACACACAGTCTACATAGGGATGTTCCCCCATAAAATCACCATTTCAAGACCACAGTCGATAACTGTTCCTCCTAAATTCATAGAGACAGAGAAAGTTAAGTAAAATGAAACAGCAGAAGAACTACTTTCAATTAAAGAAGAAAAATCCTCTGAAAAAACAAATAATGAAACAGACCTCACCAGTTTACTTGACCGCAAGTTCAAAGAGGAGGTAATAATAATGCTAAAGGAATTAAGAAAGGTTATCTATAGAAATGCAGATCACTGTAACAAGGAACTAGAAATTATAAAGGTGAACCAATCAAAATGAGACAATTTAATTGCTGAGATAAAAACCAATCTAGAAACAATGAATGGCAGACTAAATCACACAGAAGAACAATAAACTCATCTGGAATATAGAATAAAGGAAATCACCCACAGAGAAAAGCATGCAAAAATACCAATAAAAGACAAAAAAAGAAAACAACATTCAAGATCTATGGGATAATATATATTGTGCCAACTGACACATAATAGAGGCTCCAAAAGGAAAAGGGAGAGAAAAGGCAATTCAAAATGTATTTGAAAAAATTATGGCTGAAAACTTCCCAAACCTAAATCAGGAAACAGATATTCAGGTACAGGAAGCACAAAAGGCCCCAAACAAGATGAACCCCAAAAGACTCACACCAAGAAATAGCATAATGACAATGGCAAATCTTAAAAATAAGGAGAAGATTCTAAAGGCAGCAAGAGAAAAACAAAGACTCAGTCACAAGGCAACTCCCATAAGGCTAAAGCTGTTTCCTCTGAAGAGATTTTCAGGCCAAGAGATTTTCAGGAATGGCCTGATGTATTCAAAGTCATGAAAGGGAAAAATCTGCAACCTGGGATATTCTACTCAGTTAGATTATCAGAATAGAAGGACAGGTAAAGAATTTCTCAGACTAGCAAAAACTAAAATAATTCAGCAATACTAAGCCTATCTTTAAAGAAATATTGAAGGATCTTCTCTGAATAGAAAAGAAGCAACAATCTATAGGAAAGGGAACATCTCAGCAAGAAAGGCAAACATATAAAAGGACTGAAGAGCACTTTAAAAAGCCAGTAAACTGGAGACGGCTTAAAGATGGCGGAAGAGTAAGACGCGGAGATCTCCTTCCTCCTCACAGAGACATCAGAAATACATCTACACGTGGAACTTCTCCTATAGAACACCCACCGAACGCTGGCAGAAGACCTCAGACCTCCAAAAAGGCAAGAAACTCCCCACATATCTGGGTAGGGCAAAAGAAAAAAGAATAAACAGGGACAAAAGAATAGGGACGGGACCTACGCCAGTGGGAGGGAGCCGTGAAGGAGGAAAGACTCCCACACACTAGAGGCCCCTTTGCGGGTGGAGATTGCGGGCGCCGGAGGGGGAAGCTCCGGAGCCACGGAGGACAGCTCAGCCACAGGGGTGCGGAGGGCAAAGCGGAGAGATTCCCGCAGAGGATCGGTGCTGACCGGCACTCACCAGTCCGAGAGGCTTGTCTGCTCGCCTGCCGGGGCGGGCGGGGCTGGGAGCTGAGGCTCGGGCTTCAGTCGGATCCCAGGGAAAGGTCTGGAGTTGGCAGAGTGAAGACAGCTTGAAGGGGGCTAGTGTGCCACGGCTGGCCGGGAGGGAGTTCGGGAGAAGTCTGGAGCTGCCGAAGAGGCAAGAGACCTTTTCCTCCCTCTTTGCTGCCTGGGCGCGAGGAGAGGGGATTAAGTGCGCCGCTTGAAGGAGCCCCAGGGGCGGGCGCGGAGCTGCCGAAGAGACAAGAGACTTTTTCTTGCCTCTCTGCTTCCTCGGGTGTGAGGTGAGGGGATTAAGAGCACCGTGTAGAGGAACTCCAGAAACGAAACGGGCGCGAGCCCCGTCTATCGGCACGGACAGTAGAGACGGGTGTCGGACGCTAAGGTTGCTGCTGCCACCACCAAGAGGCCTGTGTGCGAGCGCAGGTCACTCTCCACACCGGCCCTCCCGGGAGCCCGTGCGGCCCGCCATTGCCGGGGTCCCGGGATCCAGGGACAGCTTCCCTGGGAGAACGCACGGCGCGCCTTGGGCCTGTGCAGCGTCACGCCGGCCTCTGCCGCCGCGGACTCGCCCCGCCCCCGTGCCACTCCCTCCCCCCAGCCTGAGTGAGCTGGATCCCCCGAATCAACTGCTCCTTTAACATCGTCCTGTCTGAGCGAAGGGCAGTCGCCCTCGGACAACCTACACACAGAGGCGGGACCAAGTCCAAAGCTGAACCCCAGGAGCTGTGCGAACAGAGAGGAGAGGGGGAGGTCTCTCCCAGCAGCCTCAGAAGCGGCGGATTAAAGCTCCACAATCAACTTTAAGTGCCCTGCAGTTGTTGAAAACCTGAATAGACAACGAATCATCCCAAGTTGAGGAGGTGGACTTTGGGAGCAAGATATACTATTATTTTCCCATTTTTTTCCTTTTTGTGAGTGTGTATGTGTGTGCTGCTGTGTGAGATTTTGTCTGTATAGCTTTGCTTTCACCATTTGTCCTAGGGTTAGACCGACCCATTTTTCTGTTTTTTTTTTTTTTTAAAAGGAAATTTTTCTTCTTAATAATTATTTTTTATTTTAATAACTATACTTTATACTACTCTGTCTTCTCCCTTTCTTTCTTCCTTTCTTCCTTCCTTTCTTCCCTCCTCCCCTCCTTTCTCCCTTCCTTCCCCCTTCTTTCCTCCCTTCCTCTCTTCCTTCCTCCCTTTCTTCCTCTGCACCTTCCTTCCTTCCTTTCTTGCTTCCTTCCTTCATTTCTTCCTTCCTTTCTTCCTTCCTTCCCTCCCTCCCTCCTTCCTTCCTTTTCTTTCCTTTCTATTTATTCTACCTTTTATTTTGAGCCGCGTGGATTAAAGGTTCTTGGCGCCCCAGCCAGGCACCAGGGCGGTGTCCCTGAGGTGGGAGAACCAACCTCAAGACACTAGTCCACAAGAGACCTCCCAGCTCCACGTAATATCAGATGGCGAAAATCTCCCAGAGATCTCCATCTCAACACCAAGACCCAGCTTCAATCAAGGACCAGCAAAGAACAGTGCTGGACACCCTATCCCCAACAAAGAGCAAGACAGGTCTACAGCCGATCCATTAGCAGAGAGGCTGCCTAAAATCATAATAAGGTAACCAACATCCCCAAACACACCACCAGACGAGGACCTGCCCATCAGAAAGACAAGATCCAGCCTCATCCACCAGAACAGAGGCACTAGTCCCCCCAACCAGGGAATCTACTCAACCCACTGAACCAACCTTAGCCACTGGGGACAGCCACCAAAAACAACAGGAACTACGAACCTGCAGCGTGCAAAAAGGAGACCCCAAACACAGTAAGATAAGCGAAATGAGAAGACAGAAAAACACACAACAGATGAAGGAGAAAGATAAAAACATACCAGACCTAACAGATGAAGAGGTAATAGCCAATCTACCTGAAAGAGAATTTAGAATAATGATGGTGAGGATGATGCAAAATCTTGGAAATAGAATAGACAATTTGCAAGAAACAGTTAACAGGGACCTAGAAGAAATAAAGAGGAAGCAAGAAACGATGAGCAACACAATAAATGAAATTTAAAATACTCTAGATGGGATCAATAGCAGAATAACTGAGGCAGAAGGACGGATAAGTGACCTGGAAGATAAAATAGTGGAAATAACTACTGCAGAGCAGAAGAAAGAAAAAAGAATGAAAAGAACTGAGGACAGTCTCAGAGACCTCTGGGACAACATTAAACGCACCAACATTCGAATTATAGGGGTCCCAGAAGAAGAAGAGAAAAAGAAAGGGACTGAGAAAATATTTGAAGAGATTATAGTTGAAAACTTCCCTAATATAGGAAAGGAAATAGTCAATCAAGTCTAGGAAGCACAGATAGTTCCATACAGGATAAACCCAAAGAGAAACATGCCAAGACACATAATAATCAAACTGTCAAAAATTAAATACAAAGAAAACATATTAAAAGCAGCAAGGGAAAAACAACAAATAACACACAAGGGAATCCCCATAAGATTAACATCTGATCTTTCAGCAGAAACTCTACAAGCCAGAAGGGAGTGGCAGGACATATTTAAAGTGATGAAGGAAAAAAACTACAACCAAGATTACTCTACCCAGCAAGGATCTCATTCAGATTTGATGGAGAAATTAAAACCTTTACAGACAAGCAAAAGCTGAGAGAGTTCAGCACCACCAAACCAGCTCTACAACAAATCCTAAAGGAACTTCTCTAGGCAAGAAACACAAGAGAAGGAAAAGACCTACAAGAACAACCCGAAACAATTAAGTAAATGGTAATAGGAACATACATATCGATAATTACCTTAAATGTAAATGGATTAAATGCTCCCACCAAAAGACACAGACTGGATGAATGGATACAAAAACAAGACCCATATATATGCTGTCTACAAGAGACCCACTTCAGACCTAGGGACACATACAGACTGAAAGTAAGGGAATGGAAAAAGATATTCCATGCAAATGGAAATCAGAAGAAAGCTGGAGTAGCAATTCTCATATCAGACAAAATAGACTTTAAAATAAAGACTATTACAAGAGACAAAGAAGGACACTACATAATGATCAAGGGATCGATCCATGAAGAAGATATAACAATTGTAAATATTTATGCACCCAACATAGGAGCACCTCAATACATAAGGCAAATACTAACAGCCTTAAAAGGGGAAATTGACAGTAACACAATTATAATGGGGGACTTTAACACCCCACTTTCACCAATGGACAGATCATCCAAAATGAAAATAAATAAGGAAACACAAGCTTTAAATGATACATTACACAAGATGGACTTAATTGATATTTATAGGACATTCCATCCAAAAACAACAGAATACACATTTTTCTCAAGTGCTCATGGAACATTCTCCAGGATTGATCATATCTTGGGTCACAAATCTAGCCTTGGTAAATTTAAGAAAATTGAAATCGTATCAAGTATCTTTTCCGACCACAACGCTATGAGACTAGATATCAATTATAGGAAAAGATCTGTAAAAAATACAAACACATGGAGGCTAAACAATACACTACTTAATAACGAAGTGATCACTGAAGAAATCAAAGAGGAAATCAAAAAATACTTAGAAACAAATGACAATGGAGACACAACGACCCAAAACCTATGGGATACAGCAAAAGCAGTTCTAAGAGGCAAGTTTATAGCAATACAATCCTAACTTAAGAAACAGGAAACATCTCGAATAAACAACCTAACTTTGCACTTAAAGCAATTAGAGAAAGAAGAACAAAAAAACCCCAAATTTAGCAGAAGGAAAGAAATCATAAAGATCAGATCAGAAATAAATGAAAAAGAAGTGAAGGAAACAATAGCAAAGATCAATAAAACTAAAAGCTGGTTCTTTGAGAAGATAAATAAAATTGATAAACCATTAGCCAGACTCATCAAGAATAAAAGGGAGAAGACTCAAATCAATAGAATTAGAAATGAAAAAGGAGATGTAACAACTGACACTGCAGAAATACAAAAGATTATTAGAGATTACTACAAGCAACTGTATGCCAATAAAATGGACAACCTGGAAGAAATGGACAAATTCTTAGAAATGCACAACCTGCCGAGACAGAACCAGGAAGAAATAGAAAATATGAACAGACCAATCACAAGCACTGAAATGGAAACTGTGATTAAAAATCTTCCAGCAAACAAAAGCCCAGGACCAGATGGCTTCACAGACGAATTCTATCAAACATTTAGAGAAGAGCTAACACCTATACTTCTCAAACTCTTCCAACAGATAGCAGAGGGAGGAACACTCCCAAACTCATTCTATGAGGCCAACATCACCCTGATACCAAAACCAGACAAAGACGTCACAAAGAAAGAAAACTACAGGCCAATATCACTGATGAACATAGATGCAAAAATCCTCAACAAAATATTAGCAAACAGAATCCAACAGCACATTAAAAGGATCATACACCATGATCAAGTGGGGTTTATTCCAGGAATGCAAGGATTCTTCAATATACGCAAATCAATCAACGTGATACACCATATCAACAAACTGAAGGAGAAAAACCATATGATCATCTCAATAGATGCAGAGAAAGCTTTTGACAAAATTCAACACTCATTTATGATAAAAACCTTGCAGAAAGTAGGCATACAGGGAACTTTCCTCAACATAATAAAGGCCATATATGACAAACCCACAGCTAGCATCGTTCTCAATGGTGAAAAACTGAAACCATTTCCACTAAGATCAGGAACAAGACAAGGTTGCCCACTCTCACCACTCTTATTCAACATAGTTTTGGAAGTTCTAGCCACAGCAATCAGAGAAGAAAAAGAAATAAAAGGAATCCAAATAGGAAAAGAAGAAGTAAAGCTGTCACTGTTTGCAGATGACATGATACTATACATAGAGAATCCTAAGGATGCTACCAGAAAACTACTAGAGCTAATCAATGAATTTGGTAAAGTTGCAGGATACAAAATTAATGCACAGAAATCTCTGGCATTCTTATACACTAATGATGAAAAATCTGAGAGTGAAATTAAGAAAACACTCCCATTTACCATTGCAACAAAAAGAATAAAATATCTAGGAATAAACCTACCTAAGGAGACTAAAGACTTCTATGCAGAAAACTATAAGACACTGATGAAAGAAATTAAAGATGATACAAATAGGTGGAGAAATATACCATGTTCTTGGATTGGAAGAATCAACATAGTGAAAATGACTATACTACCCAAAGCAATCTACTGATTCAATGCAATCCCTATCAAATTACCACTGGCATTTTTTACAGAACTAGAACAAAAAATTTCACAATTTGTATGGAAACACAAAAGACCCCGAATAGCCAAAGCAATCTTGAGAACGAGAAATGGAGCTGGAGGAATTAGGCTCCCTGACTTCAGACTCTACTACAAGGCTACAGTAATCAAGACAATATGGTACTGGCACAAAAACAGAAATATAGATCAATGGAACAGGATAGAGAGCCCAGAGATAAACCCACACACATATGGTCACCTTATCTTTGATAAAGGAGGGAAGGATATACAGTGGAGAAAAGACAGCCTCTTCAATAAGTGGTGCTGGGAAAACTGGACAGCTACATGTAAAAGTATGAAATTAGAACACTCCCTAACACCACACACAAAAATAAACTCAAAATGGGTTAAAGACCTAAATGTAAGGCCAGACACTATCAAACTCTTAGAGGAAAACATAGGCAGAACACTATACGACATAAATCACAGCAAGATCCTTTTTGACCCATCTCCCAGAGAAATGGAAATAAAAACACACATAAACAAATGGGACCTAATGAAACTTAAAAGCTTTTGCACAGCAAAGGATACCATAAACAAGACCAAAAGACAACCCTCAGAATGGGAGAAAATATTTGCAAATGAAGCAACTGACAAAGGATTAATTTCCAAAATTTATAAGCAACTCATGCAGCTCAATAACAAAAAAACCAACAACCCAATCCAAAAATGGGCAGAAGAACTAAATAGACATTTCTCCAAAGAAGATATACAGATTGCTAACAAACACATGAAAGAATGCTCAACCTCATTAATCATTAGAGAAATGCAAATCAAAACTACAATGAGATATCATCTCACACCGGTCAGATTGGCCATCATCAAAAACTCTAGAAACAATAAATGCTGGAGAGGGTGTGGAGAAAAGGGAACCCTCTTGCACTGCTGGTGGGAATGTAAATTGATACAGCCACTATGGAGAACAGTATGGAGGTTCCTTAAAAAACTACAAATAGAACTACCATACGACCCAGCAATCCCACTACTGGGCATATACCCTGAGAAAACTATAATTCAGAAAGACTCATGTACCAAAATATTCATTGCAGCTCTATTTACAATAGCCAGGACATGGAAGCAACCTAAGTGTCCATCAACAGATGAATGGATAAAGAAGATGTGGCACATATATACAATGGAATATTACTCAGCCATAAAAAGAAATGAAACTGAGTTATTTATAATGAGGTGGATGGACCTGGAGTCTGTCATACAGAGTGAAGTAAGTCAGAAGGAGAAAAACAAATACCGTATGCTAACACATATATATGGACTCTAAGGGAAAAAAATGTCATGAAGAGATTAGTGGTAGGACAGGAATAAAACACAGACTTACTCGAGCATGGACTTGAGGATATGAGGAGGGGGAAGGGTGGGCTGAGACGAAGTGAGAGAGTGGCAGGGACATATACACACTATCAAATGTAAATTAGATAGCTAGTGGGAAGCTGCTGCATAGCACAGGGAGATCACCTCTGTGCTTTGTGACCACCTAGAGGGGTGGGATAGGGAGGGTGGGAGAGAGGGTGATGCAAGAGGGAAGAGATATGGGAACATATGTATATGTATAACTGATTCAGTTTGTTGTAAAGGAAAAACTAACACACTATTGTAAAACAATTATACTCCAATAAAGATGTTAAAAAAATAAATAAATAAAAAAAAATAAAAAGCCAGTAAACAGATTAAAACACAATAAAAATTGTAAAAGCAATTATAAGTAAAATTAATAGCAAAAGGATAAGCATGAGGATGTAAAATAGGACATCAACGTCACAAAATGTGGGAGAGGGAATATTAAAATGTAGGTCATTTAGAATGTGTTTGAACTTGTCTGATTAACAGTTTAAAGCAAGTAGATACAGTTATGGGTCAACATTTTTGGATACCACAAATCAAAAACAGCAATAGCGTCACACACACACACACACACACACACACAATTTATCAGACCATTTAAAAAAAGAAGAAATGAAGGAAAAAGAACTATAAAACAACTGGAAAACAAGCTTTAAAATGACAATAAGTACATACCCATCAATGATTATTTTAAATGTCAAAAGACTTACGGAATAAATGCTCCAATCAAAAGACATAGAGTGGCAGATTGGATTAAAAAAAACAAAAAGTTACAATATTCTGCCTACAAGAGACTCACTTCAGGGTGAAAGAAACACACAGATTGAAAGTGTGGGGATGGAAAGAGATTATTTTTCATGCAAATGAAAATAAGAAGAAAGTGGGGATAGCAACACACATATCAGACAAAATAGACTTTAAAACAATGACCATAAAGTAAGACAAAGAAGGACATTGTATAATGATAAGGGGATCAATACAAGAAGAGGATATTACACTCCTTAGCATATATGCACACAGTATAGGAGCACCTGAATATGTAAAACAAATACTAACATACACAAAGGGAGAAATGGGCAAGAGTACAATAATAATAGGAGACTTTAACACTCTACTGTCATCAATGGGCAGATCTTCCAGACAGAAAATAAATATGGCAACAAAGGTCCTAAATGACTCAATAGACCAGTTGGGCTTAACTGACATCTATAGGATACTATATCAAAAAAACCCATAGAATACACATTATTTTCAGGTGCACATGGAACATTTTCTAAGATAGACCACATACTATGTCACAAACCAAACCTCAAAAAATTTAAGAGGATAGAAATTATTTCAAGTATCTTTTCTGATCACTGTACTATGAAACTGTAAAACAACCACAGAAAGAAAAACAGGAAAAGAACAAACACATGTAGATGAAACAACACACTATAAAAACACCAGGGAATCAATCATGAAATCAAAGAAGAAATCAGAAAATACCTCAAGACAAATGAAAATGAAAACACAACCTTACAAAATCTATGGGATACAGTGGAGGACCTTCAAGATGGTGGAGGAGTAAGACATAGAGATCACCTTCCTCTCCACAAATACTTCAAAAATACATCTACATGTGGAACAACTCCTAAAGAATACCTACTGAACGCTGACAGAAGATCTCAGACTTCACAAAAGGCAAAATCTCTCCATGTACCTGGGTAGAGCAAAAGAAAAAAGAACAAAACAGAGACAAAAGAGTAGGGATGGAACCTGCACTTTGGGGAGGGAGCCGTGAAGGAGGAAAACTTTCCACACTAGGAAGACCCTCCACTGGTGGAGATGGGGGTAGGTGGGAGGAAGCTTTGGAGCCATGGAAGAGAGTGCAGCAACAGGGATGCAGAGGACAAAGCAAGAGATTCCCACACAGAGGATCAGTGCTGACCAGCACTCACCAGCCTGAGAGGCTTGTCTACTCATACACTGGGGAGAGTGGGGGTTGGGAGCTCAGGCTCGGGCTTCAGAGGTCAGATCCCAGGGAGAGGACTGGGGTGGGCTGCATGAACACAGCCTGAAAGGAGCTAGTGTGCTACAGCTAGCCAGGAGGGAGTCTGGGAAAGAGTCTGGAACTGCCTAAGAGGCAAGAGAGCATTGTTTCCGGGTGCATGAGGAGAAGGTTATCAGAGAACTGCCTAAACAAGCAGAGATTTAAACATCTAGAAATGGGCATGAGCCACAGCTATCAGCGCGGACATCAGAAATGTGCATAAGATACTAAGGCTGCTGCTGCAGCCACCAAGAGGCCTGTGTGCAAGCACAGGTTACACCACATCTCCCCTCCCAGGAGCCTGCACAGTCCACCACGGCCAGGGTCCTGTGATCCAGGGACAACTTCCCCAGGAGAACAAAATGTGCACCTCAGGCTGTTGCAATGTCATGTCAGCCTCTGCTACCACAGACTCATCCTCCAATCTGTAGCCCTCCCTCCCACTGGCCTAAGTGAGCCAGAACCCCTTAATCAGTTTCTTCTTTAACCCCCTCCTGTCTGGGCAAAGAACAGATGCCAGAGGGTGACCTACATGCAGAGGCAGGGCCTAATACAAAGCTGGACTCCAGGAGCTGTGCACACAAAGAAAAGAAAGGGAAATTTCTCCAAGCAGCCTCAGGAGCAGTGGATTAAATCTCCAAAATACATTTGATGTACCCTGCATGTGTGGAATACCTGAATAGACAATGAATCATCCCAAAATTAAGGCATTGGACTTTGGGAGCAACTGTAGACATGGAGTTTGCTTTCTGCATCTATTTGTTTCTGGTTTTATGTTTATCTTAGTTTAGTATTTAGAGCTTATTATAATTGGTAGAATTGTTTATTGATTTTATTGCTCTATTTATATATATATATTTTGTCATTTTTCTCTTTTTGTGAGTGTGTGTGTATATGCTTCTTTGTGTGATTTTGTCTGTATAGGTTTGCTTTTACCATTTGTCCTAGAGTTCTGTCTGTCCTTTTTTTGGTCTTTTTTTTAGTATAGCTTTATAGTGCTTGTTATCATTGGTGGATTTGTTTAATGGTTTGGTTCCTCCTTCCTTCCTTTTTTAAATTACTTTTTTATTTTTAATAATACATTTTTATTTTAATAACTTTATTTTATTTTTCATTCTTTCTCTTTTATTTTCTCCCTTTTCTTCTGAGCTGTGTGGTTGAGAGGGTCTTGGTGCTCTGGCTGGGTGTCAGGCATGAGCCTCTGAAGAGTGAGAGCTGAGTTCTGACATTGGTCTATCAGAGACCTCCCAACCCCACATGATATCAATTGTTGAGAGCTCTCCCGGAGGAACACCATCTCAGCACTAATACCCAGCCCCAATCAATGACCAGCAACCTCCAGTGCTGGAAATGCCATGCTAAACAACTAGCAAGATGGGAACACAGCCCCACCCATTAGCACAGAGGCTGCCTAAAATCATAATAAGTTCACAGACAGCCCAAAACACAGCACCAGACACAGTCTTGCCCACCATAAAGAAAAGATGGAGGCGCATCCACCAGAACACAAGCACCAGTCCCCTCCACCAGGAAGCCTACACAAGCCACTGAACCAACCTTACCCACTGGGGGCAGATACCCAAAACAACAGGAACTATGAACCTGCAACCTGTGAAAAGGAGACCCCAAACACAGTAATTTAAGCAAAATGAAAAGACAAAGAAATACACAGCGATGAAGGAGCAAGGAAAAACCCACCAGACCAAACAAATGAAGAGGAAATAGGCAGTCTACCTGAAAAAGAATTCAAAGTAATGATGGTAAAGATGAATTAAAATATAGGAAATAGAATGGATAAAATAAAAGAAATGTTTAACCAGGACCTAAAAGAACTAAAGAGGAAAGAAACAATGACGAACAACACAGTAAATGAAATTTAAAACTCTCTAGAAGGAATCAATAGCAGAATAAATGAGGCAGAACAAGGGATAGGAGACCTGGAAGATAAAATAGTGGAAATAACTACAGCAGAATGGAATAAATAAAAAATTAAGAAAAGAATTGAGGACAGTCTCAGAGAGCTCTGGGAAAACATTAAATGCACCAACATTCGAATTTTAGGAGTCCCAGAAGAAGAAAAAAAGAAAGGGATGGAGAAAATATTTGAAGAGATTATAGTTGAAAACTTCCCTAACATGGGAAAGGAAATAGTCATTCAAGTCCAGGAAGTGCAGAGAGTCCCATACAAGATAAATCAAAGGAGAAAATGCCATGACACATATTAATCAAACTATCAAAAATTAAATATAAAGAAAAAACAGTAAAAGCAGCAAGGGAAAAACAACAAATAACCTACAAGGGAATCCCAATAAGGTTAAGAGCTAATCTTTCAACAGAAACTCTACAACCCAGATGGGTGTGGCAGGACATATTTAATATGATGAAAGTGCAAAACTTAAAACCAAGATTACACTACCCAGCAAGGATCTCATTCAGATTCGATGGAGAAATTAAAACTTTACATACAAGAAAAAGCTAAGAGAATTCAGCACCACCAAACCACATTTACAACAAATCTTAAGGAATTTCTCTAGGCAGGAAACACAAGAGAAGGAAAAGACCAACAATAACAAACCCAAAGCAATTAAGAAAATGGTAATAGGAACATACATATCAATAACTATCTTAAATGTAAAAGGATTAAATGCTCCAACCAAAAGGCATAGACTGTCTTGATGGATACAAAAACAAGACTGTATATATGCTGTATACAAGGGACCAATTTCAGACCTAGAGATATATACAGACTGAAAGTGAGGGGACAAGAAAAGATATTTTATGCAAATGGAAATCAAAACAAACTTGAGTGGTAGTTCTCATATCAGACAAAATAGACTTTAAAATAAAGACAAGAGAAAAAGAAAGATACTACATAATGAGCAAAGGATCAATCCAAGAAGAAGATAGAACAACTGTAAATGTTTATGCACCCAACAGAGGCGCACCTCAATACATAAGGCAAATGTTAGCAGCCATAAAAGGGGAAATTGACAGTACCACAATATTAGTTGGGAACTTTAACTCCCTACTTTCACCAATGGACAGATCATCCAAAATAAAAATAAATAAGGAAAAACAAGCTGTAAATGACACATTAAGCAAGATGGATGTAATTGTTATTTATAGGACATTCCATCCAAAATCAACAGAATATACTTTCTTCTCAAGTGCTCATGGAACATTTTCCAGGATAGATCATATCTCGGGTCACAAATCAAGCCTTGGTAAATTTAAGAAAATTGAAATTGTATCAAGTATATTTTCTGACCACAGCACTATGAGATTAGATATCAATTACAGGAAAAATTCTCTAAAAAATACAAATGCATGGAGGCTAAACCAAACGCTACTAAATAACCAAGAGACCACTAAGGAAATCAAAGAGGAAATCAAAAAATACCTAGAAACAAATGACAATGAAAACATGATGACCTAAAACTTTTGTGATGCAGCAAAAGCAGTTCTAAGAGGGAAGCTTATAGCAATACAATCCTACCTCAAAAAACAAAAAATATCTCAAAAAAATAACCTAACCTTATACCTAAAGCAATTAGAGAAAGAAGAAGAACAATAAAAAAACCCAAAAAATTAGCAGAAGGAAAGAAATCATAAAGATCAGATCAGAAATAAATGAAAAAGAAATGAAGGAAACAATATATAAGATCAATAAAACTAAAAGCTAGTTCTTTGAGAAGATAAACAAAATTGATAAACCATTAGCCAGACTCATCAAGAAAAAAAGGGAGAAGACTCAAATCAATAGAATTAGAAATGGAAAAGAAGTTACAACTGACACTGCAGAAATACAAAGGATCATGAGAGATTACTATAAGCAACTATATAAAATACAATGGACAACCTGGAAGAAATGGACAAATTCTTAGAAAAGCACAACCTTCTGAGACTGAACCAAGTAGAAATAGAAAATATAAAAAGACAAATAACAAGCACTGAAATTGAAACTATGATTAAAAATCTTTCAGCAAAGGGCTTCCCTGGTGGAGCAGTGGTTGAGAATCCGCCTGCCGATGGAGGGGAGACAGGTTCATGCCCCAGTCCAGGAAGATCGCATATGCCATGGAGTGGCTGGGCCCGTGAGCCATGGCTACTGAGCCTGTGCATCCGGAGCCTGAACTCCACAACAGGAGAGGCCACAACAGTGAGAGGCCTGCATACACACACAAAAAAAATCTTCCAACAAAAAAGCCCAGGGCCAGATGGCTTCACAGGAAAATTCTATCAAACATTTACAGAGGGGTTAACACCTATCCTTAACAAATGCTTCCAAAATATAGCAGAGGGTGCAACATTCCCGAAAACATTCTACAAGGTCACCATCACCCTGATACCAAAACCAGACAAAGATGTCACAAAGAAAACTACAGACCAATATCAGTGTTGAACATAGATGCAAAAATCGTCAACAAAATACTAGAAAAACATTTCAACAGCACATTAAAAGGATCATACACCATGATCAAGTGGGTTTTATCCCAGGAATGCAAGGAGTCTTCATTATACACAAATCAATCAATGTGATAAACCATATTAACAAATTGAAGGACAAAAACCATATGATAATCTCAATAAATGCAGAAAAATCTTTGAACAAAATTCAACACACATTTATGATAACCCCCCCCAGAAAGTCGGCATATAGGGAACTTACCTCAACATAATAAAGGACATATATGAGACACCCACAGCCAACATCATTCTCAATGGTGAAAAACTTAAACCATTCCCACTGAGATCAGGAAAAAGACAAGGTTGCCCACTCTCACCACTATTATTCAATGTAGTTTTGGAAGTTTTAGCCACAGCAATCAGAGAAGGAAAAGAAATAAAAGGAATCTAAATCAGAAAAGAAGTAATAAACTGTCACTGTTTGCAGATGACATGATATTATACATAGAGAATCCTAAAGACTCTACCAGAAAACTACTAGAGCTAATCAATGAATTTGGTAAAGTAGCAGGATACAAAATACATGCACAGAAATGTCTTGAATTCCTATACACTAATGATGAAGTATCTGAAAGAGAAATTAAGGAAACACTCCCATTTACCATTGCAACAAAAAGAATAAAATACCTAGGAATAAACCTACCTAAGCAGACAAAAGACCTGTATGCAGAAAACTACAAGACATTGATGAAAGAAGTTAAAAGTGATACAAACAGTTGGAGAGATATACCATTCCTGGATTGGAAGTATCAACATTGTGAAAATGACTGTACTCCCCAAAGCAGTCTAGATTCAATGCAATACCTATCAAACTATCAATGACACTTTTCACAGAACTAGAACAAAAAATTTCACAATTTGTATGGTAACACAACAGACCCCAAATAGTCAAAGCTATCTTGAGAAAGAAAAACGGAGCTGGAGCAATCAATCTCCCTGTCTTTAGACTATGTTACAAAGCCCAGAGATAAACTCATGCACATATGGTCACCTTATCTTTGATAAAGGAGGAAAGAATATACAATGGTGAAAAGATAGCCTCTTCAATAATTGGTGCTGGGAAAACTGGAGAGCTGTGTATAAAGAATGAAATTAGAACACTCCCTGTCACCATAAACAAAAATAAGCTCAAAATGGATTAAAGACCTAAATGTAAGACCAGACACTATAAAACTCTTAGGGGAAAACATAGGCAGAACACTCTGTGACATCAATCACAGCAAGATCCTTTTTGACCCACCTCCTAGAGAAGTGGAAATATAAACAAAAATAAACAAATGGGACCTAATGAAACAAAAGATTTTGCATGGAAAAGGAAACCATAAACATGACGAAAACACAGCCCTCAGAATGGGAGAAAATATTTGCAAACAAAGCAACTGACAAAGGATTAATCTCCAAAATATACAGGCAAGTCATGCAGCCCAATATCAAAAAAACAAAGAATCCAATCAAAAAATGGGCAGAAGACCTAAATAGACATTTCTCCAAAGAAGATACCCAGAGTGCCAACAAACACATGAGAGGATGCTCAGCATCACTAATCATTAGAGAAATGCAAATCAAAACTACAGTGAGGTATCACCTCACTCTGGTCAGAATGGCCATCATCAAAAAATCTACAAACAATAAGTGCTGGAGATGGTGTGGAGAAAGGGGAACCGTCTTGCATTGTTGATGGGATTGTAAATTGATACAACCACTGTGGAGAACAGTTTGGAGGCTCCTTAAAAAACTAAAAAAGGACTACCATATGACCCAGCAATTCCACTACTGGGCATATACCCTGGGAAAACCATAATTCATAAAAAGTCATGTACCAAAATGTTCATTGCAGCTCTATTTACAGTAGCCAGGATATGGAAGCAACCTAAGTGTCCATCAACAGATGAATGGATAAAGAAGATGTGGCACATATATACAATGGAATATTACTCAGACATAAAAAGACATGAAATTGGGTTATTTATAGTGAGGCGGATGGACATAGAGACTTGACATACATAGTGAAGTAAGTCAGAAAAAGTAAATTATATACCATATGCTACTACATATATATGGAATCTAAAAAAAAAAAAGGGTTCTGAACCACCTAGGGGCAGGACAGGAATAAAGACGCAGATATAGAAAATGGACTTAAGGACACAGGAGGGGGAAGTGTAATCTGGGATGAAGTGAGAGAGTGGCATGGACATATATACACTACCAAATGTAAAATAGATAGCTAGTGGGAAGCAGCCACATAGCACTGCTATGAGATCAGCTCAGTGCTTTGTCTCCACCTAGAGGGGGGGATAGGGAGGGTGGGAGGGAGCTGCAAGAGGGAGGAGATATGAAGATATACGTATACATATATCTGATTCACTTTGTTATACAGCAGAAACTAATACAACATTATAAAGCAATTATACTCCAAAAAAGAAGTTAAAAAAAATCTATGGGATACAGCAAATCTGTTTTTAAAGGGAATTTCATAGCAATACAGGCCTTCCTCAGGAAACAAGAAAAACCTCAAATAAACAACCTACACTACCACCTAAGAGAATAAGAAAGAGAGGAGTTAACATAGTGGAGGAGTAGGAGGATGTAGAATTCATCTCTCTCCACAGATCCATCAAGAATACATCTATAGATGCAACAATTCTCACAAAACACTGGCTGAACACTAGCTGAAGACCTTAGACACCAGAAAGGACTATAAAGTTCCCTGCATAACTGGGTTAGGATGAAGAAAAGAAGGTAGAAGGTGTAGGTGAGGAAGTGGGACAGGACCTACACCCTGGGGCAGGGAAGGTGAAGCAGAGGAGAGATTCACCAATTTGTGGAAATCCCCTCTCTAACAGGAAAATCGATTGGGACAGAAGGGAAGCATTTGAGGCAGTCAGAAGAGGGTGAAGCAGCTGATCTGTGGGAGATGGGGCAGAGTGAGAAATACACAGACAGTCTGTACTGTGGCCCTACATGTCCCAGACTGAGACATGTGTTCACAGGTTTGCAAAGGGAGCTGGGAGCTGAAGTGTGGGGATTTGAGAACAGGCCTGTGGTAAGAACTGCTGTTGGCTGTGGGGAGAGGAACTGAGGGGACAGGAGGGTGGAAATCTGCAGCAGGGAATGCCTATAGAGGAATACCTGACTGCCATGGAAACAGGCGCTATTGCTGAGTCACACACAGGGAGAGGAGCCACTATTGTAGCCTCTCTCTCCCCACATGTCGGCACCTGCCGATGACAATAAAAGAAGCCCTCTCATGGCTGGCTTTTGTGTACCAGGTGCCAAGCAATAGAAAAGGCCCCCTCAGGGATGGCTCTCACAGGCCAGTCACCCAACAATAGAAAAAGCCCTCTCAGGGCTGGTGCTTGCATGCTTGTTACTGGGTGCTAGAAACAGCCCAGCCAGAGCTGGCCCTCATGCACCTTATACCAGGCACAAGAAAAGGCCCTCACTAGGGCCATATCTCTTACATCCAATGCTGCTGGCTTCCCTGCACATTTGGCACCACCAGGGCTCCCACCATCCAAGCAGTCATGCCACCTCTGCATCCTGTCCTCATTGGGGCAAACCCGAGAGCTCCAAGATAGCCTCAGGACTAGACTCCTGTGGGTGGACCACACGGAGAGGTGGGGATAAAACCAAAGCTGAACTCCAGTGACAGGGAGACTAAGGAAGAGGATTGAAAATCTTTCCATCAGCCGCACAAGCTCCAGATTAAATCCCTGTGATCAACTAGACCCTGTGTCTATGGGATATTTGAGTAGACAATGAGTGTTCCCACAAATGAAAATGGTCTTGCTTTGGCAGCTGTGGACTTTGCAGGCAAGCACATGCAGGAATTGGGCCACATCAGAGTCTGAGTGGTGCTCCAGGGCCCACAGCAAGTCCAGAGATGAGCCTAGATGCAGAGGAAGACCATTTGGGGAGGCAGAGGTGGGCTGTGGCTCATGGTATGTGCAAAGACACAGCTGAGACCCCAGGGAAACATAATTATTACTATTAATTTTATTGTGTTTTGATTCATTTTGTTGTTGGTTCTGACTTTTTGCTTGTTTTGTTTTTTGTTGTTTTAGTATTTTCTTATTTGGTCTTTTGGGATGTTCATGTTTTGTCACATATTTTTTATTCTTATTTTTTTATATATTTCTCTTCTTACATTGTTTTTCTTTTATTCTGTGTTCTTTTCCCTTATTTTTCTTCTTTTTCTTGAACATATTTTACAATTCTTTATATTTCCATTTCTAATTTGCTTTTCTGTTGGTCTGTGTTATTTACCTTTTAATTTTATCTTTTAAATCATTTATATCAGTTGTTCTGTTTCCCTGCTTTATTTTTCAGTTGCCAAACTTCTTTGGTTTTGTTTTTAGGTTTTGTGTCTCTGTTAGTTTTGATTCTAATTGTTTGATTTCATTTTTGGGTTCTTCTGTTTGTCTGGTTGTTCTCTTGCTTTTTGTTTTATTTCATTCAGTTTTTTTTTTTTTTTTTTGTGTGTGTGTGTGTGTGTGTGTGTGTGTGTGTGTTTCCTTGTTTCTGTTTTTGTTTGTCTGATTTTACTTTTTACAATTTTTCTGGGATTTTGTTAGTCTTTTTTAAAAATTTCCTTTATTGTTGGGACAAGTGACTTGTGGGGTCTTGGTTCCTCAACTGGAAGTTGGGCCTGAGGCTCTGGAGTGGGAGCACCAAGTCCAGTATGCTGGACCTCTAGAGAATTCCTGGCCCCAGGGAAGATTAATTGCTGAGAGCTCTCATGGAGACCTCTACCTAAATCCTAGACCTGGGTCCACACAAATGCCTGCAGCTCCCAGTAATGGACATCTCACACCAAACAACTAATAAGACAGGAACAAAACCCAACCATGAGCACACAGAATACCTAAAGTCATACTAAGCTCACAGACATCCCAAAACAAACCACCTGACACAGCCCTGCTCATCATAGGGAAAAGACTCAGCTCCACCCACCAGAAAACAGGCACCATTCCCTCCCATCAGGAAGCGTATGCAAGCCACTGGACTAACCTCACCACCAGGGGCAGAAAACAGGCACAAGAGGAACTAAAATCCTGCAGCCTAGGGAAAGGGGACCTCAAATACTGTAAATTAAACAAAATAAGAAGAAAGAGAAATATCTTACAGGCAAAGAAGCAAGATAAAAACCCACAAGACCAAATAAATGAAGAGGAAATAGGCAAAATACCTTCAAAAGAATTCAGAGAAATGATAGTAAAGATGATCTAAAATCTCAGAAATGGAATAGAGAAAATACAAAAAATGTTTCACAACGACCTAAAGAACTAAACAGCAAACAGACAGTAATGAACAACATATAACTGAAATTAAAAATACTCTAGAGGGAATCATTACAGCGTAACTGAGGCAGAAAAATGGATAAGTGAGCTGGAAGATAGAATGGTTGAAGTTACTGTCACAGAGTAGAATAAAGAAAAAAGAATGAAAAGAATGGAGGAGACCCTCAGAGACCTCTGGGACAATAATAAGTGCACAAGTGCACCAGTATCAAATTATATGCATCCCAGAAGAAGAAGAAAAAAATAAAGGGTCTGAGGAAATATTTAAAGAGATTCTAGTTGAGAAGTTCCCCATTATGGGAAAGGAACTAGTCAATCAAGTACAGGAAGTGAAGAGAATTGCATACAGGATAAACTCTGGAGAAACACACCAAGACACATAATAATCAAACTAACAAAACTTAAAAACAAAGAAAAATATTACAAGTGGCAAGGGAAAAGCAACAAGTAACACAAAGGAATCACCATAAGGTTAACAGCTTATCTTTCAGCAGCAACTTTGCAGGCCGGAAGGGAGTGGCAGAATATATTTAAAGTGATGAAAGGGAAAAATTTACAACCATGATTACTCTAACCAGCAATTATCTCATTCAGATTCAATGTTGAAATAGAAATCAAAAGCTTTACAGACAAGGAAAAATTAAGAGAATTCAACAAAACCAAACCAGCTTTACAACAAATGCTATAGGAACCTTCTCTAGGCAGGAAACAAGAGAAAGGAAAGACCTATAAAAACAACCACAAAACAATTAAGAAAATGCAAATAGGAACATACATATCAATAATTACCTTAAATGTAAATAGAAAAAAATATAAATGGATTAAATGCTCCAACCAAAATACACAGACTGGCTGAATGGTTACAAACACAAGACACATATATATTCCGTCTACAAGAAACCCACTTCAGACATAGAGACACATACAGAGAGAAAGTGAAGGGGTGGAAAAATATATACCATGCTAATGGAAATCAAAAGAAAGCTGGAGTAGCAATACTCCTACCAGAAAAAATAGACTTTAAAATAGAGAAAAAGAGACAAGAAAGGACACTACATAATAATCAAGGGATCAATCCAAAAAGAAGATATAACAATTGTAAATATCTATGCACCCAACATAAAAGCACCTAAATACATGAGGCAATGCTAACAGCCATAAAAGGGGAAGTCGACAGTAACACAATAATATTAGGGGAATTAAACACCCCATTTACACCAACGGACAGATCATCCAAACAGAAAAGAAATAAGGAAATAAAAGCTTTAAAACACATTAGACCAGATAGACTTAATTGATATTTATAGGATGTTCCCTCCAATAACAACAGAATACAATTTCTTCTCAAGTGCACATGGAACATTCTTCATGATAGATCACATCTTGGGTCACAAATTAAGCCTCAGTAAATTTAAGAAAATTGAAATAGTATCAAGCTTCTTTTCTAACCACAACACTATGAGACTAGATATCAATTACTGAAAAAAACTAAAAAATATAAACATATGGAGGCAAAACAATACACTACTAAATAACCAAGAGATCACTGAAGAAATCAAAGAGGAAATCAAAAAATACATAGAAAAAATGCCAATGAAAACACAATGACACAAAACCTATGGGATGAAGCAAAAGTAGTTCTAAGAGGGAAGTTTATAGCAACACAATTCTACCTCCAGAAACATCTCAAATAAACAACCTAACCTTACACCTAAAGCAATTAGAGAAAGAAGAACAAAAAAACCCAAAGTTAGCAGAAGGAAAGAACTCATAAATATCAGGTCAGAAATAAATGAAAAAGAAATGAAGGAAACAGTAGCAAAGATCAGTAAAACAAAAATCTGATTATTTGAGAAGATTAACAAAATTGATAAACCATTAGCCAGACTCACAGGGGAAAAAAGGGAGAACACACATTCTAACAGAATTAGAAATGAAAAAATAGAAGTAACAACTGGCACTGCAGAAATACAAAGGAATATGAGACTACTACAAGCAAATATATGCCAAAAAATGGACAACCTGGAAGAAATGGACAAATTCTTAGAAAATTACAACCTTACAAAAGTGAACCAGAAAGCAATATAAAGTTTGAACAGACCAATCATAAGCACTGAAATTGAAACTGTGATTGAAAATCTTCCAACAAAACAAAGCCCAGGGCCAGATGTCTTCACAGGTGAATTCTATTAAACAGTTAGGGAAGAGCTAACACTTATCCTTCTCAAACTCTTCCAAAATATAGCAGAGGAAGGAACACTCCCAAACTCATTCTACAAGGCCACCATCATCCTGACACCAAAACCAGAGAAAAATGTCAACAAAAAAGTAAATTACAGTCAATATCACTGTTGAACATAGATGCAAAAATCCTCAACAAAATACTAGCAAACAAAATCCAACAACACATTAAAAGGATCATGCAACATGATGAAGTGGGGTTAATCCCAGGAATGCAAGATTTCTTCAATATACACAAATCAATCAATGTGATACACCATATTAACACATTGAAAGATAAAAACCATATGATCATCCCAATAGATGCAGAAAAAGTTTCTGAGAAAATTCAACACCCATTTATTATATAAAATTTGCAGAAAGTGGACATACAGGAAACCTACCTCAACATAATAAAAGACATACATGACAAAACCACAGACATCATTCTCAGTGGTGGAAAATTGAAAGCATTTCCTCTAAGATCAGGAACAAGACAAGGATGTCCACTCTCACCACTATTATTCAACATAGTTTTGGAAGTTTTAGCCATGGCAAACATAGAAGAAACATAAATAAAAATAATCCAAATTGGAAAAGAAGTAAAACTGTCACTGTTTGCAGATGACATGATACTATACATGGAAAATCCTAAAGATACCACCAGAAAACTATGAGTTTGGTAAAACGAAACTCAATCGATGAGTTTGGTAAAGTAACAGGATACAAAATTAATATATAGAAATCTCTTACATGGGTACACTGACAATGAACTATCAGAAAGAGAAATGAAGGAAACACTCCCATTTA
The DNA here is from genome assembly GCF_026419965.1 of Kogia breviceps. Taxonomy (NCBI): domain Eukaryota; kingdom Metazoa; phylum Chordata; class Mammalia; order Artiodactyla; family Physeteridae; genus Kogia; species Kogia breviceps. The sequence continues at coordinate 61,990,197 of NC_081319.1, forward strand.
CCACTGGAACAAAAAGAATAAAATACTTAGGATTAAACCTACCTAAGGAGGCCACAGTCCTGTATGCAGAAAGCTATAAGACATTGATGAAAGAAATCAAAGGTGATACAAACAGATGGAGAAATATACCATGTTCTTGGATAGGATGAATCAACATTGTGAAAATGGCTATACTACCCAAAGCAATATACAGATTCAATGCAATCCCTGTCAAACTACCAATGGCATTTTTCACAGAACTAGAACAAGAAATTTTACAATTTGTATGGAAACACAAAGGACCCCAAATAGGCAAAGCAATCTTGAGAAAGAAAAACGCAGCTGGAGTAATCAGGCTCCCTTATATCAGACTATACTACGAAAATATGGTAGTCGAGACAGTATTATACTCACACAAAAACAGAAATATAGATCAATGGAACAGGATAGAAAGCCAAGAGATAAACCCATGCATATGTGACCGCCTGTCTCTGACAAAGGAGGCAAGAATATAGAATGAAGACAGTGTCTTCAATAAGTGGTCCTGGGAAAACTGCAGAGCTGCATGTAAAAGAATGAAATTAGAACACTCCCTAACACCATACACAAAAATAAACTCAAAATTGATTAAATACCTAAATGTAAGGCCAGACACTATACAACTCTTAGAGGAAAACATAGCAGAACACTCTATGACATAAATCACAAGATCCTTTTTGTCCCACCTCCTAGAGTAATGGAAATAAAAGCAAAAGGAAACAAATGGGGCCTAATGAAACTTAAAAGCTTTTGCACAGCAACGGATACCATAAACAAGATGAAAGACAACCCTCAGAATGGGAGAAAATATTTGCAAATGAAGCAACTAACAAAGGATTAATTTCCAAAATATGCAAGCAGCTCATGCAGCTCAATATCAAAAAACAACCTGGGGGGGGGGGGGGAAGAGAGAAGATGGCAGAAGAGTAAGACGTGGAGATCACCTTCCTCTTCACAGATACATCAGAAATACATCTACACGTGGAACTGCTTCTATAGAACACCCACTGAACACTGGCAGAAGACCTCAGACCTCCGAAAAGGCAAGAAACACCCCACGTATCTGGGTAGGGCAAAAGAATAAAGAATAAACAGAGACAAAAGAATAGGGATGGAACCTGCACCAGTGGGAGGGATCTGTGAAGGAGGAAAGGTTTCCACACACTAGAAGCCCCTTCACGGGAGGAGACTTCGGGTGGCAGAGGGCAGAAACTTCGGAGCAGCGGAAGAGAATGCAGCAATAGGGGTGCGGAGGGCAAAGAGGAGATTCCCACAGAGGATCAGTGCCGACTGGCACTCACCAGCCCGAGAGGCTTGTCTGCTCACCCGCCGGGGTGGGCAGGGGCTGGGAGCTGAGCCTCGGGCTTCAGTTGGATCCCAGGGAGAGGTCTGGATATGGCAGAGTGAAAACAGCCTGAAGGGGTTAGTGCACCACGGCTAGCCAGGAGGGAGTCTGGGAGAAGTCTGTAGCTGCCGAAGAGGCAAGAGACCTTTTCTTCCCTCTTTGCTTCCTGGTGTGCGAGGAGAGGGGTTTAAGTGCTTAAAGGAGCTCCAGAGATGGGCATGGAGCTGCCAAAGAGACAGGAGACTTTTTCTTGTCTCTTTGTTTCCTGGTGTGAGAGGAGAGGGGATTAAGCACACCATGTAAAGGATCTCCAGAAATGTGTGCAAGCCGCGGGTGTTGGCGCGGACACCAGAGACGGGTGTGGGATGCTAGAGTTGCTGCTGCCACCACCAAGAGGCCTGTATGTGAGCACAGGTCACACTCTACACCTCCCCTCCCGGGAGCCTGTGCAGCCCACCACTGCTGGGATTCGGGATCCAGGGACAGCTTCCCAGGGAGAACACGCGGCGCGCCTCGGGTCTGGTGCAGCATCATGCTGGCCTCTGCCGCTGCAGGCTCGCCCCGCATCTGTGCCCCTCACTCCCCCTGGCCTGTGCCAGAGCCCCCGAATCAGTTGCTCCTTTAACCCCGTCCTGTCTGAGCAAAGAGCAGACGCCCTAGGACAACCTACATGCAGAGGCGGGGCCAAGTCCAAAGCTGAAACCCAGGAGCTGTGCAAACAAAGAGTAGAGGGGTAGGTCTCTCCCAGCAGCCTCAGAAGCAGAGGATTAAAGCTCCACAATCAACTTGAAGTGCCCTGCATCTGTGGGAAACCTGAATAGACAGCGAAATAGCCCAAGTTGAGGAGGTGGACATTGGGAGCAAGATATATTATTATTTCTCCCTTTTTTTTCTTTTCGTGAGTGTGTATGTGTGTGCTTCTGTGTGAGATTTTGTCTGTATAGCTTTGCTTTCGCCCTTTGTCCTAGGGTTCAGGCTGACCCATTTAAAAAAATTTTTTTCTTAATAATTATTTTTTATTTTAATAACTATATTTTACCCTACTTTATTTTGTCACTTCCTTTCATTCTTCCTTTCTTCCTTACTTTCTTCCCTCCTTTCTTCCCTCCTTCCTCCCTTCCTTCCTCCCTTCTTACCTTCCTTCCTCCCTCCCTTCCTTCCTTTCTTCCTGCCTTTCCTTTCTATTTTTTCTCCCTTTTATTTTGAGCCGTGTGGATTAAAGGCTCTTGGTGCTCCAGCCAGGCATCAGGGCTGTGTCTCTGAGGTGGGAGAACCAACCTCAGGACACTGGTCCACAAGAGACCACCCAGCTCCATACAATATCAAATGGCAAAAATCTCCCAGAGACCTCCATCTCAACACCAAGACCCAGCTTCATTCAAGGACCAGCAACGTACAGTGCTAGACACCCTATGCCCAACAAGTAGCAAGACAGGACTACAGCCACATCCATTAGCAGAGAGGCTGCCTAAAATAATAATAAGGTTACCAACATCCCCAAACACACCACCAGATGTGGACCTGCCCACCAGAAAGACAAGATCCAGCCTCATCCACCACAACATAGGCACTAGTCCCCCCAACCAGGAAACCTACTCAACCCACTGAACCAACATGAGCCACTGGGGCAATCACCAAAAACAACTGCAACTACGAACCTGCAACCTGCAAAAAGCAGACCTCAAACACAGTAAGCAAAATGAAAAGACAGAAAAACACACAGCAGATGAAGGAGCAAGGTAAAAACCCACAAGACCTAACAAATGAAGAGGAAATAGGCAGTCTACCAGAAAAAGAATTCAGAATTCAGAATAATGATAGTAAAGATGATCCAAAATCTTGGAAATAGAATAGACAAATTGCAAGAAACATTTAACAAGGACCTAGAAGAAATAAAGAGGAAGCAAGCAATGATGAGCAACACAATAAATGAAATTAAAAATACTCTAGTTGGGATCAGTAGCAGAATAACTGAGGCAGAAGAACAGATAAGTGACCTGGAAGATAAGACAGTGGAAATAACTACTGCAGAGAAGAATAAAGAAAAAAGAATGGAAAGAACTGAGGACAGTCTCAGAGACATCTGGGACAATATTAAATGCACCAACATTCAACTTATAGGGGTCTCAGAAGAAGAAGAGAAAAAGAAAGGGACTGAGAAAATACTTGAAGAGATTATAGTTGAAAACTTCCCTAATGTAGGTAAGGAAATAGTTAATCAAGTCCAGGAAGCACAGAGTCCCATACTGGATAAATCCAAGGAGAAACACGCCAAAACACATAATAATCAAACTGTCAAAAATTAAATCTGAAAGTGAAATTAAGAAAACACTCCCATTTACCACTGCAACAAAAAGAATAAAATATCTAGGAATAAACCTACCTAAGGAGACAAAAGACCTGTATGCAGAAAACTATAAGACACTGATGAAAAAATTAAAGATGATACAAATAGATGGAGAGATATACCATGTTCTTGGATTGGAAGAATCAACATTGTGAAAATGACTTTACTACCCAAAGCAAGCTACAGATTCAGTGCAATCCCTATCAAACTACCACTGGCATTGGTCACAGAACTAGAACAAAAAAATTTCACAATTTGTATGGAAACACAAAAGACCCCGAATAGCCAAAGCAATATTGAAAATGAAAAATGGAGCTGGAGGAATCAGGCTCCCTGACTTCAGACTATACTACAAAGCTACAGTAATCAAGACAGTATGGTACTGGCACAAAAACAGAAATATAGATCAATGGAACAGGAGAGAAAGCCCAGAGATAAACCCACACACATATGGTCACCTTATCTTTGATAAAGGAGAGAAGGATATACAGTGGAGAAAAGACAACATCTTCAATAAGTGGTGCTGGGAAAATTGGACAGGTACATGTAAAAAGTATGAAATTACAGCACTCCCTAACACCATACACAAAAATAAACTCAAAATGGTTTAAAGACCTAAATGTAAGGCCAGACACTATCAAACTCTTAGAGGAATACATAGGCAGAACACTCTATGACATAAATCACAGCAAGATCCTTTTTGACCCACCTCCTAGAGAAATGGAAATAAAAACAAAAATAAACAAATGGGACCTAATGAAACTTAAAAGCATTCGCACAGCAAAGGATACCATAAACAAGTCCAAAAGACAACCCTCAGAATGGGGGAAAGTATTTGCCAATGAAGCAACTAACAAAGGATTAATCTCCAAAATTTATAAGCAACTCATGCAGCTCAATAACAAAAAAACAAACAACCCAATCCAAAAATGGGTAGAAGAACTAAATAGACATTTCTCCAAAGAAGATATACAGACTGCCAACAAACACATGAAAGAATGCTCAACATTCTTTTTCTCTAATTATTACAGAAATGCAAATCAAAACTACAATGAGATATCATCTCACACCAGTCAGAATGGCCATCATCAAAAAATCTAGAAACAATAAATGCTGGAGAGCATGTGGAGAAAAGGGAACACTCTTGCAATGCTGGTGGGAATGTAAACTGATACAGCCACTATGGAGAACAGTATGGAGGTTCCTTAAAAAACTACAAATAGAACTACCATACGACCCTGCAATCCCACTACTAGGCATATACCCTGAGAAAACCTTAATTCAAAAAGAGTCATGTACCAAAATGTTTATTGCAGCTCTATTTATGATAGCCAGGACATGGAAGAAACCTAAGTGTCCATCAACAGATAAATGGATAAAGAAGATGTGGCACATATATACAATGGAATATTACTCAGTCATAAAAAGAAATGAAACTGAGTTATTTGTAATGAGGTGGACAGACCTGGAGTCTGTCATACAGAGTGAAGTAAGTCAGAAGGAGAAAAACAAATACTGTACACTAACAAATATATATGGAATCTAAATAAAATGTCATGCAGAGATTAGTGGTAGGATGGGAATAAAACACAGACCTACTAGAGCATGGACTTGAGGATATGGGGAGAGCAAAGGGCAAGCTGTGATGAAGTGAGAGAGTGGCAGGGACGTATATACACTACCAAATGTAAAATAGATAGCTAGTGGGAAGCAGCCACATAGCACAGGGAGATCAGCTCTGTGCTTTGTGACCACCTAGAGGGGTGGGATAGGGAAGGTGAGAGGGAGGGAGATGCAAGAGGCAAGAGATATGGGAACATATGTATAACTGATTCACTTTGTTGTAAAGCAGAAACTAACACACTATTGTAAAACAGTTATACTCCAATAAAGATGTTAAAAACAAACAAACAAACAAAAACAAACAAACAAAAACAAACAACCCAATCCAACAACAGGCAGAAGACCTAAATAGATACACATGGGCTTCCCTGGTGGCCCAGTGGTTGAGAATCTTTCTGCAAATGCAGGGGACATGGGTTTGAGCCCTGGTCTGGGAAGATCCCACATGCTTCACAGTGGCTGGGCCTGTGAGCCACAACTACTGATCCTGCACATCTGGAACCTATGCTCCACAACAGGAGGGGCTGCGATAGTGAGAGGCCCACACACCACGATGAAGAGTGGCCCCTGCTTGCCACAACTAGAGAAAGCCCTCACACAGAAATGAAGACCCAACACAGCCATAAATAAATAAATAATTTTTAAAAAATAAAAAATAAATAAATAGATACACAGATTGCCAAGAAACACATGAAAATATACTCAACATCCCCAATCATTAGAGAAATGCAAATCAAAACTGCAATGAGGTATCACCTCATACCAGTCAGAATGGCCATCATCCAAAAATCTACCAGCAATAAATGTTAGAGAGGGTGTAGAGAAAAGGGAACCCTTTTGCAGAGTTGGTGGGGATGTATATTGATACAGCCGCTGTGAAGAACAGTATGGAGGTTTTTGTTTTGTTTTGTTTTTTTGTTTTTTTTTTTTTTTTTTTTTTGCGGTACGCGTGCCTCTCACTGTTGAGACCTCTCCCTTTGTGGAGCACAGGCTCCGGACGCGCAGGCTCAGTGGCCATGGCTCACGGGCCCAGCCGCTCTGCAGCATGTGGGATCTTCCCGGACCAGGGCACGAACCTGCGTCCCCTGCATCGGCAGGCGGACTCTCAGCCACTGCGCCACCAGGGAAGCCCAGTATGGAGGTTTTTTAAAAAACTAAAATAGCACTACCATATGAACCAGCAATCCCACTACTGGGCATATACCCTGAGAAAACCATAATTCTAAAAGATTCATGTACCACAATGTTCATTGCATCTCTATTTACAATAGCCAGGATATGGAAGCAACCTGTCCATTGACAGGCAAATGGATAAAGAAGATGTGGTATATTCCATATACCATGGAATATTACTCAGCCATAAAAAGATATATAATTGAGTTATTTGTAGTGAGGTGGATGTACCTAGAGTCTGTCATACATAATGAAGTAAGTCAGAAAGAGAAAAACAAGTACCATATGCTAATGTATATGTATGGGATCAAAAAACGGTATTGATGAACATAGTGGCAGGGCAGAAATAAAGACACAGACATAGAGAATGGACTTGAGGACACAGCAGGGAAGGGAAAGTTGGGATGAAGTGAGAGAGTAACATTGACATATATACACTACCAAATGTTAAATGGATGGCTAGCGGGAAGCTGTTGCATAGCATATGGAGATCAGCTCCATACTTTGTGACAACTTTGAGTGGTGGGATAGGGAGTGTGGGAGGGAGGTTCAAGGGGGGGGATATGTGGATATATGGATACGTATAGCTGATTCACTTTGTTGTGCAGCAGAAACTAACACAACATTGTAAAGCAATTATGCTCAGTAAAGATGTAAAAAAAAAATAAAATAAGGAGGTATTTTATGAAGCTAAAAAAAGAGAAAAAAAGAAAAGAATTAGAAAGAGAAGAACAAACAAACCCAAAGCCAGCAGAAGGAAGAAAATAATAAAGATCAGAGAGGAAATAAAAAAGAGATGAAAAATAACAAATAAATAATCAAGAAATCTAAGAGTTAGATATTTGAAAAGATAAATCAAAGTGACAAACCTTTGGCCAGGCTCACCAGGAAGAAAAGATAGAAGACCCAAGTAAACAAGATAAGAAATGAAAGAGGGGAAATAACTAATACTGCAGAAATTAAAAAAAAAAAAAATCATTAGAGAATACTATGAACAGTTATATGCCAAAAATTTGGAGAACCTAGAAGAATGGAAAAGTTTCTAGAAACATACAGCCTGCTAAAACTGAGTCAAGGTGAAACAGATAATTTCAACAGACTTATCACTAGAAGTGAAATTAAATCTGTATTTTTTTAAAAAGTTCCCTGCATACAAAAGTGTGGTACCAGATGGCTTCAGTGGGGAATTCTACTAAACTTTCAAAGAAGAACTAATACTGATCCTGCTCAAACTATTCCAAAGAATTAAAGAAGAGGGAACACTCCCAAATTCATTCTATAAAGCCATCATCACCATGATACAAAAACCAGACAAGGACACTACCAATAAGAAAATTACAGACCAATACATTGATGAATAAAGATGCCAAAATGCTGAAAAAATATTAGCAAACAGAATCCAACAACACATAAAAACTATCATACACCATGATCATGTTGGATTCATTCCAGGGTCAGAAGGATGGTTCAACATATGCAAATCAATCACAGTTATCCACCACACTAAAAAGGGGAAAGGCAGAAACCATATGATGATCTCATTAGATGCAGAAAAAGCATTTGACAAAATTCAACACTTATTCATGATAAAAACTCTCACCAAAGTGGGTACAGGGAGACGGCTTAAAGATGGCGGAAGAGTAAGACGCGGAGATCTCCTTCCTCCTCACAGAGACATCAGAAATACATCTACACGTGGAACTTCTCCTATAGAACACCCACCGAACGCTGGCAGAAGACCTCAGACCTCCAAAAAGGCAAGAAACTCCCCACATATCTGGGTAGGGCAAAAGAAAAAAGAATAAACAGGGACAAAAGAATAGGGACGGGACCTACGCCAGTGGAAGAGAGCCGTGAAGGAGGAAAGACTCCCACACACTAGAGGCCCCTTCGCGGGCGGAGACTGCGGGCGCCGGAGGGGGAAACTCCGGAGCCGCGGAGGACAGCTCAGCCACAGGGGTGCGGAGGGCAAAGCGGAGAGATTCCCGCAGAGGATCGGTGCTGACCGGCACTCACCAGCCCGAGAGGCTTGTCTGCTCGCCCGCCGGGGTGGGCGGGGCCGGGAGCTGAGGCTCGGGCTTCAGTCGGATCCCAGGGAAAGGTCTGGAGTTGGCAGAGTGAAGAGAGCTTGAAGGGGGCTAGTGCGCCACGGCTGGCCGGGAGGGAATCTGGTCGAAGTCTGGAGCTGCCGAAGAGGCAAGAGACCTTTTCCTCCCTCTTTGCTGCCTGGGCGCGAGGAGAGGGGATTAAGAGCACCGCATAGAGGAGCTCCAGAAACGGGCGCGAGCCACGGCTGTCGGCACGGACAGTAGAGACGGGTGTCGGACGCTAAGGTTGCTGCTGCCACCACCAAGAGGCCTGTGTGTGAGCACAGGTCACTCTCCACACCGGCCCTCCCGGGAGCCCGTGCAGTCCGCCACTGCCGGGGTCCCGGGATCCAGGGACAGCTTCCCCGGGAGAATGCACGGCGCGCCTTGGGCCTGTGCAGTGTCACGTCGGCCTCTGCCGCCGCGGACTCGCCCTGCCCCCGTGCCACTCCCTCCCCCCAGCCTGAGTGAACTGGAGCCCCCGAATCAACTGCTCCTTTAACATCATCCTGTCTGAGCGAAGGGCAGTCGCCCTCGGACAACCTACACGCAGAGGCGGGACCAAGTCCAAAGCTGAACCCCAGGAGCTGTGCGAACAGAGAGGAGAGGGGGAGGTCTCTCCCAGCAGCCTCAGAAGCGGCGGATTAAAGCTCCACAATCAACTTTAAGTGCCCTGCAGCTGTTGAAAACCTGAATAGACAACGAATCATCCCAAGTTGAGGAGGTGGACTTTGGGAGCAAGATATACTATTATTTTCCCCTTTTTTTTCTTTTTGTGAGTGTATATGTGTGTGCTGCTGTGTGAGATTTTGTCTGTATAGCTTTGCTTGCACCATTTGTCCTAGGGTTAGACCGACCCATTTTTCTGTTTTTTTTTTTTTTTAAAAAAGGAAATTTTTCTTCTTAATAATTATTTTTTATTTTAATAACTATACTTTATACTACTCTGTCTTCTCCCTTTCTTTCTTCCTTTCTTCCCTCCTTCCCTCCTTTCTTCCTTCCTTCCCCCCTTCTTTCCTCCCTTCCTCTCTTCCTTCCTCCCTTTCTTCCTCTGCACCTTCCTTCCTTCCTTTCTTGCTTCCTTCCTTCATTTCTTCCTTCCTTTCTTCCTTCCTTCCCTCCCTCCCTCCTTCCTTCCTTTTCTTTCCTTTCTATTTATTCTACCTTTTATTTTGAGCCGTGTGGATTAAAGGTTCTTGGCGCCCCAGCCAGGCACCAGGGCGGTGACCCTGAGGTGGGAGAACCAACCTATAGACACTAGTCCACAAGAGACCTCCGAGCTCCACGTAATACCAGACGGCGAAAATCTCCCAGAGACCTCCATCTCAACACCAAGACCCAGCTTCACTCAAGGACCAGCAAAGAACAGTGCTGGACACCCTATCCCCAACAAAGAGCAAGACAGGTCTACAGCCCCATCCATTAGCAGAGAGGCTGCCTAAAATCATAATAAGGTTACCAACATCCCCAAACACACCACCAGACGAGGACCTGCCCACCAGAAGGACAAGATCCAGGCTCATCCACCAGAACAGAGGCACTAGTCCCCCCAACCAGGGAATCTACTCAACCCACTGAACCAACCTTAGCCACTGGGGACAGCCACCAAAACCAACAGGAACTACGAACCTGCAGCGTGCAAAACGGAGACCTCAAACACAGTAAGATAAGCAAAATGAGAAGACAGAAAAACACACAACAGATGAAGGAGCAAGATAAAAACACACCAGACCTAACAGATGAAGAGGTAATAGCCAATCTACCTGAAAGAGAATTTAGAATAATGATGGTGAAGATGATGCAAAATCTTGGAAATAGAATAGACAATTTGCAAGAAACAGTTAACAGGGACCTAGAAGAAATAAAGAGGAAGCAAGAAACGATGAGCAACACAATAAATGAAATTTAAAATACTCTAGATGGGATCAATAGCAGAATAACTGAGGCAGAAGGACGGATAAGTGACCTGGAAGATAAAATAGTGGAAATAACTACTGCAGAGCAGAAGAAAGAAAAAAGAATGAAAAGAACTGAGGACAGTCTCAGAGACCTCTGGGACAACATTAAATGCACCAACATTCGAATTATAGGGGTCCCAGAAGAAGAAGAGAAAAAGAAAGGGACTGAGAAAATATTTGAAGAGATTATAGTTGAAAACTTCCCTAATATAGGAAAGGAAATAGTCAATCAAGTCCAGGAAGCACAGAGAGTTCCATACAGGATAAACCCAAAGAGAAACATGCCAAGACACATAATAATCAAACTGTCAAAAATTAAATACAAAGAAAACATATTAAAAGCAGCAAGGGAAAAACAACAAATAACACACAAGGGAATCCCCATAAGATTAACATCTGATCTTTCAGCAGAAACTCTACAAGCCAGAAGGGAGTGGCAGGACATATTTAAAGTGATGAAGGAAAAAAACTACAACCAAGATTACTCTACCCAGCAAGGATCTCATTCAGATTTGATGGAGAAATTAAAACCTTTACAGACAAGCAAAAGTTGAGAGAGTTCAGCACCACCAAACCAGCTCTACAACAAATCTTAAAGGAACTTCTCTAGGCAAGAAACACAAGAGAAGGAAAAGACCTACAAGAACAACCCGAAACAATTAAGTAAATGGTAATAGGAACATACATATCGATAATTACCTTAAATGTAAATGGATTAAATGCTCCCACCAAAAGACACAGACTGGATGAATGGATACAAAAACAAGACCCATATATATGCTGTCTACAAGAGACCCACTTCAGACCTAGGGACACATACAGACTGAAAGTAAGGGAATGGAAAAAGATATTCCATGCAAATGGAAATCAGAAGAAAGCTGGAGTAGCAATTCTCATATCAGACAAAATAGACTTTAAAATAAAGACTATTACAAGAGACAAAGAAGGACACTACATAATGATCAAGGGATCGATCCATGAAGAAGATATAACAATTGTAAATATTTATGCACCCAACATAGGAGCACCTCAATACATAAGGCAAATACTAACAGCCTTAAAAGGGGAAATTGACAGTAACACAATTATAATGGGGGACTTTAACACCCCACTTTCACCAATGGACAGATCATCCAAAATGAAAATAAATAAGGAAACACAAGCTTTAAATGATACATTACACAAGATGGACTTAATTGATATTTATAGGACATTCCATCCAAAAACAACAGAATACACATTTTTCTCAAGTGCTCATGGAACATTCTCCAGGATTGATCATATCTTGGGTCACAAATCTAGCCTTGGCAAATTTAAGAAAATTGAAATCGTATCAAGTATCTTTTCCGACCACAACGCTATGAGACTAGATATCAATTATAGGAAAAGATCTGTAAAAAATACAAACACATGGAGGCTAAACAATACACTACTTAATAACGAAGTGATCACTGAAGAAATCAAAGAGGAAATCAAAAAATACTTAGAAACAAATGACAATGGAGACACAACGACCCAAAACCTATGGGATACAGCAAAAGCAGTTCTAAGAGGCAAGTTTATAGCAATACAATCCTACCTTAAGAAACAGGAAACATCTCGAATAAACAACCTAACTTTGCACTTAAAGCAATTAGAGAAAGAAGAACAAAAAAACCCCAAATTTAGCAGAAGGAAAGAAATCATAAAGATCAGATCAGAAATAAATGAAAAAGAAGTGAAGGAAACAATAGCAAAGATCAATAAAACTAAAAGCTGGTTCTTTGAGAAGATAAATAAAATTGATAAACCATTAGCCAGACTCATCAAGAATAAAAGGGAGAAGACTCAAATCAATAGAATTAGAAATGAAAAAGGAGATGTAACAACTGACACTGCAGAAATACAAAAGATTATTAGAGATTACTACAAGCAACTGTATGCCAATAAAATGGACAACCTGGAAGAAATGGACAAATTCTTAGAAATGCACAACCTGCCGAGACTGAACCAGGAAGAAATAGAAAATATGAACAGACCAATCACAAGCACTGAAATTGAAACTGTGATTTAAAATCTTCCAACAAACAAAAGCCCAGGACCAGATGGCTTCACAGGCGAATTCTATCAAACATTTAGAGAAGAGCTAACACCTATACTTCTCAAACTCTTCCAACAGATAGCAGAGGGAGGAACACTCCCAAACTCATTCTATGAGGCCAACATCACCCTGATACCAAAACCAGACAAAGACGTCACAAAGAAAGAAAACTACAGGCCAATATCACTGATGAACATAGATGCAAAAATCCTCAACAAAATATTAGCAAACAGAATCCAACAGCACATTAAAAGGATCATACACCATGATCAAGTGGGGTTTATCCCAGGAATGCAAGGATTCTTCAATATACGCAAATCAATCAATGTGATACACCATATCAACAAACTGATGGAGAAAAACCATATGGTCATCTCAATAGATGCAGAGAAAGCTTTTGACAAAATTCAACACTCATTTATGATAAAAACCCTACAGAAAGTAGGCATACAGGGAACTTTCCTCAACATAATCAAGGCCATATATGACAAACCCACAGCTAGCATCGTTCTCAATGGTGAAAAACTGAAACCATTTCCACTAAGATCAGGAACAAGACAAGGTTGCCCACTCTCACCACTCTTATTCAACATAGTTTTGGAAGTTCTAGCCACAGCAATCAGAGAAGAAAAAGAAATAAAAGGAATCCAAATAGGAAAAGAAGAAGTAAAGCTGTCACTGTTTGCAGATGACATGATACTATACATAGAGAATCCTAAGGATGCTACCAGAAAACTACTAGAGCTAATCAATGAATTTGGTAAAGTTGCAGGATACAAAATTAATGCACAGAAATCTCTGGCATTCTTATACACTAATGATGAAAAATCTGAGAGTGAAATTAAGAAAACACTCCCATTTACCATTGCAACAAAAAGAATAAAATATCTAGGAATAAACCTACCTAAGGAGACTAAAGACTTGTATGCAGAAAACTATAAGACACTGATGAAAGAAATTAAAGATGATACAAATAGGTGGAGAAATATACCATGTTCTTGGATTGGAAGAATCAACATAGTGAAAATGACTATACTACCCAAAGCAATCTACCGATTCAATGCAATCCCTATCAAATTACCACTGGCATTTTTTACAGAACTAGAACAAAAAATTTCACAATTTGTATGGAAACACAAAAGACCCCGAATAGCCAAAGCAATCTTGAGAACGAGAAATGGATCTGGAGGAATTAGGCTCCCTGACTTCAGACTCTACTACAAGGCTACAGTAATCAAGACAATATGGTACTGGCACAAAAACAGAGATATAGATCAATGGAACAGGATAGAAAGCCCAGAGATAAACCCACACACATATGGTCACCTTATCTTTGATAAAGGAGGGAAGGATATACAGTGGAGAAAAGACAGCCTCTTCAATAAGTGGTGCTGGGAAAACTGGACAGCTACATGTAAAAGTATGAAATTAGAACACTCCCTAACACCACACACAAAAATAAACTCAAAATGGGTTAAAGACCTAAATGTAAGGCCAGACACTATCAAACTCTTAGAGGAAAACATAGGCAGAACACTATACGACATAAATCACAGCAAGATCCTTTTTGACCCATCTCCCAGAGAAATGGAAATAAAAACACACATAAACAAATGGGACCTAATGAAACTTAAAAGCTTTTGCACAGCAAAGGATACCATAAACAAGACCAAAAGACAACCCTCAGAATGGGAGAAAATATTTGCAAATGAAGCAACTGACAAAGGATTAATTTCCAAAATTTATAAGCAACTCATGCAGCTCAATAACAAAAAAACCAACAACCCAATCCAAAAATGGGCAGAAGAACTAAATAGACATTTCTCCAAAGAAGATATACAGATTGCTAACAAACACATGAAAGAATGCTCAACCTCATTAATCATTAGAGAAATGCAAATCAAAACTACAATGAGATATCATCTCACACCGGTCAGATTGGCCATCATCAAAAACTCTAGAAACAATAAATGCTGGAGAGGGTGTGGAGAAAAGGGAACCCTCTTGCACTGCTGGTGGGAATGTAAATTGATACAGCCGCTATGGAGAACAGTATGGAGGTTCCTTAAAAAACTACAAATAGAACTACCATACGACCCAGCAATCCCACTACTGGGCATATACCCTGAGAAAACTATAATTCAGAAAGACTCATGTACCAAAATATTCATTGCAGCTCTATTTACAATAGCCAGGACATGGAAGCAACCTAAGTGTCCATCAACAGATGAATGGATAAAGAAGATGTGGCACATATATACAATGGAATATTACTCAGCCATAAAAAGAAATGAAACTGAGTTATTTATAATGAGGTGGATGGACCTGGAGTCTGTCATACAGAGTGAAGTAAGTCAGAAGGAGAAAAACAAATACCGTATGCTAACACATATATATGGACTCTAAGGGAAAAAAATGTCATGAAGAGATTAGTGGTAGGACAGGAATAAAACACAGACTTACTCGAGCATGGACTTGAGGATATGGGGAGGCGGAGGGGTGGGCTCTGACGAAGTGGGTGAGTGGCAGGGACATATATACACTATCAAATGTAAATTGGATAGCTGGTGGGAAGCTGCTGCATAGCACAGGGAGATCACCTCTGTGCTTTGTGACCGCCTGGGGGCGTGGGATAGGGAGGGTGGGAGAGAGGGTGATGCAAGAGGGAGGAGATATGGGAGCATGTGTGTATGTATAACTGATTTAGTTTGTTGTAGAGGGAAAACTAACACACTATTTTAAAACAATTATACTCCAATAAAGATGTTAAAAAAAAAAAAAGTGGGTACAGAGGGAGCATATCTTAACATAATAAAAGGCATTTACAACAAATCCACAAGTCAACATGATACACAACAGTGAAAAGCTGAAAGCCCTTCCACTAAATTCAGGAACAAGACAAGGATACCCACTCTTACCACTTCTATTCAAATAGTAATGGAAATCCTAGCCACAGAAATCAGACAAGAAAATGAAATAAAATTTATCCAAACTGGAAGGGAAGATATTAAAATGGTCATTATTTGCAGATGACATGATGCTCTATATAGAGAGTCCCAAAGTCTCCAGGCAAAAAATTTTAGAACTAATAAATAAATTCAGCAAGGTAGTAGAATATAAGATTAATATGTAGAAATCTGTTTCATTTCTTTACACTAATAACAAAGTTTTGGAAAGAGAAAGTAAAAAAAAAAAAATCTCATTTAAAACCACACACACAAAATAAAATACCTAGGAGTAAACATAACTAAAGTGAAAGACATGTACCCTGAAAACTTACAGAACTTAACATCTTATGAAAAAACCTGAACGAAATTGTTGGCCAGCTCAATATAAAACACAGATAAAGGACATTGAAGATGATTCAAATAAATTGAAAAATATCCCATGCTCTTTTATTTGAAGAATTCATACTTTAAAATAACCATAATACCCAAAACAATCTACAGATTTGATGCAATCTCTATCAAAATACCCATGACATTTTTCACAGAAGTAGAACAAATAATCTTAACATTTATATGGAACCACAAAAAACAGAATTGCCAAAGCAATCCTGAGGAAAAAGAACAAAGCTGGAGGCATTAATCTTCCAGACTTCAGACTATACCACAAAGCTACAGTTATCAAAACTGCACAGAATTGGCATGAAAACAAGCATATAGATATATGGAACAGAATAGAGAGCCCAGAAATAAACTCACACTCCTACAGTCAATTAATCTACTACAAAGAAGGCAAGAATATTCAATGGAAAATGGTGTCATACCTTATATTTAAGTCTTTAAAACATTTTGAGTTTACTTTTGTATATGATATTAGGGAGTGTTCTAATTTCATTGGTTTATATGTAGTTGTCCACCTTTCCCAACATACCTTGTTGAAGAGATTGCCATTAAAACATTCTCTGACATAAATCATTTCAATATTTTCTTAGATCAATCTCCCAAGGCAAAAGGAAGAAAAGCAAAAATAAACAAATGGGAGCTAATCAATGCAAAAACTTGTGCACAGCAAAGGAAACCATAAACAAAATGAAAAGCCAATATACAAAAAGAGAGAAGGTATTTGCAAGTGATGCACCTGACTAGGGGTTAATATCCAAACTATACAAAGAGATCATACATCTCAATATCAAAAAAAGAAAAAGAAAAAAAAAGAACCCAATCAAAAAATGGGTAGAAGAACTAAATAGATATTTTTCCAAAGAAGACATACAGATGGACAACAGGCACATGAAAGTATGGTCAACATCACTAATTATTAGAGACATGCAAATCAAAACCACAATGAGGTGTCACCTCACACTGGTCAGAATGGACATCATCAAAACAATCTACAAATAATAAATCCTGGAGAGGATGTGGAGAAAAGGGAACCCTCCAACTCTTTTCGTGGGAAGGTATGTTGGTGCATCCACTATGGAAAAGAGTATGGAGGTTCCTAAAAAAACTGAAAATAAAGCTACCATAAGATTCAGCAATTCCACTCCTGGGTATTTACACAGAAAAGATAAAAAATCTAATTTGAAAAGATACATGCACCCCGATGTTCATAGCAGCACTGTTTACAGTAGCCAAGACAAGGAAGCAACCAAGTACCCATCAAGAGATAATTGTTTTAAGAAAAAGTGGTATATGTATACTATAGAATATTACTCAGCCATAAAATAAGAATGAAATATTGACTTTTGCAGCAACATTGATGGACCTAGAGAATATTATACTTACTGAAGTATGTCAGAGAAAGACAAATATTATGTGATATCACTTATATATGGAATCTAAAAAATAATACAAATGAATCTATATACAAAACAGAAACGGACTCACAGACATAGAAAACCAACTTATGATTACCAAAGGGGAAAGTGGGGGAGGAATAAGTTAAGAGTATTGGATTAGCAGGTACAAACTATTACAAATAAAATTACATTCAATATCTTATATTAACGTATAATGGAAAGCAATCTTTCTCTCTCTCTCTCTAAAACTTGATATAAAAAGTTTTATACATATATAAAACTTAATCACTTTGCTGTACACCTGAAACTTACTCAATATTGTAAAACAATTATACATCAATTAAAAATAAAACAGTAAAATCCCACTACTTATAGCTGTTAGATGAGATTCAAGTATTATTTCTAGTCATTATCATTTGAAACAAATCTTTTGCCTAATACCTTTGTATTTTAATGAGAGTGGGAGAATAATTTTGTTGTCATTTTTTTCTATGCTGGAGCTCAAATGTTGCTTTATTTTACTGTGAAAAATAACAGCATGAGAACAATTTTTTGGTATACATTTGATATCTGTGTGATATATAAGTATCTCAAACACATTTTTATCTTGCTTTTGTAAAAGAGTCTTGCATACTTTATGCAAATACAATATTCCCTTGTTCTAAAAAATAGTACATACCTAATTAAGTAAAACTCTATTATAGATTAACTCAGGTGGGATAATTTTATTTAAATTTAAATATCCCAATTTATTTTTTTTTATAACCTTGCATGCTGATTCTAGGAGAATAATTTTCAGTTAGAAGTTTTACTAAAATCAAATTGCCTGGAGTTTATACAAGATATCCCATTCCTAATAAGCAAAGTGTTCATAGATTATATCTGCAGAAATCATGTATCATGTTGTTTGAAAAGATGCACACGAAATTTTCCCTTAGTTTTTTACATATTAAATGCAATATACATGTAAAATCTGTGAAGATAAATTAGAGATGCAGTAAGTTGAATTTAAGAGTGGTGTTTCTAAACTCAGAATTCTTTGTTCAAGTCACAGATACCACTTAGTTACTCAGCAATTTCTTAATCTCTCTATGCCTCAGTCTTCTTAGCTGCAAAGTGGTTAGGGAGTAGTGTTTTTTTTTTTTTTTTTTTTGTAAGTTGTATAAACAGAACAGAGCTGGGCATCTAATAATCTTCAATAAATTATGTTACCATACTAGTAGTAATTTATTTTGAAAAGTTGCATATTAAGTTATTAGTTAATATTTGTTGAAAACCCAAAGTATAGAGTATTGTAGATATCAGCAACTTACAAAGATACACTGAAAAGGCAAATCTTGAGTATGTAAGATTGAAAAGAGGAGTAGGAGAAACGCATGGGCATAGCGCGAAAGTAGATAACGTTATTAGAGCAATTGTCAGTGAAGGCAAATTCAAAATTATAGAGCACAGCATTTTATTAAATATGAAAGATTAAGGAAATGAATTTTAAAGGTGAAACTGCTAAGCACACAAATATGGAAAGAAGGAAAATATAGTGTCTTAGTATTTTGAAAGGAATTATCTGTATAGGCATGTAACCTATGTTTTGAAGACCTATGTATGATGATTAGAAAAAAGAAAACTCAAAAGAATCAAATAAATTAGAGACCCTGGAAATTATGTTGTTAACATTTTATTTTGACACACAAAGGCAGGCTTTTGGACTGCTCTTATAGGAATGGTGCTGGTATGCTATAATTTCTTTACTCTTAAATGTGATGAGGAGAATAATTTTCAAGATAGTTCCTTGGGGTTAGAGTTTCAGTTTACTTAGTTAATGGATGTATGATCACATCTACATTAGTAACCAGTGAAAATTTACTTAAACATATTTATCTCACATGTATCCGATAAAGGCACCATTGTGCTTATTTTATTGTGGAGGAAAAAAACTTATTCTTTTCATGTGCTCAGAGCCCCAGAGTGGCAAAAGAAATATTCTGAAATCCTATCTGACTTCTACGTTTATCCTTTTTTCTCTGGAAATCACACCGTCTCTTTAAAACTTGAGGGAAGACATTGGATAGCGTAGATATCACAGGGAATTAGAAATGAAAGGGAAAAGGAAAACATTGATTTTATAAACAGTGTTCATTTGAAACAAATGCATAGATAAAAAAGCAGGTGGTGAAGGCACATTTTTTTGAAACTCTGAAGAGAGAAAGAGCGTGTTAAAACAAATAAACAAAAAATACAGCCAACAAAATATTTTAGTCATCATCCACTTCCATAAAACAAAAAGAGTAGGTCCCATTGTTAATTAGGAGTTGCAAACTTCCATGAGATTATTACAAAGTTAATTGAAATTCTTAAGAAATGATATTTTAGAAAGAGGGAGTATAAATAATTATCTATTATTCATGTTGGTCTGGGTATTACTGAATTGATTCAGGCGTATATCAATACCTCTTGTAAAATCAATGGCATTTCATATTCAGAACAAGACTATAGATTTTACTGACCAAAGTGAGTAATGCACTTGCCATATTAAGGGTGCTTTCAAAAAAATATCTTTATTAGAAACAAAATAGAAATACTTGTAAAAGTAAAATACTACCAGGATTTCCTCACTAGGTGCTCTTTATCTTTTCCTCTTCTTAGTTTGAAGTTTTTTGCCCTTTAGTTTCATCAAGATTTCTAACCCATTATATTTGAA
Organism: Kogia breviceps; assembly: GCF_026419965.1. NCBI lineage: Eukaryota > Metazoa > Chordata > Mammalia > Artiodactyla > Physeteridae > Kogia > Kogia breviceps. Next base: position 62,010,270 of record NC_081319.1, read on the forward strand.
AAATGCTTAGGTGAGTGAAATGTAAAATAGCAATTGTTAAAGAAACTAATCAAAGCTCTCAAATACCCCTTAGTTGTGCTAAGAAAAAAAAAAAGGCAGAAACAGACAACAACAGCCTGAACTAGCAAGAATATTTTTTAAGCTTTTTTAAAATGTTGACCATTTTTAAAGTCTTTATTGAATTTGTTACAATATTGCTTCTGTTTTATGTTTTGGTTTTTTTGTCCAGGAAGTATGTGGGATCTTAGCTCCCTGACCAGGGATCAAACCTGCACCCCCTGCATTGGAAGGCAAAGTCTTAACAATTGGACTACCAGAGAAGTCTCAAGAATAATTCTTCAACAGCAATTAAACTTAAAAAAAAAACCTCTTCTTCTGCACTGTTCCACCTAGTCCTCAAAATAGCTCCAAATTAATAATTTGAATTTTTTCCTTTAATCTCTTCTTCAGATGAGTTCATTCATTGATTTTTAAATTAAACTATTCTGTGTTCTTGGGATAAACCTAATTTTTCCATGGTACATTTATTTTAGGTTACTATTATCATTGCTATATAGTTTACTGATATTTGTTTAGGATTTTTTGCATCTGTGCTTCTCATGTCAACAGTCTTCAGTAATTTACCTTTCATGCATTGCCCTTTTCAGGTTTTGTGTCCAAGTTATGCAGCTTCAAAAGATAAATTCTTGAATAGTTTCTGAATTTCTATATTCTGGAATAGTTTGTGTAAACATTGACATTTGTTCTTTGAATGTTTCATATAAAACACCAGAGGAGGCATTATATTAGAGAATTTTCTCAAAAGTTTTCTACCAACTGGTGCTCTTGCAATGCTTTTTGTTGGGGGGGGTCGCATGGCATGTGGGATCTTAGTTCCCCAACCTGGACCAGGGATCAACAATGGACCACCAGAGAAGTCCCTATTTTTATTTCTTGAGTCAATTTTGTCACATTATACTTTTCTGGGAATTTGTCATTAATGTAAAATTTGACATTTACTGACATGGGAGTTGTCAATAATATGCTTTCTTATTGACATATTTGTGTTTTGGTAATTTGTGAATTTTCTCTTTTTTTATTCATTATTTAAATCAGAGACTTGACAAATTTATTACCCCCCCCTTTTCTTTTAAAAGTATTAATTTCTGGCTTTTTTGTTTTCTTTTGAGACTCTCTCCCAAATGTTTCTACTTCATCAATCTGTTATTCTTCGACATTTTATCTTAGGAACATTTTTCTTTCCTTTCTCTCTCGCTATCTTTTTCTTTCTTTTTCTTTTTTTTTTTTTTTATGTTTGCTTGTTCCATTAAATTATTTTATTTTATTTTATTTTATTTTATTTTTTGCAGTACGTGGGCCTCTCACTGTTGTGGCCTCTCCAATTGTGGAGCACAGGCTGTGGATGCGCAGGCCCAGAGGCCATGGCTCATGGGTCCAGCCACTCTACGGCATGTGGAATCTTCCCAGACTGGGGCACGAACCCGTATCCCCTGCATCGGCAGGCGGACTCAACCACTGCGCCACCAGGGAAGCCCTGTTCCATTAAATTTTAGCCTATATTCTTTACTAATATGTTTTTAAGGTTCTACATTTCTTTCTAAATACTGCTTTAATTACATCCCCAACTTTTAATTTGTAGCATTTTCATTATCACTGTCAATGAATTATAAATATATATTTTAAATTTTTATTATTTCTTCCTTAAAATATGGATAAATCAAACATGTTTCATATTGCTTTGTAGATTAAATACAGTTATGTCAGAGAAAATTCTTTGTAGGTTTAGAGTTCTTTGAAGTAGAATGGATTTGTTTTAGAATCTTTTTGCAATAAATTTTTGTATATAATCTCAGGTGTCTAAAAATAATGTAATCCTGCAGTGGTTGAGTGTAATGCAAAAATTTTTAAATCATTACAACTTACAGGTGTATTGATGCTTTTATTAAGTTACCCTGTCTCTAGTAGTTTTTTTTTTAACTGTCATTCTGCTCACATGTTAACATAACTGTGTTTTCTTTAATAAAAACAACTTATATATATTTCCATCCTTTCCCTTTATGATATTTGTCTTTTCATTTAGTCCATTTATAATTATTGTAATTATTAATATATTTGAATTTAATTTCTACCATCCTATATTGTTTCTTGATTTGTCCTTTGTGTTCTGTGTGTTCTTTTTTCTTCTATCTTAAATCTGCAAAAACATTTTTTTCTCATTCCATGTTTTACTCTCTATTAGTTTGGAAATTAAATTGACTGCTTCTAGTTATAAAGTATTTAATTTGTCATAGTGTACTTAATTCATCAAAGTCTAAAGTTAATAACTGTATAAATTTCTTTAAAAATTGCACATAACAAAATTTTATTTCTATCCACTGGTCCAATGTCCTGATGCATATGATACTCATTTAACTCATTTATATACAAATTTATTTTAGATTTAAACATTATACATTATTTTTATTCACATAAGATATTATGTCTTACATAGTAAAATTTATTTACCCTCTTTTTAAAACATATTTTAATATTTTAACCATTCTTGAAATTAATTTCCATCTGGAATCATTTTTTAATATTATTCCAAAATTTTCTTTAATGAGGATCTGCTGGATATATTGATTAGTTTTACTTTGTTTGATAATTTGGATCTCACACTTAAAAGATTAAATTTGAAATTTTATACAGTATATATAGGGCATATAGTTCTAGACTGACTGTTTTTTACTTTTGGCACTTTGAAAGTATCATTCCTGTCATCTCACTTGCATTGTTTCTCATGATAAATCAGAATGAAAACAACTAATTAGAAAATGTAGTAAAAATTTAAAATACTCTTCCCATATCTATAAGCTATAATCTATAGCAAGGAGTAAGTATGAATGTAGTATAGAAAATTCTAAATGAAAAAATATATAATGTTCCTGAATATAAATATTCAATATAATAAAGATGTTTGTCCTCCTTAAATTAATCTATAAATAAAATATGTTTTTAATCAAAATTCTAAAAGGTTTGTATATATCTGTAGGTAGATCCTGAAATTTTCATGGTGGTATAAACAGACAATAATAGCCAAGAAAATTTTGAAGAAGATTAAGAAGAGTAGTGTAGGGTTTTCTCTACTTATTTTCAATATTTATTACAAAATTTGGGTGATTGATATCTTTGAATTTTTATAGGGATAAAAAGACCTGAATACATTTTTTCTGAAATAGTGAAGGCTATCATATTCTACTATCACAGAAGCCATGAATGAGAGATTGTTCAAAAGGAAGTGAAGGAAAAAGAACCAATGACATAGTCTAGTGGCTAAGAATATGGAATTTGGAATAAGTGAGAATCTCAATTTTTGTCACTTTTAACTATAACCTCAATTTTGTTCCTCATTTGGAAAATGAAACTATAAATAAGGTTGCTCTAAGATTAAACAATATCTAAAATCCCACTTTCTGGAGCATAGAAAATACTAGTATTTCATAATTTCACTAATTTACTGAGATGCCCATAATTTGGCTTTTTATTATTTCAGAAGTGGTGTAAGACAAATAAGTAAGCTCAAATCATGTTATTCAACTCTTTTCCACTAGAATAAATAGAGAGTTGGCTTTCTTTGCAGGATCTGAAGAATTTTCAAAATATGTAATATTTTTAAAATGTAACCTATAGCATTCAACATATATCTTTCAGTGTTTCATTTATTCAACAAATATTAACTGAGTTCCTATTATCAGCCAAGCATGATTCAAATGATGGAACTTGGTATTAAACAAAGCAAACATAATTTTATACTTATAAAACTTGCTTTTGAGTCTATTCCTCCTAAAGATTGAATTAAAACAACATTGTAAATCAACTATACTCCAATAAAAAATTTTAAAAAGAAGATGAATTGGTATATATTTACAATGAAATACTACTCATGTATAAAAAATATGAGATAACGCCATTTGATATCACTCATCTGTGGAATCTAATTTTTAAAAATGATATAAATGAACTCATTTACAAAACAGAAAGACTCACAGATTTTGAAAAAAAACTTATGGCTACCAAAGGGGAAATATGGAGTGGGGGATAAATTAGGAGCTTGGGATTAACATACACCCACTGCTATATATAAAATAGATAACCAATAAGGACCTACTGTATAGCATAGGGAACTCTACTCAATATGCTGTATAACCTACATGGGAAAGAATTTGAAAAAGAATGAATATACCTATCTGCATAACTGAATCACTTTACTGTACATCTGAAACTAACACAACATTGTAAATCAACTATACTCCAATAAAATTAAAGAAAATATAAGTTATTAGTGAGCAGTTTTATATAAACAAGTAAAATAGTTATATAATTTTTAAAAATAATGTGTATAATGACAAAAGAATCCAGACAAATGCTTAAGGAACTTGAAAAAATTTTAATACAGAGCATGGCTATAGTATGGGTTATGTACAAGATTACCTTTATACTTAGAAAGCATATTGGCTTTATTTAAAAGGGACCAATTGTGACCACCTAGAGGGGTGGGATAGGGAGGGTGGGAGGGAGGGTGACACAAGAGGGAAGAGATATGAGAACATATGTATATGTATAACTGATTCACTTTGCTGTAAAGGAGAAATGAACACACTATTGTAAAACAGTTATACTCAAATAAAGATGTTAAAAAAATAAAAAAAATAAAAGAGGCCAATATACTCAATTTCCATAGACTTTAAAAAATATGTACCTTAAAATCATATATTGTATGCTGCAGTAATAGTTTATAAGAACAGATGGTTACATTTGAAAATATGTCATGGAGTATGAGGACTGCCCATTATTTAATGAGAATTCTTCATTACCCTATAACATTCAGATAATGACCTTGAATTTCCAAGCTACATATATTTTATGTTTCCATATAAACATATATGCAATATAAAATATGCAGAAGAAAATCACTGAAGCTTTCTAAATTATATAAGTGATAATAAAGAATAAAACTAAGAAGTTGGTTTTTATAGAAAGAAGCTTCTTTAATATAGCATCAGATGAATTCATAAACTGTAAAGTAAGAGAAAATTAAAAATAACACAAGAGGGGGCTTCAAGATGGAAGATGGGTAAGACATGGAGATCACCTTCCTCCCCACAAATACATCAAAAATACATCTACATGTGGAACAACTCCTACAGAACACCTACTGTATGTTGGCAGAAGACCTCAGACTTCCCCAAAGTCAAGAAAATCCCTATGTATCTGAGTAGGGCAAAAGAAAAAAGAAAAAACAGAGACAAATGAATAGAGACAGGACCTGCACCTCTGGGAGGGAGCTATGAAGGAGGAAAAATTTCCACACACTAGGAAGCCCCTTCACTGACAGAGACAGGAGGTAAGAGGGGGAGGGGGGAAGCTTCAGAGCCATGGAGGAGAGCTAAGAAACAGGGGTGCAGAGGGCAAAGTGGAGAGATTCCCACACAGAGGATTGGTGCTGACCAGCACTCACCAGCCTGAGATTCTTTTCTGCTCAACCACCAGGGTGGGTGGGGGCTGGGAGCTGAGACTCAGGCTTCAGAGATCAGATCCCAGGGAGAGGACTGGGGTTGGCTGCATGAAGACAGCCTGAAGGGGACTAGTGTATCACAGGTAGCTGGGAGGGAGTCCAGGAAATACTCTGGACCTGCCTTAGAGGCAGGAGACCATTGTTTCAGGGTACAGGAGGAGAGGGGATTTGTTCCCTGTCTACCCACAGAAGGCAGAGCACCACCTAAACAAGCTTCAGAGATGGGCACAAGCCACAACTATCAGCTCAGACACAGAGAGGGACATGAAACCCTAAAGCTGCTACTGCAGCCACCAAAAATCCTGTGTGCAAGAACAGATCACTATGTACAAACCCCCTTGCCCCCAGGAGCCTGTGCAGCCCACCACTGCCAGGGTCCCATGACCCAGGGACAACTTCGCCAGGAGAACACATGTGCTCCTCAGGCTTTTGAAACGTCAGGCCAACCTCTGCCACCACAGGCTTGCCCCACATTCCAATTATAACTACGATACCCCTACCTCTATGCGGCCTGAGTAAGCCAGAGCCCCCTAATCAGACACTGCTTTAACCGCCTTCTGTTTGGATGGGGAACAGAAGCCTAGGGCAACCTACATGCAGGGGTGGGGCCAAAACCAAATCTGAACCCCAGGAGCTGTGAGGACAAAGAAGAGAAAGGGAAATTTCTCTGTGCAGCCTCAGGAACAGGGAATTAAATCCCCACAATCAACTTGATTTACCCTGCATCTGTGGAATACCTGAATAGACAACAAATCATCCAAAAATTGAGGTGGTGGACTTTGGGAGCAACTGTAGACTTGGGTTTTGCTGTCTGCAACTGATTTGTTTCTGAATTGTATGTTTATTTTCGTGTAGTTTCTAGTGTTTGTTACATTGGTGGATTTGTTTATTGATTTGATGGCTCTCTTCTTTTATTTGTTTTAATTATTAATAATTTTTTATTTTCTTAATTTAATAATATATTTAAATATTTTTAAAATTAATTTTTATTTATATATATTTTTCCTTATCTCTCCCTTTTCTTCTGAGCTGTGTGGCTGACAGGGTCTTGGTTACTCTGGCAGGGTGTCAGGCCTGAGTTCTGACCTGGAAGAGCTGAGTCCAGGACTTTGGACTACCAGAGACCTCCTGGCCCCACATAATATCAGTTGGCGACAGTTCTCCCAGACATCTCCATCTCAACGCTAAGACCCAGCTCCACCCAATGGCCAGCAAGCTACAGTGCTGGAAGTCACTTGCCAAACAACTAGCAAGACAGGAACACAACCCCACCCAAAAGTAGAGAGGCTGCATAAAATCATAATAAGGTCACAGACACCCCAAAACACACCACTGGACTCAATCCTGCTTACCAGAAACAGAAGATCAAGGCCCACCTAACAGAACAGAGGCACCAGTCCCCTCCAAAAGGAAGCCTGCACAAGTCACTGAACTAAACTCACCTACTGGGGGCAGACACCAAAAGCAACAGGAACTACAAAACTGCAGCCTGCAAAAAGGAGACCCCAAACACAGTAAGTTTAAAAAAATGAGAAGACAGAGAAATATGTAGCAGATGAAGAAGCAAGGTAAAAACCCACAAGACCAAACAAATGAAGAAGAAATAGGCAGTCTACCTGAAAATAATTCAGAGCAATGATAATAAAGATGACCAAAATCTTAGAAATAAAATGGAGAAAATACAAGAAATGTTTAACAAGTAGTGAGAAGAACTAAAAAGCAAACAAACAATCATGAACAACACAATAAAAGAAATTAAAAATTCTCTAGAAGGAATGAATAGCAGAATAACTGTAGGAGAAAATGGATAAGTGACCTGGAAAATAAAGTAGAGGAAATGACTGCCATGGAGTAGTATTAAGAAAAAAGAATGAAAACTATTGTGGACAGTCTCAGAGATCTCTGGGACAACACTAAATGCACCAACATTTGAATTAAAGAGGTCCCAGGGAAGAAAGGAAAAAGAAGGGACTGAGAAAATATTTGAAGACTTTATAGTTGAAAACTTCCCTAACATGGGAAAGGAAATAGCCAGTCAAATCCAGGAAGTGCATAGAGAACTATACAGGATAAGCAAAGGAGAAACATGCCAAGACATATTAATCAAACTATCAAAAATTAAATACAAAGAAAAAACTATTAAAAGCAACAAGGGAAAAGGAACAAATAATATACAAGGGAATCCCCATAAAGCTAACAGTTGATCTTTCAACAGAAACTCTGCAAGCCAGAAGGGAGTGGCAGGATATATTTAAAGTGATGAAAGGGAAAAACTTACAACCAAGATTATTCTCCCCAGCAAGGATCTCATTCAGATTCCTCAGAGAAATTAAAATCTTTACAGACAAGGAAAAGGTAAGAAAATTCAGCCCCACCAAACCAGCTTTACAAAAAATCCTAAAGGAACTTCTCTAGGCAGTAAACACAAAAGAAGGAAAAGACTTACAATAACAAACCCAAAACAATTAAGAAAACAGTAAGAGGAACACACATATCTATAACTACTTTAAATGTAAATGGATTAAATGCTCCAACCAAAAGGCATAGACTGGCTGGGAGGATACAAAAATAAAACCCATATGTATGCTCTCTACAAGGGACCCACTTCAGACGTAGGGACATTTACAGACTGAAAGTGAGGGGATGGAAAAAGATATTCTATGCAAATGGAAATCAAAAAAAGCTTGAGTAGTAAATCTCATATCAGACAAAATAGACTTTAAAATAAAGACAATAGGGCTTCCCTGGTGGCACAGTGGTTGAGAATTCGCCTGCTGATGCAGGGGACACGGGTTCATACCCCAGTCCGGGAAGATCCCACATGCCGCGGAGCAGCTGGGCCCGTGAGCCATGGCCGCTGAGCCTGCGTGTCCGGAGCCTGTGCTCCGCAACTGGAGAGACCACAACAGTGAGAAGCCCACGTACCATAAAAAAATAAAAAAAATAAAAAAAAATAAAGACAAGAGACAAAGGACACTACATAATAATCAAATGATCAATCCAAGAAGAAGATATAACAATTGTAAATATTTATGCATGCAACAGAGGATGACCTAAATACATAAGGCAAATGCTAGCAGCCATAAAAGGGAAAATTGACAGTAACACAATACTAGGGGACTTTAACTCCCCACTTTCACAAATGGACAGATCATCCTAAATGAAAATAAATAAGGAAACACACGCTTTAAATGACACATTAAACAAAATGGACTTAATTGAAATTTATAGGACATTCCAACCATAAACAACAGAATACACTTTATTCTCAAGTGCTCATGGAACATTCTCCAGGATAGATCATATTTGGGGTCACAAACTAAGCCTTGGTAAATTTAAGAAAATTGAAATCTTAGCAAGTATTTTTCTGACCTCAAGGCTATGAGACTAGATATAAATTACAGGAAAAAAAAACTGTAAAAAATACAAACACGTGGTGGCTAAGCAATACTCTACTAAATAACCAAGAGATCACTAAAGAAATAAAAAACTACCTAGAAACAAATGACAGTGAAAATATGACGACTCAAAACCTATGGGATGCAGCAAAAGCAGTTCTAAGAGGGACGTTTATAGCAATACGATCCTACCTCAGAAACAAGAAATATCTCAAAAAAACAACCTAACCTTACACCTAAAGCAATTTGAGGAAGAAGAACAAATAAAACACAAAGTTAGCAGAAAGAAAGAAAGTATAAACACCAGATCAGAAATAAATGAAGAAGAAATGAAGGAAACAATAGCAAAGATCAATAAAACTAAAAGCTGGTTCTTTGAGAAGATAAACAAAACAGATAGACCATTAGTCAGACTCATTAAGAAAAAAACGGATAACACTCAAATCAACAGAATTAGAAATGGAAAAGAAGAAGTAACAACTGACACTGAAGAAATACAAAGGATCATGAGGCACTACTATAAGCAACTATATGCCAATAAAATGGACAACCTGGAAGAAATGGAAAAATATCTTAGGAAAGCACCAACTTCTGAGACTGAACCAGGAAGAAATAGGAAATATAAACAGACCAATCACAGCACTGAAATTGAAACTGTGACTAAAAGTTTTCCAACAAACAAAAGCCCAGGAGCAGATGGCTTCACAGGCAAATTCTACCAAACAATTAGAGAAGAGTTAACACCTATCCTTCTCAAACTCTTCCAAAATATAGTAGAGGGAAGAACACTCCCAAACATATTCTATGAGGCCACCATCACAGTGATACCAAAACCAGACAAGGATGTCACAAAAAAAGAAAACTACAGGCCAAAATAACTGAATAAATGTACAGGCAAAAATCCTCAACAAATACTATGCTCAGGTGGGGTTTATCCCAGGAATGCAAGGATTCCCCAATTTATATAAGTCAATCAATTTGATAAACCGTATCAACAAACTGAAGGATAAAAAACATATGATCATCTCAATAGATGCAGAGAAAGCTTTTGACAAAATTCAACACTGATTTATGATTAAAATCCTCAAGGAAGTAGGCATAGAGGGAACTTACGTCAACATAATAAAGGCCATATACGACACACCCACAGCAAACATCATTCTCAATGGTGAAAAACTGAAAGCATTTCTTCTAAGATCAGGAACGAAACAAGGATGTTCACTCTCACCACTATTATTCAACATAGTTTTGGAAGTCCTATCCACAGCAATCAGAGAAGGAAAAGAAATAAAAGCAATACAAATTGGAAAAGGAGAAGTAAAACTGTTACTGTTTGCAGATGACATGATACTATACATACAGAATCCTAAAGATGCCACCAGAAAACTACTAGAGCTAATCAATGAATTTGGTAAAGTAGCAGGATACAAAATTAATGCACAGAAATCTCTTGCATTCCTATACACTAATGATGAAAAATCTGAAAGAGAAATTAAGGAAACACTCCCATTTACCACTGCAACAAAAAGAATAAAAGACTTAGGATTAAACCTACATAAGGAGACAAAAGACCTATATGCAGAGAACTGTAAGATACTCATGAAAGAAATTAAAAGTGATATGAACAGATGGAGAGACATACCATGCTCCTAGATTAGAAGAATCAACATTGTGAAAATGACCATACTACCCACAGCAATCTGCAGATTCAATGCAATCCCTGTCAAACTACCAATGGCATTTTTCACAGAAGTAGAACAGAAAATTTCACAATTTGTATGGAAACACAAAAGACCTCCAATAGCCAAAGCAATCATGAGAAAGAAAAACAGAGCTGGAGGAATCAGGATCCCTGCCTTCAGACTATACTGCAAAGCTACAGTAATCTAGATAGTATGGTACTCACACTAAAACAGAAATATTGATCAATGGAACAGGATAGAAAGCCCAGAGATAAATGCACACACATATGGTCACCTTATCTTTGATAAAGGAGGGAAGAATATACAATGGAGAAAAACAGCCTCTTCAATAAGTGGTGCTGAGAAAACTGGACAGCTACATGTGAAAGAATGAAATTAGAACACTTCCCAACACCATATACAAAAAGAAACTTGAAATGGATTAAAGACCTAAATTTAAGGCCAGGCAGTATAAAATTCTTAGAGGAAACTATAGGAAGAACACTCTTTGACATAAATCACAGCAAGATCTATGTTAACCCACCTCATGGAGGAATGGAAATAAAAACAAAAATAAACAAATGGGACCTAATGAAACTTAAAGTCTTCTGCACAGCAAAGGAAACCATAAACAAGACCAAAAGACAACCCTCAGAATTGGAGAGAATATTTGCAAATGAAGCAAATGACAAAGGGTTAATCTCCAAAATGTACAAGCAGCTGATACAGCTGAATATCAAAAAAATAAACAACCCAATCCAAAAATGGGCAGAAGACCTAAACAGACATTTCTCCAAAGAAAATATACAGATTGCCAACAAACACATGAAAGGATCCTCAACGTCACTAATCATTAGATAAATCAAAACTAGAATGAGTTATCACCTCATACCAGTTAGAAGGCCATCATCAAAAAATCTACAAATAATAAATGCTGTAGAGGGTGTGGAGAAATGGGAACCCTCTTGCACAGTTGGTAGGAACATAAATTAATACAGCCATTGTGGAGAACAGTATGGAGGGTCCTTAAAAAACTAAAATTGAACTACTACACGACCCATCAATCCCACTACTGGGCATATACCCTGAGAAAACCATAATTCAGAAAGAGTCACCACAATGTTCATTGCAGCTCTATTTACAAGAGCCAGGACATGGAAGCAACCTAAGTGTCCATCGACAGACAAATGGATAAAGAAGATGTGGCACATATACACAATCAAATATTACCTTGCCTTAAAAGGAAATAAAATTGAGTTATTTGTAGTGAGGTGGATGGACCTAGAGACTGTCACACAGAGTGAAGTAAGTCAGAAAGAGTAAAACATATACCATATGATAACACATATATATGGAATATAGAAAAAGAAAAAAATTGTTCTGAAGAATTTAGGGGCAAGACAGGAATAAGATGCCAACATAGAGAATGGACTTGAGGACCTGGGGAGGGGGAAGGGTAAGCTGGGACTAAGTGAGAGAGTGGCATGGACCTATATACACTACCAAATAGATAGCTAGTGGGAAGCAGCTGCATAGCATAGTGAGATCAGCTCAGTGCTTTGTGTCCACCTAGAGGGGTGGGATAGGGAGGGTGGGAGGGAGCTGCAAGAGAGAGGGGATATGGGGATATATATATATGTATTGCTGATTCACTTTGTTATACACAGAAACTAACACACCATTGTAAAGCAATTATACTCCAATAAAGATGTTAAAAACTATAGCACAAAGATATCTAGCTGAACATAAATTTTTTACCATAAAAAGAAGAAAAACTCAGTGTGCTGTTTCAGTGTTGCATTTGAGGTAGGCAAGAAGGAAATTGAGTGAAGGGGTAATGTTTGTTGAGCCTGAGATGACATACCCTGCCACACACAGCACTGCAGGATTCCCAGGTGCATAATAGCTCATCCCATGTGTCTGAGATGTCTTATTTCACTTATTTTTATCAAAACCCAATAAAACAGGTATTCATATTTCCATTTTAAAATATTTTATTGAGGTATAGTTGACTTACAATGTGTTCATATCTGCTCTACAGCAAAGTGATTCATATATATATGTATACATAGATAGATAGGTAGATATTTTTTCCATTATGGTTTATCTAGCAGGACCTTGTTTTTTATCCATCCTTATATAATAGCTTGCATCTGCTTATCCCCAACTCCAAATCCTTCCCTCCCTTACCCCTGCTCCTCTTCCTTGGCAACTACTTTTCTGTTTTCTACATCTGTGAATCTCTTTCTTTTTTTAAGATAAGTTCAATTGTGTCATATTTTAGATTCCACATATAAGCAATATCATATGATATTTGTCTTTCATTGGTTTTGCTTAATATGATAATCTCTAGGTCTATCAATGTTGCTGCAGATGGTATTATTTCATTCTTTTTCATGGTTGAGTAATATTCTATTGTATATAAAAATATATTCATTATATATATAAAGATATACAGTATATATATAAAGATATACATTATGTGTATATATGTATGTGTATATATATATATATTTGTGTGTATATATATATATATATATATATATATATATATATATATATATATATATATATATATATATATATATATATACCACATCTTTATCCACTCAGTGGATATTTAGGTTGTTTCCATGTCTTGGCTATTGTAAATAGTGCTGTTATTAACATAAGGGTGCATGTATCTTTTCAAATTATTGTCTGGATATATGCCCAGGAGTGGGATTGCTGGATCATATGGCAACTCTATTTTTAGTTTTTTGAGGAACCTCCATACTATTTTCCATAGCAGCTGAACCAGCTTACATTCCCACCAACAGTGCAAGAGTGTTCTCTTTTATCCTCACCCCCTCCAGCATTTGTTATTTGTAGACTTTTTAATGATGGCTGTTCTGACCAGTGTGAGGTGACACCTCATTTGGTTTTGATTTGCATTTCTCTAGTAATTACCACATATCTCCATTTTTACCCAGAAGGATATATACGCTCAGTGCCTTTTGTTGCAAGAAATGAAAGAAGCATTGGCATGCCTGTTTATAAAGAAAAATGGTAACTGATCTTTAAGGTTCAATCATGTTCATTCCACACACATATTAAAGCACTTGGCAAGCACTGGACATGTTCCCAAATATACTGTGCTCTTTCCTTTCCACTGTTGCTCTTTGACCTGTCTGGTTCATTTTAGGAAATGCCAAGTCCCTCCCTCATTTGTTAAACCTCAGCATTATCTAACATTGTCCCATTTTAACATAATTTTATCCTAAGAAAGAACAGCTCAATGACCTCACAAAATAACCTGATGATAGCATGTCAGTAATGGACACACACACACATACACATAACTACTTAAGATAAAAGTGCCTTAATTGGTAGAGGAGATTTCAGTCTTTTCCCTGAAATAAGAAATATCTCATGCCTTGAGTAGGGAAAATATCTCCAGGCAAAGTGTTCATTTTGTAAAATTGAAATATAGCATTGTGTAAGTTTAGGGTGTGCAACATGTTGATTTGATACATTTATATATTGCAGTATGATTACCTCCTTAGCATTAGTTGACACCTCCATTTCATCAAATAATTATCATTTCATTTTTGTGGTGGGAACAATTAATGTCTAGTCTCTTAGCAACTTTGACGTTTGTAACACAGTACTGTTGACTATGATTATTATGCTCTGCGTTGGCTCCCCAGGACTTACGTATCTACTACTTCTCAGTTTGTCCCCTTAAACAACCCATCCTCAATTCCCCCACCCCAAGCCTCTGGTAACCACCATTCAGCTCTCTGTTCTTATGAGTATGGCTCTCTTGATTATACATATTAAGTGATATCATACAGTATATGTCTTTCTCTGTCTGACATCTCACTTAGCATGAAGTCCTCAAGGTCTGTCCATGTTGTTACAAGTGGCAGGATTTCCTTTGTTCTTGTGGCTGAATAATATTCCATTGTGTAAATATACCACAACTTTCTAATCCATTCATTCATTGATGGACACTTAGATTATTTTCATGTCTTTATTGTAAATAATGCTGCAATAAACAAGGGAATGTATATAGCTCTTCAAATTTCTGTTTTCATTTCCTTTGGATATATAGCCAGAAGTAGAACTGCTGGATCATATGGTAGTTTTATTTTTAATTTTTTTGAGTAATCTCTATATTGTTTTCCATAGTGGCTGAACCAATTTACATTCCCACCAACAATACTGCCCAAGTGTTCCCTTTTCTCCACATCCTTGCCAACACTTGTTAACTCTTATCTTCTTGATGACTGCCATTCTAACAGGTGTGAGATAATATCTCACTGTGTTACATTTTGGCCATTTGGATGTCTTCTTTGGAAAAATGCCTATTTCCTTCCTCTGCCCATTTTTTTAAACCAGATTGCTTATTTTATTGTTATTGAATGGTATGAGATCTTTATATACTTTCTATACCCTTTATCCAATACATGTTTTGCAAATATTTTCTCCCACTCTGTAGGTTCTTGTTTCATTTCTGTAGGTTGCTGCTTCTTCATAGTGCCTTTTGCTATGAAGAAGTTTTTAATTTTGATGAAGTCTCACTTGTTGAGTTTTGCTTTTGTTGCTTGAGGATTCTGGTGTCATACCTGAAAAATAATTGCCAGTCCAATGTCAAGGATTTTCTTCACTGCTTTCTTCTAGGAGTTTCATGGTATCAGGTCTTATGTTCAAGTCTTTAATCAATTTTGAGTTATTTTTTTGTGAGTGTTGTAAGATGGGGGTCCAATTTCATTTTTGTGTGTGTGGTTATCCAGTTTTCCCAACACCATTTGTTGAAGAGACTCTCCTTTCCCCAATGAGTGCTTTTTTTTTTGGCTTTCCATTTGTTGAACATACATGTGGAGGTTTAATTCTGGGCTCTTTATTGTGTTCCATTGGCCTTAAGGTCTACTTTTATCCTGTACCATATTGTTTTAATTACTATAGATTTGTAGTATACTACTTTGAAATTAGGAAGTATGATGACTCTGGCCTTGTTTTTTCTCAGGACTGCTTTGGCTATTTGGGATCTTTTGTGTTTCTATACAAAATTTAGGATTGTGTTTTCTATATATGTGAAAAATGCTATTGGAATTTTGATAGGGATTGTATCAAATCAATAGATGGTTTTGGGTAGAATGGACACTTTACAATATTAATTCTTCTGATCCATGAACATGGGATATTTTTCCATTTGTTTGCATCTTTTAAATTTCTCACATCAAGGTCTTGTAGATTTTATTGTATAGATCTTTTATTCATTGGTTAAATTCGATCCTAAGTATTTTATTGCTTTTGATGCTGTTGTGAATGATCGATGATATACATTTATTTATTTTATTTTTGCTGTTCCTTTGTTAGTGTATAAAACCACCACTGATTTCTGTATGTTGATTTTTTTTTTTTTTTTTTTTTTTGCGGTACACAGGCCTCTCACAACGGTGGCCTCTCCCATTGCAGAGTACAAGCTCCGGATGCGCAGGCTCAGTGGCCATGGCTCATGTGCCCAGCCGCTCTGCGGCATGTGGGATCCTCCCAGACTGGGGCACGAACCCATGTCCCCTGCATCGGCAGGTGGACTCTCAACCACTGCGCCACCAGGGAAGCCCTGTATGTTGGTTTTTATATCCAGCAACTTTACTGAATTCATTGATTAGTTCCAAGTGTTCTGGTTGAGTCTTTAGGATTTTCCATATATAAGATCATATCATTGCAAATAATGACAATTTTACTTCTTGCTTTTCAATTTGGATTCCTTTTATTTCTTTTTTCCGCCTAACTGATCTAGCTAGGATTTCCAGTACTATGTTGAATAAGAGTGGGCATCCTGATCTTATTCCTGATCCTAAGAAAAAGCTTTGAAGTTTTCACCATTGAATATAATGTTAGCTGTAGATTTATCATATATAGCCTTTATTATGTTGAGGTATGTTCTTTCAATACCCAATTTGTTGAGGGTCTTAATCATGAAAGAATATTTTATTTTTCCAAATGTTTTTTGTCTGTATCTGTGGAGATGATCATATGGATTTTATCCTTTATTATTAATGTGGTATATCATATTGATTGATTTGCATATTTTGAACCATCCTTGCATCCAGGGATAAGTCTCCCTTGGCCATGATGTATAACCCACTTAATGTGTTGTTGAATTAGGTCTGCTAATATTTCTGAGAATGTTTACATCTATATTCATCAGGGACATTGGTCTATATTTTTATTGTAGTGTCCTTATCTGGATTTGGTATCAGGATAATCTGCCCTCACAAAATTAGTTTGGAAGTGCTCCTTCCTCTTTAATTTTGGAAGGAGTTGAGAGGGATTGGTGGTAATTCTTCTTTAAACACTTGGTAGAATTCACCAGTTAAGCTATCTGGATCTAGGGTTTTCTGTGTTGAGAGGTTTTTGATTACTGATTCAGTCCACTTCTTATTATTTGCTTATTGTGCTTTTCCTTTTCTTCTTGATTCAGTCTTGGTAGGTTGTATGTTTCTAGAAATTTATTTCTTCTAGGTTATCCAATTTTTTGACATATAAATATTCACAATAGGCTCTTAAGATTCTATGTATTTCTGGCCCCCTCCCCCTTCTGAGTATCTGGAAACCTTGGGCCCAGGAGCCAATGCTTGCAAGGGATGTGGGCCCAGGCAGCTGCAGCAAGCCAAGGATAGAGCATTACATTTAGTCTTCATGTCTCCATAGGCTCCTCTTGGCTGTGACAATTTCTCACACTTTCCTCATTTTTGAAAACCTTGACAATGTTGAGGAGTACTACCTACTTCTAAAGTCTCAGAGTCTTCTGCTTCAGTTGACAGAAAGGGAAAGAGACAGTGGAGGAGTCACTTCAGATTAATAGAAACCATACATTAGAGGTAAAGGTCAAGATTCTCCATATGAATAGCCAATTATTTCTCTGCTGTTAGTTGAAAAGACTTTGCTTCCCTCCATTGAATTGAATTTTTGCCCTTGTCAGAAGTCCTTAGAACATATAAGGGAGCTGTCCATGGTTTTGTATTTTTGGTATGGAGCAAAGGAGATGTCCTCTAGCACTAATTGCTAAGACAACATTTCCAATTTGAATATTCCATTGGTCAGGCTGCTGCAGATGCCCTGGATTTAGGAAGACCTGCCAGGTGGCAGGCAGAGTCTTGGTTCTCCAGCTGGGTGTCAAGCCTGTGCCTCTGAGGTGGCAGAGCCAAGATGAGGACATTGGTCCACCAGAGACCTCCCGGCACCACATAATATCAAATGGCAAAAACTCTCTAAGAGATCCCATTCTCAAAGCTAAGACCAGGCTCACTCAATGACCAGCAAGCTACAGTGCTGGACACCCTATGCCAAACAACTAGCAATACAGGAACACAACCCCACCCATTAGCAGAGTGGCTGACTAAATCATAATAAGTTCACAGACAGCCCAAAACACACCACCGGATGCGGTCCTGCCCAAAACAAAGACAAGATGCAGCCTCACCCACCAGAACACAGGCACCAGTTCCCTTCAGCAGGGATCATACACAACCACTGAACCAACCATACCCACTGGGGGCAGACACCAAAAACAATGGGAATTACAAATGTGCAGCCTGCAGAAAGGAGACCCGAAACACAGTAAGTTAAGCAAAGTGAGAAGACAGAAAAACACACAGCAGATGAAGGATCAAGGTAAAACCCACCAGACCAAACAAATGAAAAGGAAATAGGCAGTCTACCTGACAAAGAATTCAGAGTAATGATAATCAAAAATCTCAGAAATAGAATGGAGAAAATACAAGAAACATTTAACAAGGACCTAAAAGAACTGAAGAGCAAACAAAAAATGATGAACAACACAATAAAAGAAATTAAAAATTCTCTAGAAGGAATCAATAGCAGAATAACTGAGGCAGAAGAAGGGATAAGTGACCTGGAAGATAAAATAGTGGAAATAACTACTGCAGGGCAAATAAATGAAAAAGAAAGAAAAGAATTGAGGACGGTCTCAGAGACCTCTGAGACAACATTAAATGCACCAACATTTGAATTATAGGGGTCCCAGAAAAAGGAAAGGGTCTGAAAAAAATACTTGAAGATATTATAGTTGAGAACTTCCCTATATGGGAAAGGAAATAGTCAGTCAACTCCAGGAAGTGCAGAGAGTCTCAGACAGAATAAATCCAAGGAGAAACAAGACACATATTAATCAAACTATCAAAAATTAAATACAAAGAAAAAATAATAAAAGAAGAAAGGGAAAAACAATAAATAACCTACAAGGGAATACCCATAAGGTTAACAGATGACCTTTCAGCAGAAACTCTGCAATCCAGAAGGGAGTGGCAGGACACATTTAAAGTGATGAAAGGGAAAACACTACAATGAAGATTACTCCAAACAGCAAGGATCTCAGTCAGATTTGATGGAGAAATGAAAACATTTACAGACAAGCAAAAGCTAAGAGAATTCAGCACAACCAAACCAGCTTTACAACAAATCCTAAAGGAACTTCTCTAGGTGGGAAACACAAGAGAAGGCAAAGAACTACAATAACAAACCCCAAACAATTAGGAAAATGTTCATAGGAACATACATATTGATAACTGCCTTAAATGTAAATGGATTAAATGCTCCAACCAAAACACACAGACTGGCTGAATGGGTAAAAAACAAGACCCATATATATGCTGTCTACAAGAGACCCATTTCAGACCTAGGAACACATACAGACTGAAAGTGAGGGGATGGAAAAAGGTATTCCATACTAATGGATATCAAAAGAAAGCTGGAGTAGCAATTCTCATATCAGACAAAAGAGACTTTAAAATAAAGACTACAAGAGACAAAGAAGGACACTACATAATAATCAAGGGATTGATCCAAGAAGATATAACAATTGTAAATATTTATGTACCCAACAGAGGAGCACATGAATACATAAGGAAAATGTTAACAGCCATAAAAGGGGAAATTGACAGTAACACAATCACAGTAGGGGACTTTAACAACTCACTTTCATCAATGGACAGATCATTCAAAATGAAAATAAAAAATGAAACAAAAGCTTTAAATGACACATTATATAAGATGGACTTAATTGATATTTATAGGATATTCCATCCAAAAACAACAGAATACACTTTCTACTCAAGTGCTCATGGGACATTCTCCAGGATAGATCATATTTTGGGTCACAAATCAAGCCTTGGTAAATTTAAGAAAATTGAAATCACATAAGTTATCTTTTTTGACCACAATGCTATGATACTAGATATCAATTACAGGAAAAAAAATCTGTGAAATATACAAACACATGGTGGCTAAACCATACACTACTAAATAACCAAGTGATCTCTGAAGAAATCAAAGAGAAAATAAAAAAATACCTAGAAAAAAATGACAATGAAAAAATGATGACTCAAAACATATGGGATGCAGCAAAAACAGTTATAAGAGGGAAGTTTATAGCAACACAATCCTACCACAAGAAACAAGAAACATCTCAAATAAACAACCTAACCTTACAGCTAAAGCAATTGGAGAAAGAAGAGCAAAAAAACTCAGAGTTAGAGGAAGGAAAGAACTCAAAAAGATCAGATCAGAAATAAATGAGAAAGAAATGAAGGAAACAAGAGCAAAGATCAATAAATCTAAAAGCTTATTCTTTGAGAAGATAAACAAAACTGATAAAGCACTAGTCAGACACATTAAGAAAATAAGGGAGAAGACTCAAATCAATAGAATTAGAAAGGAAAAAGGAGAAGTAACAACTGACACTGCAGAAATACAAAGGATCATGAGAGATTACTACAAGCACTATATGCCAATAAAATGCACAACCTGGAAGAAATGGACAAATTCTTGGAAACGCACAATCTCCTGAGACTGAAACAGGAAGAAATAGAAAATATAAACAGACCAGTCACAAGCACTGAAATTGAGACTGTGATTAAAAATCTTCCAATAAATAAAGCCCAGGACCAGATGGCTTCATAGCAAATTCTATCAAACATTTCCAGAAGAGCTAACATCTACCCTTCTCAAACTCTTCCAAAATATAGCAGATGAAGGAAAACTCCCAAACTCATTCAACAAGGCCACCATCACCCTGATACAAAAATCAGACAAAAATGTCACACAAAAAAGAAAACTATAGAACAATATCACTGATGAACATAGATGCAAAAATACAACAGCACAAGAAAATAGTAGCAAACAGAATCCAACAGCACATTGAAATGATCATACAACATGATCAAGTGGGGTTTATCCCAGGAATGCAAGGATTCTTCAATACATGCAAATCAATCAATGTGATACACCATGTTAACAAATTAAAGGAGAAAAACCATGTGATCATCTCAATAGATGCAGAGAAAGCTTTTGACAAAATTCAGCACCCATTTATGATTAAAAACCATCTAGAAAGTAGGCATAGAGGGAACTTACCTCGACATAATAAAGGCAACCCACAGCCAACATCATCCTCAATGGTGAAAAACTGAAATCATTTCCACTAAGATCAGGAACAGGACAAGGTTGCCCACTTACTCAACATAGTTTTGGAAGTTTTAGCCACAGCAATCAGAGAAGAAAAAGAAAAAAAAGGAATCCAAATTGGAAAAGAAGAAGTAAAGCTGTAACTGTTTGCAGAAGACAGGATACTATACACAGAGAATCCCAAGATGCTACCTGAAAACTACTAGAGCTGATCAATGAACTTGGTAAAGTTGCAGGACACAAAATTAAGGCACAGAAATCTCTTGCATTCCTAAACACTAATGATGAAAAATCTGAAAAAGAAATTAAGGAGTCACTCCCATTTACCACTGCAAGAAAAAGAATAAAAGACCTAGGAATAAAAGCAGCCCAACGAACTGTAGGCAGAAAATTATAAGACACTGATGAAAGAAATTAAAGGTGATACAAACAGACAGGGAGATATTCCATTTTCTTGGATTGGAAGAATCAACATTGTGTAAATGACTTTACTACCCAAAGCATCTACACATTCAATGCAATCCTATCAAACTACCAATGGTATTTTTCACAGAAGTATAACAAAAAATTTCATAATTTTTATGGAAACACAAAAGACCCTGAATAGCCGAAGCAATCTTGAGAAAGAAAAAAGGAGCTTGAGGAATCAGGCTACCACTCATCACATTATACTACAAAGCTACAGTAATCAAGACAATATGGTACTGGCACAAAAACACAAATATAGATCAAGGGATTATGATAGAAAGCCCAGAGGTAAACTCACACACATATGGTCACTCTATCTTTGATAAAGGAGGTAAGAATATACAGTGTAGAAAAGACAGCCTCTTCAATAAGTGGTGCTGGGAAAACTGGACAGCTATATGTAAAAGAATGAAATTAGAACACTTCCTAACACCATACACAAAAATAAACTCAAAATGGATTAAGACCTAAATGTAAGGCCAGACACTATAAAACTCTTATAGGAACACCTAGGGAGAACACTCTATGACATACCTCACAGCAAGATCCTTTTTGACCCACCTCCTAGATAAATGGAAATAAAAACAAAAATAAACAAATGGACCTAATGAAACTTAAAAGTTTTTGCACAACAAAGGAAACCATAAACAAGACAAAAAGATAATCCTCAGAATGGGAGAAAACATTTGCAAATGAAGCAAGTGATAAAGGATTAATCTCCAAAATATACTAGCTGTTCATGAAGGTCAATATCAAAGAAACAAAAACCTAATCCAAAAATGAGCAGAAGACCTAAATCGACATTTCTCCAAAGAAGATATACAGATTGCCAACAAGCACATGAAGGGATGCTCAACATCACTAATCATTAGAGAAATGTAAATCAAAACTACAATGAGGTATCACCTCACAGCATTCAGAATGGCCATGATCAAAAAATCTACAAACAATAAAGGTTGGAGTGGGTGTAGAGAAAAGGAGACCCTCTTGCACTGTTAGTGGGAATGTAAATTGATACAACCACTATGGAAAACAGCATGGAAGTTCCTTAAAAACTAAAAAGAGAACTACCATACGACTCAGCCCTCCCACTACTGGGCATATATCCTAAGAAAACCATAATTCAAAAAGAGTCATGTACCACAATGTTCATTGCAGCTCTATTTAAAATAGCCAGGTCATGGAAGCAATCTATGTGTCCATAGACAGTTGAATGGATAAAGAAGATGTGGCACATATATACAATGAAATGTTACTCAGCCATAAAAGAAACAAAATTGAGTTATTTGTAGTGAGATGGATGGACTTGGAGTCTGTCATACAGAGTGAAGTAAATCAGAAAGAGAAAAACAAGTACTGTATGCTAACACATATATATGGAATCTTTAATTTTTTTTTTCTTCTGGAAGAATTTAGGGGTAGGACAGGAGTAAATCTGCATACGTAGAAAATGGACTTGAGGACACAGGGAGGGGGAAGGGTAAGCTGGGACAAAGTGATAGAGTGTCATGGACATATATACACTATGAAATGTAAAATAGGTAGCTAATGGGAAGCAGCCACATAGCACAGGGAGATCAGCTTTGCACTTTTTGTTCCCCTAGAGGAGTGGGATAGGGAGGGTGGGAGGGAGATGTAAGAGGGAGGTGATATGGGGATATATGTTTATGTATAGCTGATTCACTTTTTTATACAGCAGAAACTAACACACCATTGTGAATCAATTATACTCCAATAAAGATGTTAAAAGAAAAGATTCTATGTGTTTCTGTAGTAACAGTTGTAATGCTTCCTCTTTCACTTCTGATTTTATTTGAGTCTTTTCTTTTTTTCTTAGTTTATCTCAAGGTTTGTCACTTTTGATTTTATTTAAAAAAAAAACCCAGCTCTTAGATGTGTTGATTTTTTTCTATTGCTTTTTCTGGTCTCTATTTCATTTATTTCTGCTCAGATCTTTGTTATTTTTTTCCATCTGCTAACTTAGGGGTTCATTTGTTCTTTTGTTTCTAGTTCCTTGAGGTTTAAAGTTAAGTTTTTAAATCTGAGATCTATTATTTAATTACATGCATTTATCAATGTTTACTTCCCTCTCAAAACTGCTGTTTGAGACAAAAACTTACGGGTTTTGTATGCTGTGTTTCCACTTTCATGATTTTGAGATTTAAAAATTTTTGGTTTTGATTTTTTCCTTAATTCATTGGTTGTTCAGGAGAGTGTTAATTTCAACATATTTGTAGATTTTCCATCTTTCTTCTTATTATTGATTTATAGTTTCAGTCCATTGTAACTGGAAAAGATACTTGATATGATTTCAATTTTCTTTAATTTCATAAGACTTGTTTCATGCATTATTTTATGGTCAATCCTGGGGAATGTTCCAAGTGCACTTGAGAAAAAACTGTATTCTACTTTTGTTGGATGGATTGTTCTAAAAATGACTGTTGAATCCATTTGGTCCAATCAATGGTTCCGGACCATCATTTCCTTGTTGATTTTTTGTCTGGAAAATGATGTATCTATTGTTGATAATGGGTATTGAAGTCCCCTACTCTTACTATATCTTTGTTTTTTTCTCACTTCACATCTGTTAGTGTTTACTTAAGCATGTTTAGGTGCTCCTATGTTGGATGTATATATATTTACAACTGTTATATCTTCTTGATGGATTGACCCCTTTATATTATATGATGACCCTCTTTGTCTCTTTTTACAGTTTTTGGCTTAAAGTTTAATTTCTCTGATGTACGTATTACTATCCCTGCTTTCTTTGGGTTTTCACTTGCATGGAATATTTTTTTTTTTTTTTTTTTTTTTTTTGCGGTATGTGGGCCTCTCACTGTTGTGGCCTCTCCCGTTGCGGAGCACAGGCTCCGGACGCACAGGCCTAGCGGCCATGGCTCACGGGCTTAGTTGCTCCGCGGCATGTGGGATCTTCCCGGACCAGGGCACGAACCCGTGTCTCCTGCATCGGCAGGCGGATTCTCAACCACTGCGCCACCAGGGAAGCCCTGGAATATTTTTTTTTCACCCATTTTTTTGAGCCTATAAGTGAGTCTTTTGTAGGAATTATATATTTGGGTTTTGTTTATTATTCCATCCAGCTGCTTTGTGCCTTTTGATTGGTGAATGCAATCCATTTACATTGAGTTTCTATTGATATGGGAGGACTTACAAATGCCATTTTATTAATTGTTTTGTATTTTCATTGTTTCATATTTTCCCTCTGTTTCTGTCTGTCTTTGTAAATTGGTGATTTTCTGTGCTGGTATGATGTTTTTTCTTCCTTTATCTTCTGTTCATCTGTTCTAGGTTTTTGCTTTGTGTTACCGTGAGGCTTACAGAAGATATCTTATAGATTAAACAGTCCATTGTAAGCTGGTAGCAACTTAACTTCGACTGGCTATAAAAGTTTTACTCTTTTAGCTGCTGTTCAGCTCTGGTCTAGTTGCTCACAGGTCTGCAGGGCCTGAGGCCAGGTTCTAACCTGTCAGTGACCTTCATACTGGACTGGCTGAGAGGCAAGGCAGAAGTTAATCAGGAGACAATCCAGCAGCTCCTGGAGGAGAATGACTAGCTGTATCACGATACTAGCTGTATCATGATCTGCTGTATCATGGGGTATCAGAACAAGGGTCTGGTGAATGAGTGTGTCCAGTACCAGTGTGTCTTACACAGAAACCTCATTTATTTGGCTACCATCACAGATGACAATCCAACTAGTGCTTCAAAAGCAATGGAATAATCTTCCAGTTGGCTGTTATGAAGCATAATTGAATGTAATCTATTTCCTATGAAATGGGAACAAGATCTTTACCAACTCAACAGCTTAGGACATGAATGGAATATCTGTGGCTCTCAGCGTAAATATTTATTTTAATAATTAAGTTGATTCCCTCAATTAAGTTGACCCCAGGTGTCCTCCTTCCTGAAATAAGTGTGTTTGGATAGCAAAGACATCACAGGCATCCTCAAGTCTACCTTTTTAGTTTCAACCTGAAGAGGAAACTGAGGAAGTATTGAGCAAGCCTCTTGACTGACACCGTCAAATGGACATGTAACTGTACTCCTTTCTACCAGTTTGTGGTTGTAGACACCCAGACTGCTCTTTTCAGGTTGCTTTGGCTTGCCTTTCCACAAAATAAAAAAAGCTTCACCCTTTTACTCTGTCCCCCCACTTTCTTTGATGTCTTATTTACCTCTTTTATATTGTGTATTCATTAACACATTGTAGTAGCTATAAAACTCTGAATACTCTTTTCTTTTGACCTTATATTACAGTTAAGTGGCCATTGTATTACAGATTTAGAACTTTATACATCTGACTATATGTTTATCTTTACCTGTGTGTTATAAGCTTTCTTATATTTTCATGTTGCTTATTAGCATCATTCAATTTCAGCTTGAATCACTACTTTTAGCACATTTTGCAGGCAGGTCTAGTGGTGATGAATTCCCTTGGCTTTTGTTTATCTAGAAAAGAGTTGATTTCTCCTTCATATTTGAAGGATAATTTAGTGAAATAGTGTATTCTTGGCTGGTAAATTTTTAAATTTATTTCTGTACTTTGAATATGTTATTCCTCTTTCTCCAGGCCTGTAGGGTTTCTCTTGAGAAATCCACTGACAGCCTAATGGAGGCTCCTTTGTAGGTTACAAGATTTTTTAAAAATATTTTACATTTATCCTTGATTTTTGACAGTTTCATTATAACCTGTCTTGGAGAAGGTCTTTCTGCATTAAGATAATAGGGTGATCTACTGGCTTTGTAAATTAATATGTCCAATTCCCTTCCCAGGTTTAGGAATTTAACAGGTATGATTTCTTTAAATACATTTTCTGTTCACTTCTCTATCTTTTCTCCTTCTGAAATCCCAATTATTCTAATGTTTTTAATTTTGATGAAATTCCATAGATCATTTAGGCTTTTTTATCCATTTTTGCTCTTTTTTCTTTTTTTCTCTTCTAACTGGATTATTTCAAAACCCCTGCCCTCTATTTCACTTATTCTTTCTACCCTTTGCTCCGCTTTACTTCAGATTCTCTTTATTGCATATTTTATTTTATTCATTGTGTTATTCAACTCCAGAATCTCTGGTTCTTTTTTTAATGATTTCTATATCTTTGGGAAAATCTCATTTCAATCATGTATTTTTCCCCAAGATTTCATTGTACTGTCTTTCTGAGTTCTCTCATAGCTCATTGAGTTTCTACAAAACAGTTATTTTGAATTCTATCAGTGACATTACAAAGTTAGCATCTTTGAGTTTGGTTATTAGAGAAATATTATTTTCTCTTTGTGATGGCATGTTTCCTTAATTTTAAACATTCTTCATAGTTTTGTGCTGCTACTTTCACATCTGAAGTAGCTGATCCCCTCTCAAATCTTTGCTTCTTGCCTTCAGATGGGGTATTCTATTCGGTGGTGTCTTTATTATATATTATATATTATATAGGGTGTTGGTACACCTGTTCTACTATACTTTCTTTCTCTTTTGGCATGATCCTTAAGTTTTTATGTCTTCTCTCGCTCTTACAAATCACCAGGCAGGCTACTCTGGATTTTGCTTATGTTTCAGAAGATGGTTTCTCCCTTGCCCACAGACCATGGTCTGTTTCTGGTTGCACTATCTGTCTACAGGAGCTCTTTTGCTGCTGTGCTCAGGAAAGTACACTAACAGCCAGCAGCCAAATAGGGGGAAGGGCAGGGTTAGCCATCTGAACCTTGCCCACAGGCCTGTGGAGTCAGTGGGATGGTACCAAGCATGGTACTCCCAGAGGCTCATGGGTGGATGTCTTGCTGAGTACAGTCAGCAGGAAGCAAGTCCCTTATCTACCTCTTTCCAGATCTCCTCCCTCCCCCCAGTCATGGAGGTCCCACCTCAATACTCTTGGTGCTGCTGGAAGGAAGTGGTTTTCTCCAGCTGTGTCCTGCACACTGCAATAGCCAGGCAATCACTGACTGCTCTCCTCTTCCCCTGCCGGAGAGGTCAGTGCTGCTAGAGAGCAGTCCAGTGCAGTTTCCCTGGGTGAGGACAGCACTGGGAACGTTTCTCTTACTACTGCCTCCCCTGTGACCAAACTCACATTTTATTTCCTCCAGTGGTATGCTGGAATATCCCCTAAGGAAGGCCGGATTTCTGCAAATTCTCCATCATGTGTGTGTATCTGCCCAGGTCAGTACTCTCCAGGTTTGTTTTTCCCAAACCTGGATGAGAGGGCTCTGGACATGTTCACTCTCTCCCCTTGTTCCACACTCTATACTGAGGTCTGTCTGGTTATTACTGGATGCATAGGTGAGTGAGACTCCTCCCAGGTCCCATGGCATATATATGGTGGTAGATCCCACAACACCCACAAGGACACTTTTGTTTGTGGGTGGATATCTACTTTGTTGTTTAAAAAAGGGGGATAAAAAGGAAGAATGTCTTACATTGCCATGATGCTAATGTCATTCTCCAGAGTGGTCATTCTGATGCATCCCTATCACACTATTGCAAGCCTATGTGCACAGCTCATTTTGCATATGAGTAGAAACATACAAATGCAGAAACAAAGATCCCTGTACAATGTGAATTATTTCATCTTTATGTTTTCGAGCATGAAGGTGCTTAATCTGTTCTCTTATTACCAAAACAGCAAAGAAGATACAAGGCCAGATTTTGTACCAGTGAAATTTGTTTAAAGCCATGTAACATCATTAGAAAAGAGTGATTAGTTATGGTTAGTTTGGTCAAAGAAAAGTATAGTTAGTCCATAACTATAAAACATAAATGTTTTTCCAGTATGAATGCATTTTATATTGTCTGTTACAGTAATCTTAAAAAAACTACAGAACTTTATGATATTAGAATGAGTTCTAAATTATAAATTTTACAGTCCTTCTACTTGGTACCACAATCATGATAAAAGCAAATAATTATCTTTTCTTTCTTATTATGTTAATGTCTTGGGTAATTAAGCATTTTAGCTTATTTAATATTTAAAAGATAAAATTGGAAACTATACTTTTATGATTTTCAGTTATTATTCTGTAGTTTTATCTTAAACAAAAAACTGTATACATTTTGAAGTATTATATACCTGCAGTGTATATAGACATATACTAATGCATGTATAAGACCAAAAAAAAAGGTATTCAATATATTTGTTTAATAGTCAATAGTTGTAATGTTAAACTGTTAAAATTCACTGAAAATGAATAGAAGGATGAATTGACAATGAAGACTGATACCTTACTCTCAATTTTTGTGGAATATTTGAAGCCATCAAAAATAGAGTCAAAAGACAAAGTGGAAAACTAATCTGTACTTGAAACGTTTTCTACGAGACTTGGTATTCTTTTACTGGACTTTGCAGCATCAATCATGAATTACGGTACAGTAAGTTTTTAGCACTACAGTATTTTGTTCCCAAAGTATCTTTTCCAAGACACTATACATTTTTTAAAAAGCATTAAATAAGCAGTGGAGATATAAGGAGTCATAGATATAAGCTATAGAAATGGTGCTTTTTCCTTTCTTTTCAACATTTTGAATATCTTGAGGGCTTTTCATTGCAGCTTCCCACTGCTCTAACCTAAAAATAATACTTTTATTTCTAAGCTTACTAAGTATTTTTCTTTTTCATGGTTTTGTGAATAATGTATATATTAAATAAGATAATCAAGAGAGAGTACTATCATTACAACACCTTAAAGAAACAAAGCAATGACTTAGAATTTCTAACATGAAATCAAACATTTTTTAAGGCACATAATCAGAAAACCTCTTTTGGTTTATTACCTTTCCATTAATTCCCTTCCAGTTAGAGTTTCTCAAGTAAATCTCTTGACATATAAATCCAAAGTGTTCATCAGCACTACTATGATTCTATTTCTTTATACTTTTATATCCATTCAGGCATGGAATGTACTAATATAATATTATAAGGAAAAAAATAGTTGAATAGGCAGTAAAGATGGTTTTAGTATATAATCCTTATTTTGTTCATCCCTCTATTTCCATCTCCTTCTCCTTTCAACACTTTATAATTCCATTGTGGCTCAACACTACTATGAAAATGTTATTTGTGAGTGTTGATTATTGCCTGTGGAAGTTATAAAGTAGTAAGTTATGTGTATTAATCAAAACATATGAGTATCTAAGTTATGTGTATGCCAATATATACACACACATCTTTAAGTAATAAGATTTCCTTTATAATATACCTATAAGAATGACAGCAAAAGGACATTTTTAATATCCTGAACTCAAGTTTGGAATTGTGCTGATGCTGCTTGGACTTGTCATAAAGAACTAGGACAAGTTCTTTATCCTAAGTCTCTAAGTTCTTTATCCTTTGAGATAAGAAACAGAGTCCTTGGTCCCTGATTAACCTTGGCATAAACCTTTTACAAAGGGAATGATTAAGAGGTTAATTTAATGTTTTTGTGATGCAAATCCTATTCAGATGAACTGCACATAACTACATATTGTATTGTTAGAATAGAAAGTCAAGTGATCTTGTCTAAAAATATGTTTTAAAGGCAGTTTCTCTCACTATTAACACAAGAAACCTCAGTGAGGTGATCACAACTGCTCCTACCCACTGGGCCTTTTCTCCCCAGTTCCTTCCCCATGAGCAGAAAAGTAAATGCTACCTGTGTCTTAGAATCCTTATGTTCAAAATTAACCTGGTTCTACACTGGACAGTTATGGAATAGTACTGTCGGCTCTTCTGCGTTTCCCTCCTTTAAAGTTAGTTTTAATTGGAAAAAATCTTACTCTGATGTGCTGCTTTCAGGACCCTCCTGATTCTGACCTTTCTCTACTTAACAACTGGATCTACTAATTTCTTCAGATATGGGGCCTGTCCTGGCTGTAGGTAGGGGACAGAGCTCTCATGTGTCCACCCCTGTTGCTGACCTAGGCATCTCTGTCCCATATCCTTGTATGGAAGTTCACTTTTTAAATTGTTCCCCCTTAGGATTGGGACACCATCTTTCTCTAGCCAGTCCCTCATACTTGGACAGCACTCCTGCTTCTAAACACGTGTGACTATGGCTCTGTTTCCTGATGCAGATTGCTTTCATGGATATCTAAATATCATGAGCTCCTAGATTCTGTTGCCATAGCACACTCAACTGTCTTTTAGGACATCCTGGGTGCATGTGCTGGATTTCCTTCATGTTAACTACTTGTCTGCAGGAGTGCATCTATTTAATAATTTCAGAGCATGTTTGCCCTACCAGGATATTTCCTGGGGATGATAGGCATTTGTTTTATCCTTAAGAGGTCCAAATGCTACTTGGAGAACAAAATATGTTGAAAGCAGATGGTCCTAAAAGAATAGAAGTGTTCCCGAATTAAGATGGGATAGAAGAAAGAAGGAAATGGCAGTAGAGCTTGCTAGAGGAGGTGACCACACTTATGTTGACCATTAATGATTGAGTAGTATTTAGAACAATGTCCAGTGCAATTATATCTGCCTCCATGTTTCTCTACTTACACTGATAATTCAGAGACATTATATCTGATAAAGAAAGAAGACCAGTGAGCAGCCCTTTAGACTTATTTAATTTGGCTGCATTTCAGCCAAAATTGATTTAAGGTGTCACTGCTCCCCCTCTTCTCTTGGTGATGATAACTGTGGTGACAACGATGGTGATGATGATGAGTGTTTGTATATTCCAAGAAGTTTGCTAAATGGCTTTATAGCCTTGCATTACAGATCCCATTTGGTCCTTGTAGTGGGTAGGATTTTAAGATGATCCCTGATTCCTGGCTGCTGGTGTACACACAACTTCTCCCAATATTCAATCAAACACTAATCTCAGTACTGCCGTGAAAGGATTTTGCAGCTGTAATTAAAATTTCAAATCAGCTGGCCTTAAGATAGGGGTATTATTCAGGTAGGCCTGAATTAGTCATGAGTCTTTTAAAAATCTGATCACAGACACAGGAAGCCAGAGAGATCCAAAGCATGAAGAGGATTCACTGCTGGCTTTGAGGAACCACATGGTAAGGAAATGGGTGGCCTCCAGGATCTGAGAGTGACTCCTGGATGACCATCAGCAAGGAATCAAGGGCCTCAGACTCTATTCAACTGAGAAACTAAATTCTTCCATGACCACATGAGCTTGAAAGAGGACTCTGAACTTCAAATGAGATCAGAGCCTGGCTGATACCATGGTTTTAGAATTGTGAGACTCTGAACAAAAAACATAGTTGAGCCCATCTAGGCTTCTGACCTACAGAACTGTGAGATAAGAAATGGGTATTGTTTGTTTGTTTTTATTAAGGTTTAGTTGTTTTACAATTTTGTTATAGTTTCTACTGTACAGAGAAGTAGAGTTCCCTGTGCTCTACAGCAGGTTCTCATTAGTTATGTATTTTATACATGTTAGTGTATGTATGTCAATACCAATCTTCCAATTCATTCCACCCCCTTTTTCCCACCTTGGTGTCCATACATTTGTTCTCTACATCTTTGTCTCTATTTCTGCCTTGCAAACAGGTTCACCTGTACCATTTTTCTAGATTCCACATATATGCATTAATACAATATTTGTTTTTCTCTTTCTGACTTACTTCATTCTGTATGACAATCTCTAAGTCCACATGTACAAACCATGTCTCTACAAATGACCCAAGTTCACTCCTTTTTAATGGCTGAGTAATATTCCACGGTATATATGTATCACATCTTCTTTATTCATTCATCTGTCGCTGCACATTTTGGTTGTTTCCATGACCTGGCTATTGTAAATAGTGCTGCAAAGACACATGCACCACAATGTCCATTGGATATTGTTTTTTTTTTTTTTTTTAAATATTTATTTGTTTATTTGGTTGTGCTGGTCTTAATTGCAGCATGTATGTGGGATCTAGTTCCCTGACCAGGTATCGAACCCAGGCCCCCTGCATTGGGAGCACAGTGTCTTATCCACTGTGCCACCAGGGAAGTCCCTGGATATTGTTTTGAGCTACTAAGTTTGTCATGCAAAAATAGAAAACAGATACAATTGTACTAACCAATAAATTAGTAGCATTGTCTTACTCATTTTAAGAAGAGAAAAGTGAAATTTTAGGACTTTACCTGTTTTGCTCATATTTACAATGTATCAGTATGGCTGATAATGCAAAACACAGAACTACAATATTGTGAAGATAACACTTTCAAATTACACTAGTTTTTTTTTTTTTTTTTGCGGTATGCGGGCCTCTCACTGTTGTGGCCTCTCCCATTGCGGAACACAGGCTCCAGACACGCAGGCCTAGCGGCCATGGCTCACGGGCTTAGTTGCTCCACGGCATGTGGGATCTTCCTGGACCAGGGCACGAACCCGTGTCCCCTGCATCGGCAGGCGGATTCTCAACCACTGCGCCACCAGGGAAGCCCTACACTAGTTTTATTTTGATGTTATGACTAAGAATTTTTGCCTGCTAATTATATGCACAAGAAATTACAATTTTTTCACCTTAAGTCTAGTTCTAAACATGGACAGAGAAGTCTGAAATGACTTTTATGTCCTTAAGTGCATAAGCAATATTTAGAAAATGCTCCAAATTTTATTTAAGGTGAGGAAATGTCCTTTCTTCAGTATTTAATCTATAATTTTACACATTTTTCCAGGTAGAGTTTGTAGCCACATGATTCAGGAAGGTCTTTCTCCTTAACTAAGGCCTGGATGGGTCATGGAAGAGACGCCTAAAGAGAGCTACGTTCATGCCTTCACCCTCCTCCATCTTGGAATGGAAAAAGAATGAGGAACAGATGGCAGGATGAATTATGTGTGTGTGTGTGTGTGTGTGTGTGTGTGTGTGTGTGTGTGTATGAGAAAGTGAGGGACAGACACAGAGAGAAACGGCAGAGACAGAAAGTTATAGCTCTCCACATCATGATAAAGAGCACATGTAAAGATTTAAGGCAATTATCTCAAAAACATATAAGGGTAAAAAGGGAAATTAGAGAGGTTTCTTGGTTTGAGCTCTTTTGACTACAACACTGATTATTTAAATCCTGATTTTGTTTTCACACATTTAAAATATATGTCTTGAATTATGGACTGAATCATGCTTCCCTGCTTCCACCTCCACCTCCTCCTCCTCATTCTTTAGTTATTCTATACAATGGAAACTGAGAACAAAACAATTTGTCAATTGTTTGCAGACACAAAGACAAAATTCTTTTACAGGTAGTCCTATTACCTATTGAAATGATATTTATTAAGAAGCATAAGAATCAAGGTCAGGGGGACCTTCAAGATGGTGGAGGAGTAAGAGGCGGAGATCAACTTCCTCCACACAAATACAGCAGAAATACATCTACATGTGGAAAAACTCATACATAACACCTACTGAATGCTGGCAGAAGACCTCAGACTTCCCAAAAGGCAAGAAACTCCCCATGTACCTGGGTAGGGCAAAAGAAAAAAGAAAAAACAGAGACAAAAGAATAAGGATGGGACCTGCACCTCTGGGAGGGAGCTGTGAAAGAGGAAAAGTTTCCACACACTAGGAAGCCCCTTCACTGGAGGAGACAGGGGGTTGTGTGGGGCATGGGGGGAAGCTTCAGAGCCATGGAGGAGAGTACCACAACAGGGGTGCAGAGGGCAAAGCAGGAAGATTCCTGCACAGAGGATCAGTGCCGACCAGCACCCACCAGCTTGAGATGCTTGTCTGCTCACCTGCTGGGGCAGGTGGGGGTTAGCAGCTGAGGCTCCAGCTTCTTTGGAGGTCAGATCCCAGGGAGAAGACTGGGGTTGGCTGCATGAACACAGCCTGAAGGGGGCTAGTGTGCCAAGATAGCTGGGAGGGAGTCCGGGAAAA
Source organism: Kogia breviceps (assembly GCF_026419965.1). Classification (NCBI taxonomy): domain Eukaryota; kingdom Metazoa; phylum Chordata; class Mammalia; order Artiodactyla; family Physeteridae; genus Kogia; species Kogia breviceps. The sequence goes on from NC_081319.1 coordinate 62,044,659, forward strand.
AGTCTGGAACTGCCTAAGAGGCAAGAGACCATTGTTTCAGGGTGCACAAGGAGAGGGGATTCAGAACACTGCCTAAACGAGCTCCAGAGATGGAAGTGGGCGGCTATAATCATGGAGACCAGAGACGGGCATGAGATGCTAAGGCTGCTGCTGCTGCTAAGACTGCTGCACCAAGACCCTGTGTGCAAACACAGGTCACTATCCACATCTCCCCTCCCAGGAGGCTGTACAGCCCATCACTGCCAGGGTCCTGTGATCCAGGGACAACTTCCCTGGGAGAACACAGGACACGCCTCAGGCTTTTGCAACATCATGTTGGCCTCTGCTGCCACAAGCTCACCCCACATTCCAATTATAACTGCCATACTCCTACCTCCCCCTGGTCTGAGTGAGCCAGAGTACCCTAATCAGCTGCTACTTTAACGCCATCCTCTATGGGTGAGAAATCCCCAGGTGACCTACACACACAGGTGGGGCCAAATCCAAAAGTGAACCCCAGGAGCTGTGCAAACAAAGAAGAGAAAGGGAAATTTCTCTCAGCAGCCTCAGGAGGAGTGGATTAAATCTCCACTATCAACTTGATGTACACTGCATCAGTGGAATACATGAATAGACAATAAATCGTCCCAAAATTGAGGAGCTGGACTTTGGGAGCAACTGTAGACGTGGGGTTTACTTTCTGCATTTAATTTGTTTCTAGTTTTATTTTTATCTTAGTTTAGTATTTAGAGCTTATTATCATTGGTAGATTTGTTTATTGATTTGGTTGCTCTCTTCCTTTTTATAAAAAATATATCTTTTTCCTTTTTCTGTTTTGGTGAGTGTGTATATGTATGTTTCATTGTGTGATTTTGTCTGTATAGACTTGCTTTTACCACTTGAACTAGTGTTCTGTCTGTCTTATTGTAGTTGTTGTTGGTATAGTTTTTAGCACTTGTTATCATTAGTGGATTTGTATTTTGGTTTGGTTGCTCTCTTCTTTCTTTTTTGTTTTTTTTTTTACTTTTTAATAATATTTTATAATGTTTTTATTTTAATAACTTTATTTTATTTTATTTTTTCTCTCTTTCCTTCTTTTATTTTCTCCCTTTTCTTCAGAGCCATGTGGCTGACAGGGTCTTGCTGCTCTGGCTCGGTGTCAGGCCTGAGCCTCTGAGGTGGGAGAGCCGAGTTCAGTACATTGGTCCACCAGAGACCTCCCAGCACCACATAATGTCAAATGGTGAAAGCTCTCCCAGATATCTCCATCTCAATGCTAAGACCCAGCACCACTCAATGAACAGCAAGCTACAGTGCTGGACACCCTATGCCAAACAACTAGCAAGACAGGAACACAACCCCACCCATTAACAGAGAGGCTGCCTAAAATCATATTAACTTCACAGATACCCCAAAACACACCAGTAACGTGGTCCTGCCCACCAGAAAGACAAGATCCAGCCTCAGCCACCAGAACACAGGCACCAGTCCCCTCCTTTTTCATCAGATCTGTGTGGTTGACAGGGTCATGATGCTCCAGACAGGTGTCAGACACAAGCCTCTGAGGTGGGAGAGCCGAGTTCAGGACATTGGTCCAACAGAGACCACCCAGCCCCATGTAATATCAAATGGTGAAAGCTCTCCCAGAGATTTCCATCTCAATACTAAGACCTACAGCACTCAATGACCAGCAAGCTACAATACTGGACACACTATGCCAAACAACTAGCAAGACAGGAACACAGCCTCACCTATTAGCAGAGAGGCTGCCTAAATCATAATAAGTTCACAGACATCCCAAAACACACCACTGGATGTGGTCCTGCTCACAAAAACAAAAGATCTGGCCTCAACCACCAGAACACAGGCACCAGTCCCCTCCACCAAGAAGCCTGCACAACACACTGAAACAACCTTACCCACTGTGGGCGGACACCAAAAACAATGGAAACTACAAAGTTGCAGCATGCAAAAAGGAGACCACATACACAGTAAGTTAAACAAAATGAGAAGACAAAGGAACATGCAGCAGATGAAGGCACAAGGTAAAAACCAACCAGACCAAATAAGTGAAGAGTAAATAAACAATCTACCTGAAAAAGAATTCAGAGTAATGATAGTAAACAAGATTTAAAATCTTGGAAATAGAATGGAGAAAATACAAGAAACATTTAACAAGGACCAAGAAGAACTAAAGAGGAAAAAACAAACACTGATGAACAACACAATAAATGAAATTAAAAACTCTCTAGAAGGAATCAATAGCACAATAACTGAGGCAGAAGAACGGATAAGTGACCTGGAAGATAAAATAGTGGAAATAACTACTGCAGAGCAGAATAAAGAAAAAATAATTAAAAGAATTAAGGACAGTCTCAGAGACTTCTGGAAGAACATTAATCACACCAACATTCAAATTATAGGGGTCCCTGAATAAGAAGAGAAAAAGAAAGTGTCTGAGAGAATATTTGAAGAGATTATAGTTGAAAACTTCCCTAATATGGGAAAGGAAATAGTCAATCAAGTCCAGGAAGCACAAAGAGTTCCACACAGGATAAATCCAAGGAGAAACACACCAAGACACATATTAATCAAACTATCAAAAATTAAATACAAAGAAAAATAGTAAAAGCAGCAAGGAAAAAGCAACAAATAACAAACAATGGAATCCCTATAAGCTTAACAGCTGATCTTTCAGCAGAAACTCGGCAAACCAGAAGGGAGTAGCAGGACATATCTAAAGTGGATGAAAGAGAAAAAACTACAACCAAGATTACTCTACCCAGCAAGAATCTCATTCAGATTTGATGGAGAAATTAAAACCTTTACAGAGAAGCAAAAGCTAAGAGAGTTCAGCACCACCAAACCAGCTTTACAACAAATCCTAAAGGAACTTCTGTAGGCAAGAAACACAAGAGAAGGAAAAGACCTACAAGAACAAACCCAGAACAATTAGGAAAATGGTAATAGGAACACACATATCAATAACTGCCTTAAATGTAAATGGATTAAATGCTCCAACCAAAAGACATAGACTGGCTGAATGGATACAAAAACAAGACCTGTATATATGCTGTCTACAAAAGACCCACTACAGACCTAGGGACACATACAGATTGAAAGTGAGGGGATGGAAAAATTTATTCCATGGAAATGGAAATCAAAAGAAAGTTGGAGTAGTAATTCTCATATCAGACAAAATAGACTTTAAAAAAAGGACTATTACAGGAGACACAGAAGGATACTACATAATGATCAAGGGATGAATCAAAGAAGAAGATATAACAATTGTAAATATTTATGCACACAACATAGGAGTACCTCAATACATAAGACAAATGTTAACAGCCAAAAAAGGGAAAATCAACAGTAACACAATCATAGTAGGGTAATTAATACCCATTTACACCAAAGGACAGATCATTCAAACAGAAAAGACAAAATGAAACACAAGGTAAAAATGACACTTTAGAACAGATAGACTTAATTGATATTTATTGGACATTCCATCCAAAAACAGCAGAATACACTTTCCTCTCAAATGTTCATGGAATATCCTCCAGGATAGATCATATCTAGGGTCACAAATCAAGCCTTGGTAAATTTAAGAAAATTGAAGTTATATTGAGTATCTTTTCTGACCACAATGCTGTGGGACTAGATATCAAATACAGTAAAAACCTGTAAAAAATACAAACACATGGAGGCTAAACAATACACTACTAAACAACCAAGAGATCACTGAAGAAATCACAAAGGATATAAAAAAATCCATAGAAACAAATAACAATGAAAACATGATGACTCAAAAACTATGGGATGCAGCAAAAGCAGTTCAAAGAGGGAAGTTTATAGCAATACAATCCTACCTCAAGAAACAAGAAACATCTCAAGTAAACAACGTAGGCTTAAACGTAAAGCAATTAGAGAAAGAAGAACAAAAAACCCCTCAAAGTTAGCAGAAAGAAATAAATCATAAAGTTCAGATCAGAAATAAATGATAAAAAATGAAGGAAACAATAGCAAAGATCAATAAAACAAAAAGCTGGTCCTTTGAGAAGATACCAAATTGATAAACCAATAGCCAGACACATCAAGAAAAAAAGGGAACAGACTCAAATCACCAGAATTAGAAATGAAAAAGGAGAAGTAACAACTTACATTGCAAAAATACAAAGGATCATGAGAGATGACTACAAGCAACTATATGCCAATAAAATAGACAACATGGAAGAAATGGACAAATTCGTACAGAAGCACAACCTTCCTAGACAGAAACAGGAAGAAATAGAAAATATAAACAGACCAATCACAAGCACTGAAATTGAAAATGTGATTTAAAATCTTCCAACAAACAAAAATCCTGGGCCAGATGGCTTCACAGCCAAATTCTATAAAACATTTAGAGAGGGGTTAACACCTATCCTATCAAATGCTTCCAAAATATAGCAGAGGGTGCAACATCCCCAAAAACATTCTATGAGGTCACCATCACCCTGATACCAAAACCAGACAAAGATGTCACAAAGAAAACTACAGACCAATATCAGTGTTGAACATAGATGCAAAAATCGTCAACAAAATACTAGCAAAAATAATCCAACAGCACATTAAAAGGATCAGACACCCTGATCAAGTGGGGTTTTTCCCAGGAATGCAAGTTTTTTCAATATAAACAAAACAATCAATGTGATAGACCATATAAACAAATTGAAGGATAAGAACGATATGATCATCTTAATATAGCAGAAAAAGCTTTTGACTAAATTCAACACCAATTTATGATAAAAACACTCCAGAAAGTAAGCATTTATTCCATGGAAATGGAAATCAAAAGAAAGTTGGAGTAGTAATTCTCATATCAGACAAAATAGACTTTAAAAAAAGGACTATTACAGGAGACACAGAAGGATACTACATAATGATCAAGGGATGAATCAAAGAAGAAGATATAACAATTGTAAATATTTATGCACACAACATAGGAGTACCTCAATACATAAGACAAATGTTAACAGCCAAAAAAGGGAAAATCAACAGTAACACAATCATAGTAGGGTAATTAATACCCATTTACACCAAAGGACAGATCATTCAAACAGAAAAGACAAAATGAAACACAAGGTAAAAATGACACTTTAGAACAGATAGACTTAATTGATATTTATTGGACATTCCATCCAAAAACAGCAGAATACACTTTCCTCTCAAATGTTCATGGAATATCCTCCAGGATAGATCATATCTAGGGTCACAAATCAAGCCTTGGTAAATTTAAGAAAATTGAAGTTATATTGAGTATCTTTTCTGACCACAATGCTGTGGGACTAGATATCAAATACAGTAAAAACCTGTAAAAAATACAAACACATGGAGGCTAAACAATACACTACTAAACAACCAAGAGATCACTGAAGAAATCACAAAGGATATAAAAAAATCCATAGAAACAAATAACAATGAAAACATGATGACTCAAAAACTATGGGATGCAGCAAAAGCAGTTCAAAGAGGGAAGTTTATAGCAATACAATCCTACCTCAAGAAACAAGAAACATCTCAAGTAAACAACGTAGGCTTAAACGTAAAGCAATTAGAGAAAGAAGAACAAAAAACCCCTCAAAGTTAGCAGAAAGAAATAAATCATAAAGTTCAGATCAGAAATAAATGATAAAAAATGAAGGAAACAATAGCAAAGATCAATAAAACAAAAAGCTGGTCCTTTGAGAAGATACCAAATTGATAAACCAATAGCCAGACACATCAAGAAAAAAAGGGAACAGACTCAAATCACCAGAATTAGAAATGAAAAAGGAGAAGTAACAACTTACATTGCAAAAATACAAAGGATCATGAGAGATGACTACAAGCAACTATATGCCAATAAAATAGACAACATGGAAGAAATGGACAAATTCGTACAGAAGCACAACCTTCCTAGACAGAAACAGGAAGAAATAGAAAATATAAACAGACCAATCACAAGCACTGAAATTGAAAATGTGATTTAAAATCTTCCAACAAACAAAAATCCTGGGCCAGATGGCTTCACAGCCAAATTCTATAAAACATTTAGAGAGGGGTTAACACCTATCCTATCAAATGCTTCCAAAATATAGCAGAGGGTGCAACATCCCCAAAAACATTCTATGAGGTCACCATCACCCTGATACCAAAACCAGACAAAGATGTCACAAAGAAAACTACAGACCAATATCAGTGTTGAACATAGATGCAAAAATCGTCAACAAAATACTAGCAAAAATAATCCAACAGCACATTAAAAGGATCAGACACCCTGATCAAGTGGGGTTTTTCCCAGGAATGCAAGTTTTTTCAATATAAACAAAACAATCAATGTGATAGACCATATAAACAAATTGAAGGATAAGAACGATATGATCATCTTAATATAGCAGAAAAAGCTTTTGACTAAATTCAACACCAATTTATGATAAAAACACTCCAGAAAGTAAGCATAGAGGGAACTTACCTCAACATAGTGAAAGTCACAAATGTAAACTCACTGCCAACATCATTCTGAGTGGTGAAAAACTGAAACCATTTCCACTAAGATCAGGAACAAGACAAGGTTGCCTACTCCCAGCACTATTATTCAACATAGTTTTGGAAGTTTTAGTTATGGCAATCAGATAAGAAAAAGAAATGAAAGGAATCCAAATTGGAAAAGAATAATTAAAACTGTCACTGTTTGCATATGACATGATACAATATATAGAGGGTCCTAAACATGCTAGCAGAAAACTTCTACAGCTAATCAATGAATTTGGTAAAGTAGGAGGATACAAAATTAATGCACAGAAATCTCTTGTATTCCTATACACTAAAAATGAAAAATCTGAGAGAGGAATTAACAAAACACTCCCATTTACCACTGCATCAAAAAGAATAAAATGCCTAGGAATAAACCTCCTAAGCAGACAAAAGACCTGTATGCAGAAAACTATAAGACACTGATGAAAGAAATTAAATATGATACAAACAGATGAAGAGATATTCCGTGTCCTTGGATTGGAAGAATCAACATTGTGAAAATGACTTAACTACCCAAAGCATCTATACATTCAATGCAATCCCTATCAAACTACCAAAGGCGTTTTTCACAGAAGTAGAACAAAATATTTCACAGTTTGTATGGAAACACAAAAGACCCCAAATAGCCAAGGCAATATTGAGAAAGAAAAACAGAGCTGGTGGAATCAGACTCCCTGAGTTCAGACTATACTACAAAGCAACAGAAATCTAGATAGTATGGTACTCACACAAAAAACAGAAATATAGGTCAATGGAACAGGATAGAAAGCCCAGAGATACCCATGTATATATGGTCACCGCATTTTTGTTAAAGGATGCAAGAATATACAGTGTAGAAAAGACAGACTCTTCAATAAGTGGTGCTGGGAAAACTGGACAGCTACATGTAAAACAATGAAATTAGAGCACTCCTTAACACCATACACAAAAATAGAGTGAAAATGGATTAAAGAAGTAAATGTAAGGCAAGACACTATAAAATTCTTAAAGGAAACTATAGGAAAAGCACTCTTTGACATAAATCACAGCAAGATACTTTTTGACCCACCTCATAGAGAAATGGAAATAAAAACAAATGGGACATAATTAATGAAACTTAAAGCTTTTGCACAGCAAAGGAAACCATAAACAAGATGAAAAGACAACCCTCAGAATGGGAGAAAATATTTGCAAACGAAGCAACTGACAAAGGATTAATCTCCAAAATATACAAACAGCTCATGCAGGTCAGTATCAGAAAACAAACAACAGAATCCAAAAATGGACAGAAGACCTAAACAGACACTTCTCCAAAGAAGATATACAGATTGGCAACAAACACATGAAAGGATCAATATCACTAATCATTAGAGAAATGCAAATCAAATCTACAATGAGTTATCACCTGACACCGGTCAGAATGGCCATCGCCAAAAAATCTACAAAAAATAAATGCTGGAGAGGTTGTGGAGAAAAGGAAACCCTCTTGCACTGTTGGTGGGAATCTATATTGATACAGTCACTATGGAAACAGTATGGAGTTTCTTAAAATCTAAAAATAGAACTACCATACAACCCAGCAATCCCAGTACTGGGCATATTACTCTAGTAAAGCATAATTCAAAAGATTCATGTACCACAATGCTCATTGCAGCTCTATTTACAATAGCCAGGATATGGAAGCAACCTATGTGTCCATCAACAGATGAATGGATAAAGAAGATGTGGCACATATATGCAATGGAATATTACTCAGCCATGAAAAGAAATGAAATTGAGTTATTTGTAGTGAGGTGGATGGACCTAGAGACTGTCATACAGAGTGAAGTAAGACAGAAAGAGAAAAACAAATACTGTATACTAACACATATATATGGAATTTTTAAAAAGAAAAAAAATGGTTCTGAAGAAACTAGGGTCAAGCCAGGAATAAGATGCTGACATAGAATATGGACTTGAGGACATGGGGAGGTGAATGGGTAAGCTGGGATGAAGTGAGAGGGTGGCATGGACATATATACACTACCAAATGTAAAATAGACAGCTAGTGGGAAGCAGCTGCACAGCACAGGGAGATCAGCTTGGTGCTTTGTGTCCACCTAAAGAGATGGGATAGGGAATGTGAGAGCGAAACTCAAGAGGGAGGAGATATGGGGATATATGTATAGATATAGCTGATTCAATTTGTTATACAGCAGCAAGTAACACAACATTGTATAGCAATTATATGCCAATAGAGATGTTAAAAAAAAAAAAAAAGAATCAAGGTTATTCCCAGCACCCCTTCCAGAGAGGCCCTGAATACCTAAAACATCCTTGCAAGGAACAATATTAAAAACCTGCTAATCTTGGAGCTACAGTGCTGATTTAGACACATTACCTATTATCAAAAATACTACAGACAATAAATGCTTGAGAGGGTGTGGAGAAAAGGGAACCTCCTTGCACTGTTGGTGGGAAAGTAAATTTGAAACAGCCACTATGGAGAACAGTTTGGAGGTTCCTTAGAAAACTAAAAATAGAATTACCATATGATCCAGCAATGCCACTACTGAGCATATACTCAGAGAAAACCATAACTCACAAAGAAACACACACCCCAATCTTCATTGCAGCACTATTTACACTAGCCAGGTCATGGAAGCAACCTAAATGCCCATCAACAGACGAATGGATAAAGAAAATGTGGTACTTATATACATTGGAATATTACCCAGCCATAAGAAGGAATGAAATTGGGTCATTTGTAGAGACATTGATGGACCTAGAGACTGTCATACAGAGTGAATTAACTCAGAAAGAGAAAAACAAATATTGTATATTAATGCATATATGTGAAATATAGAAAACGGTACAGATGGACCTGTTTGCAAGGCAGAAATAGGGGCACAGATGTAGAGAACAAATGTATCAACACCAAGGACGAAAAGGGAGGTGGGATGAATTGAGAGATTGGGATTGACATACAAACACTAATATGTATAAAATAGATAACTAATGAGAACCTTCTGTATAGCACAAGGAACTCCACTTCACTGTACAGTAGAAACAAACAATTTAAAAAATACTACAGACTCATATATGTTTATACTTTCAAGCTTACTTGGACAAATAAAGCTGAATAATTATAATAGCAGTCACTTAATTGTGCTTACTATATGCCAGGTACCTGTTCATGGTAATTTTACATGTATCATCTCATTTAGTCTTCATAACAACATTATTGCATAGGCATAACTACATCCTGTTTTAGATATTGGGGCAGTGTGGTTCACTTTGTGCATGGTCATGCTGGTAGTTAGTGCTGGAGCTGGGAACACAAACCCAAGTAGTCAGGCTTCAGAAACTGTGCTCTAACCACTGATGCTGATAGAATTTTCCAAAGATGTTTGCAACAATATTCCATAACCAAATTGTTTTTCATACAAAGCACTATTGGCATACTTCCCCTTAGCCTATGCTTCTTTTTCTTAAATCTAAGCAAGTTTGGGACTAAGTTAGAAATGACACTATAATATTCAAGGCCATGTAATAAAGCTTTCCTGATTCTCTGTTGAGCTATAAACTTTTGGAGCCCTGAGCTGCCATGTAAACAGTCTGACATCCCTGGGGTCAACATGATGTGAAGAAGCCAATTTCATCAAGATGAGAGACCACGGAGAGGCCCTGAGTCTTCATGAAAATGGAGAGATGCCCAGGAAGCCTTCAGTGGCTTCAGTATCTGCACTACTGTGGCTCCCGCCACCATCTGAATTCAAACATATGTGAGTCCTGAGGCAGAACTGCCTGGCCCAACCATTCCCGAATTTCTGACCCCAAAAGCCTGAGACAATGAAACAATTGTTGTTTGAAGACATAACATTTAGGGTGACTTGTTACATATCAATAATGACTGAAACACCCTTTCTATAGAAGATAAATGGACTCAGTTAAAAATGAAGCACCTGTAATTACTATATATACTATTTAAAAATGTGTTTTAATTGTAAGTTTACATCTTGGTATATGTACTGGTTTCTCAAATAGAAATAGTCTTACTATGATACCAATTTTAAATTAATAATATTAAACTTTTTTTATTTTATATTGGAGTATATTTGATTAACAATTTTGTGTTAGTTTCAGCTGTACAGAAAAGTAATTCAGTTATACACATACATGTATCTATTCTTTTTCAAATTCTTTTCCCATTTAGGTTGTTACAGAATATTGAGCAGAGCTCCCTGTGCTATACAGTAGGTCCTTGGTCGTATAAGTAGTGTGTAAAACTTGTGTGGAAACACAAAATACCCTGAGTAGCCAAAAGCAATCTTGAGAAAGAAAAATGGAGTTGGAGGAATCAGGATCCCTAACTTCAGACTATACTACAAAGCTATAGTCATCAAAACAGTATAGTATGGGCACAAAAACGTAAATATAAATAAATGGAACAGGATAGAAAGCCCAGAAATAAACACATGCACCTATGGTCAATTAATCTATGACAAAGGAGACAAGACTACACAATGGAAAAAAGACAGTCTCTTCAATAAATGGTGCTGGGAAAACTGGACAACTACATGTAAAAGAATAAAATCAGAACACTCCCTAACACCATAAACAAAAAATAAACTCAAAATAGATTAAACACCTAAATTTAAGACCTGATACAATAAAAATCTTATAGGAAAACATAGGCAGATCACACTTTGACATAAACTGCAGCAACACCTTTTTCAATCCGCCTCCTAGAGTAGAGGAAATAAAAACAAAAATAAACAAATAGGACCCAATTAAACTCAGAATCTTTTTGCGTGGAAAAGGAAACCATAAACAAAATGAAAAGACAACCCAAAGAATGGGAGAAGATATTTGGAAATGATGTGACTGACAAGGGGTTAATATCCAAAATTTACAAACAGCTTATGCAGCTCAATAAACAAACAAACAAACAAAAACCCGATCAAAAAATGGGCAGAAGGCCTAAATAGACATTTCTCCAAAGAAGACATACAGTTGGCCAACAGGCACATGAAAAGATGCTCAACATTGTTAATTATTAGATAAAAACCAACCCCCCCCCCCAAAACTACAATGAGATATCACTTCACATGGGTCAAAATTACCATTATCAAAAAGTCTACAAACAATAAATGCTGGAGAGGGTTTGGAGAAAGAGGAAACCTCTTACACTGTTGGTGGGAATGTGAATTGGTAAAGCCACGATGGAGTTTCCTTAAGAAACTAAAACAGAGGTACCATATGATCTAGCAATCCCACTTCTGGGCATATATCTGGAGAAAAACATGGTTCAAAAGGATACGTGCACCCCAATGTTCATAGCAGCACTATTTACAACAGCCAAGACATGGAAACAACCTAAATGTCCATCAATGGAGGAATGGATAAAACAGATGTGGTACATATATGCAGTGGAATATTAATAAGCCATAAAAAAAGAATGAAATAATGCCATTTGCAGCAACATGGATGTACCTGGAGATTATCATACTAAGTGAAGTAAGTCAGACAGAGAAAGACAAATATGATATTGCTTATATGCAGAATCTAAAAAAAAAATACAAATGAATTATTTATAAAACAGAAACAAACTCACAGACCAAAGGGGAAAGGTGGGGGGGAGGGATATGATATCATTTGAATCTCAAAAGTTGGTTTGATCCAATTTCCAGTTTTGTTTTGTCATCTATAGTAGCTAGATTATAAAAGTTGCAAATTTTAAGATAAATATAATTTACCTACTCTCTTTCCTATGTCAAATCCTTTATTGAGGATGGAAGTACTCTACATACCTGAAAAATATCTCTCTTTTGTGAAACATATTCTATTTTATGAATAAGATACCACAGATCACTATAAATAATCCAGCCAGAAGACTCCTACTGGATAACAATATCAAATCAAGTGTCCTATTAAGGGGAGATTTGAAGAACAAATTAAATTCCCATTCAGTCACTCAAATAAAGAAACTGCTTGAATGCTCACCCAGTAGGCATCATCACATCACTCTGTGGGCATTTTATTTGAGAAGGAATATCCCACTGGCAAACCTATTTTCTTCATGACTTTAAATATATATGTCAAGTAAATTGTGGGAACATGAGTAGTTTGATTCATCTTAAATATTTGAGGATAGAATTCTTTCCAGGGGACAATCACATTAAGTACCTAGTTTTGGTGTATGCCTGGTAGAAAGATACAGAGAGTGATATTAATACATTAATATGAACTTGGAGTATTCAAATGGGCCCTACAATAAAATATATCACTGAGATTTTACAGATGTTAGTTATAAACATGAAACAACATACAGAATTCTAGTTCTAGCTCTATTAAAGTTTTTATACTAGAAGTCAATGTAATTACAATGAAATGGAACTTCAGCATTATGTTTCTAAAGAAGTACTGACCAAAGGGCAAATGTGATTTGTGTCAGTGACATGATCTATTTTCTCCTAAATGTAAGTGTAAAATGGCCCCAAAGGAGCAATTGTCAGATTCAGATCTTTGGAGTGTGTATGCTCATTAAGGATAAAACACTGAACAAACATAAATGAGAAATGCATTCTTTGCAAGATTATGTTGGATATGAATTACAGTCTACATTTCTATATTTTAGTTAGTGTAACTCTAACTAGAGGAAAAATAGGATATTTTAGGGTTTGAAATGAAGATTGCAGGAATGTGAAAAAATATCCAGACTTCCATTTTAAGCTCTTTTTCTAATTAAATTCTATTTTTTCTCTTTTGATGTTATCTATATAAATTCAAGCAACATTACAAATTCCTCTTTTCTAAAAGGAATGAAGGAAAGAAAAAGTAGAAAATTAAATAAAATTTAATTAAATTTGGCATAAAAAACCTTGTTAAATGCAACATCTATTTCTTCATTTCCAGGATTGAAATAAAAATAAACTTTTAATAATGATTTCCTGAATATGTTTCTTATCTAAGTTATAGTTAGTAGACTCCACTGAGAAAAAAAGGTAAACTATCAAGCAACTGTGTCACATTTAATCACTAGCCTCCATTTACTATATTTGCAGAAGTCAAAATGTACTAATAACAGACAAATGTTCTGTAGTCCCTTCATGTAGTTGGTGGCAGAGCAGGCATAAAAATCAATAGAACAAATTGTCACAGAGGTAATGTGGCTTCTGTTGTTCTGCTTTTCATTAAAGACAGTGGCAATTGAAGAACAGCTACTACTGCATCCAGAATTTTTAATGAAGTTTGCTACCAATTAGTTTACTGCCCAAGTATATGCTTTGACATTTGCTTAGCTAGAAACTTGGAAAACTTTTCATGCAAAAGAATATTACTACACATAAGCCTGAAATACTCAGCTCTTCTAATGTCTGAGCCAGTTATAGAATAACTACCTGCAAAATAACTTAAGAAAACATTGACCTTCAAACTCCACTTTCTTCTGAGCTGATGTCAAATGAGTAAAGAAACTTAAATCCAATGTTATATTGATATCTGAATGAATATGGTTTACAAAATCATATATATATATTAAGCTTTGCAAACCAATCTCAGGTTAAACTTTTGTACCCAGAAATGTCAGCCTCAAAAAATTGACAAATATGATGGAGATTCTTTGACACATTCTCATAAAAACCCTACTCTGATACCTACATCTTTCCAAATAATTGTATCAATTTTTATGCTCTAACTAGGATTTTAGCTGTATAAATCATGGAGGAAATCCTGGTGTGTTGGTCATTGAATACTTTTAGTTTTATCATTATAAAGAAAGATTTGTAATGTAAAGAAAATTTTGTAAAATATCATAGAGAAAAATCTATAACTTATGGATCTCAAAAATCATGTTAAAATGAATACTAATGCTCATATACATGAGATTTTAGATAGATTATTAAAGATACTGTTTATTACAAATTTAAATAAAACATAAAGACATGGCAAAAATATTGACTAAAGAAGAAAAACCTTCTAAAACATTTAGAGTGTTTGAGAGTTAGATAAAATAAGCTACTTCAGAGGTTGCTTTGTGGAAGAGGGGCTGGAAGCAGTTGCTGCTGCAGGCAACTTGGCTTCAGGAAGACCAGACATGCAGAGCAACAAAAAACTTGAGTAGCCTGACATGGATGTTTCCAGCTGAGGTTGAACAAGGTGATGCTCTCCCTTCTTATTTTACCTCTCATATGGTAAATAATTTTACCATCTAAATTTATATTCCTGAGAGACATTCAAGATGGTGGAGGAGTAAGACATGGAGATCATCTTCCTCACCACAAATACATCAAAAATACATCTACATGTGGAACAAATCCTACAGGACACCTACTGAATGCTGGCAGAAGACCTTGGACTTCCCAAAAGACAAGAAAATCCCCATGTACATGGGTATGGCAAAGGAGAAAAAAAAAACAGAGACAAAAGAATAGGGATGGGACCTGCATCTCTGGGAGGGAGCTGTGAAGGAGGAAACGTTTTGACACACTAGGGAGCACCTTCACTGGTGGGGACAGGGGGTGGGTGGGAGGGAAGCTTTGGAGCCACAGAGGAGAGTGCAGCACCAGGGGTGCAGAGGGCAAAGTGGAGAAATTCCTGCACAGAGGATTGGTGCCAACCAGTGCTCACCAACCTGAGAAGCTTGTCTGCTCACCCACCGGGATGGGTGGGGGTTGGGAACTGAGGCTCAGTCTTCAGAGGTTAGACCACAGAGAGAGGTCTGGGGCTGGCTGCATGAAGACAGCCCGAAGAGGGCTAGTGCACCTAGCCCTCACAGCTAGCTGGGAGTGAGTCTGGGAAAACGTTTGGACTCACTGGAGAGGCAAGAGAACATTGTTTCAGGGTGCTTGAAGAGAGGGGATTCCTGCTATGTGTGCCCACAGAAGACAGAACACCACCTAAGCAAGCTCCAGAGACAGGTGTGAGCCACAGCTATCAGCTCAGACCCCAGACATGGGCATGAACTGCTAATGCTGTTGCTGCTGCCACCAAGAATCCTGTGTGCAAACGCAAGTCACTACTCACACCCCCTGGGAGCCTGTGCAGCACACCACTGCCAGGGTCCTGTGATCCAGGAACAACTTCCCTGGGAGAACACATGGCCCACGTCAGGCTGTTGTAATGTCATGCTGGCCTCTGAAGCTGCAGGCTTGACCCACATTGCAATTCTGACTACCATACCCCTACCTCTCCCCAGTGTGAGTGAGCAAGAGAGCCCTAATAAGCTGCTACTTTAATCACCTCCTGTCTGGGTGGGGAACAGATGCCTGAGGGTGGCCAACACACAGAGGTGGAGCCAAAACCAAAGGTGAACACCTGAAGCTGTGTGAACAAAGAAGAGAAAGGGACATTTTTCCATGCAGTCTCAGGAGCAGCAGATTAAATCCCCACAATCAACTTGATAAACCCTGCAGCTGTAGAAAACCTGAATAGACAACAAATGTTCCCAAAATTGAGATGGTGGACTTTGGGAGCAACTGTAGGATTGGGGTTTGCTTTCTGCATCTAATTTGTTTCTGGTCTTATGTTTATCTTAGTTTAGTATTTAGAATTTATTATCATTGGTATATTTGTTTATTGATTTGGTTGCTCTCTTCCTTTTTTTAATGTATAGATGTATATATTTTTTTCCTTTTTCTCTTTTTGTGAGTGTGTATGTGTATGTTTCTTTGTGTGATTTTCTCTGCTTAGGTTTGCTTTGCCATTTGTTGTAGGGTTATGTTTGTTCGTGTTTTTGTTGATGTTGTTTGTTTTTTCTTTTTATGAGTGCATGTATGTTTCATTGTGTGATTTTGTCTGTTTAGCTTTGCTTTTGCCATTTGGTTTGGGGTTCTATCTGTCTTCTTTTTCCCTTCTTTTTCTTCCAAGCCATGTGGCTGGCAGGGTCTTGGTGCCCTGGCTGGGTGTCAGGCCTGAGGTTCTGAGGTGGCAGATCAGAGTCCAGGACTTTGGACAATCAGAGACCTCCCAGCCCCAAAGCATATCAATCAGCAAGAGCTCTCCAGACATCTCTGTCTCAACACTAAGATCCAGCTCTACCCAATGGCCAGGAAGGTCCAGTGCTGGATGCCCAACGTCAAACAACTAGCAAGACAGGAACACAACCCATCCATTAGCAGAGAGGCTGACTAAATCCATAGTAAGTGCACAGACACCCCCAAGCACAGCACCAGAGGTGGCTTTTCTCACCAGAAGGACAAGATACAGCCCCACCCACCAGACAACAGGCACCAGCCCCCCACAATAAGAAGCCTACAAAAGCAACTGAACCAACTTCACCAACTGGGTGCAGATACCAAATATAATGGGAACTACAAACCTGCAGACTGTGAAAAAGAAGACCCCAAACACAGTAAGTTAAACAAAATGAGAAGACAGAGAAATAAGCAGCAGTTGAAGGAGGAAGGTAAAAACCCACCAGACCAAACAAATGAAGAGGAAATAGGCAGTCTACCTGAAAAAAATTCAGAGTAATGATAGTAAAAATGATCCCAAATCTCAGAAATAGAATGGAGAAATTATAAGAAACGTTTAACAAGGACCTAGAAGAACTAAAGAGCAAACTGATGAACAAGACAAGAAGTGAAATTTTAAAATACTCTAGAAGGAATCAATAGCAGAATAACTGAGGCAGAAGCACGGATAAGTGATGTGGAAGATAAAATAGTGGAAATAACTGCCACAGAGCTGAATAAAGAAAAAAGAATGAAAAGCATTGAGGACAGTTTCAGAGACTTCTGGAACAACATTAAATGCACCAGCATTCAAATTATAGGGGTCTCAGAAGAAGAAGAGGAAAAGAAAGGGACTGAGAAAATATTTGAAGAGATTACAGTCAGAAACTTCCCTAACATGGGAAAGCAAATAGTCAATCAAGTCTAGGAAGCACAGAGAGCCCCATACACTATAAATCCAGGGAGAAACATGCCCAAACACATATTAATCAAACTATCAAGAATTAAATACAAAGAAAAAATATTAAAAGCAGCAAGTGAAAAGCAAAAAATAACATTCAAAGGAATGCTCAGAAGGTTAAGAGCTGAACTTTCTGCAGAAACAATGCAAGCCAGAAGGGAGTGACAGGGCATATTTAAAGTGATGAAAGGGAAAAACCTACAACCAAGATTACTCTTCATAGCCAGGATTTCATTCATATTTGACAGAGAAATCAAAAGCTTCACAGGCAGGCAAAAGTTAAGAGAATTCAGCACCACCAAACCAGCTTTACAACAAATGGTAAAGGAACTTCTCTAGGTGAGAAACACAAGAGAAGAAAACGACGCACAAAAACAAACCAAAAACAAATAAGAAAATGACAATTGGAACATACATATCAATAATTAGCTTAAATGTAAATGGATTAAATGCTCCAACCAAAAGACACAGACTGGCTGAATGGATACAAACATAAGACCCGTTTATATGCTGTCTACAAGAGACCCACTTCAGACCTAGGGACATATACAGACTGAAAGTGAGGGGATGGAAAAAGGTATTCCATGCGTGCAAATCAAAAGAAAGCTTTACTAGCAATACTCATATCAGAGAAAATATAGTTTAAAATAAAGACTATTATAAGAGATAAAGAAGGACACTACAAAATTATCAAGGGATCAATCAAAGAAGAAGATATAACAATTGTAAATATTTCTGTACCCAACATAGGAGCACCTCAATACATAGGGAAATGCTAACAGCTATAAAAGGAAAAATTGACAGTAACAAAATAATAGTAGGGGATATTAACACCACGCTTTCACCAATAGACAGATCATTCAAAATGAAAATAAATAAAGAAACACAAGCTTTAAATGATACAATAGATGAGATACATTTAATTGATATTTATAGGACATTCCATCCTAAAACAACAGAATAACTTTCTTTTCAAGTGTTCATGGAACATTCTCCAGGATAGATCATGTCTTGGGTCACATCAAGCCTCAGTAAATTTAAGAAAATTGAAATCATATCAAGTATCTTTTTCGACCACAATGCTATGAGACTAGATATCAGTTACAGGAAAAAAAAAAAAAAAACTGTAAAAAATACAAAAAAATGGAAGCTAAATAATATGCTGCTAAATAACCAAGAGATCAATGAAGATATCAAAGAGGAAATAAAAAAATACCTAGAAACAAATGACAATGAAAACATGACCACCCAAAACCTATGGGTTGCAGCAAAAGCAGTTCTAAGAGGGAAGATTATAGCAATACAATCCTACCTCAAGAAACAAGAAAAAATATCAAATAAAGAACCTATCATTATGCCTAAAGCAATTAGAGAAGGAAGAACCAAATTCCCAAAGTTAGCAGAAGGAAAGAAATCAGAAAGATGAAATGAGAAATAAATGAAAAAGAAATGTAGAAAATAATATCAATGATCAATAAAACTAAAAGCTGGTTCCTTGAAAAGGTAAACAATATTGATAAACCATTAACCAGACTCATCAGGAAAAAAGAGAGAAGACTCAAATCAACAAAATTAGAAATGAAAAAGGAGAAGTAAAAACTGACGCTTCAGAAATACAAAGGATCATGAGAGACGACTACAAGCAACTATATGCCAAAAACATGGACAACCAAGAAGAAATGGACAAATTCTTAGAAAAATACAATCTCAAATACTGAATTAGACATAAATAGAAAATTTGAAAAGATTAATCACAAGCACTGAAATTGAAACTGTGATTTAAAATCTTCCAACAAAAAATAGCTCAGGGCCAGATGTCTTCACAGGTGAATTCTATCAAACACGGAAGAGCTAACGCCTCTCCTTCTGAAACTCTTCCAAAATATAGCAGAGGGAGGAACAACTCCCAAACTCATTCTACGAGGCCACCATCACTCTGACACCAAAACCAGAGAAAGATGTCACAAAAAATAAATTACAGGTCAATATCACTGATGAACATAGATGCAAACATCCTCAACAAAATATTAGCAAACAAAATCCAACAGCACATTAAAAAGATCATGCACCATGATCAAGTGTGGTTAATCCCAGGAAAGCAAGATTTCTTCAATATACATAAATCAATCAATGTGATACACCATATTAACACATTGAAGGATAAAAACCATATGATCATCTCAATAGATGAAGAAAAAGCTTTTGACAAAATTCAACACCTATTTATTATATAAACTCTGCAGAAAGTGGGCATAGAGGGAACCTACCTCAACATAATAAAAGCCATACATGACAAAACCACAGAAATTGTTCTCAATGGTGAAAAACTGAAAACATTTCCTCTGAGATCAAGAAAAAGACAAGGTTGCCCAATCTCACCACTATTATTCAACATAGTTTTGGAAGTTTTAGCCACAGCAATCAGAGAAGAAAAAGAAATAAAAGGAATCCATATCAGAAAAGAAGAAGTAAAGATGTCACTGTTTGTAAATGACATGATTCTATATATAGAGAATCCTAAAGATGCTACCAGAAAACTCCTAGAGCTAATGAGGGAATTTGGTAAAGTAGCAGGATACAAAATTAATGCACAGAAATCCCTTGCATTTCTATACACTAAATATGAAAAATCTGAAAGAGAAATTAAGGAAACACTCCCATTTACCATTGCAACAAAAAGAATAAAATACCTAGGAATAAACTTACCTAAGGAGAGAAAAGATCTGTATGCAGTAAACTATCAGACACTGATGAAAGAAATTAAAGATGGTACAAACAGATGGAGAGATAAACCATGTTTTTGGATTGGAAGAATCAACATTGTGAAAATGACTATACTACCCAAAGCAATCTACAGATTCAATGCAATCCCTATCAAACTACCAATGGCATTTTCAGAGAAGTAGAACAAAATATTTCAGTTTCTATGGAGAAACAAAAGACCCCAAATAGCCAAAGCAATCTTGAGAAAGAAAAACGGAGCTGGAGGAATTAGGCTTCCAGACTTCAGATTTTACTACAAAGCTACAGTAATCAAGACAACAGGGTAGTTGCACAAAAATAGAAATATAGATCAATGGAACAGTATAGAAAGCCCAGAGATAAACCCATGCACATACGGTCACTTTATTTTTGATAAAGGAAGCAAGAATTTTCAATGGAGAAAAGACAGCCTCTTCAATAAGTAGTGATGGGAACAAAGGACAGCTACATGGAAAAGAATGAAATTAGAGCACTCCTTAACACCATACACAAAAACAAAGTGAAAATGGATTAAAGAACTAAATGTAAGGCCAGACACTGTAAAACTCTTAGAGGAAAACATAGGCAGAAGACTCTGTGACATAAATCACAGCAAGATCCTTTTTGACCCACCTCCTAGAGAAATGGAAATAAAAACAAAAATAAACAAATGGGACCTAATGAAACTTAAAAGCTTTTGCACAGAAAAGGAAACCATAAACAAGATGAAAAGACAACCCTCGGAATGGGAAAGAATATTTGCAAATGAAGCAACTGACAAAGAATCTCCAAAATTTACAAGCAGCTCATGCAGCTCAATGTGAAAAAGACAAACAACCCAATCCAAAGTGGGCTGAAGACGTAAATAGACATTTCTCCAAAGAACATATACAGGTTGCCAACAAACACATGAAAGGATGCTCAACATCATTAATCATTAGAGAAATGCAAATCAAAACTACAATGAGATATCATCTCACACTGGTCAGAATGGCCATCACCAAAAAATCTACAAACAATAAATGCTGGAGAGAGTGTGGAGAACAGGGAACCCTCTTGCACTGTTGGTGAGAATGTAAATTGATACAGCCACTGTGAAAAACAGTATGGAGGTTCCTTAAAATACTAAAAATAGAACTACCATACGACCCAGCCATCCCACTACTGGGCTTATACCCTGAGAAAACCATAATTCAAAATATTCATGTACCACAATGTTCATTGCAGCTCTATTTACAATAGCCAGGGCATGGAAGCTACCTAAGTGTCCATCTGACATATGAATGGATAAAGAAGATGTGGCACATATATACAATGGAATATTACTCAGCCATAAAAGGGAACAAAATTGAGTTATTTGTAGTGAGGTGGATGGACATAGAGACTATCATACAGAGTGAGGTAAGTCAGAAAGAGAAAAATAAATACTGTATGTTAACACCTATATATGGAATCTAAAAAAAAAAATTCTGAAAAACCTAGGGGCAGGACCAGAATAAAGATGCAGATGAACAGAATGGACTTGAGGACACATGGAGGGTGAAGGGCAAGCTGGAATGAAGTGAGAGTGGCATGGACTTATATATACTACCAAATGTAAAATAGATAACTAGCGGGAAGCAGACACAGCACAGGGAGATCAGCTCGGTGTTTTTTGACCACCTATAGGGGTGGGATAGGGAAGGTGGGAGGGAGAAACAGAGGGAGGAGCTATGGGGATATATGTAGATGTATAGCTTATTCACTTTATTATAAATCAGAAATTAAGACACCATTGTAAAGCAATTATACTCCAATAAAAATGTAAAAAAAATCTGACATCATTTGCAATCAATAGAGTTTAAATCCCTGGTAGAACATTTTGTCACTATCATCAAATATCATATGTGCATATAAATGTACTTGGGTGAATTTTGTTTATAATCAATTGCTAATGTAAAAGGAAATAAGAAAGAAGTGAAAATTTCAAGAAAATAAAATCTGGAAATAAATGAAGAATTTAGAACCGAAAAGACGTGATATTTTGAGAATGGCATAAAGGAGGAAATGAAAGATGATCCAAGAGGAGTAGGCTGGAGTTACTTAAGTTAATGAGGCAGATACTACTCAGATGAAATACTCTTTCATTGTGTGACACTATTTTGCTTATAATTATCCTTGCCATTATATTATGAAAGCCTATGACCAGTAGGCATTCAACTGTAGTCAAGCAAAATTAGGTTCATTAAGCTTGTTGTTGCAAGGGTCACTCCATAACTAGGAAAACCATTGAACTGGCAAGTATTAGAATTTGTAAACTAAGGAATTACTAAAACCACATGAGTGTGAGAAGTTAGTTTTCAGTCATTTTTGTATCTGAATGAGCTGATTTAAAAGAATTTGATCTTGTATAGTTTGTCTTCCATGTCATTATTTGGTACAGCTTAATCTGTTTTGAAAATCATAGTTCAATCTTTCAAGGTGGTTTCTATTTGAATTCTTAGTCCCCTGCTCATCACCTAGCTACTAGCAGAACTGCTTTTACTTTATTAATGAAAGAAAGCACTGAATTTATTTAATTTTTTATGGAGATCTGGCTGAAAATTTACACAAGCAGAACTTCAAGTTCCATTCAAATGAGAATTTCTATGATTCTTTGAAGGCTGTGGCAAAATATGTCAAATGGATTCTTCAGGGTGAAACTGTTGTTTACTTATTCAACAAAAATCAGAACTTTGAACTGCTATTGCTTTCTGTAATAATATAACAATCCACCATGATTGAAATTAAAATAAATGACTATATTCCAGTCCATAGGCTAAAGTAAATGAGAACTATTAAAAATCGTATGCATAATGCTAGTACAAATTAGCCTTACCTAAAATTTGGAATTATAAGTATTTGTTTAAGAGACTGTGGTGGAGAGTGAGCATAAATAACATGATGAAGCCTCCAAGTGCCATTAGTTGCCTGTAAGTAGCTAATTACTTTAACTTGTAATTTTAACAAAGGTTATAGATTCTTGCTGATATATTTACAGTGGCCTCATGACTTACTCTGCATTTGCAAGAGGTTGCTTGGGATTATCCCCAGGATCAATGGCCATGGACATAAGAGAAAGTATCTGGTCCCCAGGGTGACCAATTCTATGACCTTGGTATTACTAGAAGACTGGTGTAGACTTGGTATCCATAAACACTTATGTCTCTGAAGTAATTATTGAGGGAAATTTTTTTCTCTTGCTTTTAATGAGAATATGTGAAATCAATCAACTCAACCATGTAAATGAGTTCTGCACTTTCACTTTAGGGGCATTCTTCCTCCTTGGCCAGTTTACATAAATTCTAGGCTTTGTAAGACTTGCCCTGCATACCCACCCTGAAACCTTATCTGAGGATAACCAGCACCTTGAAAATTCCTGCTAAATGTATTTTTAATATGTTCTATTAGAATATTTGTTCATCAGAATCAATAAACCAAACACAGATTTTATTATAGGAAGGACTTTTCAACCATGTTCTTCAATTAAGCAGAGCTCTCACAAACATTGAGACTTCCTCAGTGAACCAAATTCTCACCTTCTCCCACTTAAACTCAAGATGATGAAATAATGTATCTTTCAGACTTCTTATCACTTGCCATAACAATAAATGAATTTCAGTTTAAAAATTATACTTAAAGCTTCTGATTTGGAAAACACTTCCACAAAACAGTTGTTGTAGGTTGAATTTTGTTCCCTCAAAATATATGTTGAAAATCTCACCCTTGGAACCTGTAAATGTGACCTTATTTGGAAACAGGGTCTTTGTAGATGTCATCAGTGTAGATGAAGTCATTAGGGTAGGAACTATTCCAATACAGTTATAAGAGAATCCACAGGGAGAATTCCATGTGTCCACAGAAGAGATAGAAGTGATGTGACTGCAAGCCAAGGAAAGCCAAGGACTTACAGGCACTGCCAGAAGCTAGGAAGAGGTGAGGAAGAATTCTTGCCAGAGTCTGACTTCCAGACTCCAGAACTATGAGAGAATAAATATCTATTGTATAGGGCACCCAGTTTGTGGTATAATCAAATTTGCCAAAGAAAGACTAGTTTGCTCTTGAAGAATAAATCTATTAAAATGTGGAATGCCATGATCTTATTTAATGAAATATAATTAACTCACCATATTCATAAGCAAAAACATTTAGAACCCTCCCACATGAATTTTTAATACTAATATTTTTATGTGCAAATATTCTTCTTCAATCTATGGAAGTTGTCCTAATTTGATCACATATTTTCTACCACTGATATCATAGCTAGAAGTTAGTAGATTTCAATTTTCGTTCTACTATTTAAGACAATTTACCTGATATTTCTGTCATGGTCTCCAGAAAGAAGGATCATGGAGGTGGCTTCTGAGATGCTAAGTAGAGACATAGGGGTATGAAAAAAGTATTTATCCCTGTGGATAATATGCAGCTTTTCTGAAAAAATTTACTAAACACGAGTTCTCTTGTTTCTCTACAAAGAATGTAAATGTTGCCCCCTTAATGTTGACTCTACTGCAAAGTGATGAAGATATTTCTTGAGAATTACATTTAACAGTAATGAAAACCAGCATTGATGATGGTGGTCAAGGTTTTTTAAAAGACACTTATTTTGGTGAACGATAAGATGAAAATCAGGGCTTTATGATTTTCTCCAGTCCAGAACTATCTTCATGCACATTAGCCTTCTTTATCCCCTACTTGTTACTTCTGTTGTCAAATATTGCATTAACTGCATTGTGACAGCACAGAAGAATGACAATTACAGAAATTCTAAGCACTATATTAAAAATTTCACAGTGTGTCAAATATCCACTGGTATATAGACTTTTTTTATATAGAAAATATCTAAATAGGTCTTCTGGAAGAAAAAATATACATCAGATTTCAAAAATAAAAGGCTATGTTTTTACCTAATAATAAATACATATGGTTTGGGGGAAACTTCAGTTTAGAAAACCTCTCTTTATTTTTACCAGGAACTGTGGCTTTCCATATGTATTAGTACCATGTCAAAGCTGTGGTTTTGTGCACAACATCCTGAAAGCTCACCCTACTAACCTTTACATAGACTACAAGACACTGGTGCATAATAAGTATGGCCTCCAATTAATGAAGCTAGATCTTTATATTTTTAACACTCATTTGGAAAACCAATTAACTCTAGCTCTGTTGAACAAACTGAATAGCAAATAAATCAAGTGTTAAAACATTGATGATGAACCAGACTTTCTGTAATTAGAGTGCTGATATGCCTAAGGCTGGAGTTCTATATTTTGATGGACATTTCAACAGACTAAAGGTATTATTATTTTTTTAATACATTGCTGCTATGCCCCATCTTGGAACCCAGAGACCTGAATTATAGGAAAAGAAAATTCCTAAAAATGCCACACGATTTACAACAGGAATTTCACTTACTATTTCATAATCACCTTGCCAAGATAATATCTACTGTGATAACTAAGGTGTAACTGTTCCCACATCAGTACCAATTCAGAAATGACATTTTTCTGCTTGGTTTAAAAGACATTCCCATTGTTAAAATCAGAATATTAGGCAGGGAAAGCATGTTAAAGTAAAAGAACGAGACAGCAGGCAACAGAAAGATAAGGGATGAAGAAAAGGATGAAAGAAAGAAGGATTTGTGGACATTTAAGAAGGTGTTAAAAATTGGCGTAAGATGAGAAGGAGAAGGATGACTAAACAGAGAAGTGGAAGTTCCAACAGTAAGAACCAGGGAATGTGAACTATGCACTGCTCTTGAGAGTGTGAGTAGCCAGCATCCAGCAGATGGAGGACCACAGTCTCTGGATGGGTGTATATGATTTAGGCTAAATGCATATGGTTTTATCAGGGTCTAGATGAAATACACTTCAAGACTGTATACCTAATTTTGCTGGTGTTCCATCTTCACCAGACGATTCTGACACTGGACAATGGAAATGATGTGACGATCATTGAAAATGTGTGCCTCCTTTTGTAAAGTACTAAATTGACCCTTATATGTTCAGTCCTTTATTGTGGGTTTTGTTATTCTAAGCTACTTCTCTAGAACATGGGAAGTAATAGAAGGGTAGTAAAACTGGGCTTCTAGATGCACAAAGTGAGCAAAATAAGCATAAAACATTGTACCATGCAGTGTTGTCTCCTTCTAATAATTTTTCCTGTTTTTTATAGCAATTGTTGTCTGAGATAATGTCCCGATAGTCTCAAAGAAAATATACATCGTTATATATGTTACTATGAATTCCTTTACTGAACCCCATAAGGTTTGGGAAAATCTATAATATCCTTCATAGTAAATTTAGTACATAATTGAATTAACTACTTCCTCTAAATTTCTCCCTTAATTTTTCCCATTATCTTTTTCTTTTAAAGATGTTTATTTTAGCTCTAATATTTTCATGCATTTTAACAATTGAGAAAACTTTAGCCCTTGTCTAAGCCAGGCAGTATTTAATTTATAAAATGTAAAATGATGGTTTTATTCATACAAACGATCTGAGGGAAACAAATGTGATCAATGAGGCCATTAGAGGGCATAAGGTAATAAGGAATTGAAGGCAGACTTTTCTCCTTCTGTTTTCATGGGTAATTTAAATAAAAACTTTTAAATATTAATTCTTCAAAATATTGTCTAATACAGTGTAACTTAAGCAAATAAAACAAAATCCTGGAGCTCACTTTGTCCCTACTGTGATTTTCTTCCTCTTTTTCTCTCCTTCTTGAAAGATATCCAAAATTCTGGATTTGATATGTCTCTTCTTCCATGTTTATGCTAGATACAGATATATCTATAAATAATATCAACATTGTGTTTTCAACATTTTGTTTTGGTTTTCCTGATTAGTAACTGAGGGCACTGCTTTTCTGTGAATTACATGAGATCCACAAACACTCTTCTTTATTCCAAATAGGAATTCACAGTAACTTTGATTCCTGCCTGTCAGTACTATTTTTGGTATTAGGTAAAGCAAAGCTTCTACTCCCCTAGGACTTAGGTGAAGAAATATAAGAAAATAAAAAAATGAACATGACATTTACTGATGAGGTAAATAAGCAGACTGATGAAGGAAGATGTTTCTGAGGGGCTGACTTCCAGATGAGACCAAATGATAAGGAGGAGGTGGCCAAGCTAAGATCTAGGAATGAACACTCATGGTAAAGGAAACAGCAGGCGCCAAAGTCCTGAATAATGAACAAATGTGAGCTTTTTAAGAAACAGAAAACATTCCCAAACTCCTCTGAAGTACATTCCATTTTATCATTTATTTTCAGGTGAGGTGCAGGAAGGTTCATTAACTTGCCCAACCTAGAAAATAGTAAATCCTGGAAAATGCTAACCTAAACAATCCACCTTTCAATTAATACACACACAGCTAATAGGCTGAGCAAGCAAGATAATTAATGGACACTTGTAGGAAAGGTAGCAGAAGGCCTTGATTTGCTGGTAAAGGATATTGTATTTTGTTTGTTTGTTTTTTCAAATTACAAGGGAAAGACATTGAAGAGTTATAAGCAATTGAGCTATATCTGATTTAGGTTTGAGAAGAATGATTCCTGCTTCCGGGAAAAATGAATTATTGGAACAGGTTAGGAGTGAAAGCCATTAGAAGACTTTTATGGAATTGTAGGCAAGAAATGATGGTGGCTCAGATCGGGCTACACAGATGGGTGTGGAGGGAGATGGGGAGGTTCAGGATGTTTTGTAAAAGTAACCAAACAACCTTCTGATAGATTTGATGTGGGAGGTGAAAAAAAAGAAAATATATGGAGACTACATTTTTGGCTTGAGAAATGGGTGAATGAAGTTACTATACAGAAGGTGAAGAATACTGGAAAAGGGATAGGTTTGACAGGGCTTGAGCTTGTACAAGAGAAATTCTAAATTAGCTATTTTGACCAGGAAGTTAGAGTAAGAAATCTGGATCTTGGGGAGTGTTTAATTTTGGAAAATCAATTTAGGTTTGATGAAAGAGAAAATATTTAGAGGGTCAAACCAATCTATGCTTCCTTTCAGGAGTTATTTTTGCCCTTATGGACTCTCTGGCATTCATATTTGTATCTGTAACTGTTTGGGTACAAATTTGTGTATCACAAACTTACACAATCCATTTATGCAGAGGGATGATCTTTCTTTCTTCATTGAAGAATACTTGCTTTAAAATGTTGTGTTAGTTTCAGGTGTACAGCATAGTGGTTCAGTATTTTTGCAGATAATATTTCATTATAGGTTATTATAAGATAATGGGTATAATTCCCTGTGCTTTACAGTAAATCATTGTTGCTCATCTATTTTATATATAGCAGTTTGTATATGTTAATCCCACACTCTTAATTTTTTTCTCCCCCATCTTTTTTCCCTTTGGAAACCACAAGTTTATTTTCTATATCTGAGTATAATTCTGTTTTGTATATTAATTGACCATAGATGCATGGGTTTATTTCTGGACTCTCTATTCTGTTCCATTGATCTATGTCTGTTTTTGGACCAATATCATGCTGTGTTGATTATTGCAGCTTTGTAGCATGGTCTGAAGTCTGAGAGTGTTATACCTCCAGGTTTGTTCTTTTTCTCAGAATTTCTTTGGCAATTCTGGGTCTTTTGTGGTTCCATATAAATATTAAGACTATTTGTTCTAGTTCTGTAAAAAACGTCATGGATATTTTGATAGAAATTGCATTAAGTCTGTAGATTGTTTTGGGTAGTGTGGCCATTTTAATAGCATTAATTCTTCCAATCCAAAAGCATGGGATATCTTTCAAATTCTTTGAATTGGCTCTCTGAGTGTACCAGGTTGGTAATGAATTCTTACAGAGAATTGCTCTTCCATTCAGACTATCTTCATCCTCCAAGCTATGACATGGGCTTTAATCCCAACCTGCAATGTTCCCTTTCCTATCATCTAAGAGATCAGTATCTCTTTCTATGTATCCATGAGAGCTTGTGTTATTTCCATTGCAATCCTTGAAACAGTCTACTATGATTAGCTGTTTGTGTAACTCTGTATTCCACCAGCTGGTCAGCTGCATGAGGACAGGCAGTATTCCTATTTATTTTTTAACTTTTTCACTGTTGTATCTCTGGTGCCTGAAATCACGCCTAAGTTAAAATATATATGCTGAATGGGTTTACTGAGCTGAGGTAGATTCTAAGCCTCTAATGAGTCAGCAGTTGCAGTTGGCAAAGGGGCAATGAGGATGGATTAGCCATGTCTGCCATGGATAAGAAGGTAGCAGTAGTGAGACATACACCACACAGTTGCCATCACATAGCTCTCACTAAGTGTTCTTACCAGCTCCCTAGGGAGAAGAAAGTAGGAATTTATATTAGAATCCTCCATGAGGGGATTTCCATGGTGGTGCAGTGGATAAGACTCTGCACTCCCAATGCAGGGGGCCGGCTTCGATCCCTGGTCAGGGAAATAGATCCCACTGGCATGCCACAACTGAGTTCGCATGCCACAACTAAGAAGTCTGCCTGCCACAATTAAGGAACCCACCTGCCACTACTAACACCCAGTGCTACCAAATAAATATTTTAAAAAAATCCACCATAGTTGTATATAACTTCTGATATTAAGCGAAACTATTTTAAACAATTTTTGATAAAGCATGTGAGTTCAGTCCTCATCATTGTTATTCTTTATAAAATTCTTATTTTAAAAACACTTTTCTAGATGTAGAGATTGTTTAGAACTTATCTGATGGTTACACATGCCCAATGCCCCAAGAGAGCAAACTCAGAAACAGAATGTCCCTTCCAAAATGTTGTCCTAACAAAGGTATTTCTCTCAGAAAGAGATGCACATTAGAATCAAAATAATTAAATTATTGTATTAATCAATGGGTAATTGTGTCAAAATGGTTTTCTATTACTTCTTTCCTGACTAATGAGAGGTATCTATGAAAAGACACTTCCTCATGACACAGTTTGCTTCCAGAGTATTTATATGTGCTTTAGTTGACTTTGTGTTGGATGTAACTGTTCCAATACAAAAATAAGTGGCTACTACAAAATCTGGAGATTACAAATTAAAACTGAGAAATTTGGGGTTAGGAAAACATGTATATGGGTCTCTTAATGAAGAAATGGTGACCGAAATAACATGTTCCAAAATGTCAGATCTGTAATCCAATTTAAATCATGTAGATATGTTTACTTTCAATACTTTCCTAATTTGGTGATATGAAAAGCATTTAGTTTTATCTTCAAAGTTTTCCCAGAAGTCTTTTTTTCCTCCTTATTTCAATAATACAAGAGATGTATGACTTTAAAACTCCAAAGAGTATTTTAACAGCATCAAGCACATGGGTTTATGGCAATAAAGTTCTGAATTGAGAAAAGCTTATGCTCCTATTTTTACTTATCTTGTCTAAGCAACTATTGAAAGCATAGGATTCCACTTTGTACTAAAATCTGAGCACTGGAAGATATGCATTTTAGAAATTCAACTTTCAGATATATCAGGAAAATTAAGCTTCTTGAAAATTCATACAACAGATGAAATTGGGAAGGAGACCTGAATTTGAGTTTTAATAGTAAGACATTAAATCCTTTACTTTTTTTCTCATTAATATTAAATACTTTAAATTTTGATTGTTTAGCAATATATATCTTTAAAGTTATATTCAAATAAAATCACATTTTATGATAAAAATAGCTTTCTAACATCATTGCTAAATGGAACAACTGGGATAATTTCAGTTCAATTACATTCAAAATGGACAAATTCGAATACATCTCTATAATTCAACTAACCTAATATATAGCTTTTAAATTAGTGTTTATTATTGCATACAATGTTGTAAATGCATTAATGAAAATAATGGAAACATTATAAAGTATTGAAGGTTGCAAGATATATTAACAAACCATTCCAGATGGATAAAATAGTAAATTTATGTGCTACAAATGGCAAAACGCTAATAAAAACAATTGTATTTCCTTGAGCCAAATCATTACGAAAGCTCTGCAAGCAAGATTTAAATATATTGTTTTAATTGTGCTGATGATCTTTAGATATGTAGCTTCTCTCTAATGATAAGAACAATATGCATGACATCTTTGATAATAATTATAAAAATACTACTAATTATTACTAATATATATGAAGTGGTATGCCAGGCCCAGCACTAAGTACTATATATTTCATCTAATTCTAATTTAATCTAATTCTCACAATAACCATATAAGAAAGGCACTATTATTTAATGCATTTTTCTTTGAATTTTATTTTATTTATTTTTTATACAGCAGTTTCTTATTAGTTATTTATTTTATACATATTAGTGTATATATGTCAATCCCAATCTCCCAATTTATCCCACCCCCACCCCCACCCCCACCCCGCTTTCCCCCCTTCATCTCCATATGTTTGTTCTCTACATCTGTGTCTCTATTTCTGCCTTGCAAACTGGTTGATTTGTACCATTTTTCTAGATTCCATATATATGCGTTAATAGACAATATTTGTTTTTCTCTTTCTGACTAACTTCACTCTGTATGACAGTCTCTAGGTCCATCCATTATGTTTGTTTTAAGTGATACTATGATGTGGTCCAAATTTAGTTGTTATATTGTCTGCAAATGACTGCTTATGTAAATTGCTAGACCTTTACTGGAAACCTGCACTTCCTAAAAATAAATTTACTAATTATTTTTAAAATGAGGTTGATGCATTAATCAGACATGTCATTCAAATGGTTGATTGTCCACTTTGCCAATATCAAAACTGGGCAGATTTATTGTGCTGGGGATTTTAAATCTATAATTTCATAGTTCTTATTTGGAAAAAATTCATACAGACTCATTATTTTATTATAAATTTAAATCAGTGCTCACTTTAATATTCATTTTATTTTAGTTGAAATCAAAGGATAAATTATTTCATTAGCCAAGAACATGTGGAAACAGATATAACTTATGTTCTGAAAGTTGAATTTATTTATGTTAAAAGGGTATTTTTATAAAATGTCATTGAGGTCTTTAAAAATTATATTTGTCAATAATTTTCATATGACAATGCTAGTGTTTTCTTTCTTATGAAAATCAATGAATTATCAACCTAAAATAGTGTTTCCATAGTGGGAAACACATTCTGAGTCTTTGGGACTGACGACATACATGTTGGATTTGGTCATATTAATAGCTTCTATACCTCTGAAAATTATGAAAAGGGGAACGCTCACTGATAAAGGCAAAAACAGGAAAGGTAGAATAGAATCCACATACAAACTACTAGGAACGTTAAAAGACAAAAGTAGTAAAATCATCTGTGTCCATAATCAGTCAGGGGATACATAAAAAAATTAGATGTAAGATATGATATCAAAACCAGTAACTGTGGGAGGAGGAGAGTAGACGATGTTTAAAATGCATTTGAAATTAAGAGACCAGCAATTTAAAGCAATAATGTATATTTATATACTGCTATATCAAAATCTCATGGTAACTGTAAATGAAAAATCTATAATAGATACACACGCAAATAAGAAAAAGGAATCCAAACAGAACACTAAAGAAAGTCAAAAATCAGAAGAGAAGAGAACAAAAGGGGAAAGAAAGAAAAAAACCTACAAAAACAAATCTAAAACAATTAACAAATTGGTAATAAGAACATACGTATCAATAATTACCTTAAATATAGATGGATTAAATGCTCCAGCCAAGAGACATACACTGGTTGAATAGATACAAAAACAAGACCTGTATATATACTATCTAGAAGAGACCCACTTCAAATCTACAGACACGTACAGACTGAAAGTGAGAGGATGGAAAAAGATTATTCCATGACAATGGAATTCAAAAGTAAGCTGGAGTAGCAAGACATATCATTTTAAAAAGTAGACTTTAAAATAAAGACTGTTACAAGAGACAAAAAAGGACACTATGTAATGATCAAGAGATCAATCCAAGAAGAAGATATAACAATTGTAAATATATATACATCCAACATAGGAACACCTCAATATATAATGCAAATGTTAACAGACATAAGAAATTGACACAGTAATAGTGGGGGACTTTAACACTCCACTTACATCAATGGACAGATCATCCAGACAAATAAATAAGGACAAACAAGCCTTAAATGATACGTTAGATCAGATGGACTTAATTGATATTTATAGAGCATTCCATCCAAAAGCACTGAACATACATTATTCTCAAGTGCACATGGAACATTATCCAGGAGAGATCATGTGCTGGGAACAAAGCAGCCTCAATAAATTTAAGGGAACTGAAATTATATCAAGCATCTTTTCTGACCACAATACCATGAGATTAGAAATCAACTACAAAGGGGGAAAAAAGGCAAAAACCACAAACACATAGAGGCCAAACAATGTGCTACTAAACAACAAATGGATCACTGAAGAATTCAAAGAGGAAATCAAAAATACCAAGAGACAAATGAAAATGAAAACAATGATCCCAATGCTATGGGATGCAACAAAAGCAGTTCTAAGAGAGAAGTTTATAGCAATACAAGCTTACCTTAGGAAACAAGAAAAATCTCAAACAAACAACCTAACCTTACACCTAAAGCAACTAGAGAAAGAAGAACAACAAAAAAAACCCAAAGTAGAAGTTAAGAAATCATAAAAATCAGAGCAAAAATAAATAGAGATAAAAAAGTAGAAAAGATCGATGAAACTAAAAGTTGGTTCTTTGAAAAGGTAAACAAAATTGATAAACCTTTCACCAGATTAATCAAGAAAAAAAGAGAGAGGGCCCAAATCAACAAAATCCGAAATGAAAACGGAAAAGTTACAACTGACACCACGGAAATACAAAGGACTCTAAGAGACTACTATGAGCAACTATATGTGAATAAAATGGACAACATAGAAGAATTGGAAAAGTTCTTAGAAAGGAACCATCTCCCAAGACTGAAGCAGGAAGAATAGAAAATACGAACAGACCAATTACTAGTACTGAAATTGAATCAGTAATTTAAAAACTCCCAACAAACAAAAGTCCAGGACCAGATGGCTTCACAGGTGAATTCTACAAAACATTTAGATAAAAGAGTTAACACCTATACTTCTGAAACTATTCCAAGCAATTGCAGAGTAAGGAACACTTCCCAACAAATTCTATGAGGTCACCATCACCCTGATATCAAAATCAGAAAAAGATACTACAAAAAAAAAGAAAGAAAGAAAATTACAGGCCAATGTCACTGATGAACATAGATGCAAAAATCCTCAACCAAATACTAGCAAACTCACTGCAACAATACATTAAAAGTATGATACACCATAATCAAGTGGGATTTATCCCAGGGATGCAAAGACTTTTCAATATTTGCAAATCAACCAGTGTGATACAACACATCAACAAACTGAAGAATAAAAACCTTATGAATTTATTTATTTATTTTTGGCTGTGTTGGGTCTTTGTTGCTGTGTGCAGTCTTTCTCTAGTTGCATCAAGCAGGGGCTGCTCTTCATTCCACTGTACAGGCTTCTCACGGCGGTGGCTTCTCTTGTTGCAGAGCACAGGCTCTAGGCTCGTGGGCTTCAGTAGTTGTGGCTTGCGGGCTCTAGAGTGCAGGATCAGTAGTTGCGGTGCACAGGCTTAGTTGCTCCATGGCATGTGGGATCTTCGTGGACCAGGGCTCGAACCCATGTCCCCTGCATTTGCAGGCAGATTCTTAACCACTGCACCACCAGGGAAGCCCCGAACAATAAAAACCTTATGATCATCTCATTAGATACAAAAAAATAGCTTTTGATATAATTCAACATCCATTTATCATAAAATCTCTCCAGAAAGTGGTCATAGAGGGAACATAACTAAATATAATAAAGGCCATATATGACAAACCCACAGCTAACATCATAATCAATGGTGAAAAGCTGAAAGCATTTCTTCTAAGACCAGGAACAAGACAAGGATGTCCACGCTCACTACTTTTATTCAACATAGATTTGGAAGTCCTAGCCATAGCAATTAAAGGAGAAAAAGAAATAATAGGAATCCAAACTGGAAAATAAGTAGTAAGACAGTCACTGTTTGCAGAAGGCATGATAGTATACATAGGAAATCCTAAAGATGGTACCAGAAAATACAGCAAAGTTGCAGGATACAAAATTAATACACATAAATCTGTTTCATTTCTCTACTCTAACAAGAAAATATCAGAAAGAGAATTTAGTGAAACAATCCCATTTACCATTGTATTAAAAAAGAATAAAATGCCTAGGAATTAACCTACCTAAGGAGGCAAAAGAACTGTACACTGAATACTGTAAGATGCTGATGAAAGAAATTGAATATGGTACAATCAGGTGGAAAGATATACAGTGGTCTTGAACTAGAAGAATCAATATTTTTATTTTTATTTATTTTTTATTTTATTTTATTTTATTTTTTTGCGGTATGCGGGCCTCTCACTGTTGTGGCCTCTCCCGTTGCAGAGCACAGGCTCCGGACGCGCAGGCTCAGCGGCCATGGCTCACGGGCCCAGCCGCTCCGCGGCATGTGGGATCTTCCCGGACCAGGGCACAAACCCGTGTCTCCTGCATTGGCAGGCGGATTCTCAACCACTGCACCACCAGGGAAGCCCGAATCAATATTTTTAAAATGACCATATCACCCAAAGCAATCTACAGATTCAATGCAATCCCTATCAAATTACCAATGACATTTCACAGAACTAGAACAAAAATTTAAAAATTTGAATGGAAACACAAAAGACCCTGAAAAGCCAAAGCAATCTTGAGAAAGAAAAATGGAGCTGGAGGAATCAGGCTCCCTGACTTCAGACTATACTACAAAGCTACAGAAATAAAGACAGTATGGTACTGGCACGAAAACAGAAATATAGATCAATGGAACAGGATAGAAAGCCCTGAAATAAACCCACTCACTTATGGTCAATTAATGTATGAAAAGGAGGTAAGACTATATAATGGAGAAAAGACAATTTCTTCAATAAGTGGTGCTGGGAAAAGTAGACAGCTACATGTAAAAGAATAAAATTAGAACATTCTGTAACACCACATACAAAAATAAACTCAAAGTGGATTAAAGACCTAAATGTAAGACTGAATATGATAAAACTCCTAGATGAAAACATAGGCAGAACACTCTTTGATGTAAATTGCAGCAATATTTTTTAGGATCCATCTCCTAGAGTAATGAAAACAAAAAGAAAAATAAAAAAATAGGACCTAATTAATTTTAAAAGCATTGGAACTGCAAAAGAAATCATCAACAACACCAAAAGACAACCTAAGAGGGCTTCCTTGGTGGTGCAGTGGTTGAGAGTCTGCCTGCCAATTCAGGGGACACGGGTTTGTGCCCCAGTCTGGGAAGATCCCATGTGCCATGGAGTGGCTGGGCCCGTGAGCCATGGCTGCTGAGCCTGCATGTCCAGAGCCTGTGCTCCACAATGGCACAATGGGAGGGGCCACAACAGTGAGAGGCCCGTGTACCGCAAAAAAAAAAAAAAAAAAAAAAAAAAAAAAAAAAAAAAAAAAACCTAAGAAATGGGAGAAAATAATTGCAAATAATGTGAACACCAAGGTATTGATTTCCAAAATATAAAAACAGCACATACAGAAAAATATCAAAAAAAAAAAAAGAATCAAAAAATGGCCAGAACATCTAAATAGAGATTTCTCCAAAGACAACATACAGGTTGCCAACAGGCACATGAGAAAATGCTCAACATGACTAACTATTAGAAAAATGCAATCAAAACTACAATGAGGTATCACCTCACATGGTCAGAATGGCCATCACCAAAATGTTTAAAAATAATATATACTGGAGATGGTGTGGAGAAAAGTGAACCCTCCTACACTGTGGGCAGGAATGTAAATTGATACTGCCACTATGGAAAACAGTATAGGGGTTTCTTTAATAACTAAAAATAGAACTACCATATGATCCAGCAGTCCCACTCCTGGGCATATATTTGGAAAAGCCATAATTTGAAAAAATACATGCACTCCAGTGTTCATTGCAGCATTATTTACAATAGCCAGGATATGAAAGCAACCCAAATGCCCACTGACAGATAAATGGATAAAGAAGATGTGGTACCTATATACAATGGACTATTACTCAGTCATGAAAAAGAATGAAATAATGCCATTTGCAGCAACATGGATGGACCTAGCAATTATCATACTAAGTGACAGAGAAAGACAAATATCATGATATCACTTATAAGTGGAATCTAAAAAAAATACAAATGAACTTATTTACAACACAGAAATAAACTCACAGACTTAGAAAACAAATTTATAGTTAATAAAGAGAAAAGGGGGGAAGGGGTAAATTAGGAGTTTGGGGTTAACATATACACACTACTATATATAAAATAAACAACAAGGACCTATTTTATAGTACAGGGAATTATACTCAATATCTTGTAATAACCTGTAAGGGAAAAGAACCTGAAAAAGAATATATATATATATATCACTGTACACCTGAAACCAACACAACATTGTAAATCTATTATACTTTAATAAAAAATATTTTAAAATACAGTTTGAAAGCAAAAAAAAAAAAAAAAAAAGCTGCCATACCTCTGCATCTAATCACACTTAATCCTCCAATGTTCCTCTAAAATCTGTAGCTCTGACAAACAGCAACCGATTTGTGCGTACTTACATCAAAATACTCTTGAATAGTTTTGTACTTGGTTTGACTGTGAGTAGAAAATACATCTTCTCTAAAGTTCCTACAAACAAGTCATTATGGTAGAGAGGGTTGTGAAAATTCATGGTCAAAAAATCACTACCTCTGATCTGTTGATACGGTCATCCATTTAAAATTTATTTGTACTGTGAGTTTGGTCATGGAACAAGTCCCCCATAAAAGTGGTGACACACTGTGGGGCTTAGGAGCATGGACACTGGAGCGTAGAACTGTTTAAGGGACAGCTCCACCACCTCCTGTCTGTGTAAACTTGGCAAGCACTTCATTTCTTTGGGTCTTAGTGTCCTCAGATACTGAATGAGGCCACATCACATTACCATATGAGGATTAAATTAAATTAGGTCAGTATTTGCAAAAAATTTTAGAGCAGCACCAGTCACATGATAAGCACTGTAAAATCAATTTTAAATTACATTTTAAAGAAATAGTGCTATATTAGGATGTCACTAATTAAAGGATTTCTCTCCCTTCCAAAAATAGGAGACAGGACACCCTTAACCTGACAAAATAATGTAAAAAGCATGCAAACAATGAAAGAGGGATTCTTTTCCCAAATGTTCTGCTTATTTTCCAAATGATCCTAACATCTTCAGACTTGGCCCCAATCTTCATATGAAGAATTCTGACATTTTTAGGGTTATTCTGACAGTTATTTTTGTTTGCCTTCCCATACCACTACTTTTGCCTTCTTCATTCTGTTCTGTGCCCCAGGAGGCTGATATCTACAGGCTGTGTCCCTCAGGCTTTCTTGCCACCTGGTTTTCTCTTGGGTTAGGCCCAGGAGAGGCACTCACAAGAAATCAGAGGACAGAAAGAGAAAGAAATGAAGATGTTCATCCCCATACCCTGCTCTCTTCTGCTGGACCCAGGTTTGAGAGTGGCTCCTGTAGGAAGCCCCTTTCACATTGTGTGACTGCTTTCATAGATTCCATCACAGTGTCTTCTATTTGCCCCTTAAGGGTAGGGTTTTAAAGACTTCAAGCTGTTACACACTGAACCCTTGGTTGCTTCACCATCCCTAGTTGAAGTAGTCCCTTCATTGTGTTCTCTTGAATTACCTCTGTGAGTGTGTCATCTGGCCAATACTAGAAACCTGGCCCATACAGGCAATATTCATACATTAGTTATAAATTTTCCCTTTCTAGCTTTTAAAGAAATTCTTGTTGAATTTTCAAAGAAATTGAACAATATGCATCAAAATGCTTATTTACATAAAAATTCAGTAGTTCTTTGTGGTGATATTTTCTACCTATTTACAACATTTAACATAAAATTAGGAAAGTTTTATCAAAGCAGAATAATTTCATAATTTTTCTAGTGTGAGTCACAGAACCCAAAGTAATTCTAAAAGTCTTTACTTAGAAAAATAAACAAAATCAAGGAAAGATAAATTGAAGAAACTTAGAAATCAAAAAGATCAGATGAAAGAAAATACATTAATCATATTTATTAAAAAGAGTTTACCTATGGGTCTATTAAGCACTGTGGCAAAAAAAGTTATATAGTTATATTATAGGTAAGGTCAGAAGCAAAGTAGAAAATGGTCCACATAAAACTTTTCAGGTAGAAGGGAGTGGCATGATGTATTAATAGTCATGAAAGGGAAAAACCTAGAACCTAGGGTATGGTACCCAAAAAGAATATAATTTCAAATAGATAAAAAAATTTTTCAGACAAAGAAAGACTAAAAGGATTTAGCAATACTAAACCTAACTTAAATGAAATATTGAAGGATCTTCTCTCAATAGAAAAGAAGAATCTATAGGAAAGAGAACATCTCAATAGGAAGTGGAAATATATAAAAGGATTGAAGAGCACTTTAAAAAGCCAGTAAAGAGATTAAAACAATAAAAAAATTGTAAAAGTGATTATAAGTAAAATTAACAGTAAAAGAATAAGCATGGGGATGTAAAATAGGACAGCAAAATCACAAAATGTGGGGGAGGAAATATAAAAATGTAGGTCTTTTAGAATATGTTTGAACTTGTCTGACCATCAGTTTAAGTAAATAAGAGAG
Organism: Kogia breviceps; assembly: GCF_026419965.1. Taxonomy (NCBI): domain Eukaryota; kingdom Metazoa; phylum Chordata; class Mammalia; order Artiodactyla; family Physeteridae; genus Kogia; species Kogia breviceps. The sequence goes on from NC_081319.1 coordinate 62,084,531, forward strand.
GGGAAAGATGGCGGAAGAGTAAACCACGGAGATCACCTTCCTCCCCACAGATACATCAGAAATACATCTACTCGTGGAACAACTCCTACAGAACACCCACGGAACACTGGCAGAAGACCTCAGGCCTCCCAAAAGGCTAGAAACTCCACACGTACCTGGGTAGGGGAAAAGAAAAAAAGAATAAACAGAGACAAAAGAATAGGGATGTGACCTGCACCTGTGGGAGGGAGCTGTGAAGGAGGAAAGGTTTCCACACACTAGGAGGCCCCTTAGTGGGCGGAGACTGTGGGTGGCAGAAGGGGGAACCTGCAGAGCTGTGGAGGAGAGCGCAGCAACAGGGGTGTGGAGGGTAAAGCAGAGAGATTCCCGCACAGAGGATTGGTACCTACCAGAACTCACCAGCCTGAGAGGCTTGTCTGCTCACCTGCTGGTGCAGGCGGGGACTGGGAGCTGAGGCTTGGGCTTTGGTCAGATAGCAGGGAGAGGATTGGCAGTGTGAACAGAGCCTGAAGGGGATAGTGCACCACGGCTAGCCGGGAGGGAGTCCGGGAAAAAGTCTGGACCTGCCAAAGAGGCAACAGACTTTTTCTTCCCATTTTGTTTCCTGGTGCGCAGGAGAGGGGATTAAGAATGCTGCTTAAAGAAATTCAGGGAGAGGCGCAGGCTGCAGCTAACAGCACAGACCCCAGAGATGGGCATGAGATGCTAAGGCGCTGCTGCCACAACCAAGAAGCCTGTGTGCCAGCACAGGTCACTCTCCACATCGCCCCTCTGGGGAGCTTGTGCAGCCCGCCACTGCCAGGGTCCTGTGATCCAGGAACAACATCCCTGGGAAAACGCATGGCATACCTAAGGCTGGTGCAACGTTATGCCAGCCTCTGCCGCTGCAGGCTCACCCCCCACACTCCATGCCCCTCCCTCCCTCTGGCCTGAGTGAGCCAGAGACCCCAAATCAGCTGCTCCTTTTACCACGTCCTGTCTGAGCAAAGAAGAGACGCCTCCAGCGACCTACATGCAGAGGCGGGGCCAAATCCAAAGCTGAATCCCCGGAACTGTGCAAACAAAGAAGAGAAAGGGAAATTTCTCCCAGCAGGCTCAAGAGCAACAGATTAAATCTCAACAGTCAATTTGATGTACCTGCATCTATGGAATACCTGAATAGACAACAAATCATCCCAAATTGAAGAGGTGGACTTTGAGAGCAAGATATGTTATTTTTTCCCCTTTTCCTCTTTTTGTCAGTGTGTATGTGTATGCTTCTGTGTCAGATTTTGTCTGTATAGCTTTGCTTTCACCATTAGTCATGGGGTTCTGTCTCTCCGTTTTTTTTTTTTGGTTGTTGTTGTTAGTTAGTTGTTCTTTTTTTTAATTAAAAATTTTTTTTTCATAATAATTATTTTGTATTTTAATAACTATTTTATTTTATCTTATTTTATTTTATCCTTTCTTTCTTTCTTTCTTTCTTTCTCTTTCTTTCTTTCTTTCTTTCTTTCTTTCTTTCTTTCTTTCTTTCTTTCCTTCTTTCTTTCTTTCTTTCTTTCTTTCTTTCTTTCTTTCTTTCTTTCTTTCTTTCTTTCTTTCTTTCTTTCTTTCTTTCTTTCTTTCTTTCTTTCTTTCTTTCTTTCTTTCTTTCTTTCTTTCTTTCTTTCTTTCTCTCTCTCTCTCTCTTTCTACTTTTTCTACCTTTTATTCTTAGCCTTGTGGATGAAAGGCTCTTGGTGCTCCAGCCAGGAATCAGTGCTGTGCCTCTGATGTGGGAGAGCCAACTTCAGCACACTAGTCCACAAGACACCTCCCAGCTCCACAGAATATCAAACAGTGAAAATCTCCCAGAGATCTCCATCTCAACACCAAGACCCAACTTCACTCAACGACCAGCAAGCTACAGTGCTGGACACCCTATGCCAAACAACTAGCAAGAAAGGAACACAACCCCACCCATTAGCAGAGAGGCAGCCTAAAATAAGACCATAGACACCCCAAAACACACCACCAGATGCGGATCTGCCCACCAGAAAGACAAAATAAATACTCATCCACTAGAACACAGGCACTAGTCCCCTCCACCAGGAAGCCTACACAACACACTGAACTAACTTTAGCCATTGGGGACAGACACCAAAAACAACGAGAACTCTGAACCTGCAGCCTGCAAAAAGGAGACCCCAAACACAGTAAGATAAGCAAAATGAGAAGACAGAAAAACACACAGCAGATGAAGGAGCAAGATAAAAACCCACCAGACCTAACAAATGAAGATGAAATAGGCAGTCTACATGAAAAAGAATTCAGAATAATGATAGTAAAGATGATCCACAATCTTGGAAATAGAATAGACAAATTGCAAGAAACATTTAACAAGGATGTAGAAGAACTAAAGAGGAAATAAGCAACGATGAACAACACAATAAATGAAATTAAAAATACTCTAGAAGGGATCAATAGCAGAATAGCTGAGGCAGAAGAACACATAAGTGACCTGGAAGATAAAATAGCAGAAATAACTACTGCAGAGAAGAATAAAGAAAAAAGAATGAAAAGAACTGAGGACACTCTCAGAGATCTCTGGGACAACATTAAATGCACCAACATTCGATTATAGGGGTCCAAGAAGAAGAGAAAAAGAAAGGGACTGAGAAAATATTTGAAGAGATTATACTTGAAAACTTCGCTAAGATAGGAAAGGAAATAGTTAATCAAGTCCAGGAAGCACAGAGAGTCCCATACAGGATAAATACAAGGAGAAACATGCCAAGACACATATTAATCAAACTGTCAAAAATTAAATACAGGGCTTCCCTGGTGGCGCAGTGGTTGAGAGTCCTCCTGCCGATGCAGGGGACATGGGTTCATGCCCCGGTCTGGGAAGATCCCACATGCCGCAGAGCTGCTGGGCCCGTGAGCCATGGCCACTAAGCCTGCACATCCGGAGCCTGTGCTCCGCAATGGGAGAGTCCACAACAGTGAGAGGCCCGCGTACCCCCAAAAACAACAACAAAAATTAAATAAAAAGAAAACATATTAAAAGCAGCAAGGGAAAAACAACAAAAAACACACAAGGGAATACCCATAAGGTTAACAGCTGATCTTCCAGTGGAAACTCTGCAAGCCAGAAGGGAGTGGCAGGACATATTTTAAGTGATGAAGGACAAAAACCTACAACCAAGATTACTCTACACAGCAAGGATCACATTCAGATTTGATGGAGAAGTTAAAACATTTACAGACAAGCAAAAGATGAGAGAGTTCAGCACCACCGAAAGAGCTTTACAACAAATGCTAAAGGAACTTCACTAGGCAAGAAACACAAGAGAAGGAAAAGACCTACAATAACAAACCCAAAACAATTAAGAAAAATGGGAATAGGAACATACATATCGATAATTACCTTAAATGTAAATGGATTAAATGCTCCCACCAAAAGACACAAACTGGCTGAATAGATACAAAAACAAGGCCCGTATATATGCTGTCTACAAGAAAACCACTTCAGACCTAGGGACACATAGAGACTGAAAGTGAGGGGATAGAAAAAGATATTCCATGCAAATACAAATCCAAAGAAAGCTGGAGCAACAATTCTCATATCAGACAAAATAGACTTTAAAATAAAGACTATTACAAGAGACAAAGAGGACACTACATAATGATCAAGGGATTGATCCAAGAAGAAGATATAACAATTGTAATTATTTATGCACCCAACATAGGAGCAACTCAATAGATAAGGCAAATACTAACAGCCATAAAAAGGAAAATGGAGGGCTTCCCTGGTGGCGCAGCGGTTGAGAGTCCGCCTGCCGATGCAGGAGACACGGGTTCGTGCCCTGGTCCGGGAAGATCCCACATGCCGCGGAGCGACTAAGCCCGTGAGCCATGGCCGCTGGGCCTGCGCGTCTGGAGCCTGTGCTCCGCAACGGGAGAGGCCACAACAGTGAGAGGCCCGCATACCGCAAAAAAAAAAAAAAAAAAAAAAAAAGGAAAATGGAGAGTAACACATTCATATTAGGGGACTTTAACACCCCACTTTCACCAATGGACAGATCATCACAAATGAAAATAAATAAGGAAACACAAGCTTTAAATGATACATTAAACAAGATGGACTTAATTGATATTTATAGGACATTCCATCCAAAAACAACAGGATACACATTTTTCTCAAGTGCTCATGGAACATTCCCCAGTATAGATCATATCTTGGGTCACCAATGAAGCCTTGGTAAATTTAAGAAAATTGTAATTGTTTCAGGTATCTGTTACAATCACAATGCTCTGAGACTAGATATCAATCACAGGAAAAGATATGTAAAAAATACAAACACATGGAGGCTAAACAATACACTACTTAATAATGAATTAATCGCTGAAGAAGTCAAAGAGGAAATCAAAAAATACCTAGAAATAAATGACCATGGAGATATGATGAACAAAAACCTATGGGATGCAGCAAAAGCAGTTCTAGAGGGAAGTTTATAGCAATAATATCTTACCTTAAAAAACAGGAAACATCTCGAATAAACAACCTAACACTTCACCTAAAGCAATTAGAAAAAGAAGAACAAAAAATCCCCAAAGTTAGCAGAAGGAAAGAAATCATAATGATCAGATCAGAAATAAATGCAAAAGAAATGATGGAAATGATAGCAAAGATCAATAAAACTAAAAGCTGGTTCTTTGAGAAGATAAACAAAATTGATAAACTATTAGCCAGACTCATCAATTAAAAAAGGGAGAAGACTCAAGTCAATAGAAATAGAAATGAAAAAGGGGAAGTAACAACAGAAACTGCAGAAATACAAAAGGTCATGAGTGATTACTACAAGCAACTCTATGCCAATAAAATGGACAAGCTGGAAGAAATGGACAAATTCTTAGAAATGCACATCCTGCCAAGACTGAATCAGGAAGAAATAGAAATATGAAAAGACCAATCACAAGCACTGAAATTGAAACTTTGATTACAAATCTTCCAACAAACAAAAGCCCAGGACCAGATGCTACACAGGTGAATTCTATCAAACATTTAGAGAAGAGCTAACACCTATCCTTCTCAAACTCTTCCAAAAGCTGTCAGAGAGAGGAACACTCCCAAACTCATTCTATGAGCCCACCATCACCATGATACCAAAACCAGACAAAGATGTCATAAAGAAAGAAAACTACAGGCCAATATCACTGATGAACATAGATGCAAAAATGTCAACAAAATACTAGCAAACAGAATGCAAGAGCACATTAAAAGGATCATACACCATGATCAAGTGGGGTTCATTCCAGGAATGCAAGGATTCTTCAATATATGCAACTCAATCAACGTGATACACCATATTAACAAATTGAAGGGAAAAACGATATGATCATCTCAATAGATGCAGAGAAAGCTTTTGACAAAATTCAACACTCATTTATGATAAAAACCCAATAGAAAGTAGGCATACAAGGAACTTTCCTCAACATAATAAAGGCCATATATGACAAACTCACAGCCAACATCATCCTCAATGGTGAAAAACTGAAACCATTTCCACTAAGATCAGGAACAAGACAAGGTTGCCCACTCTCACCACTCTTATTCAACATAGTTTTGGAAGTTCTAACCACAGCAATCAGAGAAGAAAAAGAAATAAAAGAAATCTAAATTGGAATAGAGGAAGTAAAGCTGTCACTGTTTGCAGATGACATGATACTATACACAGAGAATCCCAAAGATGCTACCAGAAAACTACTAGAGCTAATCAATGAATTTGGTAAAGTAGCAGGATACAAAATTAATGCACAGAAATCTCTGGCATTCCTTTACACTAATGCTGAAAAATGTGAAAATGAAATTAAGAAAACACTCCCATTTACCATTGCAGCAAACAGAATAAAATATCTGGGAACAAAACTACATAAGGAGACAAAAGACCTGTATGTAGAAAATTATAAGATGCTGATGAAAGAAATTAAAGATGATACAAATAGAGAGATATACCATGTTCTTGGATTGGAAGAATCAACACTGTGAAAATAACTCTACTAGCCAAAGCAATCTACAGATTGAATGCAATACCTATTCAACAACTACTGGCATTTTTCACAGAACTAGAACAAAAAATTTCTCAATTTGTATGGAAACACAATAGACCCCGAATAGCCAAAGCAATCTTGAGAACGAAAAATGGAGCTGGAGGAATCAGGCTCCCTGACTTCAGACTATATGACAAGGCTACAGTAAACAAGACAGTATGGTACAGGGACAAAAACAGGAATATAGATCAATGGAACAGTATAGAAAGCCCAGAGATAAACCCATGCACATATGGTCACCTTATCTCTGATAATAGAGGCAAGAATATACAGTGGAGAAAAGACAGCCTCTTCAATAAGTGGTGCTGGGGAAACAGGACCACTACATGTAAAAGAATGAAATTAGAACACTGCCTAACACCATACACAAAAATAAACTCAAAATGGATTTAAGCACTAAATGTAAGGCCAGACACTGTCAATGTCTTAAAGGAAAACATAGGAAGAACACTCTATGACATAAATCACAGCAAGATCCTTTTTGACCCACCTCTTACAGAAATGGAAATAAAAACAAAAATATAGAAATGGGACCTAATGAAACTTAAAAGCTTTTGCACTGCAAAGGATACCATAAAGATGACCAAAAGACAACTCTCAGAATGGGAGAAAATATTTGCCAATGAAACAATTGACAAAGGATTAATCTCCAAAATTTACAAGCAGCTCATGCAGCTTGATAACAAAAAAACAAACAACCCAATCCAAAAATGGGCAGAAGACCAAAATAGACATTTCTCCAAAGAAGTTATACAGATTGCCTACAAACACATGAAAGAATGCTCAACATCATTAATCATTAGAGAAATGCAAATCAAAACTACAATGAGATATCATTTCACACCGGTCAGAATGGCCATCATCAAAAAATCTAAAAACAATAAATGCTGGAGAGGGTATGGAGAAAAGAGATCACTATTGCACTGCTGGTATGAATGTAAATTGATACAGCCACTATGGAGAACAGTATGGAGGTTCCTTAAAAAACTACAACTAGAACTACCATATGACCCAGCAATCCCACCACTGGACATATACCCTGAGAAAACCATAATTCAAAAAGAGTCATGTACTAAAATGTTCATTGCAGATCTATTTACAATTGCCAGGAGATGGAAGCAACCTAAGTGTCCATCATCAGATGAATGGATAAAGAAGATGTGGCACATATATACAATGGAATATTACTCAGACATAAAAAGAAATGAAATTGAGTTATTTGTAGTGAGGTGGATGGACCTAGAGTCTGTCATACAGAGTGAAGTAAGTCAGAAAGAGAAAAACCAATACCGTATGCTAACACATATATATGGAATCTAAGAGAAAAAAAGGTCATGAAGAACCTAGGGGTAAGACAGGAATAAAGACACAGACCTACTAGAGCATGGACTTGAGGATATGGGGAGCGGGAAGGGTAAGCTATGACAAAGTGAGAGAGTGGTATGGATATATATAACTACCAAACGTAAAATAGATAGCTAGTGGGAAGCAGCTGCATAGCACAGGGAGATTAGCTTGGTGCTTTGTGACCACCTAGAAGGGTGGGATAGGGAGGATGGTAGGGAGGGAGACGCAAGAGCGAAGAGATATGGGAACATATATATATATGTATAACTGATTCACTTTGCTAAATGCAGAAACTACCACACCATTGTAAAGCAATTATACTTCAACAAAGATGTTAATAAATAAATAAATAAATAAATAAGTGTACATAGTTATGGGTCAACATACTTGGACTCCACAAATCAAAATCAACAAGTGATACACACACACACACAGAGAGAAAACCAGAAAAATGTATTTAAGTAAACTCCAAAAGAAAATTATCAGACCAAAAAGAAAAACAGAAGAAATGAACAAAGAAGAACTACAAAAACAACTGGAAAACAAGCTTTAAAATGACAATAAGTACATACCCATCAATAATTACTTTGAATGTCAGTGGACCAATGGAATAAATGCTACAATCAAAAGACTTAGAGTAGCAAATTGGATTAAAAAAACCAAGAAGCTACAATATTCTGCCTACAAGAGATTCACTTCAGAGCAAAATACACACACAGGTAGAAAGTGTGGGGATGAAAAGATATTTTTTTCATGAAAATGGTGATGAGAAGAAAGTGGGGATAGCAACATACATATCAGACAAAATAGACTTTAAAACAAATGCCATAAAAAAGACAAAGAAGGAGCGCTTCCCTGGTGGCGCAGTGGTTGAGAATCCGCCTGCCGATGCAGGGGACACGGGTTCGTGCCCCGGTCCGGGAAGATCCCACATGTCGCAGAGCGACTGGGCCCGTGAGCCATGGCCGCTGAGCCTGCGCGTCCGGAGCCTGCGCTCCGCAATGGGAGAGGCCACAACAGTGAGAGGCCCGCGTACCACAAAAAAAAAAAAAAAAAAAAAAAAAAAAAAAGACAAAGAAGGACATTGTATAATGATAAAGGGATCAATAAAAGAAGAGGATATTACACTCATTAGCATATATGCACCCAATATAGGAGCACTTGAGTATATATAAAACAAAAAGTAACAGATGCAAAGGGAGAAATGGACAATAGTAAAATAAGAATAGGAGACTTTAACACCCCACTGACATCAATAGACAGATCTTTCAGACAAAATCAGTATGGTCACCAAGGTCCTAAATGACACAATAGGCCAGTTGGACTTAATTGATATTTACAGGATACTATATCCAAAAAAACCCTCAGAATATACATTATTTTCAGGTGCACATGGAACATTGTCTAGGATAAGACCACATATACTAGGGTCACAAACCAATTCTCAAAAAATTTAGAAGATAGAAATTATTTCAAGCAACTTTTCTGATCATAGTTGTATGAAACTGCAAATCAACCACAGAAAGAGAAACAGGAAAAGAACAAACACTTGAAGACTACAAAACATGCTACCTAAACACCAGGGGGTCAATGATGATATCAAAGAAGAAATCAGAAAATACCTCAAGACAAACGAAAATGAAATCACAACCTTACAAATCTATGGGATATAGCACATCAGTTCTAAAAGGGAAGTTCATAGCAATACAGCCCTTCTTCAAGAAACAAGAAAAACCTCAAATAAACAACCTAACCTACCACCTAAAAGAATCAGAAAGAGAAGAACAAACAAAACACAGAGTCAGCAGTAAGGAAATAATAAAGATCAGAGAGGAAATAAATAAAATAGAGATCAAAAATTACAATAGAAATGATCAAGAAAATCAAGAGCTGGTTCTTTGAAAAGATAAGTAAAATAGACAAACCTCTAGCCAGGCTCACCAGAAAAAAAAGAGGGAAGACCCAAGTAAATAAGATAAGAAATGAATGAGAGGAAATAACCAATACTGCAGAAATACAAAAAATCATTAGAGAATACTATGAACATTTACATGACAAAAATTTTGACAACCTAGAAGAAATGGAGAAGTTTCTAGAAACAAACAGCCTGCCAACACTGAGTCAAGAAGAAACAGATACTTTTAACTGACTGATCTCTAGAATCTGTAATAAACAATTAATTAATTAAAAAGAAAAAAAAAATATTGCTCCAAAAGAAAGTGCAGGTGTAGATGATCTCACTGAGGAATTCTACCAAACATACAAAGAAGAATTAATACCTATCCTGCTCAGATTATTCCAAAGAAGTGAAGAAGAGGGAACACTCTCAAATTCATTCTATGAAGTCATCATAACCATGATACCCAAATCAGACAAAGACACTACCAAAAAAGAAAATTACAGGACAATGTCTTTGATGAATATAAGTGCAAAAATTCTCAATGAATCATTAGCAAACAGAATCCAACAATGCTTAAAAAAGATCATACATTATGATCAGGTTGGATTCATCCCGGGGTCACAAGGATGGTTCAAGGTACACAAATCAATCAATGTGATACACCACATTAACAAAAGGAAAGACAAAAACCATATGATCATCTCATTAGATGCAGAAAAAGCATTTGACAAAATTCAACATCTACTCATGATAAAAACTTCTCATCAAAGTGGGTATAGAGGGAACATATCTCAACATAATAAAAGCCATTTACAATAGTACCACAGAAAACATACTATTCAATGGTGAAAAGCTGAAAGCCTTTCCACTAAATTCAGGAACAAGACAAGGATGCCCACTTTCACCACTTCTATTCAAATAGTTTGGAAGTCTTAGACACAGCAGTCAGACAACAGAAAGAAATAAAAGTTATCCAAATTAGAAAGGGAGATGTTAAAACTGTCACTATTGGTAGATGACAGGATATTCTATGTAGAGAACCCTGCAGTTTCCACACAAAAAAACTACTAGAACTAATAAATGAATTCAGCAAGGTAGCAGGATACAAGATTAATATGCAGAACTCTGTTGCATTATTTTACAATAATAATGAAATAGAAAGAGAAAGTTAAAAAAAAAAACATTTAAAATTGCATAAAAAATAAAAGAAAATACCAAGGAATAAACTTAACCAAGGAATTGATAGACCTACATGCTGAAAACTTTAAAATATTGATAAAGGAAATTGAAGATGATTCCAAGAAATGGAAAGACATCTCATGTTCATGGATTGGAATAATTAATATTGTTAAAATAATCATAATACCCAAATTTAATGTAATTAAAAATTTAATGATTTAAAGATTACAGATTTAATGCAATCCCTAGCAAAATACCTATGACATTTTTCACAGAACTAGAACAAATAATCCTAAAATTTATATGGAACAGCAAAGACCCAGAATTGCCAAAGCAATCCTGAGGAAAAAGAACAAGCCTGGAGGTATAACACTCCCAGACTTCATACTATACTACAAATCTACAGCAATCAAAACAACACAGAACTGGCCAAAAAACAGACATATAGATTGATGGAATGGAAGAGAGAGCCCAGAAATAAACTTACACAACTACAGTCCATTAATCTGTGACAAAAGTGGAAGAATGTACAATGGAGAAAAGACAGTCTCTTTAACAAGTGGTGTTGGGAAAGCTGGCAGCTGCATGTAAATCAATGAAGTTAGAATACTCCCTAATATCATATAGGAAAGTAAACTCAAAATGGTTTAAAGACATAAATATAGGACATGACACCATAAAACTGGAAGAGAACACAAGCAAAACTTTTTCTGACATAAATTATAGCAGTATATTCTTAGCTCAGTCTCCCAAGGCAGAAGAAAGAAAAGCAAAAATAATCAAATGGGACCTAATCAAACATAAAACTTCTGCACATCAAAGAAAACCATCAACAAAACAAAAAGATAACTTAAGGACTGAGAGAAAATATGTGCTAATGATGCAATCAACAAGGGGTTAATATCCAAACTATACAAACAGCTCATAGAACTCAATATCAAAAATAAAAAATAAAAAAAATGGGCAGAAGACCTAAATAGACATTTTTCCAAAGCCATACAGATGGCTAACAGGCATATGAAAAGATGTTTAGCATTGCAAATTATTAAATAAATGCAAATCAAAACTACAATGAGGTATCACCTCACACTGGTCAGAATGGCCATCATCAAAATGTCTAAAAATAATAAATGCTGGAGAAGGTGTGGAGAAAAGGGAACCCTCTTACACTGTTGGAGGGACTGCAAATTGTTGCAGCCCCTATGGAGAACAGCATGGAGTTTCTTCAAAAAACTAAAAATACACCTACCATATGATCCAGCAATCCCACTCCTAGGATATATATAATGGAATATTATTCAGTCATAAAAAATAATGAATATTGGCATTTGCAGCAACATTGATAGACCTAGAGAATATTAGTGAAGTGAGTCAGACAGAGAAAGACAAATATTATATTATATCATTTATATGTTATCTACAAAATAATACAAATGAATCTATATACAGAACAGAAACAGACTCACAGACATAGAAAAAAAAAACTTATGGTTACTAAAGGGGAAAGGGAAGGGGGTATGGACAAATTAGGAGTATGAGATTAACAGAAACACAATATTATTCATAAAATAGATAAACATCAGTGACTTACTGATAACACAGGAAATTATATCAATATCTTATAATAACCTAAAATGGAAAATAATCTGAAAAAATATATATCTATAACTGTGTCACTCTGCTATACACCTTAAACTAACACAGTATTGTAAATCAACTAAAATTCAAAAATAGAAAATGATCCCTATAAACTTATATACCAAATCATTTTAGTAAGAATCCATAACAATGCATCAATTTACAACAGGAGTCATACAAGATATACTCAATGTTTAGTTCAATTTAAAATGGTCAGAGCAAACATTCAACCCATAGTTTGGTGTCTTAGAGAGATTTCAGCCAGAGTGAAAGAAAAAAAGTTGTTGGGACTGGATGAGCCCAGATGGACAGCTACGTGGAAGTTAGGACCCAAATTTTAACATCTGCTTTAATCTGTTATTCCCTATGCCCACTCACAAATTCCAGAGAAATTGCAAGGGGATTTCTTACAATTTCTACTTAAGTTGACTCCTAGTCTGAATCTGCTCTGGGTAAGTGGGGGAAAAAAAGACATGTTTATGCTGCATATAGATAACATCTTAAGAAGCTTGAAGGACAAGAAATATGGAATGTATGTAATGAGAAACCACACTTCCCAAGTCCTTTCTGATTAAATTCTTGAAGCAGATAATATAAGAAGCTTGAGTGTATATTTGTGAGTGTGGAGCCAGTTCTTAGGGTATAGGAATGTGGACTCCACCTCAGCCTAGTCAGGTTTTGAGTAGTTTCTCTTTTTTTTTCCTGCTTAGGGAAAGACCACAGTGAAGTACAGGAATGATATACTAAGAGCAATAATTTCAGGAGTTGTTGTTAGAGATCTGCTCTAACACCTATACAAGTCCTCTCCAAATTTGTCCTTTCCCAACTCATTTTTTGAAAGGAAATTGAAAGGAATAATTGGTGAGCAATAGAGAATTTTGACAGCATATCTGCAATTTTTCCCTAAAGTGATGGAGAGAGATATGAATGCTGAAATCTCCATTTATTATTGAATTCTGCATTTCTGTATCCTGTACAGAATTTATTTTTTGAAGCTTTTAATTCTGTTCCCCCTCTCTTCTTGTTGACATAGAATCTGGCAGTACAGCCTTTTCTCATCAGTCTGTCTGCTTTAACTTGGCACTTGTGGCCCTGGCTTCTCATTTGCAGGTCTAAAGTCATGACCTCGGTGCCCGTTAAAGCTTGCTTGCCATTCAACCTCTGAGCCAAAGGGTAAATAGGAGTTGAAATGTATGCTTATTAATTGGTGACAATATACTCTAAAGGCTTGTTATTAGTTTCATTTCATTTCATTAGTTCATTTCATTTCATTAAATAAATCTAAGGTAGTTATAAGATAGATCATAATTTTATGTACCATTAAGGAAGAAAAAAATGCTCCAACACTTGACTCTAAGATGAACCTCTTTTCCAGGGATATTAGAACATGAAAAATATGCATCTGAAAATTTGAGCAAAACTGTAGTTGGATCAGATTTCTTTTTCTTAACATACTTTAAAAATGCACTGAACACAATGACAGGTCAGAGGTTCAGTGATTCCCTCTTTTTAAATTTGGTAAACCTCTTTTATTAGCCTAAGGCTCCTTAAACCATTGTATGACATGTTCTATAGTTTCTATACTGAATGAATTCTTAGCCTTAAAGAACATCTGGCAATATCATTTTGCTGTTTTAATTCTGGAAGATTACCAAATTATTGGCTTGTAATTAATATCTTACTACATTACAGACTAAAAAAAACACAAATAATGAACAAAAGTGACATACCTATTTACATTTAACTTATCACTAGTTGTGCAATTCCTGAAGGCAAAAGGAAGGGAAAATATGTGTGTGTACATTAGGGATCAGAATGTAAGCCTAGTTTTAGTTAACAAAATATTATAGGTTTCTACCAATTATTATTGTGTTTCCTTCATCTATACTGTGACTTAAGAGACCCTTGAAGGGTATCCTGAGATCCTAGCCAATATTTCTGATATTTTCCAAAGAGAAGTTGAATTCTAAGCAACTGATTAATCCAAGAAACTTTGTAATATAACAATTCAAAGTTGGGAGATTCCTGTATTTTTATGAATATAATTAATAGATCAGTGCACATTAAATGTATATAATATGGTCAATAGATTTATCTATAATTTCTCAAATATCTTTTAAAATCTTATAGTGTTGATAAAGTTTTGTTAACAAAAAATTCCTTATTGTCAAACCAAAATGAAATTTTATAGCTATTCAAAATACATCAAAATAAAATAACTTAAGGAATAATTTTATTACATAAAAATTTTCCATACAATTTCCAAGGGTAACCTTAATCATAATCAAATATAAACATATTCTAAGCATAATTAGGGATAATAAGTCATTATATGAAGTGAATATATTTGTACACTAATAAAGTGAGAAAAATATTAAATGTTTTTAATTATTTCTAAATATTATTAATAGATACTTCACTCAGGCCTGGCTTTAGAAATAAGGCCACTTAAATCATGATTTGGAGTGTGGCATGAATGCCTTCTTATTTAAAAGTCTCCTCTCTCTTGTCTTCTTTGTGTGTCTCAAATCCTCAAATAGCTTCAAAAATGTTAATAATATGATAAAGTAAATAATGGCTACAATTTGACATCAGGAAATCTGAATTCAGCTGCCATCTCTGCATTGGAAAACCTCCAGTTTTGTTTTTCTCAAATCAGATAATTAGAATACTCATCTCAAAGTATTGCTAGGAGGAACAGAGGAGAAAACGTTTACAAGAGGCTGTTTTAAACTGCAAAGTGTCATGTTCAGCTACTAGCACTTTGTAAGAGATTAGGGTCAGCTGATGATAACCAAACTCCATCAGAATGATTACAATCGAGAAAGACAGTCATGAACTGGCTGCTGCTGACCCTTGGTATATTTGCAACCTAAAAGATCTGTGGGACAGAATGGGAGTCCCACAGTCTTCTGTAGCTAAATGGGCTGTTTGATTGAATCGTAAATTTTTGGATTTAAGTCTATAGCAAAGAATATAATTCTGAAATGTTTTTGAAGATCAGATTTATGTTCCATATTTTTATTTTTAAAATAGCAAGTTGAAATTAATAGCAATTTAAAATTAGTAAATTAGTAAAAAGTTGAAATTAAATTTTGTTCATAATAAATTATAAACGTCTAGATCAGATATATGGAATATATGCTGATCCTCATTTATATACACTAGTCACAAAATGACAGTTTCTTTTTGTTACCACTTTCCAATAGAGCACCATCTTTTCTTTAATATTTCAATGGATTTATCAGAATAGATGCTTAAAGGACAAAATGGGCAGGCTGTTTGTATTAAATATCTCAGTATACCTATGAAATTACAGTTTGTGGGGCTATTATTGATATTAGTATGAATGATGCCTGTAGCACAACCACGAAAATTTGTTACCAATGTTTTCTGGCCTAAGAGACATTTTTTACATTATCTACATTCTTTATCCTGGAGTCTTTTCAAAACTCTTACTGTTGATTGAATTCTAGGCCAGGCAATTGCTAACATCTCCAAAATGTAATATTTCTGAAATAGCTTTGAAAATGCTATTTCATTCACACATTCTGGAAGAGTTTCTTTTTCTATATAATACCATGTGTTCAGCTTCTATCATATATTCCCAATTCAAAAAACCTACTGTCTTATGATGTGTCATATCAATCAATAAGGTGTTTATTTGGAAGACATTTGGTCGTGAACTATAACATTCCTTCCAGATACAAATTAAATGAAACCCAGCATACAGCTCTCCATCATTTGTCATTGGAGGTAGTTGGACAAGGCAGGCTTTAATGACTTGAAAAGCTCTTCCAAGGGCAAATGCAGCTCTAAACACTTCGGTGTGAAAAACACTATGGTTACACTGAACTTGTGCCCAGTTTCTCTCCAATAAAATATATTTCTGGGACTTTTTGAGAAAACCTATTGAAAGAACAGAATATCCTGAGCAACTCTCAATTCTTTAAAATTAAAAAGAAAACTCTCTCTCCATCTCTCTCTTTCTTCTGGCCTCCCTCTCTCCCTCTCTATTTTTCTTTCTAACCTCTCTCTTTTCCTCTACTCTTCATTTGAACTTTTTCAAATGATTGTTACAAGTGTTTCTATACAACAACCATTGTTTGGCTGAAGATTATACATGGACATAAAATAGAAATGTACAAACATCTGATAAATACCGATGACTTGATCTATACCTGTTGGTAGATTTTATAAATGGAAAATCATTTTACTTTTCTGTGCAAGCAAGCTTTTGCCTATACTGTCACTAACCTCAGGAGTATTTCTGTTTTGCTTTTGTTTACCAATCATATTATTTCTGTATATATTACTAAACATTATTAGCTTCGAAAAAAGAAATGATCTTGTGGTAGAATTAATCAGACAAAGATTATGT
The DNA here is from genome assembly GCF_026419965.1 of Kogia breviceps. NCBI lineage: Eukaryota > Metazoa > Chordata > Mammalia > Artiodactyla > Physeteridae > Kogia > Kogia breviceps. The sequence goes on from NC_081319.1 coordinate 62,101,048, forward strand.
GCAACCAAATATATTCTCCTAGATTTTGGAACTGAAAGGTTTTTTTGATATTGTTATTTAAAAACAAAAATATGTGCTTACTCAGCATATGAAATATAAGATACAATGAAACTACATAATGAAGAGAACATGTAAATGTAATTCACTTAGCATCATAAAACTAATTAACAACAGAGAGGATGAGATTTTTTCACTGTTTTTCACCTTTGGTAATTCTGATTGTTTTAATTTTCTTTATCATAATTGCTGTAAAGAATATTCTCCAAAGTTAATTCCTTTTGGTTTAAGGGCATCTATTGTATTTGCATTCTTTATGTCTATTACTCTAGATGCAAATACAAATATGTTACTATGTTAACATCTTAGCAGATGAGAATCATAAGGTAGAGTTGCCTTCTCAGGATTGTTAGTAGAGTTTACCATTCAATTCTTATTAGGAAGAGTATACTGAAAACAAGTCTAGTTGATTCAGTCTCAGTGCATATGTGTCTTTTTGTAAAAAAATTTAATAGAAAAAGTACAATTCTATTCTATGTTTACTTATAAATTTTATTCATATTTACTTATCACAATTACTTATAACAGTCATGTTCTTTTCTTCCTTCCTCCATCTCTCACTCTCTCTCCCTCTTTTTTTCAGCCTTCCTTCCTTTCTTTCAAACATTAGGCTCCCACAATGAGGAAAGCAAAGGGATACAAAGTGCCTCTTTATTTAACAAGGCCTCTAACTGCAATTCTTTCTGCCAGAATAATGCCTTCACTATTACAGATTTTACTCTCATCAGATTTTTTAATTTGCCAATTTGTTTAGGAAAGTGAGAAAAGCTTGAGCCTCATCTTTTGAATATTTGAGCTTTTAAGTCTGTAGAGATACAGCCAAAATATACTGCTGACATTTTGTCTAAAGCAGATGGAGATAACAACTTCAGACTGTATCAGTTGCAGAAGGTTCTCTAAAAACATTCCTTTTATGCCTGCATATTACTTCCATATTAAACGTTTCTTATTAAAGTGTTTTAGATGCAAGAGCAGTGAGGTGTAAGAAGAGTCGTTGAGTAAGTGTCAGGGTCTTTTACTAATCAGTTGTGGTGTGAACCTCGGACACAGCTCATTAATCACCGTGATGCATTTCTACCATGGCACAGAGACATTACCATCAGCTCAGCCCTCTCATAGTGTCATTACCAGGATCTACTGAGATAATGAATATGCAAGAGCTTTGAACAGGACAGCAAACTGTAGAAAGACAGGGACTTATTATTTCAATGAGTATACATGTGTGTAGATTGTATGTGTACATGTAAACCACATCCCCCTTAGAATAAAATAACATTTGTGTTGACCTCATTTCTAGATTCTAAAAATATAGATGTAATTGTCAGTCACTGCACGTAATATATATAATACTTCTAAGACAAACAAAAAATTAAGAATGTACTGCAGACTTATCAATGAATTAGTCAGTTTTGCAAATCTAATGACCATCGTTTAGTTCCTAAGACCTTCATGCACATACTGAGAACTTGTATATCTCATTATTTTTTCCCAGAATGACAACATTGATTGTGAGCAACCATCTATGTTAATCTGTGCCCAGTTCTAAAGTGGTCATGCTGAGGTTCATGGAGGATTAAGTGCTACATACAAGGTCACCTGACTCAGTGAGAGTAGAGTTGGAATGATAATGTTTTCTGATTCTGAATTTCTTTTTCCTTTTCATCATCTTCCATATGGAATCAGAACTGTTTAGGGGATTAGGTGTTTGCTCGATAATATCAGCTAGCATCATCTGTTCTCTGCCACTATTTTGTTTAATGCACAGTGGCAATTCAGACTACTGTGGAATCTTCTTCTCTCTGTGTAGCTGTTTTGGTAGGCAATGTAGGATTTTAGCTCATGCATTCCATACATATTCCCAGATTTCCCTTACACACAGAGTCCACATAAGGCAAGTTTTGTATTTTTTCCCCATGAGACCTGGATGCATCTTGGATGGAAGCATGCACCACACATGCTGACAAAATGACAGGAAGATCAGACAGCCTGACTTTTTTTTTCATTTTATGAAATTTTTCATGTTTTGTTATCTATCTACTCAGATAAAATTAGGTTGGACACATTTTTAATGCTTCCAATAAATAAGAAAATTGTGCCTGCAGCATGAAAAATCCTGTGACTGCCTTATTTGCAAAAGATGAATCTGATTTATATTCAGATATCAGTGCTATAACTAACTAGAGAAATAAAATAGATGTCTATGACCTCTCTTCAATTATTTAGTAAGGATGAAGTGTCAATTGGCTAAAAATAATGATGCTGTAGTTATATTTAGTGTTACACCTATTAGATAGAAATTCAAGATGGAATGTGCATATATACACACAAATACATAAAATAGATTAATAGCACCAAAGTTAAAACAATCACGATATTACTTTTAGGAGGCCAAAGTATTTATACTTTAATTAGTTGGTATTGACAAGAGGCTTAAAATTCTTCTATCATATTATGCAGATAGAATTCTATTTTTTCTTTAAATATTTATATATTAGAAAATACATTATTGAAGTTTAAGAATTTACCTATTGAGCAGTAGTAGCAGAATGCATTCATCCATGACACAGTCCCTCTAGATTAGGGATATAAGGAGTCTTACAAAGATCTTAAATGTATAATAAGGTAGACTAAAGCAGACAGATGGAGAGCACCATTCTGGGTTTACACTAAATGCACGAACTTTTGTGTCCCATACACATTTCCAGATTTTCCTCATGCACAGACTCCACGTAAGACAAGTGTAGTATTTTTGAAACTTTCTTGCACCTGTCTACTATCCAAATCACACATGGAGGTGAAAAACCTGGACACCTTTAGGAGTAGAATGAAGCAGATGCCCTGTTAGCTGACCATGGAGGGGAGAACTCCCATTAATCCTAGATAATGACAAAAAGATCCTCTTCTGGTACAAGAGTCAGAAAAAATTTAAACAGAGTACACTTTTCTTTAAAACTAAGGAAAGAGAAGGAGAACAATTTGCAAAAGGCAGAAAAGAATCACACTAATTTGACCATATTTTTTTCTCCCTGTATGTGGTTTTTTTCAATAAGAATTAATGACAGATGGTCTTGCTTCAGTGTTGACATGTAATACTTTTATTAAGTTACACTTGTATTCGAGTAATGTCTGTCAAAGATACAAAATAATTAAAGAAAGGACTATCATATGACTCTCATAAAAAAAGGACATGATGTTTTTCTTATTCTTAATATTATTTCATATATCTTTGAAATGTTTCTTCTATATACAATTTACCTCAAAAATAATTATATATACTGTTGCTATAATACAATAATGAAAACACCTTTTGTTTCTTCTAAGAAATCAAAGCTATTTAACTTATATTTCTTTCTTCATCCATAGATGGTGTAGAATTCAGGAAAGATATAAAGGAGACACTAAAACCTAGAATGATTTGTGATTTATTCAGGCTTCTGTGATTGCTTTTAAATAGAAATATACCTGAATCCACCTACCTTTCACCATCTCCATCATCACCACAGCAAGCCAAGCTACTACCATCTTTCACTTGGACTACTATCATGGGTTCATAACTGGTCCCTATTTCTTCAGTTGCTTACCTCCAATTCATTTTCTATGCTGCAATTAGGGTGGTCTTTTAAAAATCCAAATGTGTTCATATATTCTCTTGATTCAAAGTTTTCTTATTGCATAAGATAAAAACAACAGCAACAACAAAAACTTTAACGTGAGTAAAAGTGGTTGACTAATATAGCTCTGCCTACCTCCCCAGGATCATTTCTCACCACTCTCCTCCAGGCTTACAATGTTCGAGCAACTCTAGATTTCTTTTAATAGACCAACCCTTGCCGACCTGAAGGATCTTGCAGATGCCTTTCCTTTATCTGGAATGGTGTTCCCATTGCTATAAATGGCTAGTTTTTCACATCCTCTGGATCTCATCTTAAAGCCCTTTCCTCAGGAAAAAAAAAAAAAAAAGAAAGCTTCACTGAGTTTCCAGTCTAAAAGAGTCACTCATATTGTCTCATAGCAATATCTATCTTTCTTACATAGCAATTGCATTATAATTTGTAGTTATGTGTTTATTTCTGGGATTATCTATGGGATTTCTCTATCACCTCACTCTACTTTGTGACCATTTTCTAGTTACTTTGCATTGGATACCCTGTGCCAAGCAAGGGCATGGCTAGAAGCAAAGGAATAAATATAACTATTTATAAGAGAGTGAATAAATGACTGAAGAGATGGACAAGTGGATGAATGGACAGAACCAGGACTAACATCTAAGGAGGTGAAAGTGTTTAATCATCAAGTGTATATGGTCCATTGTTGTTGAGGTTTAAATCCCAGCTTTGAGGTGGAGTCAAGATGGCAGCAGGGGAGGACATGGAGTACACATCTCCCCACAGCTAAGACACCTGCCAGACAATAGTGGAGGACCTCGATGTCCAAGGAGATGGGAGGAACCCCGAAGTGACCAAGTAAGATGTGGGGGGAGTGAGAGGGGAGGAGAAGGTGGGGGCCAGAAAGGACTGGTGTCCCTGAGATGTGGCTGGGAGGGGGCAGGGTTCCCACTCCTGGAGGGACCTTCCAGGGGCTTGGAGAATCAAGGCAGAGTGCACCTAGAGTTTCCCCTGCCCGATCAGCCCTGGGAAGCCTGCAGGGCTCCTGGACCAGGTCCTTGGCCCTCCGAGGCCCCCTACAGGCTGTGTTGGTCATGGGGCATAGGAGGGAGGCAATGGGGGGGGAGAAGAGGAGAGGCAGGTGAGAGGGGCCCTCTGGGATCAGAGGATCAGAGGAGGTGTGGAGGGTGTTTTCTCTGCCCACTTGGGATCCGGGAAACTTGTTTGGGGCCCTGGACCTTGTCATCCATTCTCTGGGGCCCCCTCCAGCCTTGTGGGTCCTAGGAGTGTGGGAGAGAGGGAGGAGGGGAAAAGAGGAGGAGAGGCAGACTGTGGGGGTGGACCCTCCAGGATCAGAGGATCGGGGGGGATGCACCTAGCGTTTCCCCTGCCCACATGGATCCAGTGAGCCTGCTGGGGTCCTCCACCCTCCAAGGTCAGAGGCACCACCCTCCAAGGCCAGAGGCACTCCTGGGCTGCTCCTCCTGGAGCCTAAGCTCCTGTTGAGCCTAAGCCCCATCCATCATGTCCCCAGGGCCTTTTTAAACCCTGTGGGTCCTAAGCATAGGCCACAACCACAGCCTAATACCCATCCCTGCCTAAGCCTTGTCCTTTTCTAGCTTTTTTTTTTCTCCTCTTTTTCACCTTGTGGTTCTGTTTTACCTTCCGATTGTTGTTTCATCTATATTTTTATTTTCTTTATTCTTTCTAACATATCGTTTAGTTTTTTAATCCTCCTTTATTTTTTACTCTTTGTTATTGTTCTGTTCCTTTTTTTTTTTTTCTGCCACCATGCATGGCTTATGCGATCTTGGTTCTCAAGCTGGGGGTCAGGTCAGAGCTCCTGTGGTGGGAGCTCTGAATCTGTACCACTGGACTAACAGAGAACCTTGGGCCCCAGGGAATATTCATGAGACTGAGGTCTCCCAGAGGTCCTCATCTCAGCAATAAGACACAGCTCTACCCAACAGCCTACAAACTCCAGTGCTGGAAGCCAAACAACCAATAAGACAGGAACACAAACCCACCCATTAAAAAAAAAAAAAAAGAAAAATGACACACAAAAAAAATATATCACAGATGAAGGAGCAAGGTAAAAATCTACAAGACCAAATAAATGAAGAGGATATAGGCAACCTACCTGGAAAAGAATTCAGAATAATGATAGTAAAGATGATCCAGAATCTCAGAAATTGAATGGAGGCACAGGTTGAGAAAATACAAAAATGTTTTAAAAGATCTAGAAGAACTAAAGAACAAACTAATGGAGATGAACAACACAATAATTGAAATGAAAAATACACTAGAAGCAATCAATAACAGAATAACTGAGACAGAAAAATGAATAAGTGAGCTGGAAGACAGAATGGTGGAAATAACTGATGAGGAGCAGAATAAAGAAAAAAGAATGAAAAGAATTGAAGATAATCTCAGAGACCTCTGGGACAACACTGAAAGCACCAACATTCAAATTATAGGGGTCCTAGAAGAAGAGAAAAAGAAATGTTCTGAGAAAATATTTGAAGAGATTAAAGTTGAAAACTTCCCTAACATGGAAAAGGAAATAGCCACCCAAGTCCAAGAAGTGCAGAGTTCCATACAGGATAAACCCTAGGAGAAACACACTAGGACACATATTAATCAAACTAATAAAAATTAAATTCAAAGAAAAAATATTAAAAGCAGCAAGGTAAAAGCAAAAAACAGCATGCCAAGAAATCCCCATAAAGTTATTGCCTGATTTTTCAGCAGAAACAGCAGGCCAGAAGGGAGTGGCAGGATACACTAAAGTGATGAAAGAGAAAAACCTACAACCAAGATTACTCTACCCAGCAAGGATACCATTTAGATTCAATGGAAAAATCAAAATCTTTACAGACAAGCAAAAGCTAAGAGAATTCAGCACTATCAAACCAGTTTTACAACAAATGCTAAAGGAAATTCTCTAGGTGAGAAACACAAGAGAAGCTAAAGACCCACAAAAACAAACCCAAACAATTAAGAAAATGGTAACAGGAACGTACATATCAATTATAACCTTGAATGTAAATGGATTAAATGCTCCAACCAAAAGACACAAACTGGCTGAATGGATACAAAAACCAGACCCATATATATGCTGTCTACAGAGACCCACTTCAGACCTAGGGACACATACAGAATGAAAGTGAAGGCATGGAATAAGATATTCCATACAAATGGAAATCAAAAGAAAGCTGGCTCTTGCTGTGATTTATGCCATAAGAATGTTCTTCCTATGTTTTCCTCTGAGAGTTTTATAGTGTCTGGACTTATATTTAGTTCTTTAATCCTTTTTGAGTTTATTTTTGCGTATGGTGTTAGGAAGTTCACTCTTTTACATGTAGCTATCCAGTTTTCCCAGCACTATTTATTGAGGAGGCTGTCTTTTCTCCATTGCATATTCTTGCCTCCTTTATTAAAGATAAGTTGACCATATGTGCATATGTCCTGTTCCATTGATCTATATTTCTATTTTTGGTGGGATAGGTAGGGTGGGAGGGAGAAACAAGAGGGAGGGGATATGGGGATATATATGTATATGTATAGCTGATTCAGTTTGTTATACAGCAGAAACTAACACACCATTGTAAAACAATTATACTCCAATAAAGATGTTTAAAAAAAAATGAAACCTGGAGTTGCAATACTCATATCAGATAAAATAGACTTTGAAATAAAGACTGTTACAAGAGATAAGGAAGGACACTACATAATAATCAAGGGATCAACCCAAGAAGAAGATATAACAGTTGCAAATATATATACACTCAACATAGGAGAACCTCAATACATAAGACAAATGCTAACAACCATAAAAGGCAAAATTGATGGTAACACAATAATAGTGGGGGACTTTAACACCCCACTTACACCTATGGACATATCATCCAACCAGAAAATAAATAAGGAAAAATAAGCTTTAAATGACACAACAGACCAGATAGATTTAATAGATATTATAAGTCATTCCACCCGAAAGTGTCAGAATGCACTTTTTTCTCAAGTGCACATGGAACATTCTCCAGGATAGAAAACATCCTGGGTCACAAATAAAGCCTCAGAAAATTTAAGAAAATTGAAATCATATCAAGCATCTTTTCTGACCACAACACTATGAGATTGGAAATCAGTTATAGGAAAAAAAACTGTAAAAAACACAAATACATGGAGGCTAAACAGAGTGCTACTATATAAACAAGAGATCACTAAAGTAATCAAAAAAGAAATAAAAAATACATAGAAACAAATGACAATGAAAACCCAAGAACCCAAAACATATGGGACACAGCCAAAGCAGTTCTAAGAGGGAAGTTTATAGCAATTCAGTCTCACCTCAAGGAACAGGAAAAATCTCAAATAAACAATCTAAATTTATGCCTAAAGCAACTAGAGAAAGAAGAACAAAGAAAACCCAAACTCAGTAGAAGGAAAGGAATCATAAAGATCAGAGCAGAAGTAAATGAAATAGAAACAAAGAAAACAATAGCAAAGATCAATAAAACTAAAAATTGTTTCTTTGAGAAGATAAACAAAATTGAGAAAGATTTAGCTAGACTCATCAAGAAAAAAAGGGAGAGGACGTATATCAATCAAATTAAAAATGAAAAAGGAGAAATCATAGCTGACACTGCAGAAATACAAGGGATTATGAGACTAGTACAAACAACTATATGCCAATAAAATGGACAACCACGAGGAAATGGACAAATTCTTGGAAAGGTACAATTTCCCAAGACTAAAACTGAAAGAATTAGAAAATATAAACAGACCTATCACAATAATGACATGGAAACTGTAATTAAAAATCTTCCAACAAACCAAAGTCCAGGATGAGATGGCTTCACAGGCGAATTCTATCAAACATTTAGAGAAGAGCTAACATCTATCCTTCTCAAACTCTTCCAAAAAATTGCAGAGAGAGGAGCACTCTCAAATCTGTTTTATGAAGCCACCATCACCCTGATACCAAAACCAGACACAGACACTGCCAAAAAAGAAAATTACAGACCAATATCACTGATGAACACAGATGCAAAAATCCTCAACAAAATACTAGCAAACAGAATCCAACAACACATTAAAAGGATCATAAACCATGACCAAGTGGGATTTACCCCAGGAATGCAAAGATTCATCAATATATGCAAATCAATCAATGTGATACAGCATATTAACAAATTAAGATATAAAAACCATATGATCATCTCATAGATGCAGAAAAAACTTTTGACAAAATTCAACACCCATTTATTATAAAAACTCTCCAAGAAATGGGCATAGAGGGAACCTACTTCAACATAATAAAGGCCATATATGACAAACCCACAGCAAACATCATACTCAATGGTAAAAACCTGAAAGCATTTCCACTAAGATCAGGAACAAGACAAGGATGTCCACTCTTGCCACTCTTATTCAGCATAGTTTTGGAAGGCCTAGCCACAGCAATCAAAGAATAAAAAGAAATAAAAAGAATACAATTTGGAAAAGAAGAAGTAAAACTACCACTGCTTGCAGAAAACATGATACTATATATAGAAAATCCTAAAGATGCAACCAGAAAACTATTGGAACTAATCAATGAATTTTTTAAGGTTATAGGATACAAAATTAATGCACAGATAGCTCTTGCATTCCTATACACTAACAAAACAAAGTCAGAAAGAGAAATTAAGGAAACAATCCCATTTACCATCGCACCAAAAAGAATAAAATACCTAGGAATAAGCCTACCTAAGGAGGCAAAAGACTTGTACTCAGAAAAAAGTATAAAACACTGATGAAAGAAATCAAAGATGACATAAACAGATGGAGAAATATACCATGTTCTTGGATTGGAAGAAACAATATTGTGAAAATAACCATACTACCCAAAGCAATCTACAGGTTAAATGCAATCCCTATCAAACTACCAATGGCATTCTTCACAGAATTAGAATAAAAAAATTTACAATTTGTATGGAAACACAAAAGACCCTGAATCGCCAAAGCAGTCTTTTTTTTTTTTTTTTTGTCTTCCTGTGACTGGTTTATTTTAATTAGCATAATGTCTTCAAGGTTCGTCCACATTGTTGCATACTGCAGATATTCTTTTTTGAGTTTGTATAGTATTCCATTGTAAGTTTATACCATATTTTCTTTTTTCTTTTATTTTTAACATCTTTATTGGAGTATAATTGCTTTACAATGGTGTGTTAGTTTCTGCTTTATAACAAAGTGAATCAGCTATGCATATACATATATCCCCATATCTCTTCCCTCTTGTATCTCCCTCCCTCCCACCCTCTCTATCCCATCCCTCTAGGTGGTCACAAAGCACCAAGCTTCTCCCTGTGCTATGCAGCTGCTTCCTACTAGCTATTGGTTTTACATTTGGTAGTGTATACATGAACAGGCCACTCTCTCACTTTGTCCCAGCTTACCCTTCCCCCTCCCTGTGTTCTCAAGTTCATTCTCTAATAGGTCTGTGTCTTTATTCCTGTCCTGCCCCTACGTTCTTCATGACCTTTTTTTTAGATTCCATATATATGTGTTAGCATATGGTATTTGTTTTTCTCCCAAAGCAATCTTGAGAAAGAAAAATGGGGCAGGAAGAATCAGGCTCCCTAACTTCAAACTATACTACAAAGTACAGCAATCTAGACAGTGTGGTACTGGCACAAAAACAGAAATATAGATAAATGGAACAGGGTAGAAAGTCCAGAGATAAACCCCCACACATATGGTCCCCTAATTTATGACAAAGGAGGCAAGAACATACCAATGGAGGAAAGGCAGCCTCTTCAATAAGTGGTGCTGGGTAAACTGGACAGCTACATGTAAAAGAATGAAATTTAAATACTCCCTAACACCATATACAAAAATAAACTCAAAATGGATAAAGACCTAAATGTAAGACCAGACACTATAAAACCCTTAGAGGAAAACATAGGAAAAACACTCTTTGACATCAACCACAGCAAGATCTTTTTTGACCCACCTCCTAGAGTAATGAAAATAAAAACAAAAATAAACAAATGGGACCTAATGAAACTTAAAAGTTTTTGCATAGCAAAGGAAACCATAAATAAGATGAAAAGACAACCCTTAGAATGGGAGAAAATATTTGTAAATGAAGAAATGGACAAAGGAATAATCTCAAATATATACAAACAGCTCATGGAGCTGAATACCAAAAAAACAAACAACCCAATTAAAAAATGGGTGGAAGACCTAAGTAGATATTTCAACAAAAGAAGACATACAGATGGCCAGGAGGCATGTCAAAAGATGTTCAACATCACTAATTATTAGAGAAATGCAAATCAAAACTACAGTGAGGTATCACCTGACACTGGTCAGAATGGCCATCAGCAAAAAATCTACAAACATTAAATGCTGGAGAGGATGTGGAGAAAAGGGAACCCTTTTGCAGTGTTGGTGGGAATATAAATTGATACAGCCACTATGGAGAACAGTATGGAGGTTCTTAAATAAACTAAGAATAGAACTACCATATGACACAGCAATCCCACTACTGGGCATATACTCTGAGAAAACCATAGTTCAAAAGGACATATGTACCCCAGTGCTCATTGCAGCACTATTTACAATAGCCAGGTCATGGAAACAACCTAAATGTATGACAGATGAACGATGTGGTACATATATACAATGGAATATTACTCAGCCATAAAAAGGAACAAAATTGGGTAATTTGTAAAGATGTGGATGGACCTAGAGTCTGTCATACAGAGTGAAGTAAGCCAGAAAGAGAAAAATAAATATCATATATTAATGCATATATGTGGAATATAGAAAAATGGTACAGATGAACCTATTTGTAGAGCAGGAATAGAGACATAAATTTAGAGAATGGACATGTGGACACAGGGCGGTAAGGGGAGGGTGGGAGGAATTGGGAGATTAGGTTTGACATAAATACACTACAATGTGTAAAATAGATAGCTAGTGGGAACCTGCTGTATAGCACAGGGAGATCAGCTCAGTGCTCTGTGATGACCTAGATGGGTGGGATGGTGGGGTGGGAGGGAGGTCCAAGAGGGAAGCGAAATAGGTATACATATAGCTGATTCACTTCATTGTACAGCAGAAACTAACACGACAATGTAAAGCAATTATACTCCAATAAAAATAAATAAATCCCAGCTTAGCTATTTATTTTCTTTGTGAGATTGGACAAGTAAATAAACTTTCTAAGCCTTTTATTTTAAGTTTATGATTTTGGTTTTACTATGATAGTAAAATTGAAATGATTTGTTGAAAGAGAAAGTTAGCCTAGAGATAAAAGTGACAAAGATATAGAAAAAACTGATATATTAGTAAGTTACTGAAAGTCAGTGAAAGATCAAAAACACAGGTGTTTGGATAGTCTTACAGTAGAAAGAAGCAAAAATATTGCCTGAAAGGTGGATGCAGCATATCATATGGATCTTGAAAGAAGGAGGTAAGTGTGGATGATGAAGAAACATGGAGAAGGAAAGAAGTGTTGAAGTTCATTACTGGCGCTTCTAGTTTTGCCATTTCTCCTCTGCTGGAAAGAATATTTATTTAAGAATGAAAATATCCACATATTGTTTGTGTGTTAATTGTAAACAAATATTTTCAGTGAAAAAAAATCTATCCAGGTTTGTGTTATCTTTACATAGTAATATTTGTCCTCAATTATTACTAGGGCAAGAAAAAACAAATATCATGAGTAGAAACAAAGGGCCATTTTCACAGAAATTTCAAATGAGTGTTGCAACACTGTTTTCAATTCAAATCGTAGAAACTTGAACAAAAACCCCTAAATTTACATTGCAAAATGACATTAAAATAGCTTATATTTAATTATATAACATTTGCTATGTCAAACTAGTAGCAAGTGATCTTTTTTTCTACAGTATTACAAATAATGACTTTTGACATCGTAAAAGTAGACAATACAAATATGATTTTGTTTGGTTGCTTGCAATATCTCAGTTCATGTGGTCCAAGATTCAACTGTAACACACAGTCCAGTACCTTTAAATAAAAATTCTGTTAAAAATTGATGTAGCAAAAAATAGTTAAAGCTACTATCAGTTCTTTGGACATGTGCTTCCTAAAAACAAACAAAAAACAAAAAACAAAAAAGGAAAGGGAGAGCAGTTTGAAGCTTAAAATCCTCTGCAACAAAAACAAAGAGCTAATAGATAATGATAAATACATGAGCTGATTCTAACACGTTTATGCTGAGCTGGATTTCTCGCAGAAGTTCTGGGCACCAAGCGAGACAAAAGCAATGATGGGTGCTCACAGAGACGGAGGGAGAAGTCACCTTCTCATCCAAGGTGGCAAAGCTGGTCTGGTCATCCTGGCAGCTTCTGCTCTCACCTCATTCCATCATGAACCCTCAGCGTTGGCGCCCCAGCTGAGCTCATTAAGCTCAGAGGTTTGACCCACGGAGAAATGAAATTCTCATCCTGCTTCTTTGTGGGAGGAGAAAAACAGCTCTGTCTAAGCTCACATCTTTCATTGCCTGATGACATAGAAAATGATCTTTATAAACTGAAACAGGCATGCAGCCCAAACAATAGGCCTCAGTGACTCTTGGGGACCATCTGTTTCATATGCATTTATTATATTCCAGAATTAAATTTGAGAGTTAAAATTTTTATCAAAATAAATCTGAATTTGTGCCTTATAGTAGCCCTTAAAACAACTTATGGTCCAAAATCTCAGGGCATCTGAGTTCTGCTAATACTAATCACAAGAAATGGTAGTTTTCTTAATTTTAAGGTAAACCAAACATCTAAACAAGCTTTCATTGGAACTAACCAGTCTCAGTTTTGAATTTTTTTTTCTAGCTTATTCTCCCTTACTGCTATTTAAAAACTCTGACAATAGGTAATAAAATAAATGTACAGGCATCATTTTGCATGGTTTCTAGCAGGATCCATGTCTTTAAATTTATCTCTTTTCTTATAATGGTGGTTTTCATATGGAAACTATTCAGTAAATACTTCTTAAATACATTTATAACACAAAGGAATTGAACCTATAAAATTTTCATTATTATGTTTAAAATAAAGCAGCAGATTAGTTATAGATAGTAAACAAGATCAAGAAGATTAATTTGGCTTTACAAAGATTAATGTTGCTCTCTGATTTTGTAAGCAAGCTCATTAATAAATATTTATTGTGTCCTTACTGATGACAGGCCCAAGTCTTGGTACTATGGATTAAACTCTTGCTATTTCCATGCACTCTGCTGGGCCAGGATTGACTGCATCTTTCCAAATGAGCCCCACACTTGCATCTTCTTGGGAACAGTATGAATCATTTACAACAGTTAGCATTGAAAAGTACAGTTGATGTGGTAGCGTTTATTATAAAACATACTCATTTGAAGTGGTAATTATTCTGCTACCAGGGTACAAGCCTTTATAAAATCACTTAAAACAGTTTTTTTATGAAGATAGAGCTTTAATTTTTTCAGCAGCTATCAAGTGCAACGCTTGAGTACCTTTCCTCATTTGTTTTTCATCATGTATCACTACCCAGAAGCAATCATTAGTTAATTTGCTGATTTATGGTTGCAGTTTATGAGCTTTAAACAATGCTAAACCATTTTTGTTTCTTCTTCAGTGCATTGGCAGGTGAAGAATGTCCGTCCTTTATATTCTTGGCTGTGTAAAGAAAATTCGCCTCACCCTATGTGTTCTTGGCTTCTATGACATCTGAAATTGCTGCCTTATTACTTTCCTGCTTGATCTTAACCAAAAGCAGTGTTTACCTAGCCACCAATGTTAAAGCTGCTAAGGTATTTCGTGCTGCCACCTATGACAAAACAAGGTCAGAACACCAGGTTAGCATGAATCTAACAGCTATTACTTATGCAGTTTTCTAGTGACATACATACTGAAAAGAAAAATTGGTTACTGCTGTGCAGTGGGACAGGGCCTGGCATCCCAGCTGTGTGAGGCATGGTTTCTTTATTCAATAAGACACAAACATTCACATTTAACACTTGTTTTGAATAATGACAGTCTGCATTACCTTTGCATGTGTGACCCAAATTTCACAGTAAAGAGGGGAGAGATTTTGAATGCTTCCTGATATTGACCTGGTGATTGTGTCTTACATGTCTAAAGAGCTAAAAAGACCACAGTGTGAAACAGCATAAGCATGCTTCCAAATTTGCTGACAAAATACACATATTAGCTGGACAATAACAATGCTGGCAAGGATGAGGAGTAATTGGAACCCTCAGACATTGCTGGTGGGAATATAAAATGGTGCAGCTGCTTTGGAAAACAGTTTGGCAGCTGCTCAAGAGTTAAACACAGTTATAATATGACCCAGAATATACCCAGATGATCGAAATCATATGTTCACACAAAAATTTGTACACAGATGTTCATAGCAGGTTTATTCGTAGTAAGTGAAAAGTGGAAACAACCCAAATTTCCATCAACTGAAGAATGGATAAACAAATTGTGGTACATCATTACAATGAAATATTGTTCAGACGTAAAAAGGAATAAACTACTGATACTGATACACAATACAAACAGCATGAACCTTCAAAACACTATACTGAGTGAAAAAGCCAGACACGAAAGGCCACAGATTACATAATTCCATTGTTATGAAATGTTCAGAATCAGCAAATCCATAGAGACAAAAAGTAGATCAGTGTGGGCCAAGGGCTGGGAGAAGAGCGGGTGGAGAGTGACTAATAACGGGCACAGAGTTTCTTTTTGTAGTGAGAAAAATGTTCTGGAATGAGGTTGTGCACAGCTCTGTGAATATACTAACATCCACTGAATCATCACTTTAAAAGGATGAAAGGTATGACATTTGTATTATATCTAAAAAAATTCACTTATTATTATTGACATCTCCATGTGATATGCATCTTCTTATTAGACATTATTAGGTGATTATATTTTCCACAAGCAAATAGAAAGCTTACTTGGATGACTTTCTTTTAAGAAGAGTTTCAATTATAATAACCATGATTCTACATTTTTATCAAAAAGCCCAGGATTTATTTTTTAATATATAATTGTCAGTGTATCTAATTATCATTTGACCTATCACATTTAATATTTTCACTTCTCTTTTCATTGAATGAACCCTTAATTCTCTTTTAAAAAAATGTCTTTAATGTGTTTAATGTGTCAATCTTTTCTGTTTCAAATAATGAGAATTAAGCCATTGTTAATATTCACACTGGTTTAAAATCTGAGCTGTTTTTGAATTTCTCCTATTGCCTTTGGGTAAGGGGATGAAGGAAGGGAATTATGCCATTTCTAATTTGTGATTCTATTTCTAAAATTCTACTGGCTATAGAGTGCTATCTCTCAGACAAAAAATAAATAAGGGCTTCAAATCACCATATTTATCAAAATCTTTTCCATGATTTCAGATATTTTATTACCTTTCACTTGGACTATAAAAATGATCTCAACTAACATCAGCGGACTCTGGCCCCACCTCTCTCATTTATCATCACATTTAATCCTCACCAAAGCACCTTCTGTTACAGTGTTCCTCTCCTCTAAAACCTTCAGTAAATACCACTTTCCTATTGATCCTATTGGTGTTTCAACTCCTCTTCTCACCTTAAATTCTACTAATTCTGTATGTACCTTACACTCCAGCCAAATAGTTTCCTTCCTATTTCCTATTTTCTCACACATTTTTGCCAGGATCCTTGGATTTCCCACTGCCTGGAAAGATTTCACTTCATTTACCCTTATTGATACTTCATCCACTTCTTGAGGCTATAATCAATCACATGTAACAGGGAAATCTCCTAAGAGCAGGAAATTTGTCTTGTTCCCTAGTTTAACCCCGGTGGCCAGAACATTGCCTGCACAAAGTAGAAATTCAAACAATAAATAAGCAAATAAGTAAAAATAAATTTACATTTAAATGAAGGAATGACTAGCTTCTGTATACCTTCCTGATATCCCAATTCTCTCTCCTTCTAAAATCATGTAAAATTTTTTCATTGTACTCAATATCCTGTTGTACATTTATCTGAGTATTTATCTTTATATTCCTAGCCTCTTATTCATTTCTGCATTTTATTATATCTCACCTTAAAGCTTAGTCTCTTTTCAGTCAATACGGGCTGAATTAAATCAATCAACAGAGCTCAATATCCCCACTTTGGAAACTATATCTACTTTGCATTTTTCCCAGGCAGGCTGGTCTACATAAATATTACATGCTTAGAAAGAGAAAAAAATTACTTAACAATGAACAAGGAAAATTCTCGGAATTTTAATTATTTAGTTTTTATTTAAAATGATATACATCATGATATTTTCGGGGGAGAAATTTTTATAGAATGTGTCTTTTTTTAACTTTTAATTTTTATTTATTTATTTATTTTTGACCAAGCCACACGACTTATGGGGTCTTAGTTCCCTGACCCAAGATTGAATCTGCACCCTCGGCAGTGAAAGTTCAGAGTCCTAACCACTGGACCACCAGGGAATTCCCAGAATATGTCTTTTAAAAATAAGTATGACTGACGTATGAGCCCACGTAAATAAAAGTCATTCAAAACACTTGTGGCTTTTAAAGGCAAACATGGATATTAAAAGCATTTTCCTACTTTACCAATAGTCTGATGTCAAAGATTATCATTTCCCAATTCTGATTCACCTCTGAGATTGTAGTTGATCCCAATGGAATTTTAGAACCTTTCTCACTAACTGTTACTGGGAGGTTGTGATAATGGTGGATGTGGTGAGAATAAATCTGAGAAAGCCTCTCTATCTACCAATCTCTCAAAGAAATGTAGTATTTCATAGAAGATGTGCACCCTTATTTCCCTGCCATTACTTTAATTACCATTTTTAGACAAAGGCAATATAGACCAAATTACAGACTATGGATCAAATTACATTCTGCATGAAGAATATTTTGTATATCAATTTATAAGTCAATTTCTGATATAGTAGAGACTCTAAACCACAGTTGCTACCCTTATTTACCCCAAAGTGGCTACAATTTCCATAGAATAAGCCATATAGACATGTTGCATACATGTGTACTGCCTTCCTGGTTGGTCACAGTGCTTGACTGGTGTCTACCTCTTGGCAATGAGGTCAGAAAAATCTGACCTGAGTTGGGTTTTGCTCTATTTTAAATATTTCGCTATTTGAGTATATTTCTGTATGAGAAATTAGAGTTAAAACTTTAAAATATTAAGAATAGATTATTTGCAAATACAGTTTTCTCTATCCACTAAGAAGTCCTGTAATAATTACAGAGATTTATAATTCATTTCTCAAAATTAGAAGATATTCTTTGTAGGCTTTAAATTGTGGCATGAAGTAACGACTCCAAAAATAAACACCGCAGAATGTAGTGGTTCTAAAAATATAAGATAGAGCCCTTGCAGAAAAATATACCTGATAAGCATAATTTATTACATAATAACAGTAAAAGATCTTTTAAATTGCATTTATAATAAATTTTCCTTCAGTGCCTTTAAAAATAGAAGCAAATGT
Source organism: Kogia breviceps (assembly GCF_026419965.1). Lineage (NCBI taxonomy): Eukaryota > Metazoa > Chordata > Mammalia > Artiodactyla > Physeteridae > Kogia > Kogia breviceps. Next base: position 62,119,229 of record NC_081319.1, read on the forward strand.
TATAGGTATATCTCATTTTATTGTTTTGCTTTATTGAGCTTTCCAGATATTGTGTATTTTACAAATTGAAGGTTTGTGGCAACCCTGCATTGAGCAAGTCTATCAGCACCGTTTTTCCAACATTATTTTTTATTTAAGGTCTATAATTGTTTTCTTAGATATACTTCTATTGCACACTTCAGAGACTATAATATAAACATAACTTTTATATGTGCTGGGAAACCAAAAATTTCATGTGACTCTCTTTATTGTGGCATATGCTTTATTGTGGTGTTCAGGAACCAAACCCACAATATTTCTGAGCTGTACCTATATTTTGTTCCAGAAAATGATAGTTATGACAATTCATGTATGATGGTTTTCAGTGTTGTAAAGACAGAGAATAAATAAATTATAACTATCATAAATTTTCCTGAGAAATGTATTTTGTCATAAATTTACTGAGTAAAAATTTTATTTTATGTAAAATGTATTGTGGTCATTTAATACAAACCACAAACATTTACCTACTTGGAGAAAGTGGTTCTAATTTTATTCTGGGTATGCACAATCCCTTATATAAAATGGTGAAGTATTTGCATATAACCAAGGCACATCCTCCTATATAGTTTAAATTATCTCTAATTTACTTATAATACCTAATACAATGTAAATGCTATGTAAACAGTTGACAGTGCATACTAAATTCAAGTTTTGCTTTTTGGAACTTTCTGAAATTATTTTTTTCAAATATTTTCGATTCTCAGTTGATTGAATCCCCAGAAGAGGAAACTGCAGATAAGGAGGGCTGACTAAAATTTAGAAAACTTGTGATTATTAAGCACTTTCTCCTCTCTTTGAAATGTATATAAATCCTTTTGAAGACTAGATAGGCCTTTTGTCAGCTTTATGACCTGAAGATGTCTTTCTCAAAGACTTGGAATCCATCTCTTTGAAATGCAAGCATCAAGATAGATAACACCCCTACCTCCCAGTTTCTGTTGGGAGGTAGGAGCCTAACTTTGGTAGGGGCCTTGCTCCAGGTTGTAAAACTACTTCCTGTCATAAAGATATGGTTTTTTTCTCTTCTGGATAAAGCCAATTAGCCAATACAGATGGTTACCCCAATAACCAGATAAAGTTAGGATGAACTCTGTGTGACGAATGATGCTGTCAAATCCTCTTACTTGAGGACTAGCTATTGTCCTTCTTGAAAACGTATGTGGAATGGGTTGTATTGGTTGTATATAAAAGGGTAAAATTACTTTTTGGTTTTATATCCTTTTAGTTGTTTGCCTGCGTTGCACATATCATTCTTGTTTAATAAAACTATTTTCTTTCTCTACTACTTTTGTGGAGAGGGTTTCTGGATTGGGAGAAGATTTTGCTTTTAATTATATTTCCCCCAAAATTTGTAAGTTATTTACGTATATAGGTATGTTATTTCAGAGCAATGAATGTAATCAATTAATTGTATTTTACAGGTTAGAATATATTTGATAAAATTCTTTAAAATGATTGCTTCTGCTTAATGTTATAAACTGATGTTATTGTTGTTAAACTGAGAAATCACTGCCTTTCCATAATTGATATTTGTTATATACTTTTGCATTCCTCTTCTCCTTGGTTTCCTCACTGGTACACTTTTGGTAATCTCTAATCCCTTAGTGAAATATCTGTTACCGTACTAACTCCTAAAGTTCAGTTTAGAAGGTAATTGCTTACATATCATTATGTGCCTGACTATACACAGGGACTGTGGGTACAAGACAAGGCAAGATGGTTATAGGGAAGTGCCTTCAGGAAACTGCCTTTTAAACAATCCTCTTAATTCTGATGCAGGTGATCTGGAGCACACACTTTATGAAACACCATTTTTGAAACTGACTACCCTGCCTCTATTTCCTTCCACATCCAAACTCCAGAAGCTTAACATATCTATAGAAAATTGCTTAATATATATACAAGTGAACAAACAGGTCACAATATTATATGTACAACATTGAATAAAACTCCCCATATAGAAATGAAGATAGAAGGAAATCCACCAAAAATTTAATACTGAGAAAGATAGAGGTATATTTTCTTTTTACCAAATTCCATGAGTCTCATACATCTTATCTGTGCTTCAATGTCACCTCTTTAAGGAATTTCCCTGATCACCAAGACCTGAAATCCCTGGCCCACTTCAGAATCCTACCATCACTCATTCATATATCTTTTATTGCACTTATAATACACTGTATACCTATTTGTTTCCCTTTTATACTGTAAGCTATTTGCAGACAGGGAAATTTTCTTTCTTTTTTTTTTTAACATCTTTATTTGAGTATAACTGTTTTACAATAGTGTGTTAGTTTCTCCTTTACAACAAAGTGAATCAGTTATACATATACATATGTTCCCATAACTCTTCCCTCTTTTGTCACCCTCCCTCCCAGAAATTTTCTTATTTATATTTTCAACCTATGTTGAGATGAAAAGTAGACACACGTATAAAATTTTGAATACTTAAATAAAGGTATCTGCACACAAATTTGCATTTAAGCATTTCATTGCCACAAAGATTATTCAAAACTTAGAAAAAAAGCAAAGAGATGGGCAGCATCATCTTTAAATATCACATAGGAACAACAGCTACCCAAGGATTGTCCAGGGAGGAATTTGGTTCCTCTCACTGTTACTCTTCATTAAAGGTCCCAGACTTTGCTTGCTAATTTGTATTCAGTAGATTTCCTCCAGTAGAGATGCAAATTATTTCTGTCTGGTGGAACAGATAACTATGATTGATGGCCTGTTAGATACTAACCAGTTTGTATCTAACTAACCATTTGTATACTATCTTAACATTTCTTCATTAAATTACCTATAAGTACCCTAATTTCCTAAATGCTCCTTGAGCCAATCACACTATCATTGCTTCCCGCATTAATTAATGGGTTAAATAGAACTTTTGACACAGATTTCTGTAATATTTGCCTGAGAGTAATGATTTTACCTCTTTGAAAATTGAGCTTTAACAGTAATACTTTTTTCTATTAAAGGAACTATTTCTGTTTTCAAACATCACTTAGAAGTTATTTACATGTTAATAAAATCAGGCTATTTTGAAATAATTTCCTTATAAAAATAAACTAAAAAGTATACAAACTTAAGTTTTATTCAAACTAAAAATCTCTTTAATGTGTTCTAAAATAGAGAATTTAGCATCCTTCTTAGGATTATCAATAATGGACTTATTTTAATCATCAAGTTTCCAAGTCTGAGATAAGGTACCTGTCCTCAGCGTTGACTTTGGACGTCAATGGCTTGACAAGTAGTGGTCCTCAGAGAAATGAGGTATTTTTTTAAACTAAATCCTTCCCAAAGACACAGAAGGAGCTTTCAATGAGATTCATAAAATGTTATTAATTGGCACATCATTGTAAATCAACTATACTTCAGCTAAAAAATGCAAATATGAATCATAGACCATGATTATCATCTTCAGAATTTTATAGTGGATAAAGATCTCTTAAGCTCCCCCTTGTGCTTAAAGGTTTATTAGAACTAATCTTAACCTTACGGCAGAAACAGCGACCAGCATGCTGCAATGCTTTTGCTGTGGTAGGACCCATGACTCACTGGCAGAGGTGGCAGTGCTGGTACCCACGGGACATCTTGATGTAAATAAATTTACTAGCATCTCAGTTAACTTAGTCTGTCTGAACTTTGAAAAACAAAAGAATGTTCAGATCTGAATGCTTCCTAAAATCAAAGCTCCTCAGCAGGGCAGGGTCGGTTTTGTCACCCAGAGACCTCGGTCAAATCTAGGCCTTGACACTTACTAACTCTTCATCCTTGAGTAACCTTCAGAGCCTCAACCTCCTAACAGGAAGGATGCAGATACAAACCTGCATTTCATATCGTCAACTCCCTAGCACAGAGCTCCTGTCAGTCCAGCTTAGGCAGTTTCTGAGGGCAGGCTGAGGCAATGCTCCTTAAGGGAGTGTGGGGGCTCTGGAGGGGGGTAGCTAAGAGGACCCAGGACAGCAGGGATGCTTTAGAATTTTGCCCTTCCACCATATCATTGTTGTCACAGCCACCATAACCAAAGAGCTTTGTTATATCCTCCAGGCCTCTTCTTGTTGGAGAAGGTTGTAAATAACTTGTCTAAGGATCAGAAAATGCTTACTGAACAGTCCTCTTGCCCTGTCTACTGGCTACAACATGGTTGAGAACTTCAAAGTTACCTTCCTAGGCTGTTCCAAGAGTCTTCCAGCTGGTCACTCATTTCCATTTTTTCTCTAATCCAGCCTACATTCAACAAGGTTGTTAGGATTAACTATCCATGAAACAAATATTATTTTAACTTCCTTGTCTAGAAACCTCTTCAAGAAAACTGAGCAAAAAGTATCCCCTACTTGCTTTACAATGTAAATCCCATCTTTCAGTATTTGGATATTATAAGCTGAATTGTGTCTCCACAAAATTCATATGTTGACGTCCTAACCTGGCCCAGTACCTCAGAATGTGAATGTTTTTGGAGACAGGGTCTTTCAAGAGGTAATTAAGGTGAAACGAGGTCATGTGTGTGACGCTTATCCAATATGACTGGTGATCTTATAAGAAAAGACTAGGACACAGACAACAGCCAGACTGAGGGGTGAACATGTGAGGACATGGAGAAGAGGTGACCATCTACAAGCCAAGGAGAGAGGCCTCAGAGAAAGCCAAAGCTGCTGACAACTCAGTCTTAGATTTTCAGCCTCCAGAACTGTGAGAAAATAAAATTCCTGTTGTTTAAGCCACCCAGTCTGTGGTATTTGGTTAGGGAAACTCTAAGCAAACTAATACACATGTCAAAAAATATTCACTAAGTTTTGTCCCTTATGTACTACTGCATAAATAAATTGGATTGCAGTATGTGTTTGACAGATAGGCAAAGGAAATTAATACACAATTTATTGAAGAAGAACTGAAATTAGTATATAATTGTAAGAAAATATCTACTTTCTATATTAATCAAAGAAATGTAAATCAGAATAACATTGATTTTGTCACCCATCAAACAAAGATTGTTTTCCTTTTAATTATTTCTGATAATACCCAGTGGGATTAAAGAAGAAGGTCAAATTCATTACTGGTAGAAGTCTTATTTGCTAGAACTTTTATGGAAAGCAATTGAGAAAATTTTATAAAGAGATTTAAAAAAGCATAAAATGGACTGTGGCCCAGTAATTCCATTTCTCCTAAATGATTCATGGAAGTAATCTCAAAAATCGAATGCGTGAGTGTGTGTGTGTGTGGGGGGGGAGGGGGTTATGTTTACTTTTCTTTATTGAAATATCATTTATAAAGAAAAATTAAAAGCCACTCACAATTGTGACCATGGTATATTAAGGATCACTTTCATCTTAACTCTGCCTGCCACACCTAATCACTTAAGCAAAAACCTACTGAAATGCCAAGGCCCTGTTCCCTCCATCCTTGTACCCATGCACACGCACACACACACACACACACACACACACACACACAGGCACACACATTTTGGGGGGTACTTATCTGTTAGGATCCTGCCCTTGAGCTGTGAGCTCCTGGCTGTGACCACATCTTGCCTTGTGGTTGACCTTTACAGAGCTGGTAGTGTTTGATGGTTTTAAGTTCTTTGGCTGTGGGTTCCTCCCTCCTCTATAGATTCAGCCTTTGTATCCTCTGCTCTTCAGACTGTATGTTGTTCCAGTGAGTTCTTACTACAGCCATCAAGAGTCTATGCCCATATCTGGTCACTGAGTTTGTTGCCTAACAAAGCTATTCTTACAACTTCACACTTTATAACCTTTACATTTACTTCCCTTATACTTTAACAACTTATAGCCATTAAAATGTATGTGTTAAGACTATGTAATACCATAGAGAAATAATTTAAAAGTTGTGGAAATATAATAACAATTATGTGAGAAAAAGCCTAGTCATTGGAAAAAAAGACTCAAAGGAAATAAACTAAAATATTAACAATGATTTTTGTCTCCTATCTTCTTTCATCCTGCATCAGTTGGGAATATAAAAATGTCTTGAAAAGCAATGGCTACTCAGGGAACTTCTTATACATATATATGTGTATATATATCTCAAATGTAAACCAATATATACACTGATATATATATCAAATATTCATCAAATATATGTGTGTATATATAAAGGCTAATTGATATAAATCTGCAGCAGCAGTAGCAACACTTCATATTTGCTGAATTTTGTCTCTATATCCAGTAGGATTAGGTTCAGTGGCAGGAAACATAAAGCCCCAGAGATATTTTAAATATTGCTCTTTTGCCTAAAAGTCAAGGTGGATGGTTTAAGTTTCATGTGGTTTTCTAAATGTCAGCGCCTTCTATTATTGCTGCAGGACTTTGACCCCAAGGTCTACTAGGGGTGGCATCTGCTTTTCTGAGAGCTGGATGAATGAAATGGAGAAGAAGAGAACAAAGATCTCATATACTGTCTTAAGCAGGATTTTTAAAAACTCCCACAGAACGTTCTATACTGGCCAGAACCTATTCATAGGTCTCCCCCTACCTGCAAGGATGTCCATGGTCCCAGCTAGCTATCTCTTTCATGAAACACAGAGAAGAGTTATTGAAAAGAAAACTCAGCATTTCTGGCACAGTCTCAATAATTCTACAAATTTCAAAATATAATTGTTGAATTCAAGTTGTGGAATTTTATTCTCTCCATGGCAATTTTACTATATACTCTAATTTTTCTTCTGCTTCCTTATTCTATTAATATCGCCTTTGGCTTATAGCATTTTGATTTGAATTTGTTAATTATTTTAGAATTTTATTCATTTTCTTTTCTCCTTCTTTAAAGTATGCCTTTTGTAGCTTAAATATTTGCTCAGAACCAGAAATATATGCCTGAGTTTTGGTTGTTGCTGTTTGCTCCTGAAACCTGGGGAAAGCACTCGGTCCACACAGGTACTCAGGACTCCGGGAACAGCATTTCATACGTTGTCCCAACCCCCCTTTCCTTTGGTGAGATGTCCCTGAGGTGTCTTCCACGTGGCCCTGTAGAGGGCACCAGTGAGAACGAGTCACAGTAGTAACCAGTTCGCAACACACCTTTTATGGCTTTGTGTCCTCTTTTCTTTCAATCAGCCTACTCCTTAAATTTTGGTTATTGGGTAAACTACCTACACTTATATCCTTGTAAATAAACCATCTGTAGCCAACTCCTTGTTTCCAGCTCTGGTTTTGTCAGAACAAAAATTGAGAGCAATATTATCATTCTCATGTTCAGTCTGAGCTACATCTGAGGTTTCTGTCCACCACCTTCCAGTCTCACTGCCTTTTCCCTTCTCTTGTGTATACTGAGTTTTTACCCAGTTAATTTTTCCCATCTCTCTCATGTTTGATGTTAAATTTTCACTTTGTATTTTAACTCTCCATTTAGTATTTTAATTTCTCGGTGTCTCTCCTTCCTGCCCCTTTATTACACTCATGATCCACGCTGGGGTACCTGACACTCATACTCACACTTTAGTGTCTGATCTTCACCACTAGTGCGGTGAAGAGCAGATGATGCTGATTCAACCAAAACCTGGTGGTTGGCATGTTGCCCTGCTAATAACAGAAACAAAGCCACCTTCATTTTTACTTCTTTGTGATTGTCATAAAGGGCAGAGTACTGAGTCTGAAGGAAGTTCCCCAATCTTTATAAATCTTTTAAAATGCCTCCTGGTTTTAATTTACCTGAAAATAGAAGTATATTGTGGGGTATGACGAAAAGCCCATGTTACAGTCACTTTATTTTGACAGATAATTGTGAAGTATTTCTTATTTTAGAGGTAAGTTTTATTTTGAAGAGTTTCCTTTCCTTCTTATGTTAGAAGATCGATCTAGAAGATTCCTTCCCAGGTTATTGAGTTAGTGTGTTGTTTTGTAAAACCATCATTTTTTCCTTGTGCTTTTCCCTAGATGTATACGTGTATTTTCTGCTGATACTTCAAAAGCAGTGTCTTTTAAGACTTGCAGGTGCTTGAAGAGGTCCAAGCACACTCCTGGGATTTCTGAGTGAGGCCAGCAGTACAATGCAGTGTTTGTTTATCCTTCTGTGTTTTTGCAGTTTTTCTGTCCAGAATATGGGAACAGTCATAAGAGGCAATAACTTGGTCTCCTTCAAATATTGTGCTGATGAGCACAGCTCTAATCTTGCTTTGGGACACATTTAATAATACAATTTAGTAATGATAATATTGTCAAATAGACTTTCATTAAGTGACTAGCCTTCCTGAAGTTGACACCCCCACCTTATTTTTCTTTAAGACTCGTGGATTCAAGTAACTTTCTAATTACATCTTTCAGAAATACATGGAATATGTATACTAGATGAGTCTTGGATATAATAGCACACTCATTTCAACTTATGAAGTGAAATACATAAATTGACTAAAAATAATTTGAAAATATAACTTTCACTATACAGGTTTAAAGAATGAATAAAATTTTCTCTTAAATTTCCATCATTTTTTCATGGTGTCCCTTTTTGTATGTCATCATTTAACTATAACTATAGCTTAAAAATTGTCACAAATGATCAACTAGCATTCATGATAAAGAATAGGCACTCACAGTGAAGAAAGAAAAAAAAAATCAAGGCTGGCGTAACAATCTGATTTTCCTCTGGAGCCTGACAGAAACTGTAATCAATCTTTCCAAGGATAAAGGAAAATACAACTATTTATTACATATTTAAAATAAATAACAATTGAAATTGTCACAGCACCTTTAAGAAAAAGCCATGTTAGTAACATACTGCAGGTAGTTTACCCAATACCAGAGTGAACCCCAGCAAGTTATATACATGGAGCTTTCTTTCATAGCTTTTGGAATTGATTGAACTGTATGATCTCATAAACCTCAAGCAGGGCAATGCTGATGAGATTATAAATCATTTGTGGCAACACCTGCTCTCTTTGAAATTTTGAAATTCTTGGTGTCTGATAACCTCATTTATTAAAAATAGTACAACATGACATGGAGATTTTACTGTCAGAATATAGCACACGTCTATGTATATGACAAATCTATTCAACTTGCTAAATGTATTATTTAAATTTATACTATGTTAAGTCTTATTATGACACAGTATGTCATATTTTAATACATTGAATCATATCATATTATATTATAGTTGTATAAAACTGAAAAAGTCCAGAGTCAACCTGTACTCATAGGTCAAGTAACATGTACTGACTGTGAAGAATTAAATGCTCTCAAGATTGGCATCATGGCATGGGTTTAAATTAGCCATATGGCCAAATAACCAGACATATTTTGTTGATTTTTCTATCTCTGAAACAACTGAATGAGCAACTCAGAAGCATTTATTCCTACTTGCTCTTTTACATTCCCTTAATAGACATTTGTATTTGAGAAACTTAATATTTCACTTCCAAGAATTTTCTTTTCCATTAAAAAGCAAAAAGTGATATGATGTAATACAACAGTTTTGTTTCTTTATAATCTGTAAAGGCTAAATTTACTCATTAGGGAATATATGATTCAATATTGAATCTTATTATTTCATTTTTATCAATTTTGTAAAAATTACTAACTTTGTAATATTATATATAATGGCTAGTTTCTACGTAAAAGCTCTATATTGACCAGATTCTCTAAGAACCTATGCAAGTGACACAATCTATTTGCTCACTACTCAACTCATCATATATATTGTAATGTATACATTTAAAATTATGTATAGATGTGGGTAAAGACTTTTTTAAAAAAGGAAAAATGAAAGTTATTTCCTTCTGCATATTGGACACTATGGATGAGAAATTCAGTAAAAGCTTTTTAATATATTAGATCTAAACATGAGGGACAAAATATACTTTAAAATATTTTAAAATTATATAGGTGAGTAGATATAAAAATAAAGGAGCCTCAAATGGTTAGAAAATGTGATTTCAGAAAAGTTAAAAATCTCTGTGGCCAAAGGTATGGAAGCAACCTAAGTGCCCATCAACAGGTGAATGAATAAAGAAGATGTGGTACATATATGCAATGGAATACTTCGCAGCCATAAAAAAGAATGAAATTTTGCCATTTGCAGCAACATGGATGGACTTTGGAGGGCATTATGTTGAGTGAAATAAGTCAGACAGAGAAAGACAAATAGTGTATGACATCACTTATATGTGGAATCTAAAAAAATATAACAAACTAGTGAGTAAAAAATAAAAGATGCAAACTCACAGATACACAGAACAAACCTGATGGTTACCAGTGGGGAAGGGAAGGGGATCAGGGTAATTTAGGGGTAGGGGGAAAAAAGGTTTTATTATGGGATTATATGAAATCATGTGTGTGAAACTTTTGAAAATTGTAAAGCACAAAAGAATTTAAAGACTCTTTTATTCATATAAAAAACAAACAAACAAACCACTATGGCCAAACTTTTTCCTTGGACAATCTACTTACACATGCTGCCTAATGCTTGATTTTTAAAAGCCTGCATGCATGCTTGGGGTAGGAGATTTAGTACCTTTTAGGACTAGAAAGATAAAAATCAGGTAAAAAACCTGAAAAAATTTTAGGACTCCTTTTAGGACGACACATTAGTTGGTAAGTAAGGGAAAAAGAAATAATCTAACAGAGAAAACCAATGCAAATACCTTCCTGAAATGATATTATCTCTGAGTGAAAGTGAAAAAAATATTTCCCATTCATATGGGATTTGGGACTATATTCATAATATCAATTGGCCCAAAGCCCTTCAAGCCAAAAATTTGGTTAACTCGTCCTGTTTGGCAGTGCTCCCAGAAGCCTGGGAAGCATCTTTGGCCTCAGTGTAGTTCCAAGGGTTCTGAGCTCACACTTTATCAAACACATGAGAGAATAAGCCATCGTGAGTATGAATCAACACAGACATCAAAGCACAGAATGAGTTTCAGAAGACTTCAGGTATCAGAATTGCAGAAAGGGTGTATGTGTGTTCAATATGTTTACATAGATAGAAGAGGGTAACTGAGAAGAAGTAGAAGGCAATAGAATCTGACTGGATTGAAATATAGAATGCTTATAAGTTAAAGATATAATTATTAACATAAATCAAATAATATTAAATGAAGTAAACTCAAAGAAATATCTGTGAGCTTACACAGATTCATGCAAATGAGAGGAATAAGGGACAATATTTAAGAGCCACAGTAAACAAGAATGAGAAAATTCCATATATTATAATCAGTGTTTGAAACAGAAATACATCTACACGTGGAACTTCTCCTATAGAACACCCACCGAACGCTGGCAGAAGACCTCAGACCTCCCCAAAGGCAAGAAACTCCCCACATACCTGGGTAGGGCAAAAGAAAAAAGAATAAACAGAGACAAAAGAATAGGGACGGGACCTACACCAGTGGGAGGGAGCCGTGAAGGAGGAAAGGCTCCCACACACTAGAAGCCCCTTCGCGGGCAGAGACTGCGGGTGGCGGAGGGGGAAGCTTCGGAGCCGCGGAGGAGAACGCAGCAACAGGGTGCGGAGGGCAAAGCAGAGAGAATTCCCTCACAGAGGATTGGTGCCGACCGGAACTCACCAGACCGAGAGGCTCCTCTGCACACCCGCCGGGGAGGGCGGGGCTGGGAGCTGAGCCTCGGGCTTCAGTCGGATCCCAGGGAAAGGTCTGGAGTTGGCAGAGTGAAAACAGCCTGAAGGGGTTAGTGCACCACGGCTGACCGGGAGGGAGTCCGGTTGAAGTCTGGAGCTGCCGAAGAGGCAAGAGACCTTTTCTTCCCTCTTTGCTTCCTGGGCGCGAGGAGAGGGGATTAAGAGCACCGTGTAAAGGAGCTCCAGAAAGGGGCGCGAGCCACGGCTGTCAGCACAGACAGTAGAGACGGGTGTGGGATGCTAAGGTTGCTGCTGCCGCCACCAAGAGGCCTGTGTGTGAGCACAAGTCACTCTCCACACCGGCCCTCATGGGAGCCCGTGCAGCCCGCCACTGCCGGGGTCCTGGGATTCAGGGACAGCTTCCCTGGGATAATGCGTGGCGCACCTTGGGCCTGGGCAGCGTCACGTCGGCCTCTGCTGCCACGGACTTGCCCCGCACCCGTGCCACTCCCTCCCCCCAGCCTGAGTGAGCCGGAGCCCCCGAATCAACTGCTCCTTTAACCCCGTCCTGTCTGAGCGAAGGGCAGACGCCCTCGGATGACCTACATGCAGAGGCGGGGCCAAGTCCAAAGCTGAACCCCAGGAGCTGTGCGAACAGAGAGGAGAGGGGGAGGTCTCTCCCAGCAGCCTCAGAAGCGGCAGATTAAAGCTCCACAATCAACTTTAAGTGCCCTGCATCTGTGGAAAACCTGAATAGACAACGAATCATCCCAAGTTGAGGAGGTGGACTTTGGGAGCAAGATATACTATTATTTTTCCCCTTTTTTTCTTTTTGTGAGTGTGTATGTGTGTGCTGCTGTGTGAGATTTTGTCTGTATAGCTTTGCTTTCACCATTTGTCCTAGGGTTAGACTGACCCGTTTTTCTGTATTTTTTTTTAATAGAAATTTTTCTTCTTAATAATTATTTTTTATTTTAATAACTATACTTTATCCTACTTTATTTTGTCTTCTTCCTTTCTCTGTTCCTTTCTTCCTTCCTTTTTTCCCTCCTTCCCTCCTTTCTTCCTTCCTTCCCCCCTTCTTTCCTCCCTTCCTTCCTCCCTTCCTCTCTTCCTTCCTCCCTTTCTTCCTCTCCACCTTCCTTCCTTCCTTGCTTTCTTCCTTGCTTCATTTCTTCCTTCCTTTCTTCCTTTTCTTTCCTTTCTATTTTTCCTCCCTTTTATTTTGAGCCGTGTGGATTAAAGGCTCTTGGCGCCCCAGCCAGGCACCAGGGCTGTGTCTCTGAGGTGGGAGAACCAACCTCAAGGCACTAGTCCACAAGAGACCTCACAGCTCCACGCAATATCAAAGGGTGAAAATCTTCCAGAGATCTCCATCTGAACACCAAGACCCAGCTTCACTCAAGGACCAGCAACAAACAGTGCTGGACACCCTATCCCCAACAAAGAGCAAGACAGGTCTACAGCCCCATACATTAGCAGAGAGGCTGCCTAAAATCAAAATAAGGCTACTAACATCCCCATACACACAACCAGACGTGGACCTGCCCACCAGAAAGACAAGATCCAGCCTCATCCACCAGAACAGAGGCACTAGTCCCCCCAACCAGGGAACCTACTCAACCCACTGAACCAACCTCAGCCACTGGGGACAGCCACCAAAAACAGAGGGAACTATGAACCTGCAGCCTGCAAAAAGGAGACCCCAAACACAGTAAGATAAGCGAAATGAGAAGACAGAAAAACACACAGCAGATGAAGGAGCAAGATAAAAACACACCAGACCTAACAAATGAAGAGGAAATAGGCAGTCTACCTGAAAAAGAATTCAGAATAATGATAGTAAAGATGATTCAAAATCTTAGAAATAGAATAGACAAATTGCAAGAAACAGTTAACAAGGACCTAGAAGAAATAAAGAGGAAGCAAGCAACGATGAGCAACACAATAAATGAAATGAAAAAAATACTCTAGATGGGATCAATAGCAGAATAACTGAGGCAGAAGGACGGATAAGTGACCTGGAAGATAAAATAGTGGAAAAAACTACTGCAGAGCAGAAGAAAGAAAAAAGAATGAAAAGAACTGAGGACAGTCTCAGAGACCTCTGGGACAACATTAAATGCACCAACATTCGAATTATAGGGGTCCCAGAAGAAGAAGAGAAAAAGAAAGGGACTGAGAAAATATTTGAAGAGATTATAGTTGAAAACGTCCCTAATATAGGAAAGGAAATAGTCAATCAAGTCCAGGAAGCACAGAGAGTCCCATACAGGATAAACCCAAAGAGAAACACGCCAAGACACATAATAATCAAACTGTCAAAAATTAAATACAAAGGAAACATATTAAAAGCAGCAAGGGAAAAACAACAAATAACACACAAGGGAATCCCCATAAGGTTAACATCTGATCTTTCAGCAGAAACTCTACAAGCCAGAGGGAGTGGCAGGACATATTTAAAGTGATGAAGGAAAAAAACCTACAACCAAGATGACTCTACCCAGCAAGGATCTCATTCAGATTTGATGGAGAAATTAAAACCTTTACAGACAACCAAAAGCTGAGAGAGTTCAGCAACACCAAACCAGCTCTACAACAAATGCTAAAGGAACTTCTCCAGGCAAGAAACACAAGAGAAGGAAAAGACCTACAAGAACAACCCAAAACAATTAAGTAAATGGTAATAGGAACATACATATCGATAATTACCTTAAATGTAAATGGATAAAATGCTCCCACCAAAAGACACAGACTGGCTGAATGGATACATAAACAAGACCCATATATATGCTGTCTACAAGAGACCCACTTCAAACCTAGGGACACATACAGACTGAAAGTAAGGGGATGGAAAAAGATCTTCCATGCAAATGGAAATCAGAAGAAATCTGGAGTACCAATTCTCATATCAGACAAAATAGATTTTAAAATAAACAAGAGACAAGAGACAAAGAAGAACACTACATAATGATCAAGGGATCGATCCATAAAGAAGATATAACAATTGTAAATATTTATGCACCCAACATAGGAGCACCTTAATACATAAGGCAAATACTAACAGCCTTAAAAGGGGAAATCGACAGTAACACAATTATAGTAGGGGACTTTAACACCTCACTTTCACCAATGGACAGATTATCACAAATGAAAATAAATAAGGAAACACAAGCTTTAAATGATACATTACACAAGATGGACTTAATTGATATTTATAGGACATTCCATCCAAAAACAACAGAATACACATTTTTCTCAAGTGCTCATGGAACATTCTCCCAGATCGATCATATACTGGGTCACAAATCTAGCCTTGGCAAATTTAAGAAAATTGAAATCATATCAAGTATCTTTTCTGACCACAACGATATGAGACTAGATATCAATTACAGGAAAAGATCTGTAAAAAATACAAACACATGGAGGCTAAACAATACACTACTTAATAACAAAGTGATCCCTGAAGAAATCAAAGAGGAAATCAAAAAGTACTTAGAAACAAATGACAATGGAGACACGATGACCCCAAACCTATGGGATACAGCAAAAGCAGTTCTAAGAGGGAAGTTTATAGCAATACAATCATACTGAAGAAACAGGAAACATCTTGAATAAACAACCTAACTTTGCACCTAAACCAATTAGAGAAGGAAGAACAAAAGAACCCCAAATTTAGCAGAAGGAAAGAAATCATAAAGATCAGATCAGAAATAAATGAAAAAGAAATGAAGGAAACAATAGCAAAGAGCAATAAAGGTAAAAGCTGGTTCTTTGAGAAGATAAATAAAATTGATAAACCATTAGCCAGACTCATCAAGAATAAAAGGGTGAAGACTCAAATCAATAGAATTAGAAATCAAAAGGAGATGTAACAACTGACACTGCAGAAATACAAAAGTTTAGTAGAGATTACTACAAGCAACTGTATGCCAATAAAATGGACAACCTGGAAGAAATGGACAAATTCTTAGAAATGGACAACCTGCCAAGACTGAACCAGGAAGAAATAGAAAATATGAACAGACCAATCACAAGCACTGAAATGGAAACTGTGATAAAAATATTCCAACAAACAAAAGCCCAGGACCAGATGCTACACAGGCGAATTCTATCAAACATTTAGAGAAGAGCTAACACCTATCCTTCTCAAACTCTTCCAAAAGATAGCAGAGGGAGGAACACTCCCAAACTCATTCTATGAGGCCACCATCACCCTGATACCAAAACCAGACAAAGACGTCACAAAGAAAGAAAGCTACAGGCCAATATCACTGATGAACATAGATGCAAAAATCCTCAACAAAATACTAGCAAACAGAATCCAACAGCACATTAAAAGCATCATACACCATGATCAAGTGGTGTTAATTACAGGAATGCAAGGATTCTTCAATATATGCAAATCAATCAATGTGATACACCATATCAACAAACTGATAGAGAAAAACCATATGGTCATCTCAATAGATGCAGAGAAAGCTTTTGACAAAATTCAACACTCATTTATGATAAAAACCCTACAGAAAGTAGGCATACAAGGAACTTTCCTCAACATAATCAAGGCCGTATATGACAAACCCACAGCTAGCATCATTCTCAATGGTGAAAAACTGAAACCATTTCCACTAAGATCAGGAACAAGACAAGGTTGCCCACTCTCACCACTCTTATTCAACATAGTTTTGTAAGTTCTAGCCACAGCAATCAGAGAAGAAAAAGAAATAAAAGGAATCCAAATAGGAAAAGAAGAAGTAAAGCTGTCACTGTTTGCAGATGACATGATACTATACATAGAGAATCCTAAGGGTGCTACCAGAAAACTACTAGAGCTAATCAATGAATTTGGCAAAGTAGCAGGATACAAAATTAATGCACAGAAATCTCTGGCATTCTTATACACTAATGATGAAAAATCTGAGAGTGAAATTAAGAAAACACTCCCATTTACCACTGCAACAAAAAGAATAAAATATCTAGGAATAAACCTACCTAAGGAGACAAAAGACTTGTATGCAGAAAACTATAAGACACTGATGAAAGAAATTAAAGATGATGCAAATAGGTGGAGAAATATACCATGTTCTTGGATTGGAAGAATCAACATTGTGAAAATGACTATACTTCCCAAAGCAATCTACAGATTCAATGCTATCCCTATCAAATTACCACTGTCATTTTTTACAGAACTAGAACAAAAAATTTCACAATTTGTATGGAAACACAGAAGACCCCGAATAGCCAAAGCAATCTTGAGAATCAAAAATTGAGCTGGAGGAATCAGGCTCCCTGATTTCAGACTATACTACAAGCCTACAGTAATCAAGACAGTATGGTACTGGCACAAAAACAGAAATATAGATCAATGGAACAGGAGAGAAAGCCCAGAGATAAACCCACACACATATGGTCACCTTATCTTTGATAAAGGAGGGAAGGAAACACAGTGGAGAAAAGACAGCCTCTTCAATAAGTGGTGCTGGGAAAACTGGACAGCTACCTGTAGAAGTATGAAATTAGAACACTCCCTAACACCACACACAAAAATAAACTCAAAATGGGTTAAAGACCTAAATGTAAGGCCAGACACTATCAAACTCTTAGAGGAAAACATAGGCAGAACACTCTATGACATAAATCACAGCAAGATCCTTTTTGACCCATCTCCTAGAGAAATGGAAATAAAAAGAAAAATAAACAAATGGGACCTAATGAAACTTAAAAGCTTTTGCACAGCAAAGGATACCATAAACAAGACCAAAAGACAACCCTCAGAATGGGAGAAAATATTTACAAATGAAGCAACTGACAAAGGATTAATCTCTAAAATTGATAAGCAACTCAGGCAGCTGAATAACAAAAAAACAAACAACCCAATCCAAAAATGGGCAGAAGAACTAAATAGACATTTCTCCAAAGAAGATATACAGATTGCTAACAAACACATGAAAGAATGCTCAACCTCATTAATCATTAGAGAAATGCAAATCAAAACTACAATGAGATATCATCTCACACCGGTCAGATTGGCCATCATCAAAAACTCTAGAAACAATAAATGCTGGAGAGGGTGTGGAGAAAAGGGAACCCTCTTGCACTGCTGGTGGGAATGTAAATTGATACAGCCGCTATGGAGAACAGTATGGAGGTTCCTTAAAAAACTACAAATAGAAGTGCCATATGACCCAGCAATCCCACTACTGGGCATATACCCTGAGCAAACCATAATTCAAAAAGAGTCATGTACCAAAATGTTCATTCCAGCTCTATTTACGATAGCCAGGACATGGAAGCAACCTAAGTGTCCATCAACAGATGAATGGATAAAGAAGATGTGGCACATATATACAATGGAATATTACTCAGACATAAAAAGCAATGAAACTGAGTTATTTATAATGAGGTGGATGGACCTGGAGTCTGTCATACAGAGTGAAGTAAGTCAGAAGGAGAAAAACAAATACCGTATGCTAACACATATATATGGACTCTAAGGAAAAAAAATGTCATGAAGAGATTAGTGGTAGGATGGGAATAAAACACAGACTTACTAGAGCATGGACTTGAGGATATGGGGAGGGGGAAGGGTAAGCTGTGATGAAGTGAGAGAGTGGCAGGGACATATATACACTATCAAATATAAATTAGATAGCTAGTGGGAAGCTGCCGCATAGGACAGGGAGATCAGTTGTGTGCTTTGTGAACACCTAGAGGGGTGGGATAGGGAGGGTGGGAGAGAGGGTGATGCAAGAGGGAAGAGATATGGGAACATATGTATATGTATAACTGATTCAATTTGTTGTAATGAAAAAACTAACACACTATTGTAAAACAGTTATACTCCAATAAAGATGTTTAAAAAAAAAAAAAAGAAAATTACATATCAAATGGAATAAGAAAGGGACATTTCTGAAATTACAAGAGCTTCTAGAATTGTTGAAAAAATCTAGCCCACAAATTTAGTAAGTCTAAAAAATCTAAAGTAGAATACATAAAAACAAATCCACATTTAGACACTGCAGGGTAAAATCAGTAGTACATCAAAAA
This sequence comes from Kogia breviceps, assembly GCF_026419965.1. NCBI lineage: Eukaryota > Metazoa > Chordata > Mammalia > Artiodactyla > Physeteridae > Kogia > Kogia breviceps. Next base: position 62,137,850 of record NC_081319.1, read on the forward strand.
TGAAGAGAACATCTTGAAAGCAACCAGAGAGAAACAGAATCCCTACCAGTCAAGGCTAACTTCTGAATAACAACTATGGAAGCAAGCTGAATATCTTCAACATAGTGAGAGAAAATATTTGGCGACACAGAATTCTATGTCAAGTGAAAGTATCTTTCAGTGAACAAGGGTAAAATAAAAAGATTTTAGACAGATAAAAACTGAGAGAATTACTACTAATAGCCTGACAAAATTAGCTTCTAAAGAATATATTTTAGACAGAAGGAAATTTGTCCAAAGAAGGTTTGAGATCAAGAAAACATGAAAAATTCAGAAGTAAACTGAGAAATTACTGGAAAGTAACATAGGATTTGAGAAGAACATTGGAATTAGTTAATTCTGCATTCCTTGTGTTATTCAGGAGGAGTTTTAAAAGATTGAGAGACTGTATATTTTGTTAAGTTAAATGTAATACACACAGCTCCAAATTTCTAGGCCCAAAGACTCTTCAGACAAATTATTAGAAATAGGAAAAAAATTTGTAATATTTCTGGAAATTATGTTAATATACAAGAATTAATTAAATTGCTATACAATAAAAAATCATTTAGAATAATTTAAATTTTAAATATTTAACATGCATTATATAAGCCTAAAAGATGGTAAAGACTAATATAGAAAAACATAAAACTTTTTGAAGGAATTAGGGCAAAGTTAAATAAATGGAGAGATATGTCATGTACCAAGATAGGAAACTCAATCTCATAAAGATGTTAATTCTTTCTCAAATAATATATCAATCCTATTTATATGAAGGAAAACAGGCTCAAAGGAATCTAAGATGGTCCTGAAGAGGGAACAAGAGGACTTGGATGACTACATGTTAGGACTCAATGAAAAAGTTACAAAAATAAATTGGTGTTGTATAGGCTGGCAGAAAGAAAAATAAGGACCAGAGAACTTGGAAGAGGATCTGCCCATACGTATACACAAGCCTGACACATGATAGCATCAGTATTGCACACATGTAGGCAAAGAACAGACTGCTCAGTATATTGCACTGATTTAATTGGCGATCATGAAGGGGAAAAAAACTCTCTTCACATACCATACATAAAATCTGTTGCTGGGAAATCAATTTGAAAGAAAAACAATATCATTTTTAAAAGAAACCTTATGGGAAGATTTTTACTATCTCAGAGTAGGAGAGAGGATTTCTTACATAAAACACAAAAATTATGTTCTGTAAAAGGACAATTAATAAATTCTACCACATTCAAAGAATAACCTATATTCACCAAGCATCATAAAAGAGAATGATAAGATAAACCACAAACCAGGGGATGACTTAAAGAATAAATATAAATGACAAAAGGTTACTAGCTTATATATAGATAATTCTTACAAATAAATGCAAAGACAACCCAAGAGAAGCAAAAATCATGCAAACATTACCCAAAAGAGAAAATAGCAAGTCAATAAATATACAAAAATATAACAAATCTCATTAGTAGTCATAAAAATACAAATTAAAACCATAATAAAATTTGATTTCATTTTTGATTAGTTGGCAAGAATGTGGAGTAATAAGGACTCTAATAATATAGTGGATAATTTATCTCAAAAAGTTGAATGTTCCCTATGGCACAGCTCCAGGAAACAAGCATAAGAATGTTCATAAAAGCAAAAAATGAGAAACTATCTAAATGTTTATACACGGTAAAATGAATTTTTAAAATTCTGGTATATTCATCAGTGAAAATGAACCTGTATCAATATAAATATACCTTAAAATTAAGAATATGCGTAGTCTGTGTATAATGTTTAAAAAGAAACAAAACTAAACAATACATTTTTTAATACATAAGTGAATAAGTGACAAAAGAAAAACAAGGTGATGATTATCATTCAGTTCAGCCTATTTCATGTGAAGGGGGTATGACTGGATAGGGATGCATGGGGAACTTGTAATGTTTCATTGTTTTAGTTTCTGTGTTTTATGTGTATTTATTTTATGAATAATGTTATTCTTTAAACTACACATTAATGATATAAACTCTTATATGCATAAAAATTTTCACAGAAATAAAGATAAAAGCAGTTTAGGATAATGGGATTATTGCATTTTTAATTTTTGAAAACTGCCTTTGATTTTATAATGCTATCTTTATATTAAATACCAGAGGAATTGATTCATTTGTGTGATTTTTTTCAGATAAGAAATAGTAACTAACATTCATTACATGTATACAGGAAACAACTTTAAAAATAAATGTCTTCACCAAAAATAAATGCTGATAAGTATTTTTTTGAAGAAATCTAATAATTGAACCCTTTTCCATAAAGTGCTTCATTTAAAACATTTGTCAATATCCCATATAAGAATTCATACTGATTAAACAGAATAGTTGGCAAAACAAACAAAAAAGTAGTCTCTAATTTACATCGGGAATTAACTGATGTGATTTAGCCCCCTTCTACCTAAATGTCTATACTTTTTATTTTCCTCTTTCTCCACCCAAACCAGTAAATACTACTAAGAAATACTTTACCTAATCAGTAACTGGTCCAAATATTTGTTCAGTTGCCTCTTTATTATTTATACCTGCACCACAACATTGACCCTGCTAGAGAAAGTGGTGTCTTACAAGAATATATATCTCAACACCAGTGACAGGATGAGCACCTCATCTAGATGCATCTGAAGATCTCAGGGATGAGTGTCAAACACCCTCTGAACAATCGAAGAAACTTGGTAGAGGGCAACCTAGATGTATATGGCCCAGCCTTTTCCACCACACCTATCCCCAAGTCAGTCCTATAGTCCAGTCAGAACTCCTGATGCCACAGTTTAAAAGCCTCTTGTGATTTTTACATCATTTTATCCGGTCTCGGGTTTCACATCTCTTTTCAACTGACTGGCTAGATTGATAAAAGTCATTCGTGTAATTGATTTTTTTTTTTGATCACTAATTATTTGCAAGTAGTGTAGGAAATAAATGAGAATAAGCCCTACACTGTCCTCAATGGGGCTTACAATCTATCAGAAGAGATGCGTAAGTATGTAATTAATTATATTAAAGGCAGATCGAACCAAGCATCACTTTTTAAGGTGCTAGTTAAAGGAATGCTGGTGTGAATTCTGAGTTGAGAACCTGAAATTCTGCGTAGACCGTGTCATGTGTAAATGTGTGTGTGTGTGTGTGTGTGTGTGTGTGTGTGTGTGTGTATGTTTGAAAGGTAGAAAGAATTACATACAGAGTAAATGCAGGAGGTGTGAAAATGCATATTGTGTTTTGGGATAGTAAATAGATCGGGCTGAAGCTAGGGTTTATAGAATCAAGATGCAGGGGGAAATGAAGCAGGAAGTCAATCTTACAATGAAATCCCAGATTCAGGGTAAACAAAAGCACCTTATCATATAAACCTGTAACAGGTGCCAATAAGTAAAATCCTTCCAATCTGTTTCACTCAGCCCCCACTCTTGCTTGAAGGTGACGCTCTTCAGAAATTTGCAATCTACACTGTCAGGACTGATTCAGGCTTAACTTTGAGAAATTGGTTGCAATTACATCTCTATAGCTGCCTGTCCTTCACAGACCACAGGGAGCCTTGAACAAGGAACTTGCTACTTTTCCACAAAGTATTACATCTCTCCTTCCATTGAATTGTGTCATGACTACTACATGTGCCATAAAATCAAGCTTCTAACAGGCATCAAGTACAAATATGAATTTTTCACCCTCTCTTGTCAACGTGATAATTATATTAATCTCCACGCCCATAATAGTTTCTATATTACTTTATTTCTGAAGTCAAAGTAGCCTATTTTGTTATAACTCTCCAAATTTAAATTTAATTATAATCATCTTATTGTGCTTATTTATTAGGTTATTATATTCTTTTAAAAATCATTTGCTGCATGATTCTGTGTTTTCCTGCTGACTCTCTGTTAAGATGGAATAATCTTAAAAGACTCAGGTCTATTCCTCTCAGATTTAAAAAAAATGTCAGAAAGGAAGACATTATTTATTTATTTGTTTGTACATGTGGAGTACCCTAGAGCAGGAGCAGGTGATAAATAAATGACCGACTTGAAAGATTAGGTTTGTAAGCTGTTCCAATTTCTCACTTTATGACCTCAGAACTATTACCTTGAAATTCAGTTGTCCCCTCTCTGCCTTACTGATTGCTGAAGTCTCTAAGTGGCCTTAATATCAAATCTAAGGTTCTAAATTTTATAAGAAGATCAATTTCCACAACATTTTATTGCCAAATACATTTTTTAAAAGGATGCATTAAATTTGAGTCTGTCTGAGGTACGATGGTGAACAGGTTCTTTCAGGATAAAACAAGTAGTTCACTTGTGTGAATATTTATCTGACTGCAGCTTACAATACTGGATTATTACAAATGGTGGGGACATAGCACCACCAGCGAGGTGACACAGGAGAATTTATCATCAGGAGTAGGTAGCTTTATAGAATATTGGTATTACTGTACCTACATTCTTCTAAAAAATATTTGGATCGAAGCTCATTTATCATTTAACAAGACACTCACCTGCCCAGTGCCTCCATGCCCCTACCTTCAGAAACTCTGCTGAAAATGAGATTTTTTCTTTAGTGGTATTTAGCTGTTGTTGTGAGATTTTTGGCAGTGTGCTACATCACAGTTGTATCTTTAAAGGGGGAGGAGGGGCTTGAAATGAATTAATTTTATTCAAACCACCATCTCTGAGAACTGATGGAGTAAATTCTATATGGTTTGATGTAATATGTTACACTTCTTCTTTGGCGTGCAGCTTCTATGAGAACAGGAGTGGCCTCTGGTAATTCACATAAACTAAAACTCCAGGACCTTCTTTTTGCCACCATTGCAGAAATATGTTTCTTGTAAATTTGGTTCTGACATTTGTCATGGGATAAATACAAAATGCATTGGATGCTATACATTAAGCCCATGGGCCAAATCAGCCCCGCCACCTATTTTTGTAAGTTTTATTGGAACACAGAAGTCACTCTCACTCATTTGTGTGCTGTGCAAGGCTGCTTTGGTGCTACAACAGCAAAATTGAGTAATTGTGACAGATACTGTGTTTCTCGCAAACCCAAAATGGTTACTTTCTGGCCTTTATAATTAGAGCTTGCTGACTCCTGAGTTGGATCAGGTCTGTTGTGTACTGTCTAGATGTCCCAGTGGTTTTGGCTGAAGGACCTGAAGGAAGAGAAAGAAAGGTAGGCAGGCAGAAGAAATGCAAATGCCTAGAAAATACACTGGGATAAAGACAGTTCCACAATCCCTAAACATTGAAATGTTCTCCTCAGAGTAGAAACAAAACATAATGGAGGTGATGTGGACGAGGAAGGGGTCTTTATTAGTCATCAGAAAGTCCTGGCTTTCCTTCCCTCCCCTTCCTCACCCACATCACTTCCTCCCTCAAACTGAGCCCTGTTCCTCCCCTCAGAGGTCACTGCTCACCAGCCCACAACACCCCCAGAGGGGCTGCAGAGGCTATGCAGGGAAGTGACCTCTGACACATAATAAAGATTAAACTACTAAACAGAACTAAACAAAACAGGAAACTCTTTCCCTACTATTATGCAACCAGAGCAAGGGCTAAAATTGCCTTTGACAGATGGGTGCTCTAAAAAGAATTAGTGTAAAAACCGTGGTGTTATAGTAATGTTATGTTTAAAACATCACTTTAGAAAGTGGTTCAAGCATTTGGCTGAAATGAAATCTGTAGTCATTATAGGACTACATTATATTATTTTACTTAAAGTAAAAAAATGAATATCATTTTTCTTTTCTAAATCTCTTTTCTAAATATCATTTAAAGATTGTGGTTTTCATAAACAGCTGTCTAAAATGTGTCTTAACTGAAGCTTTTATCACAATGTAGATAAATTGGAAAGCAATATTTACAGTAAAAAAAGGGTGACAAAAATAATATTGAGGGTGGGTAAATGAGAAGATGTTGGTCAAAGGGAATAAACTCCCACCTAGAAGATAAATAAGATTTATGGTCACTATAATTAACAATACTGTGTTATATAATTGAAAGCTGTTAAGAAAGTAGATCTTAAATATTATCACCATACACATAGAAATATTGTAATTATGTGAGAGGATAGAAGTGTTAACTAACCTTATTGTGGTAATGATTTTACAATATATACTGTATCTAATCATCACATTGTACACCTTATACTTGCATATGTTTTATGTCAATAATATCTCAATAAGGCTGGAAGAGAAACTAATTGCCATATTTATAAATTTTGAAGAGACATTTTCTATAATAAACTATTTTCAAGGTGAAAAAGGGAAAAAAGAAATAATATTGAATAACATTTTATTTTTGGATTACCTAAAATTGTTTGCAAGACTGAAATTCTGGAATTAGTTCCAGAGCTCCTAATTAATTTACTATGTCTTTCATTGTCCTCTCTTTTCTATTCCACTCCTGTTGAGATCATGACATAAAGCTTTTCATGGTGCTTCCTGCCTCTGGTGTCTGCCTGCCTCTGCCCCTGCTGATGTGCACAGCCACATTAATCCTCAGACGTCTCAGAAATGGTCACCCAGTCCCCACTAACAATCAACTTAAATATTACATTTTCTTCCAGGCATTTTTCTCACAACTCATTTTGCTCCAACTCACGATCAAGCCTTCCCTCCTCGCCCCATCCCCCACAAGTCCTTTATTTTATTTGTTCACTATAGTCGAGGTGGATTTACTAGGTGGTTTTTTGAAGTATTTCACTCATTCCTTTTCCATTGATATCATTTGCAACTAATTTTTCAAATGATTTTATTTTTTTTGCTAGCTTACCCAGAGACATCAGAGCAAGGTCAGGTGGATTGGAGCCAGAGGTTTGAAATCCCAGCTCTGTTTCTGATTACCTGGCTGATGTTGGTCCAGCTACTCAATCTCTCCCTGCATGTAAGCTTTTATTTATATGAAAGTAAAAGTACCTAACTCACAGAGGTGCCAAGAGGGTAACTTGAGTCTATGCATGTAGAGTACTTAGGCAAGCACCTGCTGTGTATTAAGTACTATGTTATAGCTTGGAGAGTATGAGCACTACCCTTGGACTTCTATGAACCTTTGCACTATTGCTTACTGGCCATGTAACTTTGAGAATACTACTTACCCTCTTTAAACCTCAGTTTCTTCAACTGTAAAATGGGAATAATACCAACCTAATAAGATTGTTGTAAAAATTCAGTGTTGAAGATGAAAAATTTTGCATAGTTTCTGGCTCATAATAAGTACTTAATTATATTAGTTGTTTCTACTATGAGTATCATCATTATTTATTGTCATCATTGGGCTTTTTTGCTATTTTTAATATTCTATAGTTCCAAAGAACTTGAGGATGTGCCTAATTGCCCTAGTCTTTTCTCTCCTACTACTATAGAGTTGAAGATTATTGGTCACATTCCCCCCTAAATTTTTTTAATTTGCACTATATCAAATAGATACCATTAGAACTAATCAGTTCTTCAAACTTTCTGAGTGGAAGAAAAGCAAATAAAAAATTACAGGTATGTTTAGTTAATGGGATTTCCAGCAGGTGTCACAACTACTTTAAACTCAGTTTGTGAAGTAAGTCAGGAAAATATTAGGATATTTCTCACAATGAAGTCTTGAGTCCACTCTCACAAATTATACTCTGCCCTGAACCTGTGAGTCTGGGGTGTTTTTTTGTCCAGGTGTGTTATCTGTAGCCAGAAGCTTTGCCTTTTACATATTCATATCCAAAAAATATGTTAATTTTGAAGACAGAGCTGTCTGGCTCTGCTGTCAGACAGGTGACTGATAGATTTCTCTAATCCTCTGACCCTACAATTCCCTAATGGAAAAGCAAGGATTATACCTCTTACCCTTTATTATTGTGAGATTATGTATCTAAAAGTCCTAAAATACAATAGCCACCTATTAAAGGTAACTATATATTGTTTTATCTCTCATTGCCTCTTCCTGTGGAAATTCACATAGTATAAAATGGGCATTCAATAAATGATAAGTTAAATTGAATCAAATAGCACAATACATTTTAATAGACTAACAATTATAAAGATGCTGATAACTGGATTAGCTACATAAATTTAGAATTTTTCTCTCTTGCTTGTTCATTTATTTTATTCATGGTCAAAATCTCATTTGAAAATGAAACACAGTTAATAGCAAGTAAGCTCATAAAATTAAAGTACTTCATCTTCTAATAAAATTAGGAAGTTGGAATTTTATTCTTCAGGCAACAGGGAGAGACTGATGTTTTCTAACAAAGAAGTCACATTATGAATTTAGTATTTTAGGAAAACAAACATGAATTTAGCATTTAAAACAAAACCAAGAAACAAAAGATGAGTGTATACTTTTTGATGTTCAACTAAATAGGAGACAAATCAGGAGGAACCCTAACTGGGGAGACACTGATGAATAGTTTAGATGTGTGGGTGTAGGAAGAGAGGTAATGTCTGAATGGAAAAGTCCACAAATAGTTGGAGCCTCTCAAACAAGTAGGTCCATAGTGACAGTCAAGGTTTAAGATAGTTTTGGAGATGAAAACTGAAAATGTGATGTTATTATAGACTTGTAAGGAGCTTAGAATAGGAAAAGGGGAATACAGTTAGATGAAACTTGGTAGTTTGGGAAGAAATTTTAGTGGAGATTTTTTTATTGGAGGAAGGGGCTTTGGTAGATTTAGTTTGGAATGATATTTGCTGCCTAAGCTACATATGAAAACTATCATACAATATGATTTCATTTAAAGGGAAATACAGTTTCCCATCTTCAATAATGAAGAGAAATTACCTTAATTCAAATAATGAGATTATTAAAAGTTATTGCAAAGAACATTTGTAGCTTCCCCAGTAAAAGCCTTTAGCTCATATAACAAAAAATAATCACAAAAATCTGTAACTGATGGAAAGATTTAGCAGCCATTATTTTCCACTGAATGGAGAACCCATAATGGAAAACAGCCAAAATATGGACAAGGACTTACTGCAATGTAACCATTCCTATTTGGAAAAGCCATTGATAATCAAACTACCCATGCAAGTCATATTTAATTAAGTTTTCTTTGACAGAAAATTATGAGAGAGGTGTTGGCAAAACACATAAAACAATGCTTTTCAACCAGCAAAAGAAAAAATGAATTTTGGGATTCTTAGGTATGCTTAGGTATTTGTCACCCTATACTGGGTCTTAATTTTTCAGTGGGCATACAATAGGCAAACTCATAATCAACTCAGAAGAAAAAAATGGTATAGAAACTATTAACTTGTACCTAGCACAGCCTTTTAAGAACATACCTATAGAAATAAAGTAATGCTTAACTCACTTTCATTATTAATCCTTAAGCCATGCTGTATATAAACCATAGATTTAAAAAACTTAATATATACTAATAATGTAAAAAACAAGAGAATGGTAGATCTCCTTAAGGCTGAAGTGGCAGTTTTTCTCTCTTCCTTCTTGTCTATAGCAGACACTACAAAAAGATCACAGCTGCAGAGCCTGGAGGACACTTCAAAATACATTGTGATATAATATTTTCCTTAAAAAAGCTTCAGAGAGAAAACCTATGTTCATCCTTGTAAGTGTTAAAAAAAGACCTTAGTCATCATGTGAATTATAAGGTACAGGTTTGGATACAATTGTAAGTGTGTGGCCAATAGAAGAACCTGCATCTGTTCTAAAATGGCTTAAACATGTACAACACGATGCTAGAAGAAGGATGGCTTAATCAAGCTTCAAATTTAGAAGAAAAATACACACAATTTTAAAAGACAGCATCTTATATTATTTGGGCACATGATTTAATATTTTAATAGTGTTTAAATACCACTAACTTTCTATCAATATTTGAACCACAGGTAGTATTATGCCCATTCTATAGTTTCAAAAAGTATTTCATTAACCTTACATGTTTTGGTTATTGTAACTATTAGTTACATTTAACAAAACAAAATCCTACAACACATTCTGGTAAATTAGTCTCTGCTAAGAGGAGACTTGAGCATGAAACTTAAACAAGAACGTTTAATGGAATACAAATATCAATCTAGAAATGCTAATAAAAATCTCCCTTCGCTGGGTGAAGGCTCTTAGCTTTTACACAGAAAACCACCACATGTGGCACCCCTCGAAATGCATTATAGATCAGGCTCATAATCTTTCTTTCCACAAAAATGGCACAAGAATTGATTTCAATTTTCATTTAATACTTATATCCCTCTCCTGTCAAAAAAATGTTCCATACACATGAAACTGAAGGTTGGCAGCCTGAATTCATTTATGGAACTTTTAAGGACTATTGAATTACAGTGAATTGTCTAGTTCTCTCATTGTTACTGGGAGGATGTCTCAGAGTCTGAAATATATGGTAGGATGTGCTACAGTGCCAACAGGCTTAGTAAGACCGATGGGAAGAAAAGCTTCTCAACAATTTGTCAAAATGAATTTTATAAATTAGCTTAACATGACTGATGATACATGACCAGCACCTCTCCTGTAGAACTGAGCTGACATCTCTCTTTGCTTTGTTTGCACCCATACAAGTCCCTGTCTGGGTATGAACTGTTGGAAAAACCACGAGGTAATTTAAAAATAAATTAGACCTATGTCTTTAGAAACTAGAAACTATTTTGTGTGTCTGAGGGTTTTGGTCTTTGTTTGTTTGTTTGTTTGTTTTCATGCCATACCAACACATAAGATGCAGGGGAGTATTTATGATGTTGTCAGTATGTTTTCATACAGTGTGATGTTCTGGTGGGCACTCCCAGAAGTTGTGTGCCTTTACTTGCACATTCAATTCTCCCACAAAACTTTTGTTAAAAGGACAGCATTTCCACAAAGGAACAGCATACTTATCAACAGTACCATCATGGTTGTAACTAAGGACAGTGGAACAGACTTGTGGTACTAGAAACTAAGGTTACACAGTTTCTTTCTTTAAGTAATACCCCACTGGACCCCTCCAGCCCTATATATACACTTTCCTATAAATGTTGCCATTGTTTTCCTCTACAGAATCCAGAGTTTATGGGTTTGAAGATTATATAATTTTGCATTCTATCTTTAAGAAAAAGGTTACAAAATTATTAATATAAGTTAAGCATGAGAGTGAATATTTATTTTGAATGAATAAAGCAATCATGATCAATTGCAAAATTTTAAAAGCTGAAAATACTACAAATATCACAAATTCCAGAAAATAATATAGTATTTTTATTAACTGCCTGATATACCCCTAAACGACTTTTCCCTACTTTTTGAAGCACAGTTTTTTATCACCTCTAATATCACAATGATTTTATAATATTTTCTATAGAGAGGTGAAGAAATTCAGTTTTTTCCCTCTAGCATGGTTGATAGAAAATCATTGTTAACACTGATAGTTTTGAAACATCTTTCAGTTTTACATCTCATTGCTGGTTAGTTATAGACTGTTAGAATTGTCACATTTGGGGAAGCCCTTATCAAATTTCTTTCACAGTTGAGCTAAGTGACATAGAAGAGTTTTTGTTTTTTTTTTTTTTTTCCGGTATGCGGGCCTCACACTGTTGGTGGCCTCTCCCTTCGCGGAGCACAGGCTCCGGACGTGCACGCTCAGCGGCCATGGCTCACGGGCCCAGCCGCTCCGCGGCATGTGGGATCTTCCCGGACCGGGGCACGAACCCGTGTCCCCTGCATCGGCAGGCGGACTCTCAACCACTGCGCCACCAGGGAAGCCCTACATAGAAGAGTTTTTGACAGAACATTTCAGTCCCAAACTATTCAGTTCCGGTTCCTCCAACACTAAGCACGCGTCCCAGCACCAGTGCCGAGGGCACAACTAAACAGCAGACTCAGATCTCCGTTCATGAATACATCGGATGAGCCAGGAAGAGTATCCCCGGAGTTACTTCTACAACGCAATGTTAGCAGTACCTGACTCATACAAGTAAAACCAGTCGACTAAACCCAAACTTAAAGAATCTCCAACACAAACTCCACTTGGCATGCTCTCATAAACAGCCTTATCCACTCCAACACAACCCCACCCGTGGGAAAGTGTGACATGTAGGCAAGTGATAGCAACTGATAGCATGTAAAGCACCTTACTTTTGCAACAAAGGAACATGACTGTGTGAGCACTTCCCCACGCCTGTAAGGCCAGTTCTTCCAGCACTGCCCTTCATCCTCCTGTCCCCCGTGCACCCACTCCCACACGACACACTTCTCCCGGAGCCTGGGCTGACTGTCCTGACTCCTCCCTCATCCACTTGACAGCAGACCTTAGTGTTTCCATCTTTAGTGTTACGTTTGCCTTGATTCTTCCAGTCGCTTTCCTGTGCTCCATAGCCAAGGCTACCTCTCACTAAGTTTACCATTGTCGTCGAATCCCTAAATCCACCCTAACCAACTGAGAATTATAAAATTCTCCCAAACCTTAGTTTAACCTCTGCTTAAAAACCTTCAAGTGGGGCTTCCTTGGTGGCGCAGTGGTTGAGAATCTGCCTGCCGATGCAGGGGACACGGGTTCGTGCCCCGGTCTGGGAAGATCCCACATGCCGCAGAGTGGCTGGGCCTGAGAAACATGGCTGCTGAGCCTGCGTGTCCGGAGCCTGCGCTCCGCAATGGGAGAGGCCACAACAGTGAGAGGCCCGTGTACCACAAAAAAAAACCCAAAAACCAAAACAAAACAAAACCTTCAGGTGGCCCTTTATTATACAATCAGTGGCATTATAACCTCAGCCTTCAAGATCATCTGTAACCCCAAATATTTCCCCTGCTATTTTAAATGAACTCTCTTTCACCAAATTATTTTCCTGTATGCTTTGGGTTTGCTTTGAAAAGTCCCTCTTCTTGCCTTCCCCCTTTTTAAAAACATCTTTATTGGAGTATAATTGCTTTACAATGGTGTGTTAGTTTCTGCTTTGTAACAAAGTGAATCAGTTATACATATACATATGTTCCCATATCTCTTGCCTCTTGCATCACCCTCCCTCCCACCCTCCCTTATCCCACCCCTCTAGGTGGTCACAAACCACCTAGCTGATCTCCCTATGCCATGCATCTGCTTCCCACGAGCCATCAACCCTACGTTTGGTAGTGCATATATGTCCATGCCAATCTCGCACTTAGTCACAGCTTACACTTCCCCTTCCCAATATTTTCAAGTCCATGCTCTAGTAGGTCTGTGTTTTATTCCCGTCCTACCCCTAGTCCCTTTATGACTTTTCTTTTTTTTTTCTTAGATTCCATATATATGTGTTAGCATACTGTATTTGTTTTCCTCTTTCTGACTTACTTCACTCTGCATGACAGACTCCAGGTCCATCCACCTCACTACAAATAACTCAGTTTCATTATGTTTTAAGGCTGAATAATATTCCATTATATATATGTGCCACATCTTCTTTATCCATTCATCTGTTAATGGACTCTTAGGTTGCTTCCATGTCCTGGCTATCGTAAATAGAGCTGCAATAAACATTTTGGTACATGAGTCTTCTTGAAGTATGGTTTTCTCAGGGTATATGCCCAGTAGTGGGATTGCTGGGTCGTTTGGTAGTTCTATTTGCAGTTTTTTAAGAAACCTCCATACTGTTCCCCATAGTGGCTGTATCATTTTACATTCCCACCAACAGTGCAAGAGGGTTCCCTTTTCTCCACACCCTCTCCAGCATTTATTGTTTCTAGATTTTTTGATGATGGCCATTCTGACTGGTGTGAGATGATATCTCATTGTAGTTTTGATTTGCATTTCTCTAATGATTAATGATGCTGAGCATTCTTTCATGTGTTTGTTGGCAATCTGTATATCTTCTTTGGAGAAATGTCTATTTAGGTCTTCTGCACATTTTTGGATTGGGTTGTTTGTTTTTTTGTTATTGAGCTAATGAGTTGCTTATAAATTCTGGAGATTAATCCTTTGTCAGTTGCTCCATTTCCAACTATTTTCTCCCATCCTGAGGGTTGTCTTTTGGTCTTGTTTATGGTATCCTTTGCTGTGCAAAAGCTTTTAAGTTTCATTAGGTCCCATTTGTTTATTTTTGTTTTTATTTCCATTTCTCTAGGGTGTGGGTCAAAAAGGATCTTGCTGTGATTTATGTCATAGAGTGTTCTGCCTATGTTTTCCTCTAAGAATTTGATAGTGTCTGGCCTTACATTTAGGTCCTAAATCCGTTTTGAGTTTACTTTTGTGTATGGTGTTATGAAATATTCTAATTTCATTCTTTTACATGGAGCTGTCCAGTTTTGGCACCACCACTTATTGAAGAGGCTGTCTTTTCTCCACTGTATATTCTTGCCTCCTTTATCAAAGATAAGGTGATCATATGTGCATGGGTTTATCTCTGGGCTTTCTATCCTGTTCCATGGATCTATATTTCTGTTTTTGTGCCAGTACCATACTGTCTTGATTACTGCAGCTGTGTAGTATAGTCTGAAGTCAGAAAACCTGATTCCTCCAGCTCCATTTTTTCATTCTCAAGATTGCTTTGGTTATTCGGGGTTTTCTGTGTTTCCATACAAATTGTGAAATTTTTTGTTCTAGTTCTGTGAAAAATGCCAGTGGTAGTTGGATAGGGATTGCATTATATCTGTAGATTGCTTTGGGAAGTATAGTCATTTTCACAATGTTGATTCTTCCAATCCAAGAACATGGTATATCTCTCCATCTATTTGTATCAGCTTTAATTGCTTTCATCAGTGTCATATACTTTTCTACATACAGGTCTTTTGTCTCCTTAGGTAGGTTTATTCCTAGATATTTTATTCTTTTTGTTGCAATGGTAAATGGGAATGTTTTCTTAACTTCATTTTCAGATTTTTCATCATTAGTGTATAGGAATGCTAGAGATTTCTGTGCATTAATTTTGTATCCTGCTACTTTGCCAAATTCATTGATTAGCTCTAGTAGTTTTCTGGTAGCATCTTTGGAATTCACTATCTATAGTATCATGTCATCTGCAAGACTGACAGCTTTACTTCTTCTTTTCTGATTTGGATTGCTTTCATTTCTTTTTCTTCTCTGATTGTTGTGGCTAAAACTTCCAAAACTATGTTGAATAACAGTAGTGAGAGTGGGCAACCTTGTCTTTTTCCTGATCTTCGTGGAAATGGTTTCAGATTTTCACCATTGAGGATGATGTTGGCTGTGGGTTTGTCATATATGGACTTTATTACGTTGAGGAAAGTTCCCTCTATGCCTACTTTCTGCAGGGTTTTTATCATAAATGAGTGTTGAATTTTGTCAAAAGCTTTCTCTGCATCTATTGAGATGATCATATGGTTTTTCTCCTTCAGTTTGTTGATATGGTGTCTCACTTTGATTGATTTGCATATATTGAAGAATCTTTGCATTCCTGGAATAAACCCCACTTGATCATGTTGTATGATCCTTTGAATGTGCCGTTGGATTCTGTTTGCTAGTATTTTGTTGAGGATTTTTGCATCTATGTTCATCAGTGATATTGGCCTGTAATTTTCTTTCTTTGTGACGTCTTTGTCTGGTTTTGGTATCAGGGTGATGGTGGCCTCATAGAATAAGTTTGGGAGTGTTCCACCCTCTGTATCTTTTGGAAGAGTTTGAGAAGGCTAGGTGTTATCTCTTCTCTAAATGTTTGATAGAATTCGCCTGTGAAGCCATCTGGTCCTGGGCTTTTGTTGTTGGAATATTTTTAATCACAGTTTCCATTTCAGTGCTTGTGATTGGTCTGTTCATATTTTCTATTTCTTCCTGGTTCAGTCTCGGCAGCTTGTGCATTTCTAAGAATTTGTCCATTTCTTCCAGGTTGTCCATTTTATTGGCATAGAATGGCTTGCAATAATCTCTCATAATCTTTTGTATTTCTGCAGTGTCAGTTGTAACCTCTTCTTTTTCATTTTTAATTCTATTGATTTGAGTCTTCTCCTTTTTTTTCCTGATGAGTCTGGCAAATGGTTTATCAATTTTGTTTATCTTCTGAAAGAACCAGCTTTTAGTTTTATTGACCTTTGCTATCGTTTCCTTCATTTATTTTTCATTTATTTCTGATCTGAACTTTATGATTTCTTTCCTTCTGCTAAATTTGGGGTTTTTCTGTTCTTCTTTCTCTAATTGCTTTAGGTGCAAGTTTAGGTTGTTTACTCGAGATGTTTCCTGTTTCTTAAGGTAGGATTATATTGCTATAAACTTCCCTCTTACAACTGCTTTTGCTGCATCCCATAGGTTTGGGTCGTCATGTCTCCATTGTCATTTGTTTCTAGGTATTTTTTGATTTCCTCTTGGATTTCTTAAGGGATCACTTCATTATTAAGTAGTGTATTGTTTAGCCTCCATGTGTTTGTATTTTTTATATATCTTTTCCTGTAACTGATATCTAGGCTCATATCATTGTGGTTGGAAAAGATACTTGATACGATTTCAATTTTCTTAAATTTACCAAGGCTAGATTTGTGACCCAAGATATAATCTATACTGGAGAAGGTTCCATGAGCACTTGAGAAAAATGTGTATTCTGTTGTTTTTGGATGGAATGTCCTATAAATATCAATTAAGTCCATCTTGTTTAATGTATCATTTAAAACCTGTGTTTCCTTATTTATTTTCATTTTGGATGATCTGTCCATTGGTGAAAGTGGGGTGTTAAAGTCCCCTACTATGATTGTGTTACTGTTGATTTCCCCTTTAATGGCTGTTAGTATTTGCCTTATGTATTGAGGTGCTCCTATGTTGGATGCATAAATATTTACAATTCTTATATCTTCTTTATGGATCGATCCCTTGATCATTATGTAGTGTCTTTCTTTGTCTCTTGTAATAGTGTTTATTTTAAAGTCTATTTTGTCTGATATGAGAATTAGTACTCCAGCTTTCTTTTGATTTCCATTTGCATGGAATATCTTTTTCCATCCCCTCACTTTCAGTCTGTATGTGTCCCTAGGTCTGAAGTGGGTCTTTTGTAGACAGCATATATATGGGTCTTGTTTTTGTATCCATTCAGCCAGTCTGTGTCTTTTGGTGGGAGCATTTTATCCATTTACATTTAAGGTAATTATCTATATGCATGTTCCTATTACCATTTACTTAATTGTTTTGAGTTTCTTCTTATAGGTCTTTTCCTTCTCTTGTGTTTCTTGCCTAGAGAAATTCCTTTAGCATTTGTTATAAAGCTCTTTTGGTGGTGCTGAACTCTCTCAGCTTTTGCTTGTCTGTAAAGGTTTTAATTTCTCCATCAAACGTGAATGAGATCCTTGCTGGGTAGAGTAATCTTGGTTGTAGGTTTTTCATCACTTTAAATATGTCCTGCCAATCTCTTCTGGCTTGCAGAGTTTCTGCTGAAAGTTCAGACGTTTAACCTTATGGGGACTCTCTTGTGTGTTATTTGTTGTTTTCCCTTGCTGCTTTTAATATGTTTTTTTGTATTTAATTTTTGATTGTTCGATTAATATGTGTCTTGGCATTTTTCTCCTTGGATTTATCCTGTATGAGACCCTTTGTGCTTCATTGACTTGATTAACAATTTCCTTTCCCATCTTAGGGAAGTTTTCAAGTATAATCTCTTCAAATATTTTCTCAGTCCATTTCTTTTTCTCTTCTTCTTCTGGGACCCCTATAATTCGAATTTTGGTGCGTTTAATGTTTTCCCATAGGTCTCTGAGACTGTCGTCAGTTTTTTTCATTCTTTTTTCTTTATTCTGCTCTGCCTTAGTTATTTCCACTATTTTATCTTCCAGGTCACTTATCTGTTCTTCTCCTTCAGTTATTCTGCTATTGATTCCATCTAGAGTATTTTTAATTTCATTTATTGTGTTGTTCATTGTTGCTTGCTTCCTCTTTAGTTCTTCTAGGTCCTTGTTAAATGTTTCTGGTATTTTGTCTATTCTATTTCCAAGATTGTGGATCATCTTTACTATCATTATTCTGAATTCTTTTTCAGGTAGACTGCCTATTTCCTCTTCATTTGTTAGGTCTGGTGGGTTTTTACCTTGCTCCTTCATCTGCTTGTGTTTTTCTGTCATTTCATTTTGCCTATCTTACTGTGTTTGGGGTCTCCTTTTTGCAGGCTGCAGGTTCTTAGTTCCTGTCGTGTTTGGTGCCTGTCCCCAGGGGCTAAGGTTGGTTCAGTGGGTTGAGTAGGTTTCATGGTAGAGGGGACTAGTGCCTGTTTTCTGGTGGATGAGGCTGTATCTTGTCTTTCTGGTGGGCAGGTCCATGCCTGGTGGTGTGTTTTGGGGTGTTTGTGACCTTATTATGATTTTAGGCAGCCTCTCTGCTAATGGATGGGGCTGTGTTCCTGTCTTGCTAGTTGTTTGGCATAGGATGTCCCGCACTGTAGCTTGCTGGTCCTTGAGTGAAGCTGGGTCTTGGTGTTGAGAAGGAGATCTCTGGGAGATTTTTGCCATTTGATATTACATGCAGCTGGGAGGTCTCTTGTGGACCAGTGTCCTGAAGTTGGTTCTCCTACCTCAGAGATACTGCCCTGATGCCTGGCTGGAGCACCAAGAGCCTGTAATCCACATGGCTCGGAATAAAAGGGAGAAAAAAATTGAAAGGAAAGAAAGGAAGGAAGGAAGAAAAGAAGGACGGAAGGAAGAAATGAAGGAAGGAAAGAAGAAAGGAAGAAACAAAGGAAGAAAGGAAGAAAGGAAGGAAGAAAGGAAGAAAGAAAGAAGAAAGATAAAATAAAGTAGGATAACATAAAGTTATTAAAATAAAAAATTATTAAGAAGAAAAATTTTAAAAAGTAAAAAAAAAAGAAAAAAAAAGGGACAGTCAGAACCCTAGGGCAAATGGTGAAAGCAAAGCTATACAGACAAAATCTCACACAGAAGCACACACATACACACTCACAAACAGAGAAAAGGGGGGAAATAATAATACATCTTGCTCCCAAAGTCCACCACCTCAACTTGGGATGATTTGCAGTCTATTCAGGTATTCCACAGATGCAGGGCACTTCAAGTTGATTGTGGAGCTTTAATCCACTGCTTCTAAGGCTACTGGGAGAGACCTACCCCTCTCCTCTTTGTTTGCGCAGCTCCTGAGGTTCAGCTTTGGACTTGGTTCCGCCTCTGCACGTAGGTCGTCTGAGGGCGTCTGCTCTTTGCTCAGACAGGACGGGGTTAAAGGAGCAGCTGATTCGGGGGCTCTGGCACAGGCCAGGGGGAGGAAGGGGTACGGATGCGTGGTGAGCCTGCGGTGGCAGAGGCTGGCATGACGTTGCACCAGGCTGAGGCGCGCTGTGCGTTCTCCCGGGGAAGTTGTCCCTGGATCCCGGGACCCCGGCAGTGGCGGGCTGCACATGCTCCTGGGAGGGGAGGTGTGAAGAGTGACCTGTGCTCGCACACAGGCTTCTTGGTGGCGGCAGCAGCAGCCTTAGCGTCTCATGCCTGTCTCTTGTGTCCGCGCTGATAGCCACGGCTTGTGCCCGTTTCTGGAGCTCCTTTACGCGGCGCGCTTAATGCCCTCTCCTCTCGCACCAGGAAACAAAGACGGAAGAAAACGTGTCTTGTCTCTTCGGCAGCTCTGCACCCATCTCTGGAGCTCCTTTAAGCGGTGCTCTTAATCCCCTCTCCTCGCTCACCAGGAAGCAAAGAGGGAAGAAAAAGTCTCTTGCCTCTTCAGCTGCTCCAGACTTCTCCCAGACTCCCTCCTGGCTAGCCGTGGTGCACTAACCCCTTCATGCTGTGTTCACGCCGCCAACCCCAGTCCTCTCCTGGCTTCTGAACGAAGCCCGAGCCTCAGCTCCCAGCCCCCGCCCGTCCCGGCGGGTAAGCAGACAAGCCTCTCAGGCTGGTGAGTGCTGGTCGGCACCGATCCTCTGCGGGAATCTCTCCACTTTGCCCTCCGCACCCCTATTGCTGCACTGTCCTCCGTGGCTCTGAAGCTTCCCCCTCTGCCACCTGCAGTCTCCGCCCGTGAAGGTGCTTCTAGTGTGTAGAAACCTTTCCTCCTTCACAGCTCCCTCCCACTGGTGCAGGTCCTGTCCCTATTCTTTGTCTCTGTTTATTCTTTTTTCTTTTGCCCTACCCAGGTATGTGGGGAGTTTCTTGCCTTTTGGAAGGTCTGAAGTCTTCTGCCAGCATTCAGTGGGTGTTCTATAGGAGCAGTTCTACTTGTAGAGGTATTTCTGGTGTATCTGTGGGGAGGAAGGTGATCTCCACTTCTTATTCTTCTGCCATCTTCTCTCTCCGATCTTGCCTTTCCCTTTATCATTCCTTTTTGCATGGATCATCCTTCCTCTTCTCTCTACTTCTCAAAATAATACTTATTCATCTTGGTCTCCTGTTGTTTTGCTTACCGTCTTAGAGGTTTTTCTAAATACCCATAGTTGTGAAAATAATTATCTCTGCTGGAGAAGGTATAGTCTCTATTTGACACAATATATGCTATGTTGTACCTTCATTCAGTTATTGTTTACATAGAATGTGTATATGTATGGAACTGTGCATGTGTATAACATCTTTCCATCAATATCATAGGTTTAATTTATTTGCTATTACCAAGCACATTACTTAGAACTGCAAACATAAGATAAATGTAAGAAAGAGTTTCTGCATATAGGATGTCTAAATCTTGTAAGTGGGAGAAGATAAGAGTGACAATTAATTATAAAAGTAAGATAAGAGCCCCACACAGCAATTACATATTATATGTTAATTGTTAGACTCTTTGACTCTCCCACTAGATGCTATGCTTTTGAAAGTAGAGGCAGCGTCTCTTTAATCACAGTTTTTATTTTTCTGGCACCTAGTTTCTAGATGTATTGAGTTCTCTATAGTTGTAGATGCTCGTGTAGGGGCTGGGAGATGTCCTAAATATTGCTGAGGGGATTCAAACACTGACTGATGATCTGGATTTTAGGTATGAAGTACAAATGACCTGTATACATATGTTTGAGTTCTTTGTGAGACAAGTACTATGTTGACTATAAAACTGGGTACAAGCCTAAATCTCCTTAACTGGTTGGTAGTGTTATCATGAGATTAGTGATGGGAACCTAGTAGGTATTCAAAAGTTTAAGTTTATTTTACATATTATCCACTGATAGAGCTTTATATTTTGCTGTGTGGGAGCTTTTATAAATCTACTCTCCAAATTTACTTCAATCATGATGACGGAGCTGAAAAAAGTAAATGTACTCTACTTAGCAGAAAGTCAGTGAAGAGAAACTTTAAAATATTTAAAGTCTGGATTAGAACATGTAACAAAGTAAACTTCACATTTTTTAAAAGATTCAACTAATGCTAAAGATGGTTTTAAACAGCAGTCTCATTGATGGTGAGCTGTTTCAGGCTGGGCAAGCAGCCACGAGAAGATCTGATCACCTGTAGGCAGTCCACGTGGTCAGAGCCTCAGCAGGGAAGGAAGAAAAGTCTGAAGAGTGAATTGCCCTGTAGTGTCATTTATAATAAAGGGAATCTTGTCTAAGTAATTTTATCTGAAAGTTAAGAACCCCTTGATATTTTCACAATCAACTCAGCATGGTGCTGTTATTTTGCTACTGAGACACTTAAACTTTTGTTTTTCTTACTTCTTACAGAGGAATGAATTGTTTAAAATTAGAGCAGAGAGCAGCGGCCTTAGTGTTCATCTGGGTTTGGATGGAGACTTCAAAGAACTTATCAGCCACATGTCCAACTTTGAATGGACTTATTGGATTGTTTATAGAAAAAATTAAAATATGACAGCTTTTAATAAAATAAGGCATAAGTTTTTAAAAGACAGTATCTACTTTTTCCTGTTACCAACAGTATGTTATTGTATGTATATTTAGGATCTCGGTCAGGTTCATAATATTTTTCTCCTTCTCTGGAAATTAATGCCTCTCCATATGGTCCTTGGGGCTGGGTACCCAGGAACCATGCCTATGTTGTATGAATGTCACGCCTACACCACCCACTTCACTGGTAGCTGATGAGTCTGTAGATCCCAGATCTGATTTCAAGAGACTCCTGCTCTACAGTCATAGACACCTGGCAAGCCCGAATGAACACAATTCTCCCACCTGGGGATCCAGATTAGGGCTGAGAAATGGCCAGCCAGTCAGTATCTGTAGGTGAGGAGAACTGGACTTGGATGTATAAACTTGGCAGCACCACGTGCTGAGTCATGTTGATAAGCAAAGCCAAATATCCAGTCTGTATGTTAAAGTGGAATGAAAGCATATGCAAAAAAACCAGAGAGGAAATGTGGGGAGGGATTCTAGTGCCTCGGTTTAGCCATTTGTTAAGGCCTGATGGCATTCCTATTACTGGACTTCATGATGCTTAATACAGGAAATTTTTACATGTTGAGATGTGGGGAAGTCATTCTGGCTTATACATGAGTTAACTTGAATTATATTCTAACTAGAACAGCCTGTTTATGGCCTATCAAACATACATTGTATATCTGCTTTAATTATTAAAGAAAAAGATGCATTGACCAGAAGTAAAGAATGTCCATGTTAAAAATAAAGACTAAATGCCTCCCTTCCTGGGACGCCAGTGCTGGTCCTCCTTTGATGATAAGACTCCCTTCCCAGGTGCCAGCGCCATATTGGCTTGCTGTATACATGCTGATCTGTTTTTTTTAAAACTTGAAGGAAAGTATCCCTGACTTGTTTGATGTTCTTTGCTCTGACAATGCATAAAACTATGCTGAAAACCCTGCTTCTCTGGAGCAGTTCCTCAGAGTAATCTGGAAAGCTGGCTTCTGGATTATAGTCCTCAATTTGGCTCAAATAAACTCTTTTCTATTCCTGTTATAGATTGTTTATTGATTTTCACTGACAGAGCCCCTGCCACCAGGTTTGTTTGTTTACTTATTTATTTACTGCTAAAAGAAGATGACATAGCTTCTCCTACTTGCAAATAATGATGCCCAATTAATTCACGAAAAGTAGCTAAATGTCTGTGACTTCAATGGGTACATATCTTATCCCAGGGAGAAATTTAAGAGTATAATACATGATGAAATTTTGTGTAATAGTTATTTCTTATTGACTGTCTATAATGCTCGGGGTACTTATGCATGCTTATGTTGTAAGTGCTTATGGATGCTTATTTCTAACATTCATTGCAGTCTTGTGAGGCTGAAATGATTATCGCCATTATACAGAAGAGGAAATCCAAGCCGCAGAATGTTATAAATTACACAGCTAGTGACACATTTCAAACTGTGGGGTGCTGCTTTCTGTTCCGAAAATCAGATGGTGTCCACCCAGCAACACAACAGACTTTCCTGAAGGCCAAACTTTCCATCCCCCCGTCTGCGTCACTCTGTACTCCTCATTTCAACAAGTGGCACCTCAGTTTTACCTGGGTGTTCAGTCCAAGGTTCAGTTTAACCTTCGCTTCACAAAAACTTTACAAAATTATCTTTTACTCTTTTCTTTTTTCCCACCTCCTCCATCTATCGCATCATCAAATCCTACTAGATCATTCCCACAGTTCACTCAGAATAGACCTCTTCTTACCCCTCTAAGCCTCGTTTTGTTGATGGGGATGCTGTCAGTCTCCTTATTTCAATTCTTGTGCCCACCTCACCACATATTCTGTTCTCTGCAATGTATGCAGAAGAAACCGTTTTAAAAATAAATCTGGAGATGGCTTAAAGATGGCGGAAGAGTAAGACGCGGAGATCTCCTTCCTCCTCACAGAGACATCAGAAATACATCTACACGTGGAACTTCTCCTATAGAACACCCACCGAACGCTGGCAGAAGACCTCAGACCTCCAAAAAGGCAAGAAACTCCCCACATATCTGGGTAGGGCAACAGAAAAAAGAATAAACAGGGACAAAAGAATAGGGACGGGACCTACGCCAGTGGGAGGGAGCCGTGAAGGAGGAAAGACTCCCACACACTAGAGGCCCCTTCGCGGGCGGAGACTGCGGGCGCCGGAGGGGGAAGCTCCGGAGCCGCGGAGGACAGCTCAGCCACAGGGGTGCGGAGGGCAAAGCGGAGAGATTCCGCAGAGAATCGGTGCCGACCGGCACTCACCAGCCCGAGAGGCTTGTCTGCTCGCCCGCCGGGGCGGGCGGGGCCGGGAGCTGAGGCTCGGGCTTCAGTCGGATCCCAGGGAAAGGTCTGGAGTTGGCAGAGTGAAGAGAGCTTGAAGGGGGCTAGTGCGCCACGGCTGGCCGGGAGGGAATCCGGTTGAAGTCTGGAGCTGCCGAAGAGGCAAGAGACCTTTTCCTCCCTCTTTGCTGCCTGGGCGCGAGGAGAGGGGATTAAGTGCGCCACTTAAAGGAGCCCTAGAAGCGGGCGCGGAGCTGCCGAAGAGACAAGAGACTTTTTCTTGCCTCTTTGCTTCCTCGGTTGTGAGGTGAGGGGATTAAGAGCACCGCGTAGAGGAGCTCCAGAAACGGGCGCGAGCCGCGGCTGTCGGCACAGACAGTAGAGACGGGTGTCGGACGCTAAGGTTGCTGCTGCCACCACCAAGAGGCCTGTGTGTGAGCACAGGTCACTCTCCACACTGGCCCTCCCGGGAGCCCGTGCAGTCCGCCACTGCTGGGGTCCCGGGATCCAGGGACAGCTTCCCCGGGAGAACGCACGGCGTGCCTTGGGCCTGTGCAGCGTCACGTCGGCCTCTGCCGCCGTGGACTCGCCCCGCCCCCGTGCCACTCCCTCCCCCCAGCCTGAGTGAAGTGGAGCCCCCGAATCAACTGCTCCTTTAACATCATCCTGTCTGAGCGAAGGGCAGTCGCCCTCGGACAACCTACACGCAGAGGCGGGACCAAGTCCAAAGCTGAACCCCAGGAGCTGTGCGAACAGAGAGGAGAGGGGGAGGTCTCTCCCAGCAGCCTCAGAAGCGGCGGATTAAAGCTCCACAATCAACTTGAAGTGCCCTGCATCTGTTGAAAACCTGAATAGACAACGAATCATCCCAAGTTGAGGAGGTGGACTTTGGGAGCAAGATATACTATTATTTCCCCCTTTTTTTTCTTTTTGTGAGTGTATATGTGTGTACTGCTGTGTGAGATTTTGTCTGTATAGCTTTGCTTGCACCATTTGTCCTAGGGTTAGACCGACCCATTTTTCTGTTTTTAAAGGAAATTTTTCTTCTTAATAATTATTTTTTATTTTAATAACTATACTTTATACTACTCTGTCTTCTCCCTTTCTTCCTTTCTTCCTTCCTTTCTTCCCTCCTTCCCTCCTTTCTTCCTTCCTTCCCCCCTTCTTTCCTCCCTTCCTCTCTTCCTTCCTCCCTTTCTTCCTCTGCACCTTCCTTCCTTCCTTTCTTGCTTCCTTCCTTCATTTCTTCCTTCCTTTCTTCCTTCCTTCCCTCCCTCCCTCCTTCCTTCCTTTTCTTTCCTCTCTATTTATTCTACCTTTTATTTTGAGCCATGTGGATTAAAGGTTCTTGGCACCCCAGCCAGGCACCAGGGTGGTGTCCCTGAGGTGGGAGAACCAACCTCAAGACACTAGTCCACAAGAGACCTCCGAGCTCCACGTAATATCAGACGGCGAAAATCTCCCAGAGACCTCCATCTCAACACCAAGACCCAGCTTCACTCAAGGACCAGCAAAGAACAGTGCTGGACACCCTATCCCCAACAAAGAGCAAGACAGGTCTACAGCCCCATCCATTAGCAGAGAGGCTGCCTAAAATCATAATAAGGTTACCAACATCCCCAAACACACCACCAGACGAGGAGCTGCCCACCAGAAAGACAAGATCCAGCCTCATCCACCAGAACAGAGGCACTAGTCCCCCCAACCAGGGAATCTACTCAACCCACTGAATCAACCTTAGCCACTGGGGACAGCCACCAAAAACAACAGGAACTACGAACCTGCAGTGTGCAAAAAGGAGACCTCAAACACAGTAAGATAAGCAAAATGAGAAGACAGAAAAACACACAACAGATGAAGGAGCAAGATAAAAACACACCAGACCTAACAGATGAAGAGGTAATAGCCAATCTACCTGAAAGAGAATTTAGAATAATGATGGTGAAGATGATGCAAAATCTTGGAAATAGAATAGACAATTTGCAAGAAACAGTTAACAGGGACCTAGAAGAAATAAAGAGGAAGCAAGAAACGATGAGCAACACAATAAATGAAATGAAAAATACTCTAGATGGGATCAATAGCAGAATAACTGAGGCAGAAGGACGGATAAGTGACCTGGAAGATAAAATAGTGGAAATAACTACTGCAGAGCAGAAGAAAGAAAAAAGAATGAAAAGAACTGAGGACAGTCTCAGAGACCTCTGGGACAACATTAAATGCACCAACATTCGAATTATAGGGGTCCCAGAAGAAGAAGAGAAAAAGAAAGGGACTGAGAAAATATTTGAAGAGATTATACTTGAAAACTTCCCTAATATAGGAAAGGAAATAATCAATCAAGTCCAGGAAGCACAGAGAGTCCCATACAGGATAAACCCAAAGAGAAACACGCCAAGACACATAATAATCAAACTGTCAAAAATTAAATACAAAGAAAACATATTAAAAGCAGCAAGGGAAAAACAACAAATAACACACAAGGGAATCCCCATAAGATTAACATCTGATCTTTCAGCCAAAACTCTACAAGCCAGAAGGGAGTGGCAGGACATATTTAAAGTGATGAAGGAAAAAAACCTACAACCAAGATTACTCTACCCAGCAAGGATCTCATTCAGATTTGATGGAGAAATTAAAACCTTTACAGACAAGCAAAAACTGAGAGAGTTCAGCACCACCAAACCAGCTCTACAACAAATCCTAAAGGAACTTCTCTAGGCAAGAAACACAAGAGAAGGAAAAGACCTACAAGAACAACCCGAAACAATTAAGTAAATGGTAATAGGAACATACATATTGATAATTACCTTAAATGTAAATGGATTAAATGCTCCCACCAAAAGACACAGACTGGCTGAATGGATACAAAAACAAGACCCATATATATGCTGTCTACAAGAGACCCACTTCAGACCTAGGGACACATACAGACTGAAAGTAAGGGGATGGAAAAAGATATTCCATGCAAATGGAAATCAGAAGAAAGCTGGAGTAGCAATTCTCATATCAGACAAAATAGACTTTAAAATAAAGACTATTACAAGAGACAAAGAAGGACACTACATAATGATCAAGGGATTGATCCATGAAGAAGATATAACAATTGTAAATATTTATGCACCCAACATAGGAGCACCTGAATACATAAGGCAAATACTAACAGCATTAAAAGGGGAAATTGACAGTAACACAATTATAATGGGGGACTTTAACACCCCACTTTCACCAATGGACAGATCATCCAAAATGAAAATAAATAAGGAAACACAAGCTTTAAATGATACATTACACAAGATGGACTTAATTGATATTTATAGGACATTCCATCCAAAAACAACAGAATACACATTTTTCTCAAGTGCTCATGGAACATTCTCCAGGATTGATCATATATTGGGTCACAAATCTAGCCTTGGCAAATTTAAGAAAATTGAAATCGTATCAAGTATCTTTTCCGACCACAACGCTATGAGACTAGATATCAATTATAGGAAAAGATCTGTAAAAAATACAAACACATTGAGGCTAAACAATACACTACTTAATAACGAAGTGATCACTGAAGAAATCAAAGAGGAAATCAAAAAATACTTAGAAACAAATGACAATGGAGACACAACGACCCAAAACCTATGGGATACAGCAAAAGCAGTTCTAAGAGGCAAGTTTATAGCAATACAATCATACCTTAAGAAACAGGAAACATCTCGAATAAACAACCTAACTTTGCACTTAAAGCAATTAGAGAAAGAAGAACAAAAAACCCCCAAATTTAGCAGAAGGAAAGAAATCATAAAGATCAGATCAGAAATAAATAAAAAAGAAATGAAGGAAACAATAGCAAAGATCAATAAAAGTAAAAGCTGGTTCTTTGAGAAGATAAATAAAACTGATAAACCATTAGCCAGACTCATCAAGAAAAAAAGGGAGAAGACTCAAATCAATAGAATCAGAAATGAAGAAGGAGACGTAACAACTGACTGTGCAGAAATACAAAAGATTATTAGAGATTACTACAAGCAACTGTATGCCAATAAAATGGACAACCTGGAAGAAATGGACAAATTCTTAGAAATGCACAACCTGCCAAGACTGAACCAGGAAGAAAGAGAAAATATGAACAGACCAATCACAAGCACTGAAATGGAAACTGTGATTAAAAATCTTCCAGCAAACAAAAGCCCAGGACCAGATGGCTTCACAGGCGAATTCTATCAAACATTTAGAGAAGAGCTAACACCTATCCTTCTCAAACTCTTCCAACAGATAGCAGAGGGAGGAACACTCCCAAACTCATTCTATGAGGCCACCATCACCCTGATACCAAAACCAGACAAAGACGTCACAAAGAAAGAAAACTATAGGCCAATATCACTGATGAACATAGATGCAAAAATCCTCAACAAAATATTAGCAAACAGAATCCAACAGCACATTAAAAGGATCATACACCATGATCAAGTGGGGTTTATCCCAGGAATGCAAGGATTCTTCAATATATGCAAATCAATCAATGTGATACACCATATCAAAAAACTGAAGGAGAAAAACCATATGATCATCTCAATAGATGCAGAGAAAGCTTTTGACAAAATTCAACACTCATTTATGATAAAAACCTTGCAGAAAGTAGGCATAGAGGGAACTTTCCTCAACATAATAAAGGCCATATATGACAAACCCACAGCTAGCATCGTTCTCAATGGTGAAAAACTGAAACCATTTCCACTAAGATCAGGAACAAGACAAGGTTGCCCACTCTCACCACTCTTATTCAACATAGTTTTGGAAGTTCTAGCCACAGCAATCAGAGAAGAAAAAGAAATAAAAGGAATCCAAATAGGAAAAGAAGAAGTAAAGCTGTCACTGTTTGCAGATGACATGATACTATACATAGAGAATCCTAAGGATGCTACCAGAAAACTACTAGAGCTAATCAATGAATTTGGTAAAGTTGCAGGATACAAAATTAATGCACAGAAATCTCTGGCATTCTTATACACTAATGATGAAAAATCTGAGAGTGAAATTAAGAAAACACTCCCATTTACCATTGCAACAAAAAGAATAAAATATCTAGGAATAAACCTACCTAAGGAGACAAAAGACTTGTATGCAGAAAACTATAAGACACTGATGAAAGAAATTAAAGATGATACAAATAGGTGGAGAAATATACCATGTTCTTGGATTGGAAGAATCAACATAGTGAAAATGACTATACTTCCCAAAGCAATCTACCGATTCAATGCAATCCCTATCAAATTACCACTGGCATTTTTTACAGAACTAGAACAAAAAATTTCACAATTTGTATGGAAACACAAAAGACCCCGAATAGCCAAAGCAATCTTGAGAACGAGAAATGGAGCTGGAGGAATTAGGCTCCCTGACTTCAGACTCTACTACAAGGCTACAGTAATCAAGACAATATGGTACTGGCACAAAAACAGAAATATAGATCAATGGAACAGGATAGAGAGCCCAGAGATAAACCCACACACATATGGTCACCTTATCTTTGATAAAGGAGGGAAGGATATACAGTGGAGAAAAGACAGCCTCTTCAATAAGTGGTGCTGGGAAAACTGGACAGCTACATGTAAAAGTATGAAATTAGAACAATCCCTAACACCACACACAAAAATAAACTCAAAATGGGTTAAAGACCTAAATGTAAGGCCAGACACTATCAAACTCTTAGAGGAAAACATAGGCAGAACACTATACGACATAAATCACAGCAAGATCCTTTTTGACCCATCTCCTAGAGAAATGGAAATAAAAACAAACATAAACAAATGGGACCTAATGAAACTTAAAAGCTTTTGCACAGCAAAGGATACCATAAACAAGACCAAAAGACAACCCTCAGAATGGGAGAAAATATTTGCAAATGAAGCAACTGACAAAGGATTAATTTCCAAAATTTATAAGCAACTCATGCAGCTCAATAACAAAAAAACAAACAACCCAATCCAAAAATGGGCAGAAGAACTAAATAGACATTTCTCCAAAGAAGATATACAGATTGCTAACAAACACATGAAAGAATGCTCAACCTCATTAATCATTAGAGAAATGCAAATCAAAACTACAATGAGATATCATCTCACACCGGTCAGATTGGCCATCATCAAAAACTCTAGAAACAATAAATGCTGGAGAGGGTGTGGAGAAAAGGGAACCCTCTTGCACTGCTGGTGGGAATGTAAATTGATACAGCCACTATGGAGAACAGTATGGAGGTTCCTTAAAAAACTACAAATAGAACTACCATACGACCCAGCAATCCCACTACTGGGAGTATACCCTGAGAAAACCATAATTCAGAAAGACTCATGTACCAAAATGTTCATTGCAGCTCTATTTACAATAGCCAGGACATGGAAGCAACCTAAGTGTCCATCAACAGATGAATGGATAAAGAAGATGTGGCACATATATACAATGGAATATTACTCAGCCATAAAAAGAAATGAAACTGAGTTATTTATAATGAGGTGGATGGACCTGGAGTCTGTCATACAGAGTGAAGTAAGTCAGAAGGAGAAAAACAAATACCGTATGCTAACACATATATATGGACTCTAAGGGAAAAAAAATGTCATGAAGAGATTAGTGGTAGGACGGGAATAAAACACAGACTTACTCGAGCATGGACTTGAGGATATGGGGAGGGGGAGGGGTGGGCTGTGATGAAGTGGGTGAGTGGCAGGGACATATATACACTATCAAATGTAAATTAGATAGCTGGTGGGAAGCTGCTGCATAGCACAGGGAGATCACCTCTGTGCTTTGTGACCGCCTGGGGGGGTGGGATAGGGAGGGTGGGAGAGAGGGTGATGCAAGAGGGAGGAGATATGGGAGCATGTGTGTATGTATAACTGATTTAGTTTGTTGTAGAGGGAAAACTAACACACTATTGTAAAACAATTATACTCCAATAAAGATGTTAAAAATAAAAAAATAAAAAAAAAAAAAATCTGCTCATGTCACTTTCCTGCCCCAAACTCTCCAATAGCAACATGAATTGGCCTGTCCATCCCTTGACCTCATGTGGTCCCCCTCACACACTCTCTCCAGCCATGATGTCTCCCTTGCTGATCCCTAAACACTTCAAGCATGTTCCTCCTCAGTGCCTTTCTGCTTCCTGTTTCCTTAACCAGGGATGCCTTTGTATAGAGGCAGCCCCTTGGCCTAGACTCTACCTTTAGTTAGACACTTGCTGGAGCCTCTAGGTCAGAGACACCATCCCTAACAGCCCTTTTGATGGTGGTGCCCTCCTGCCACCTCCCTCTGGAGGCCTTATCTCTACCTGACGTTACTTTATTCATTTCTTTATATATGTTTGTTTCTGTCTTCTCCCACTAAAATGTAAGCATTATGAAAGTAAATATTTGATCTGTTTTGTTCACAGCTACATCTCTAGGACCATCAGAACAGTGCCTGAAATAAGATAGAGGCTCAGTCAGTAAAGGATTGAGTGAATGAATTAAAGGGATTGGATACTTTAAATCTAAGTTTTAAAAATCAGATTTACATGGCTTTGCATTTTCTTTGACTTACAATAAGAACCACACTCCTCTTAAATTTTCCCATTCAGAATATACCCTTTTTCAGAATATACCCATACTTCCATAAACTCTTTACTCCTTTGTAGCTTACTGTTTTTTGCTTTGCAGTCCTTGATCTATTCATTACAAATTGGAATGCATGTGAAAGATTACAATGTTTTTGGAGATACATGAGAAACTACAATGTTTTTCCAATCTTGTTCTCTTTCACTGTGCCCTATAAGCCCTGTAAATTCTTTGATAAATAACAATGTTGACCGCTATTTCTCTCTCTTTTAATTTTTGAAATAAAGATTTAACTGTTTAGGCTTCTGTTTGGAAGACAAATACACCATAGTGGCAAAGCACATAAAGATGGTAGACCTAGTTCCTCAGAGATAAAAAACAAAAATAAAATCAAAAAACAATCCCACCTTCCCTGTTGTGGATTATTCATTCATTCATTTAATAAACACTTATTTCCTACACAGTACGTCTCACGGAAGAGATGGTAGAACTAGGACCAGGGTCTGTGTTTTCAGATCTGTGGCCTCGTTCAGAGGGTAGAATGTGTTTTCTGCTGCAGATGTTGCAATTTTCAGACTAAGATTTTAAATACTGATACCTGATGTTGCACAAGATACGTGAGATGAACACATTTCCCCTTTTCCCACAGAAATGGATTTTTAAACTTAATATTTTTTTTTTTTTTATCAAACGGGAATAAACTTTTATTAAACATATACAACACCAGGGTCACAAAAGGGGAGTTAGCACTGAAATATAAACTAGAAGCGTGAAACCAAACTCACGTGTGGTTCAGAAATTATCAAGTGGAGATTTTACAAGGGAGGAGAAAGGATTTTTTTGCATGAGACTTGAAAAATGTAGATAGGAGCAAATACACAAATGCATGAAGTTAAAATAGGCCATTTCCGTGTTTTTACGACTTGGTCTATCCTGAGATTGCGTCGCGCAAGTTTTCCATATTTGATAAAAAGCGACACGCCCTGGACACAACCGGCCTATCCTCTCGTGGACCCTAACCTTGGTCTTGGAACTTACCGCCTCACTGCTGAGCATTTTACAGAGGCCATGATTTTTAGATACACAGACGTGTGTATGAAGTAGACGCGAACAGCATCAGCCTTTCAGGTTTACTAGCAGCTTTGAGGTTTCGGCGACCCGGATTTCGGCTCAGAATGTGAATTTTTCGCGACGCTAAGCACACGTTGGGGACCGCGCGGCGGACCGAATTTTGTCGATTCCTCGCTGGGCTCGGCCCTGGAGCCAAAGAGCCGGGAAGCGGCGAGGCCTCTCGGCCGTCCTTCGGGGGCCGCCGCGCACCGCCCTCCTGGGAACTTGGGCCGCTGAGCACGGGCCGGGAAGGCCGGAGGGACGGCCGGTCGGCCGGCGTCCGCGGGGCGCGCTGGGCCAGGGTGGAGGCCCCAACTACCTGAGGATGTTGTGCGCCAACATGCTCCGGTTCTGGTTGCTCGAGCGCACCACCGCCACCCGCAACGGCGACGACGGCACGGCAGCTACCGCACGGCCCGCGACTCCCGCTACCGGACTCCCACCCAGCTGCGCCGCTTCCGCGCGAGCAAGATTAAACTTAATATTTTTTCTTCACTCTTACAGATATTGGTCAGTGTTTCATATTTAATCAGTAACATTCCTAAAAACTAACATGCTTTAAGCATTAATGTGTTCTTAGTGACACCTATCAACCATTTTCACTTTGTTTTAAGGTTACATTTTGCTTGATTATTAACCAATCCATAAAACATTTATATGTTTTGAATGTACAGAATGTGACAGTAACTGTCCTTGAAGAGTTTATATTAGTAATCATTCACAGAGGACATTTGAGAGGACAGCATGTCTATGGATGGTTGAATGAAACAAACACCTAGATTAGGGGACAGGCACCCTGGAGAGGTTAAAGGCAAAATGAATCTGTTTCATAGGAAAAATGATCTGGCTTGCATCAATTCAATTGAACATTTAGAGTGGACTTAGTATGGTTATACAAGTGAATAAAATACTGCCCCTTTTTACAATTTTCACAATCTAGTAGGAGAAATGGATACAGGGACTAGAATATATGACCAGTGGAAAGCTAACAACCTGGATGAAAGAGGTCAAAGGGAGTATAATGTGATACAGAGGACTGGAAACGGAGGAGGTGCTTAGAGACACTGCACTTCTTCTGTTCATTCTATATTTTTTGAGTTCTGAATTCTTACCTGCCAATTCCATATCTTTTATATAGTGAGAGAGTAGGATATTTAAATGAAAAACCAACCACATGGTCTTAAATTATTAACAAAGTTTATAATATAATCACATTATATTTGTCAAATACTTCTGAGTTATGTTAATCTCTATCATGTCCCAGAATAATCTTCTAAATACATGACTATTCACATTATGTTCATAATTATTTCCATTTTGAAATTGCTTGAGTCTTCTAAAGATAAGAAAACCTCAGGATAGTTTGTTTCTTAAAATCTAAGCTATTTAACTGATACTAACAACAATGATGGCACCTGTACAATGAACGCTTTTCTCAAAATGCCCTCAATTAAATGCACTGCTAAATTCTGTTGCAAATGACATTTGTTTTCTGCAACAAACATTATCTGCTATATTAGTGGTATATGAATGTCTTTGAAGTTTAGCTTATTCCCCAACAAACTTAACTCCTCCTAAT
Source organism: Kogia breviceps (assembly GCF_026419965.1). Taxonomy (NCBI): domain Eukaryota; kingdom Metazoa; phylum Chordata; class Mammalia; order Artiodactyla; family Physeteridae; genus Kogia; species Kogia breviceps. Next base: position 62,172,099 of record NC_081319.1, read on the forward strand.
AACTGATTTCTCAAGAGTACTTACATACTCTTCATACCCCTCGTGGGCTGGAGGAGGGGGTGCCCTGTATCCTGGCACAGTGGGTGATCCCCGTGCTCGAGGGGTGGGGACGCCTCTCGCTACAGGGGGCACTGGAAGAGCACCACGGGTCACAGTGGTCCCTCGAGGGGTGAGAACGCCTCGTCCAGGTGGTGGGGGAGGAGGAATGGCACCCCCACGGCCCCTAGGAGAAACAGGTCACATACAGATGAGAAACAAGTAATGAGAGCAGGCAAAGCTCTCATCTTATAGCCTCTATACAATGGGAAGAAAACCACATTTATTTCTGCATGTCTGAGTGTTGTGAGTGTGTGTGTTTAATGGAGATTCTTTAGGATATAAAGCATTTTGACCTCCACAGAATAAGTTTTGTAAATATTGGTTATGACTTAGTTATCATAAAAACCATGTAAAATAATTTGATATTTTCTTTTATAGCACTAAAAATTCAAAGCAAAGCAAACGAAAATCAACCCACTCTTATTTTTATTCCAAATTTACCAGAAAAGTCTCAAATGAGAGCAGTGTCTAGTACATTACTCACTGTACCATCCATAGCTGCTAATTGTCAATGTCTCCTCCATGCTGGAGGTTATTGACAGTGATGGGCAATTCTGTCACTTACAAAAAAAAAAGTTGTCTGCACTTCGATAAAATGTGGAACTCTAACCATCATGATATCATTCTGCTTATTATAGTAGCTTAAGTTTGAGGTCATTGTCACTGATTTATCATTATGTGTGTAACCCCCTGAACTGGTACAGCCCCTGATATAATTTATTTCCTATGGTAACTATGGTGCTAGTGAAATACATGAGGGCTCTGCAGTAAAAATAACACACTGAGTACTTGGTACTGCAGTGCTTGACAGAAAAGTAACTTGTACTAAAAGTGTAAGATCAAATGGTTGCAGTAAACTCTTATGGTATTCTGAGGCCTTTGGAAAGGTTGAGTTTTGGGGCAAAAGCATGGTTATTTCACTTTTTATTATGTCTGAGAGTTTGGCCTCTAGGAAGCACTGCTTTCAGCAAGAACGCTAAAGCTTTGGGGGAAATAATGATCACGGGATGTGAACCATCACACTGTTTGGCTGCATTCACAGATGGGGTTGTAGGTTATGCTTTCTGCTATGAGGAGCTGGCTCTTGCAGAAAATGAGCTTGACGAGTGAACAATAAGAATGCTGGTAAAGGTTTTAAAAGTTTTAAATAGATTATAGAGCTGATGAATGGAGAAATTATTAGAGAACTTACTGTGAGTCTAATGTACAGAGAATGCTCTCCTGCACTGGGAGACCCTAGAAGGCCCAGTGCCCACTTCAAGCACAATATAACTGAGACTACAATATTCTACATTAGCATGATAATATAAAAGCTGATCTATAAGATGGATATAAAGAGTAATTTTACCTTCACTGGACCTCCAAGCACCTTATATACAGGTGCATACATCCAGGTTTGTCCAGAATAGTTCAGAATTACAACTATTGTCCTAGTTCAGCATTTTAATACTTTCAAAAGTGTCCCTGTGTGGGTGGTAAATTATATGTCACCTTACTTTAAACTATATTCACAAGTTACATCTATACCACTGAATAATCACAGGTAAGTGTTATAACTCCCTGAGCCTAAGGTAGATTATTTTTCTAATGGGTAAAATAAGATTTCTGAATCTGTAGCAATTCTTCCTGCTTTAAAATTATATGATGCTCAAATCAAATCTAATTTCTCATCCCATTCCTTCATCAACTGTCTTCCAGACAGAGCCCTGGAAAATCTGTCTCTTGAATCTGACTCATTACCTCCTACACATTACATCCCTTCCCTGGAATATTAACCCTATATCTCTCTTCAACTCAAGTCCTCAAGTGAATTCAAGATTCACATCACCTATTTAGAACGTACTGTCCCTGGCTGAATCCACACTACAATGTTCTTTAATTTATTTTTCTGACTTCTTGAAAGTTTTCTATCCTTAATTCTTCACCTCCTCCGCATTCCTGAATCAAATGCAATCTAGTTATTGCTTTTTCCTCTTTATTGAAAATACTCTTGACTGGTATCACCAGAAGCCTACTGGTTTCTAAATCCAGTCCCCATTCCAGTGTAACTGTTATATTTATCACTATGGGTTACTATCTGGAAAATGCCTTCTTTGAACTTTTATGACTCTACTTTTCTCCATATTTCTTCCTCCCTCCTTTATATTCTTCAGGCTCATTCACTGACATCTACTCCTAGGCCCACCTTGGAATGTGGCTATCCCCATTTTCTTCACCCCACCCTCCTTCTGTGCCTCACGGTGCACCCCTGAAGTCTCTAACTCTGATGGCTGTTATCTCTTTCCTTCCTACCACACACCATACCCTGGATCATGTCTCCTTAACTGGTCTGCATGTTAGAGTAACCTAAAGACTTTTGAAAACCTCCAGACTCCAGACCATACCCCAGGCTGATTAAGTCACAGTCTCTAGCAGCAGCGAGCTTTCAGTGATTCCAATGTGCAGACCAGTTTGGGAACCACTGCCTTACATGTGTCATCTAACTTAAAAATCTTGACAACCTTGTCATGTAGCCATTTCTAAGTTATTTTAAAGGTTGAGAACCAAGTCATGGAAAGTACAAGTCACCTTCCCAAGGTCACACTGGCAATCCATAGACCTAGGATTAATTATATTCTTCATTAAATTTGCTCCTTCACCTAATTTTAGTGGATGATGTCATTAATCTCTAACCAGTGTCTAGGACCACTCTCTTGTCTCCAACATCTAACTGGGCACTAGTTTGTATAAATTCTAATCTCTATTCTAGTCCTTTATCTCTCTAACACTCCAAGTGGTATTCATTTCTGTGTTGGATAATGAACTTGTATTCTCCCTGGCTTCCTTGCCACATACCTCTCTGTCTTTCTCGCTTTGCTCTAATTCTTCTCTATCATTCACAGTGGTGACTGAGTAGTCTTTCTTGGAAACAAATATGATTAGTCCCCTCTTTAACAAGCTCCATTAGATTCTATCTATGTATTAGTTCTCATTATAGTAAACAAAACCTTCAAAATCTGCCTCAAATGTTTTATTTTCCACTGTTCACTCTCATTCAACATGTAGCAGTGATGTGTGTGAAGATCTTAATTCTTCAATTACATAAGATAAATTATTATAAAATATAGATGTAATGCTTGTTTTCTGGTATGCATTATTATTGGAAGATTAGATAGTTTTCATAGATATGCTTGTTGAAACATAAATTCCTTTAATTAAAGAAATTTTCAACAAATTAAAGTTTTAAAAATATACCAGGTACCGTTCTTTTTGATTTAAGGGTAAATGAATAACTTTTAAAAGTCATAATTTCATAAATATGTACAAATCAGCATCCATTAACCCATGTGTTCAAGAACTTTCTGATCAATATGATCTTCTGTTTTGTGAAGCTATTTTCTTATTCTTATTTAATTGCAGATACATTTCATCATGTGGTTTGAAACAGAAGACAACAGAGTTCTGCTACATTTACTTTTATTAATGTTAATACATTAATTACATCAAGATAGCATTGAAAGTGAGGTTTAATTTTCAATATTAATTTTCTTTTTTTAACATATGCAATATCAGATTGTATGATATATGGAATGTTATAAAGCAAAGCATTGCTTTTTATTTAAATTTTAAAAAGCAAAACAAATTTTTCTTCTAAGATATTTAAAAATCTAGATCATAATGCACTCTTCTTTATTAAATAATTAAAGAGATTAATAGTTTACATTAAAACTTCACTGAAATTGAAATCTTATATGGTCCACTCAAATACAACAAATGTATTATTACCTTAAGGAACACCAATAACAAAACAAAGTCTTTTAATATGATGATTTTGTAATCTCAAAAGCAGGTTAATGCATTATTTTTTTTAATGGTCCCTATTCCAAGGAATATAGAATGGAAAAAAAACTTGTTGCCTCTATAGTCATTCAATACATACTTAGTTTACACCATATAAAACTGCCAAAATTATCATTTTTTGAACTACAAAAATGACAATTTCATTATTAAACCCTATGATTTAATCAATTTAAGATTGCCTGCAATGACGTCATTTTACAACCCATCATGATGAAGTTAATATAAAGGCTTTGTAAAAGGCTGATTCCATTTTTAAAAGTCCATAAAAAATGTTAGGTCACATTAATTTTTAGCAATACACTAATGTTCCTAGGTAGCATTAGAAAGCTCATATAAAAATTTTTTTTTAAGAAAAAAATGTGAGAATAATCACTGAGGGCTTCCCTGGTGGTGCAGTGGTTGAGAATCCGCCTGCTGATGCAGGGGACACGGGTTTGTGCCCCGGTCGCGGAAGATCCCGCATGCCGCGGAGAGGCTGGGCCCGTGAGCCATGGCCGCTGAGCCTGTGTGTCCGGAGCCTGTGCTCCGCAACGGGAGAGGCCACAACAGTGAGAGGCCTGCGTACCACAATAATAATAATAATAATAATAATAATAATCACTGAAACATTTTCAGAAGTTTTTCCTTTAATCAAAGTAATTTCTATAATTGCCACATTTTACCTTTGGTCAATTATTTCCTTGATATTTTATTTGGAAATTGATCATTCAATGCTATCTTGATGTAATTAATGTATTAACATTAATAAAAGTAAATGTAAAATAAAAATAAAACTGCCAAAATTATCATTTTTTGAACTACAAAAGTGACAATTTCATTATTAAAACCCTATGATTTAATCAATTTAAGATTGCCTGCAATGATGTCATTTCACAACCCATCCAATTTTTTTTTGAGGTGTCTGTGATTTAAATGTTAAAAACAGTGGTGTTTTGAAAGGTGGTGAAAATATTTGGAGAGTAATTTTAAAAATAAATTGAATCAGCAAAGTATCTTAGAATCTCTTAAGATGGTTTCTATGCAATATATGAAATAGTATTCTAAATCTAAGCCGTTTAGAGATTTGAAGTCCAACTATAACAGGATAAAGAGAATGACAGAATTACACAGTCTGTGTGTGAAAGCTATGAGTATTTTTCACTTTACCTCTTTTCAAAACTATGCTTTCTGTCGAAAGCTTGGCAAATGTAGAATCCTACAAAACAAATTCTGTTGCAGAAAAATTCCAATTTCTTTGCAAAGTGAACAATATCAAATAAAATCTTCTCTGGTGACATTGCAGAGTCAAATATAACTAAGCTTTAAATATTCTTACCATCAGCCATGTAAGAAATGTGCTTCTGGCTTTCTGGACTGGAGGTGTGTATACATACATATATATATATATATAACTATATATATAAAATGTGTGTGTGTATATATATAATACACACCCATATAATATATATATAATCTACTTATCTATCTAAATATCTATATATCTACCTACCTACCTATATCTATCATTATCCTCATCTATCTGTCTACCTATCTGGCAAGACTGTATCAATTCATGGGCCATTTAAGGCATAGATGATATTTGTAATTTTCTCTTCATTCAAGGTCATCCTGGTTCAAAGATGCATATGATTGAATCATCTGCATGCCCTAATCCTGGGGACAAAAACAAAAAGTAGAAACTCTTAGGTTTGCTCCTCTTATTTTCTTAGGAAGTTAAGAGCTCAAACTCTGAATTCTAGAGTCAGACTGCCTTTGTGTCCTCAGGCATATTGCTTACATCTTTATCAGTTGCTCACCTGTAAATAATGCTTAACCCTACTATAGAGGATTTGATGAGTTAACAATTTATATAAAGCTCTTACGAGCTATATAAGCATCTGTTGTTATTGCTTTTGTGATGGTGGTGGTTATTGTTGCTGATATTGTTGTTGTTTATTCCTAGCTGTGATCATGACACAGAACAGGCCAGCAAAGTATTGCTATCCTTATTGGCTGTTAATTTATTTAAAGTAAGAACAAATGTACCTTGAAGGAGTTGTGGGAGCTATTCTGATCCCTCTGCCTCTAATACCTCTGCCACGACCAGAGTCCTCTGAGCCATTTAAGTAAGATAATTCACGTAGTTGTTCCTGACGAATTTCATCATTGTAGTCCTAGAAGAAAAAACATGACCTGATGAGCTAAAATGGAGCATGGAGTTCTTAGAACTGAACAAACACACTAAGAAAGGAAAATTTTCACTTATTTTGTGGTATACAAAAATCTAAAATGAGGTAAAAGTAAATATACTTTAAGTTCCTAGTTTTATACAGAGAAATGGAAGTTGCTTCTTTTACCAAGGAAGTATTCAGCAGGAAGTCAGATGAGATTTGCTGGGATATCACTTTATATGTTAGCTAGAAAAGGAAAGATAACAATATAGAACAAGATCTTGGAAGGTACCAAGGTCATGGATGCTAATAAGAAGATTACTGAAAAACAACTTTACTGGTATAAGTATGTGTAGATTGTTCATGACTGCATACTACTCAAATAGTCCCTGATGCATAAACTGAAAAAGAGCAATCCCAAGGACCAAAGTAGATACTGTGTTAAAATAATTTAAAAGTGTGAATAAATATCAGTTTCAGACAACTGGGAAGCTATGCAATCCAACTAAAAAACTTGAGGGGCAATGTTTAAAAATAAATAATTTTCTACTTGTTCTAGCATTGAGCTGATGGAGAATGACAGCCATAGCAGAAGGCAAACTTCACAGTAACAGCCAGAGATTTGGTCAGAGTCAAAGAAATGATCTCTATCCTTCATCAGTGGAAATGTATCAGTCATTTCAATAGGACCAAAGAGTGGATCTGAGTCATTGAAGATGAATGCTATCTTCAAAAAACAAGTGTCAGTCTTACCCGTTTCTCTTTTTACTAACACACACGTGAATGCACACACACACACCCTGGTAAACAGTACAAAACTGAGTAATTGGTATTTTTGCCTAATGGGCAATCCAAGTAAATTCTTTTTCAGTAAAGATGTGTTTATGTGAAAGCCATGAGCTGTCTAGGAGTTGAGACGAGAAATATTTGTAGAAATATCTGGGTTAACATAAATGATGTCTGAGGTGTGGTAGTAGACACTTGAACCAGGTTAGCTCTGTACTTGTGAGTTATAGTAACAGCACATGGAAACTGTGCACTCACCTGCACAGCCTGGTTTAGAAGACGGAGGGGATGCATTCATCCTACAAGCATTTCTAAAGCACAGCTTTACTTCATGGTCCAACAACTGCCTTGTTGACAAGCAAAAGTACTAGTCACTCCAAAGCACTTTTTATTTTTAACATGTTGCTTTCACATTTATACTGTTCAGCACCTGATTATAGTGGTAATGGGCTCAAGACAGTTGATTGACAGAAGAGCTATAGTAGAAAATGATAGTTTTTAACAATTACTCAATTTATACCTCTTAATTTTCACATTCAAGCAACAACCAAACTGAAGAATAAGCATGTCTACTATTTTATTAGGTACAGGGAATGTGATGAATTGCTGCTGCTTTCTTTTTTTTCAGAAAGCAGTCCTCTCACTGTTGTGGCCTCTCCCATTGTGGAGCACAGGCTCCAGACGCGCAGGCTCAGTGGCCATGGCTCACGGGCCTAGCCGCTCTGCAGCATGTGGGATCTTCCCAGACCGGGGCATGAACTTGTGTCCCCTGCATCGGCAGGCAGACTCAACCACTGCGCCACCAGAGAAGCCCTGAATTGCTACTTCTGACTGAACTGAGCAGCCACCATGAAAATGAAAAATTAATTCCATAATTTTCCCATGTAATATTCCTAATTTGAAAACAGATCTTTGCAGCTTCTTATCTAAGAAAAATCCATGGACTCCCAAAGGTCTTTCTGAATTTCAAAAAGAGATAGATTTTCATTTTTGGCAACATTGAGGGTTGAGACAAAAATTAACAAATAGCAGATAAATTCATACATGTAAAATTTACTTTAGAGAATATCTTTATGCAAGAATTAGAAACTATATTATTGTGGATATTAACATGAATATTTGACACTACAGGTTAAGTTAGTTCTTACTGTAAGCAAAACACTACTGTTAGTATATAATCAAGTTTCTTATGAGCTCAGCTAGATATACTCTGTTTTAAGAATTGGATCATCTTCCAGGGTTGTGGTGGTGAAGTGAATGCAGAACTCTAAATACGCATGTAACTGACTTAGAATATGAGTTGCTCTGTTCTGAAATCATATTGCTCCCAAGGCCATGGTACACAAGAGCAACTCCTAGTCAATGACCAAATGTGGTTGAAATGATAAAATAGACCCATTCTTGGGAGTCACAGTTCTCCTCTGCCTGTGCCTCAAGGATTCCTAAACAGCTGGGATGAATTTCCCTTTAATACCATTGTTTATGGGCTATCTATGACCTCTTTCCTTTGGGTCAGATATTCTAGTGTGAGGGCTCTCCAGTCTTCCTTGACTCCCTCCTTATTTTATTTATTTATTTATTTAGTTTTATGTCACAAGATCATTTTTCCTAATGAACTTCTTACATGTTGAATCTCAACTAATCCTGATTCTGGGAGGACCCAAACTAACACACAGAATGTTGACAAAATCAAATTACAAGATGAGAGCTTTGTAACTCCATTGATGTTAATGCTGGTGGAACCTATTCTGTTCAACATACCTTATACTCTGATTAATTGGAGTATTTGCCATTCTCTTACTTTAAAATGGTTACATACAGATTAAACATGGAACTGATTACTGACTAGCAAAAAGGGTAGTAATCAATGTTTATTTTAAGAAAGTAAATTGTATGTTGCCCAATTTTCTAAATCACTTCACTTAATAAAAATGTATGAAAGAGTCAGGCATAGAGTGAACAAACACAAGGCATGTTTTGGACTTCGGCTGACATTGTGGAAAGAGGGAGAAGGCTGGTTGATGTGTGCATGTGTGTGGTGAAGTGAGAGAGAGAAAGAGAGGTTGGGCAACCACAAGCTGTTCAAGAGTGCCTTAGTGGAAGTTATACTGTATGACTTGGGAAGGTAGGAATAAAAGAATTTTTAAATGCAGAAATGGCTAGAAGTATAATGACACGATTAACCAAAGAAATAAAGGAATGAAAAAAGATTAGAGGTAGAGAACTTATATTTTGTTTTGATAATCTTAAGTTTAAAATGCCAAGGAGACATTAAAGTTTATCTTAGAAATTCAGATCTGGGTCATAGGAGTAAATCTGAATGTCATTTGCACACACTTGTGATAAATGAAACATGGAGATTGCCTAAGAGAATAATAAAATAATGTAGTGACAAACATTTTCTAATCTTACTTCATACTTTTAATGCAAATTTATATCATTGAAGAAAATCAGTTGACTTATTACAATATTATGATCATTAAATGACCAGGTCTTTAATAAACTCAAGTTTTTCTAATTAGACAACTAAAATATATATACCACTGTATTTATAGTAATGAAGCATCTAGCTGTCTCAAATACAAAAGAATTGTAAATGCCCAAATGTAGAGATACTGAAACTCTAAGTAGTCTCTAGACTGAATATATCCTGTGTATTATTTTTATGATATAAATATAATTTTCTAAACCCCCAAATCTTTAATTGTATATTATATGCTTATATCCAGCTCTTCATTAAGCACAGATCTAACTTTGAATTAATCTTTCATCACTAGGACATGAGTCCAGATGAAACTAGAACATCCTGTTGGACATTTAATTGTGGCATATGTTGCTTATGCTTCAGTTACATAGAATCTTAAAAATACTCGTAAACAAAATATTCCAAGATTGCCTTGTAAATGTGATCTTATTAGAAATATACTACAGCCTGAGTTGGAGACTAGATGGTGGAGTAGAATGACTTGAACTCACCTCCTCTCAAGAAAACACCAACATCACAACTAAATGCTGAACAACCAGCGACAAAGAAGACTGGAACCTACCAAAAAAAGATATTCTACATACAAAAACAAAGAAGAAGTCACAATGAGATGGTAAGAGGGGCACATGTGTGATATAATCAAATCCAATATCCACTGGGTGGGTGACCCACAAACTGAAAAATAATTATATCACAGAGATTCTCCCACAGTAGTGAGCATTCTGAGCCCCACATCAGGCTGCCCAGCCTGGGGGTCTGGCATTGGGAGGAGGAGCTCCCAGAGTATTTGGCTTTGAAGGCCAGTAGGGCTTGATCTCAGGAATGCCACCGGACTTGTGGAAATAGGGACTCCACTCTTGGAGGGCCCACACAAGTTCTCATGCACACTACCCAGGGAAAAAGTGAATTCATAGGAACTTGGGCCAGACCTACCTGCTGGTCTTGAAGGGTCTCCTGGGGAGGTGGGGTGGCAGATGTGTCTCACTGTAGGAAAAAGGACACTAGTGGCACAGGTTCCAGGGAGTACTAATTGGCATGAGCCCTTCTGGAGGCTTCCATTTTGATGCCAAGACCTAGACTTACCCAACAGACTGTAGGCTCCAGTCCTGGAATGCCTCAGGCCAAACAACCAACAGGGCAGACACACAGCCCCACCCATCATCAGACAGGCTTGTGAAAGTCTTTCTGAGCCCACAGCTGCCTGTAAACACACCACTTGACACAGCCCTGCCCACCAGAGGGACAAGACCCAGCTCCACTCACAGTGGGCAGGCACAAGTGAGTGGAGGAAGGAAGGAAGTCTGCACAAGCATCTAGACCAGCCTCACCCACCAGGGGCAGATAGCAGAATCAAGAGAAACTAGAGCCCTGCATCCTGTGGAACAGAGACCACGAACACAGGCAAAATGAGATGGCAGAAAAATATGTTCCAGACGAAGGAACAAAATAAAACTCCAGAAGAACAACTAAATGAAATGGAGATAGGTAATTACCTGAAAAATAATTAAGAGTAATGAAAGCAAAGATGATCCAAGATCTTGGAAAAAGAATTGTGGCACAGACTGAGAAGATGAAGAAATGTTTTAAAAAGACCTAGAGGATATAAAGAACAGACAGTGTTGAAGGCTACAATAACTGGGACTTCCCTGGTGGTGCAGTGGTTAAGAATCCACCTGTAAATGCAGGGGACATGAGTTCAAGCCCTGGTCCAGGAAGATCCCACATGCCATGGAGCAACTAAGCATGTGTGCAACAACTACTGAGCCTACACTCTAGAGCCTGCATGTCACAATTACTGAAACTCGTATGCCTAGAGTCCACACTAAACAACAAGAGAAGCCACTGCAATGAGAAGCCCATGCACTGCAATGAAGAGTAACCCCCACTTGCCTCAACCAAAGAAAGACAACATACAGCAGTGAAGACCCAATGCAGCCAAAGATAAATAAATAAATAAACATTTTAAAAAAACAATACAATAATTTAAATGAAATATACACTAGAAGGAATCAGTAGCAGAATAAATGAGGCAGAAGAACGGATAAGTGACTTGGAAGACAGAATGGTGGAATTCACTGCTCCAGAAAAGAATAAAGAAAAAAGAATGAAAAGAAATGGAGACAGCCTAAGAAACCTCTGGGACAACATTAAACACAGCAACACTCACATTATAGGGGTCCCAGAAGGAGAAGAGAGAGAGAAAGGACCCGAGAAAATATTTGAAGAGATTATAGTCAAAAACTTCCCTAACATGGGAAAGGAAATAGTCAATGAAGTCCAGGAAACGCAGCAAGTCCCATACAGGATAAACCCAAAGAGGAACACACCAAGACACGTATTAGTCAAATTGACAAAAATTAAAGACAATAGCAATGCTCATATCAGACAAAATAGACTTTAAAATAAAGATTGTTACAAGAGACAAAGAAGGACACTAAATAATGATCAAGGGATCAATCAAAGAAGAAGATATAACAAGTGTAAATATATATGCACCCAGCATAGGAACACCTCAGTATATAAGGCAAATGCCAACAGCCATAAAAGGAGAAATTGACAGTAACATAATAATAGTGAGAGACTTAACACCCCACTTACATTAATGGACAGATCATCCAGACAGAAAATCAATAAGGAAACAGAGGTCTTAAATGACACATTAGACCAGATAAACTTAATTGTTATTTATAGAACATTCATCCAAAAGCAGCAGAATACATATTCTTATCGAGTGCACATGGAACATTCTCCAGGGTAGATCACATGCTGGGTCACAAAGCAAGCCTTTTAAAATTTAAGACAACTGAAATTGTATAAAGCATCTTTTCTGACAACAACACTACGATTTTAGAAAGGAACTACAGGAATTAAACTTTATGAAACACAAACACGTGGAGCCTAAACAATATGCTACTAAATAACCAATGGATCATGTAAGAAATCAAATAGGAAATTTAAAAATACCTAGAGACAAGTGATAACAAAAACAAGATGATACGAAACCTATGAGACACAGCAAAAGCAGTTCTAAGAGGGTAGTTTATAGCAATACAAGCTTACCTTAGGAAACAAGATACATTTCAAATAAATAACCTAACCTTACACCTAAAGCAACTAGAGAAAGAAGAACAAACAAAACCCATAGTTAGTAGAAGGAAAGAAGTCATAAAGATATGATCAGATAAAAAAGTAGAGAAGAAGAAAACATTAGAAAAGATCAATGAAATTAAAACTGTGTTCTTTGAAAAGATAAACAAAATTGATAAACCTTTAGCTAAAGTCATCATGAAAAAAAGGGAAAGGGATAAAATCAATAACATTAGAAATAAAACCAATCCAAAAATGGGCAGAAGACCTAAATAGACATTTCTCCAAAGAAGACATACAGATGGCCAAGAAGCACATGAAAATGTGCTCAACATTACTAATTATTAGAGAAATGCAAATCAAAACTACAATGAGGCATCACCTCACAGCAGTTAGAATGGGCATCATAAGAAAATCTACAAACAATAAATGATGGAGAGGGTGTGGAGAAAAGGGAATCCTCTTGCACTGTTGGTGGGAATGTAAATTGATACAGCCACTATGGAGAATGGTATACAGGTTCCTTAAAAAACTAAAAATAGAATTACCATATGATCCAGCAATCCCACTACTGGGCATATACCCAGAGAAAACCATAATTCAAAAAGACACATGCACCCCAATGTTCATTGCAGCACTATTTACAATAGCCAGGTCATGGAAACAACCTAAATGTCCATCGACAGATGAATGGATAAAGAAATTGTGGTACATACATACAATGGAATATTACTCACCCATAAAAAGGAACGAAATTGAGTCATTTGTTAAGACGTGGATGGATCTAGAGACTGTCATACAGAGTGAAGTAAGTCAGAAAGAGAAAAACAAATATCCTATATTAACGTATGTATGTGGAACCTAGAAAAATGGTACAGATGAACCAGTTTGCAGGGCATAAGTTGAGACACAGATGAAGAGAACAAATGTATGGACACCAAGGGGGGAAAACCATGGTGGACTGGGGATGGTGGTGTGCTGAATTGGGTGATTGGGACTGACATGTATACACTGATGTGTATAAAATTGATGACTAATAAGAACCTGCAGTATAAAAACAAACAAACAAAAACTAATACTAAACTTTCTTTGGGTTATTTGTATGGAAATATGTTAATATAAATATTTCAGACATTACATGAAATTTCTAAAAATCTTATATGTCCTGGTATAATGTTATGTCATAATTCTAGTTATTACTTTAAAATGTATATCTCAGAAATAACTAAATTTCCTTGTCAATTGCATTATTATGATCTTTCATCAAATCTTTAACTGTGGTCATTTTTAAGCCTTTTGTCATTTACAGACAGTTCTGGGTGTACTCTGATGCTTTTTCATGAACCCTATGAAAGGGTTTCATCTTCAAGGAATTCATGGAAAAGACTGACAAGTACTCATTTCTGGTAACTGACTATACTGCTGAACTGAATGAATAAGCATTTTCAGAACTCTAATGGAAAACTGATGAATTCATAAAAGTGCTAACAAAAGATCAAGATGAAAAAGAAATTAATTACATGGGACTGAGTGAACTGATGATTCCCTCAGTTCAGAGGATGATTATAATTTTTGTGACTTTCTCTTTGAATTAAAAAAAAACAATCCCACAAGGACTCAGAGGCAAAAAATATACAAATCAATTTTCACTGCAAAGTAAAGGAGCTGTTACAGTGGAGGATTACTGGACTGAATGTCAATATTATGACATAGTATGAGTGTGTTTCATGTTTGGTAATTGCAATCATTGTTGCTTTTGTTGTGGTCATCCATTTACAATGCATGGTGTCAGTTTATTTATTCTTGTAAAAATAAAATACAGTGTGTGTGTGAAAAAAATAAATAAATAAATGATTCCCAAAAAGTTGCACTTTGTGCAACTACCGAATTTCAAACAACAAGCTAGAATCCATCTTCTAACTCAGATAAAAGTTCTGGATATTTATATACATATATGAACATATATATATATATATATATATATATATATATATATATGTATGTGGTTGAGGGAGTATCTAACAATCTTTACAAAGACAAATCTATCCTGTAACTGGATTTGCTTCAAAATAATGTGAAGGAAGAAGGATATAGATGAAAACAAGAGTGGCCAAATAGCTGGAAGATATTATGACCAGGTGATAAATACAATGGGGTAATTTTTATTATATGCTCTTATTTTGACTTATGTTTGAAGTATCCCATAATAAAAATTTAAAAACAAACAAACAAACAAAAAGTTACAACTGACACCACAGAAATATGAAGGATCATGAGACTACTACAAGCAACTGTATGCCAATAAAATGGACAACCTAGAAGAAATGGACCAATTCTTAGAAAGTTACAATTTCCAAAGACTGAACTAGGAAGAAATAGATAATGTGAACAGGTGAATCACCAGTACTGAAATTGAAACTGTGATTTTAAAACTCCCAACAAACAAAAGTCCAGGACCAGGTGGCTTCACAGGCAAATTCTATCAAACATTTAGAGAAGAGTTAACATCTATCCTTCTGTAACTGTTCCAAAAAATCACAGAGGAAGAAACACTCCCAAACTCATTCTATGAGGCCACAATCAACCTGATATCAAAACCATACAAAGGTACCACAAAAAAGAAATTTACAGGCCAATAGCAAAAATCCTCAACAAAATACTAGCAAACCAAATCTAACAATACAGTAAAAAGATGATACACCATGATCAAGAAGGATTTATCTCAGGGATGCAAGGATTTTTCAATAACTAAAAATCAATCAGTGTGACACACCACATCAACAAACTGAAAAATAAATAAAAATGATCATCTCAATAGAGGCACAAAAGGCTTTTGATAAAATTCAACACCCATTTATAATAAAAACTCCAGAAAGAAGACATAAGGGTATCCTACATCAACATAATAAAGGCCATATACGACAAACTTACAGCTAACATCATACTCAATAGTGGAAAGCTGGAAGCATTTCCTCTAAGATCAAGTACAAGACAAGGATGTCCACTCTTAGCACTTTTATTCAACGTAGTTTTGGAAGTCCTAGCCCTGCCAATCAGAGAAGAAAAAGAAATAAAGGGAATCCATATTGGAAAAGAAGAAGTAAAACTGTCACTGTTTGCAGATGACATGATGCAATACATAGAAAATCCTAAAGATACCACCAGAAAATGAAAGCTCATCAATGAATTTGGTAAAGTCACAGGGTACAAAATTAATACACAGAAATCTGTTGCATTTCTATACACTTACAATGAAAGATCAGAAAGAGAAATTAATGAAACAGTCCCATTCATCATCGCATCAAAAAGAATAAAATACCTAGGAATAAAATTACCTAAGGAGGCAAAAGACCTTTATTCTTTTTTTGTTGTTGTTGCCATATATTTATTTATTTATTTATTTTTTAACATCTTTATTTGAGTATAACTGTTTTACAATAGTGTGTTAGTTTCTCTTTTACAACAAAGTGAATCAGTTATACATATACATATGTTCCCGTAACTCTTCCCTCTTTTGTCACCCTCCCTCCCACCCTCCCTATCCCACCCCTCTAGGTGGTCACTAAGTACAGAGGTGAACTCCCTGTGCTATGCTGTAGCTTCCCACTAGCTATCTAATTTACATTTGGTAGTGTGTATATGTCCCTGCCACTCTCTCACATAGTCACAGTTTACCCTTCCCCCTCCCCATATCCTCAAGTCCATGCTCTAGTAGGTCTGTGTTTTATTCCCATCCTACCACTAATCTCTTCATGACATTTTTTTTTTTTTTTTAGATTCCATATATATGTGTTAGCATACGGTATTTGTTTTTATCCTTCTGACTTACTTCACTCTGTATGACAGATTCCAGGTCTATCCACCTCATTACAAATAACTCAGTTTCATTTCTTTTTATGGCTGAGTAATATTCCATTATATATATGTGCCACATCTTCCTTATCCATTCATCTGTTGATGGACACTTAGGTTGCTTCCATGTCCTGGCTATCATAAATAGAGCTGCAATAAAAAAGACCTTTATTCTGAAAACTATAAGATGCTAATGAAAGAAATCAAAGATGACAGAAATAGGTGGAAAGATATACCATATTCTTGGATTGGAAGAATCAATATTGTCCAAATGACCATACTACCTAAGGCAGTCTACATATTCAATGCAATCCCCATCAAATTACCAATGGCAATGTTGTTGATTTAGAAAAAAAATCTTAAAATTTGTATGGAAACTCAAAAGACCCTGAATAGCCAAAGCAATCTTGAGAAAGAAAAACAGAGCTGGAGGAATCAGGCTCCCTGACTTCAGATATAATACAAAGCTACAGTCATCAAAAGAGTATGGGTCAAGATGGTGGAGTGGAGGACACGGAGCTTTTGTCTCTCCACCACTAGGGCACCTACCAGACACTGGTGGGGAACCTTGACCCCCAAGGAGACAGGAGGAACCCCAGAGCAACTGGGTAGGACATGGGGGGTAGTTAGGGGAGAGGAGAAGTGGAGGCCAGATGGGACCAGTACCTCTGAGGGATGGCTGGGAGAGGGGACGTGTTCCCATGCCTAGAGGGACACCCTGGAGCTCAGAGGATCAGGGGGAGAACAGCTAGCATTTCCCCTGCCCAATCAGGCCCCAGGAAGCCTGCTGGGATACCAGGCCAGGTCCTCCACCTTCCGGGACTCCCTCCAGCCACATTTGTCCTGGGGTGTAGGAGGGGGGAAGAAGAGGAGAGGTGGATGGGGAAGGGCCCTCTGGGATTGGAGGATCAGGGAGAACACACCTAGCATTTCCCCTGCCCACTTGGGTCCTGGGGCTCTTGCTGGGCTCCCATGCTGGATCTGCTGACCTCCGAGGCTCTCTCCAACCACTTGGGGCCTAGAGACATAGGAGGGAGGGAGGAGGGAGGAAGAGGGGCAGAGGTGAATGAACAGGGACCCTCCAGGACTGGAGGATCAGGGGAAGCACAGCTGGCATTTTGCCCACCCACTTGGGCCCCAGGAAGCCTGCTGCATTCCCAGGATGGGTCCTCCACCCTCCAAGGCCCACTCCAGCTACGTTGCTCCTGAGGGCATGGTGTAGGGGGAGAAGAGGAGAGGCAGATGGGGAGGGTCCCTATAGGACCAGAGCATCAGGGGAGGTAAGGCTGGTGTTTCCCCCACCCACTCAGGCCCTAGGAAGCCTGCTCGGTTTCTGGGCCTTGTCCCCCACCTTCTGGGGCCCCCTCTGGCTGTGTGGGTCCTAGGTGAATAGGAGGGAGGGAGGCAGGGGGAGAAGAGGAGAGGTGAATGGGGAGGGACCCTCCAGAATTGGAGGATCTGGGGGAACATGCCTAGCATTTCCCACACCCACTCAGGCCCAGGGAGCCTGCTGGGGTCCTGGGCCTGTCCTCTGCCCTTCAAGGCCAGAGACACCCTGGGCCACTCTGGCCATGCTGAGCCTAAGCCCTGCACCCCACCCTCCCAAGGTTCTTTTCCATCCACATGGGTCCTAAGCCTAGACCCAGCCCACCACTTAAACCCCACACTGCTTAAGCCCCACTCCCCACAGCCAAGGTCTTTTCCAGCTTTTTAAAATTGTGTTTTCTCATTTTTGCTACTGTGGTTCTGTTTTAACTTCCAATTCTTCCAGTTGTTGTTTCATCTGTATTTTTATTTTTTCTAATATAGCTGTTAGTTTTCTAATCTTATTTTATTGTTTACTCTTTGTTATTGTTCTGTTCCTTCTTTTTTTTTTTTTTATTGCCACTGTGTGTGGCTTGCAGGATCTTGGTTTGTGAACCAGGGGTTGGGCCAGAGCTCGTGTGGTGGGAGTTCTGAGTCTGAAGCACTGGATTAACAGAGAAACTCAGACCCCAGGGAATATTCATTGGAGTGAGGTCTCCTGGAGGTCCTCACCTCAGTACCAAGACCCAGCTGTACACAACAGCCTACAAACTCCAGTGCTGGAAGCCTCAGACCAAACAACTAGTAAGATAGGAACACAACCTCACCATCAAAAAAAAAAAAAAAAAAAAAGAGATGACAAAAAATATGTTACAGATGAAGGAGCAAGGAAAAAAACCTACAAGGCCAAATAAATGAAGAGGAAATAGGCAACCTATCTGAAAAAGAATTCAGAGTAATGATAGTAAAGATGATCCAGAATCTCAGAAACAGAATAGAGGTATGGATTAAGAAAACACAAGAAATGTTTAACAAAGATCTAGAAGACCTAAAGAACAAACAAACGGAGATGAACAACATAATAACTGAAATGAAAAATACACTAGAAGAAATCAATAAGAGAATAACTGAGGCAGAAGAACGAATAAGTGAGCTGGAAGACAAAATGGTGGAAATACCTGCCAAGGACAATAATTTTTTAAAAAAGTGAAAAGAGTCTAAGACAATCTCAGAGACCTCTGGGACAACAGTAAATGCACCAGCATTCGAATTATAGGGGTCACATAAGAAGAACAGAAAAACAAATGTTCTGAAAAAATATTCGAAGAGATTATAGTTGAAAACTTTCTTAACATGGGAAAGGAAATAGCCACCGAAGTCCAGGAAGTGCAGAGAGTCCCCAGGATAAACCGTAGGACAAACACACCAAGACACATATTAATCAAACTAACAAAAATTAAATTTAAAGAAAAAATATTAAAAACAGCAAGGGAAAAGCAAAAAATAACATAGAAAATAATCTCTAAAAGGTTATCAGCTGATTTTTCAGAAGAAACTACAGGCCAGTAGGGAGCAGCAAGGTATACTAAAAGTGATGAAAGAGAAAAACCTACAACCAAGATTACTCTACCCAGCAAGGATCTAATTCAGATTCAACAGAGAAATCAAAAGCTTTACAGATAAGCAAAAGCTAAGAGAATTCAGCACCACCAAACCAGCTTTACAACAAATGCTGAAGGAACTTCTCTAGGCTGGAGACACAAGAGAAGGAAAAGACCAATGAAAACAAACCCAAAACAATTAAGAAAATGCTAATAGGAACATACATATCAACAATTACCTTAAATGTAAATTGATTAAATGCTCCAACCCAAAGACACAGACTGGCTGAATGGATACAAAAACAAGATTCATATATATGTTATCTACAAGAGACCCATTTCAGACCTAGGTACACATATAGACTGAAAGTGAAGGGATAGGAAAAGGTATTCCATGCAAAAGGAAATCAAAAGAAAGCTGGAGTAGCAATACTCATATCAGATAAAATAGACTTTGAAATAAAGAATGTTACAAGAGATAAGGAAGGACACTACATAATGATCCAGGGATCAACCCAAGAAGAAGATATAACACTTGTAAATATTTATGCACCCAGCATAGGAGCAACTCAATACGTGAAGCAAATTCTAACAACCATGAAAGGGGAAATCAACCATAACACAGTAATAGTAGACGACTTTAACACCCCACTTACACTAATGGACAGATCATCCAAACAGAAAATAAATAGGGAAAAATAAGCTTTAAATGACACAATAGAGCAAACAGATTTAATTGATATTTATAGGGCATTCCACCTGAAAGTGGTGGAATACACTTTCTTCTCAAGTGCACATGGAACATTCTCCAGGATAAATCACATCTCGGGTCACAAATCAAGCCTCAGAAAATTTAAGAAAATTGAACTTTTATCAAGCATCTTTTCTGACCACAACACTATGAGATTAGAAATCAATAACAGGAAAAAAACTGTAAAAAACACAAATACATGGAGACTAAACAGTGTGCTACTAAATAACCAAGAGATCACTTAAGATATCAAAGCAGAAATTTAAAAAATACATGGAAACACTTGACAATGAAAACCCAATGATCAAAAACATATGGGACACAGTAAAAGCAGTTCTAAGAGGGAAGTTTATAGCAATTCAATCTCATCTCAAGAAACAAGAAAAATCTCAAATAAATTTATGCCTAAAGCAAATAGAGAAAGAAGAACAAAGAAAACCCAAACTCAGTAGAAGGAAAGGAATCATAAAGATCAGAGCAGAAGTAAATGAAATAGAAACAAAGAAAACAATAGCAAACATCAATAAAACTAAAAGTTGTTTCTTTGAGAAGATAAACAAAATTGAGAAAGATTTAGCCAGACTCATCAAGAAAAAAAGGGAGAGGAAGCATATCAATCAAATTAAAAATGAAAAAGGAGAAATCACAGCTGACACTGCAGAAATACAAGGGATTATGAGACTAGTACAAACAACTATATGCCAATAAAATGGACAACCACGAGGAAATTGACAAATTCTTGGAAAGGTACAATTTCTCAAGACTGAAACTGAAAGAATTAGAAAATATAAACAGACCTATCACAATAATGACATGGAAACTGTAATTAAAAATCTTCCAACAAACCAAAGTCCAGGATGAGATGGCTTCACAGGCGAATTCTATCAAACATTTAGAGAAGAGCTAACATCTATCCTTCTCAAACTCTTCCAAAAAATTGCAGAGGGAGGAACATTCCCAAATCTGTTTAATGAAGCCACCATCACCCTGATACCAAAACCAGACACAGACACTGCCAAAAAAGAAAATTACAGACCAATATCACTGATGAACATAGATGTAAAAATTCTCAACAAAATACTAGCAAACAAAATCCAATAACACATTAAATGGATCATACACCATGATCAAGTGGGATTTATACCAGGAATGCAAGGAATCTTCAATATACACAAATCAATCAATGTGATACACCATATTAACAAATTAAGCAATGAAAACCACATGATCATCTCAATAGATGCAGAAAAAGCTTTTTACAAAATTCAACAGCCATTTAATGAAAACACTCCAGAAAATGTGCATAGAGGGAACCTGTGCCCATATATGACAAAGCTACAGCAAATATCTTTCTCAATGGTGAAAAACTGAAAGCATTTCCACTAAGATCAGGAAGAAGAGAAGGATGTCCACTCTCACCACTCTTCTTCAACATAGGTTTGGAAGTCCTAGCCATGGCAATCAGAGAAGAAAGAGAAATAAAAGGAATACAAATTGGAAAAAAGAAGTAAAACTGTCACTGTTTGCAGATGACATGATACTATACATAGAAAATCCTAGGACTTCCCTGGTGGTGCAGTGGTTAAGAATCCACCTGCCAATGCAGGGGACATGGGTTTGATCCCCGTTCCGGGAAGTTCCCACATGCTGCAGAGCAACAAAACCTGTGTGCCACAACTACTGAGCCCACCTGCCACAACTACTGAAGCCCATGAACCTAGAGCCTGTGTTCCACAACAAGAGAAGCCACTGCAATGAGAAACCGGCAGACTGCAACAGAGAGTAGCACTATTTACAGAAGACAGGACGTGAAAACAACTAAATGTCCAAGGAGAGATGAATGTATAAAGAATATGTGGTATATATATCCAATGGAATATTACTCGGCCATTAAAAGGAACTAAACTGGGTCATTTGTAAAGATGAGGATGGATCTAGCATCTGTCATACAGGGTGCAGTAAGCCAGAAAGAGAAAAACAAATATCATATATTAATGCATATATGTGGAATCTAGAAAAATAGTACAGATGAACCTATTTGCTGGGCAGGAATAGAGACATAGATGTAGAGAACGGATATGTGGACACAGAGAGTGAAGGGGAGGGTGGGATGAACTGAGAGATTAGGTTTGACATAAATACACTACAATGTGTAAAATAGACAGCTAGTGGGAACCTGCTGTATAGCACAGGGAGCTCTGTGCTCTGTGATGACATATATGGGTGGGATGGGGGTGGTGAGAGGGAGGTCCAAGAGGGAGGAGATATAGATATACATATAGCTGATTCACTTCATTGTACAGCAAAAACTAACACAACATTGTAAAGCAATTATATGCCATTAATTTTTTTTTTTAACTCTACAAACAAGAACTGCTGGAGAGGGTGCAGGAAAAAGGGAATCCTCCTACACTGTTGGTGGTAATATAAATTGGTACATCCACTATGGAGAACAGTATGGTGGTTCCTTAAAAAACTAAAAAGAGAGCTACCGTATGATCCAGCAATTCCACTCCTGAGTATATATCCTGAGAAAACCATACTTTGAAAATATACACTCACACTGATGTTCATTGCAGCGCTTGTTACAATAGCTAAGACATGGAAGCAACCTAAATGTCTGCTGGCAGATGAATGGATAAAAAAGATGTGGTACATATATACAGTGGAATATTACTCAGCCATAAAAAGAATGAAATAATGTCATTTGAAGCAACATGGATGGACTTAGAGATTATCATACTAAGTGAACTAAGTCAGACAGAGAAAGACAAATATAATATGATATCCCTTATATGTGGAATCTAAAAAAATGGCACAAATGAATTATTTATGAAAAAGATGAGACTCACAGACACAGAACACAAACTTATGGTTACCAAAGGGGAAAGGTGGTGGGAGAGGGATAAATTAGGAGTTTGGGGTTAACATATACACACTACTATACATAAAATTGATAAATAACAAGGACCTGCTGTATAGCATAGGGAGCACTATTCAATATTCTGTCATAACCTAAATGGGAAAAGAACCTGAAAAAGAACAGTTATACATATATGTATAACTGAATCACTTTTCTGTACACGTGAAATGAACACAACATTGTGAATCAATTATACTCCAATATAAAATAAAACTTGAAAATAAATATATACTACATATTAGTTGACTTGAGTACTACTGACTTCTAAGATTTTGGAGTCATAAAATAATTATGCATATGAATGGGTAGTTATAGTTTTATAGCATTTATAATTTTTATGCTTAATTTACTAAAACAGATATTCACTGAGAAGTAAAAATATAAGTTCAGAAGTAGTAATAATAATTTGTATTTTTCTGATACTATTTTATTATTATTTTATTTACCACTTTAATGTCAAAAGATCCTTGAGGGATAAAGAGATGCAGATAGAGAAATAATCACATAAGCTTGTGAAAACTTTCATAAGGGACAAAGACAGGTAAAGTTATAACAATTCAGGGTGAATAAATGTGAAAAAATTAAATTCCAGTCATTTAAAATAAATAAATAATAAAAGACAACTTAATATACATGTTTAATTTGTATGCAAAACTGGATTATTCCAAAGTTTTTATAATAAGGCCAATCCATAGTATGAAGACAACGTTCTTGTCAAAAAAATAAGTAATACTTATGCATAAATTTTAATATTATTTTAGATAGGATTTGAAATTATTGTGATTCTGCACTTCAAATAATAAAGAATGTTTTACTACTTTGGGGTATACTTGCAGTGAATAAGACATACACACACTAATTTACTCCTTACATTGCAAGTTGAGTTATAAATTTATGTTAGAAGTGCTGATTGGTTTGATCTGCAGGTTTGGCTTCAGATAGAAAGATTAAAATAATTAACAGTGAATCTGATAGGAGTTTATCAATGCTTAAATAATACATGCACATCACACAAAGACGTTTTAAGAATTAATCGAAATTTTAATTTTATTTTTCCTGTGATGTCCAAAGATTGTCTTTTTTTGCTACCAAAATCAGTTTTTAAAATTTGCTATCTTGAAATAACAACAAAGATATTCACAGTACTGTTATATGTTCCTTTTGATCAGGGTGATGCAAACTGTCCCTATGAAACAATTTCCATGAAATTCATGACCTGGACAAAAAGACCTGGGACTTCCTCAGCCCCTACAAATAGTTAGGTTTGGACACTTTGACCAGCATAATAAACAAAAAAGTATGGGAGGTCTTGTGCCAATATCAAACCTGTAGCCGAGTTGGAAAGGGTAGGAAGCTATTTCAGAAAACAACTAGTGCTGTGCTAGACGCGCTATTTAGCAAAACATCTTAGGCTATTATATAACAGCTCTTAGCAAACATAAGGGGAGTTTTTTTTTTTGTTGTTGTTGTTTTTTCTTTTTTTGCGATACGCAGGCTCCGGACGCGCAGGCTCAGCGGCCATGGCTCACGGGCCTAGCCGCTCCGTGGCATATGGGATCTTCCCGGACCGGGGCACGAACCCGTGTCCCCTGCATCGGCAGGCGGATTCTCAATCACTGCGCCACCAGGGAAGCCCTACAAGGTGAGTTTTAACCAGCCCAGGGCAGGGACCAGAAAAATTCATTAAGAAAATGTGGTCAGAGAACAGTTAATTAATATTTACTAAAAATCTGCTCAATGTATTACTCTGCATAAGGTCTGTATAAAGGCTTTATAAAGCATATTTATCAAAGGAGATTGAATATCACGAAGTAAAAATGTTGTGGACTTGAACTACTAGTGATGGTGACTTGTTACTCCAGACTGTTTTCTCTTCTTTAACCATTATTAAAGTCATATTGCACACTGTGTAAAAATCACCAAAGAATAAGACAAAAACTATATAGATTTTATGTAGATATTCTGCAGGATTATTGGGAGGGTGTATATTCTATCTTGTTCTATTTTACCTTAGTAAACATTAGCCACTGATATATGAGGTCTAGGAACCAAGACCTTTTGAATGAGCATGAAAGACTCATGTGTTTAGTCTTATGCCTTTGCCAATCCTAGCTTATAAAGTCAGCCATGACCTCAGGTTAGATTTAAGGTGTTAGATAAATATGTATATAAAACTAAATGAGAGACTTTGGCTGTTATTCTAAAAATACCAAGTTCCATTTGCTTAGGTAGAGTCAAAGTGACTAAATTTTCTTCAGGAATTTTTCTTAGCAACTTACTGTGCACATGATACAGGAGCTCTAACTGCATTTTAAGTTGAAATAGGCATTACAGTAAGTCCCCTACATACGAACATTCAAGTTGTGAACCTTCAAAGATTCGAATGTACGTTCGCATGTCCGATCACGTAAATTAGGTCACGTGTCTGGCGTACATTGTCACGTGTATGTATCCTCTACAAGTGGTTGTGTTTTTGTGTACTTTACTGTGCGGTACTGTACAGAGTACAGTATCTTTACTTCAAGCCCAGGATGTCTGGAAGCAAGCGTAAAAGCAGCGGTGATATAGCTGGTACTGCTAAGAAGCGCCAAGTGATAATGATGGAAACAAAAGTTAAAATAATTGACAGAGTGGAGTGAGGTGAAAAGTAAGTGTCGCTTCTTCTCATAACATGAATCATTCAACCATCAGCATAATTCTAAAGAACAAGAACAATATCATGAAACATGTGAAATCTGCTGTGCCGATGATGTCGAAAATAATATTTAAGAAGTGTGGAAAAATGTTGGAGGAGATGGAGAAAATTCTCAGTGTGTGGATGCAGGATCAGGATCAGCATCCAGTCCTGCTCAGTTTAATGATGATTCAAGAGAAGGCTGAAAGCCTTTATGAAGACTTGAAGAAGAAACATGGCAAGGAATCAGAGGTGCATATTTTAATGCCAGTCATGGCTGGTTTTATTGGTTCAAGGCTAGAACCAACCTTCACAACGTAAAAGTAAGTGGCGAGGCAGCAGGTGCATATATGGTAGATGCCCAGGAATTTCCTGAAACGCTTTGAGAAATTATTGATGAAGGTGCATATTTACCCAAGCAGGTTCTTAAAGTGGATGACACATGACTGTACTGGAAAAGGATGCCAGATGAAAGTTACATCTGTTAAGGAAGAAAAGTTGATGCCAGGGTACAAAGCAGCAAAGGATAGGCTAACTCTGTTGTTTGGTGGCAATGCTTCTGGCGATATGAAGCTGAAGCATCTTTTAGTTTACCATTCAGAGAACCCAAGAGCCCTTAAAAACATACCCAATGGCTCTCTTCCTGTTGTGTGGAAGAGTAACCCCAAAGCCTGGGTTACACAGGCCATTTTCCAGGACTGGTTTTTCCACCAATTTATCCTGGAGGTAGAGAAATATTGCTTGGAGAAAGATGTCCCATTCCACATTCTTTTGCTGCTTGACAGTGCTCCGGGCCACCTCCCCCCATTCATGGACGACTTTCATTCCAATGTCAAAGTAGTGCATCTGCCACCTAATACTACATCGCTCATCCAACTATGGACCAGGGAGTTAGAGTGACTTTCAAGAAATATTATTTACATCACACTTTTTGTCAGGCAGTAAAGGCGAGTGGTGAATCAGGAACAACCTTCAACAATTTTGGAAGGACTATAACATCTACAAGGCCATAAAACACCTTGACTTTGCTTGGCGTGAGGTTACAGTCATCACCATGAATGGGGTTTGGAAGAACATTTGACCACAGTTTGTTCATGATTATCGTGGATTTGAGAAGGTGGATAAGGCTTCCAAAGAGGTCTTCAGCAATTCAGTGACCCTCAGTGAGAAGCTGGAGCTAGATCTGCAGGAGGATGACTTCACTGAACTCCTTGCTGTGCAACATGAGGAGGTTACTAATGAAGACCTGATGGAATTGGAGGTCGACAGAAAGGATGAAGAGAGACAACAGGTAGAAGAAATAACCAAAGAACTGAAGAGATTCACAACACAGGAAATGGCAAGGGGGTTTTCTTTATTTGAGGAGGCACTGTTAGTTTTTGAGGCGCAGGACCTGAACATAGAATGGTACACGAAGGTTGCAGCTGCCATTCAGAACGCGATCCAGTGCTACAGTGACATCTATGAGGAGAAAAAAAGAGCTACTACCCAGTGATAGGTACTACTATCATTACATCATTTTTTCAAGGGGCAAATAGAGTTGAATCCAGCAAGGAACCAGAACCTGTGCCATCAACCTCAGCCATGAGTGAAATTGCAGCTTGCCTTCCATCTCCTATTGCTGATGAGCCTTCAGCTCTACCATCCCCCACCTCCTCTCCCTCCAGTCAGTAACTCTTCTTGCCTTTTCACTGGATGCCAGCCTCTGTATGCCAGCTATTGTACTATCTACTGAACTTTTCAAGGTACTATACTTTAAGATTGAAAATGTTTTATTTTATGTTTGTTTGTTTACATATTATTTGTGTCAAAGTATTATAAACCTGTCACAGTACAATACTATATAGCTGACTGTGCTAGTTGGGTACCTAGGCTAAATTTATTGGACTTATAAACAAATCGGACTTACACTCTCAGAGTGGAACTGGTTCATATGTAGGGGACTTACTTTAATACTTCGGCATATAATATATACCTTAATTTACAAGTATGAAAAATGAACTCTTGGTTAACACAGAACTGATGATAGTTATTGGTACTGATACATTGACCTAAGGGGCCCAAATTCTTAACAAAGAAATCATCATGATAAGGATATGTTTAAAGGAGAGTGCAAATTCTGCGCATGAGTAAGGTTGATAGAACATGGACTACATGGGTGATTTTTATCAATAATCTTGCAATTCCAGTCCTTCCCTGGACATGAAAAATTTATATATTCAAGATAGCAAAGCATCTAACCAGCTGGAGTTTTTAAAAGTGCCTAAAGAAGTTTCCTTAAAATAAATCATCCATTTACTTATTATTATTTTTTAAGATGTTGGGGGCAGGAGTTTATTTATTTATTTTTGCTGTGTTGCAACTTCGTTTCTGTGCGAGGGTTTTCTCTAGTTGTGGCAAGCAGGGGCCACTCTTCATCGCGGTGCGCGGGCCTCTCACTATCGTGGCCTCTCTTGTTGCGGAACACAGGCTCCAGATGCTCAGGCTCCGTAGTTGTGGCTCACGGGCCTAGTTGCTCCGTGGCATGTGGGACCCTCCCAGACCAGGGCTCGAGCCCGTGTCACCTGCATTAGCAGGCAGATTCTCAACCACTGTGCCACCAGGGAAGCCCTATTTACTCATTAAATGTGTGTTATTTATTTATTTTTTGCCACAGAAAAGTCTCTATTGAAGGGAGTAGGGGTCATGCTGAGTTTGGAGACATGCAGTGAAGGGACAGTCATGAGCTGTCCTTGGTTTCAGGGTCTGCCTTGGACCCTCTAGGTCTTCAGGATCTCCATCAGGCTCTTAGTCTGGCCAGGGTGCTGTGAGGTCCTTCAGGGCTAGTAACTTATGTTTGGTGTTTTGGACCTGTGACCAGAATGTACATTGAAATGGGGGGTCCAGGATTTGGGATCCCATCAAGGCCTTGGTGCCTCTCATGTATTAGAGATGTAAGCTTGAAGATCTGGGGCATTGTGTCTGGGGCTCTTGGAATTTTGGTGTCTAAAGATCCATGGACTCAGGACACTGAAGTCCGCTGGTTTCCAGGGATGAGAATTCCTGTTTGTTGTCCCCTAGTGCCTACCAATAGGAATTGAGGTGCCCCGGGGGCCCGGGATGCATATCTGGACCACAGTCTCCTCCATCCCAGGCACAAGGACCTCCATGACTGGGGTTTCCTAGAGGATTGGATTTTTTAAATTTGGGATTCCTGGGGGATTTGGGGTTTCCATGATTTGGGGGTCCTGGGAGTTAGGGTTTTGGAGCCTCCTAGGGGCTGTAGGACTTGGGGACACAGGAAAGTCTGGGACATGTACTCTGGGGTTTGGGATCCTCAGAGTCCCAGAATGAGGCCTCCAAATTTTGGGGTCCCACAAAGGGGGAAATAATTAATTAAAAAATAGAGAATTTTCTGGGAGCCTGTTCAGCACAGGTGCTGTGGGCTGCATGGGGTGGGCTTCATACAAGGTACTGGGGGTTTCTTGAGGATGCAGAGGACAGGAAGACTTGGCAGCCCTGTAATTAGCACTTCCAGGACTGTTTTGGTGCCTGTAAATTGGAGATGACAGAGGGCTGGTTAATGTAGGTCTCTTCTTGAGGGGTAAGGGCAGGGGGTTTTGTTAATGGAGGGAGTCTCTGATTGCAGTGTAAGGGTTTGGGGGTGACCGTGGGGGTCAAAATATCTTGAGGGGACTGAAGTTAAATGTGAGTCTGTTACTCTGTTGCTCTGGAGGTGTTTCTTTCAAGGGGACTTGATGGGGGCGGGGGGGAATCTTTGTTAATAGGGAAGGGTTCTGAACCAGTGACTCAGGAATATTCTGCTATAGAGCATTATGTAGAGAAAGTTACCATGATTTGGGGTGATGTGGAATTCTGTTATCGGGTAGTCTGATTTTAGGGGTTGGGACTAGCCTAAAGGTACTACACTCAAGGAATCTCTTTCTGGGTAACATAGGGTCTATATTTGGGGGGTTATCACGGGGAAATCTGTTAATAATGGGGCCTTAGTGATCGAAGGCTGGCTAATGTGGTCTCTCGTCTGGATACGTTACTGGGAAACACTATCTCAATGACTAGGGGGCTCCTTGTGTCAGGAGATGCTAGAGGGGGTTCTGTGTCTCTGTGGAATGTCCAGAGCCTCTAAGACTACATCTCCGCCCTCAGCATCCAGGGAAACCAGCAGCAGAAGAGAAACCTGGAGATGGAGCTCTCTGATGCGATGTCCTTTGGAGTCCAGACTGTTGTGAAGGTGTTTTGGTCTGTATCATTGTCACTTGAGTCACTTTTGGCTCCGACACTGTCCCCAGGGGGGTCAGTGGATCTACTAATCCTCTGAATTCCAGATGCTGATGCAAAGACTCCATGCCGAGGGGGGCAGGTGAAGTACCAGACACCGAAGACAGAGTCATCATGCTTGCTGATGGTCTAGCTGGATGCCATACCAGTAACCTGGGACAAAGTCTGGCTTCCCGCAGAAGCGCCCAATTCCTTGCTTCTGGCCTGTGATGAGGACTTGGTCCCCAACCTCAGCCTTGACTCCCTCACGCTGCTGCAGGCCACCCAGAGTCAGGGCTGATGGGGGCCTATTCTTACCTTTGTGTTCCCTGCGGTCTTTGCCAGTGACTTGGAAGAAGTCCATCCAGTGAGTCCGAGGTGTGGAGGTGACGGATGAGGAAGGTGTGCCCACTGCCTTGGAGATCTTGGACAAAGAGGCAAAGAGACCCTGCTTGGGAGGGCAGATGAAGTACCAGACACACCCAACACTGCCATCATTCTTGCCCTCAGGTTCATCAAGCTGCATGCCCACCCACTGGCCATTGGCGAGCTCTGAGCTCCCGCAGAACAACAGCTGCGGGTCTTCTGGTCATCCAGTAGCACGCAGTCTCCCAGCTGCAGGCCCAGTGTGCTGAGCATGGCATTGCCTGGGACGTTGTCATAGTTAGGTAGCGTGACCCTAGGGAGGGTGCAGGAGAGCGGCACAGCCTCCTCCAGTAGCGTCCACAGCTCTTTGGCCACCAGAGCCCCTCGGCCTTGTCCAGGGATATGTCCATGGGACAACTCCTCTGGGACCACCTCCACTGGCACGGGTCCCTTTCGGTTCCGAAGCGCCGGGTTGGCACCATGTTCCAGCAAATTACTTGGCCGCACCCAGGAGTGGGCTGGAAGCAGCAACGTGCAGGGCTGAGCC
The DNA here is from genome assembly GCF_026419965.1 of Kogia breviceps. Taxonomy (NCBI): domain Eukaryota; kingdom Metazoa; phylum Chordata; class Mammalia; order Artiodactyla; family Physeteridae; genus Kogia; species Kogia breviceps. The sequence goes on from NC_081319.1 coordinate 62,202,822, forward strand.
GTGGCTGAAGTCACTGTACTTGGAGCTCACCACTCGGGGCCATACACCCTTCAGTAGCATGTGCATGAGACCGGGCAAGTCGAAATAGGCTGAGTAGTGAAGCATGTTCATGTTGGCCCAGCAGCTGCGCAGGGTCGCGTCTGCGCCCAGCGCCAGCAGCTGCTGCAAGAGGCGCACAGCCGCCGCGGGGAACTCGACTCTGTGGGCCCCAGCCTTGCGCGTATAATGGAGCAGTATCATGTTAGGTCAGCCCATCACATGGCAGCCTCGTAGCAGAATCTCATTGCCAATGACATCGATCTTGTACTGGACTTGGGGCACCCACTGCACAATGGCGAACAGCTCAGCGATGGTGGTCTGCGGGTCATACAGAATCTCTTGAAAGGCAGGGTCGTTGGGGTCAAAGAAGGTGAAGGTGTAGTCCTGGGGGTGGGGGGCTGGTGCTGAGGAATAGGCTTCTGCCAGCGCTCCTGGGTGGGGTTGGGGGGCTCTGGGACAGGCTCATTGTCCTCCTTGTCTTCTTCCCCTGCCCTGAGCGGTGGGGCCATGGGGGTGGGATCTGTCTTAGTCATGGTCCATAGTGGCCCTAAGGGGGCAGGTGCAGAGTTGGGGGTGGCCTTCAGGGAAATCCTCGGGTGAATGGGGCTGAAGACTAAAGTTGAAATCAGGGAAACTGGAGTAACTGGGTGTCAGTGTCTGGGGAAGTGATGGGGAAGAAAGAGACTGAGAGAAGGGGGCGAGGCACAGATGCAGATGGGAGATGAGGTGGAGAGGGCTATTCAATGTATTTTTGAGCAGCAAGTAGTGCCAGGCACTGAGGTAAGTGCTGAGGACACAGTACAGAAAAGCCCTGAACCGGTGGAGCATAAGTGAGTGTAGATACTGCGTCTCTATACTTGTTCAGGAAATGTTAGAGCAAGCAACTTTCAGCAACATACCTGGGCAAGGACAGAGGCCTTCTTAAAACCCTCTGAGGGCTTCCCTGGTGGTGCAGTGGTTAAGATTCCTCCTGCCAATGCAGGGGACACGGGTTCGTGCCCTGGTCCAGGAGGATCCCACATGCCGCGTTGCAGCTGGGCCCGTGAGCCATGGCCGCTGAGCCTGCGCGTCCAAAGCCTGTGCTCCACAATGGGACAGGCCACAACAGTGAGAGGCCTGCGTACCGCAAAAAAAAAAAAAAACCAAAAACCAAAACCCTCTGAGTCACTGTTCACCCAATTCAACTTTGATTCCTTCGGTTGGTTTAAAAAGTTGTTTATTGCCAATGTTATGCTAATGTTTTAGTGGCTGCTACTCTTTTGTTATATTTACTAGTTTGTTTTATTTTTATATTCTGCATATAAGTGATATAATACAGTATTTGTCTTTCTCTGTCTGACTTATTTCACTAAACGCAATACTGTCCAAGTCCATCCACGTTGCATGTATATTTTCAACTAGTGCTTTTGTTACTTTTGGATATGTGCCCAGGAGTGGACTTACTAGATCACATGGTAGCTCTATTTTTAGTTTTTTGAGAAACCTCCATACTGTTTTTTCCACAGTGACTGCACCAATTTACATTTCCACCAACAGTGTACAAGGGTTCCCTTTTCTCCACATCATTGCCAACATTTGTTATTTGTGTTCTTTCTGATGATAGCCATTCTGACAGGTGTGAGGTGATATCTCATAGTGGTTTTGATTTGCATTTCCCTGAAGATGAATGATGTTGACTATCTTTTCATGCGCCTGTTGACCATCTGTATGTCTTCTTTGGAAAAATGTCTATTCAGTTCTTCTGCTCATTTTTTAATCTGGTTGTTTGTTTTCTTGATGTAGAGTTGTATGAGTTGTTTAAATATTTTGGATATTAACCCCTTATTTGTCATATCATTTGCAAATATTTTCTCCCATTCAGTAGGTTTTTGTTTTTGTGGCTGCTACTTTAAAATTTTGTTTTATTAAAAAAAGTTGAACTCTAAAGTGAAAAAAAAGTATTAACTGAGGAGAGCTATGTAAATATCTCATGAGAAAATCTCTCCTAGAAGTTCTCCTTTATTTTCTCCCAAATGAAAATGCTGTGATGATTTCTTCTGAGTTATCTTTTAGTCAGGAAACAACAGCCCACTCAGTCATGATAATTTTTTAAAAGTTATTTGAGAAGAGTATAAAATAGGCTTTGCCTGCCTTTTGAAAAAATGTTATACTTTTACTGGGCTTGCAGCTTCTAGCTACCTCCATTATAATCACAAAAACTCTTTGCATAATATTCTTTCTGAATATTTAATCATATTAGAATAGAGTAGTCCTTAAGCATAATTAAAGTGCTACTTTTTCAAACAGTGTATTAGAGGCGAGCAGAATTGTTTGCCAGATGGGAAAGGTGAATCTGGCACAGAAGATGAGCAAAGGTGAGCTGGAATGAGAGTATCCAGCTACGGTGAAGGATGCTGAGTGAAAATTCCAGCTACTGAATTATTAAGAAAGGAAAAGAAGACACAGTTGATTTAAAAAAAAAAAAAAAACTTTAGTTCCATGGTCAGTAACTGAAGAAATGGACTTGTTGTGGTGTATGAGTGCAATACAGTAAAAGACGTATTTGAAACAAATATGTCAAAATATGATGTGAAAGTTTCTAAGCAGCCTCCTGAAATAAATCAGAATTACAAAGTGAAAGAACACAGGTTTAGAGTTTGAAGACCTGGGTGCTGTCCTTTATTCCATTCCTTGCTTCATGTTTTTGCCTCAACGGGAACTGCCTGTTTGATTGTTCAGCTGAGTTTCCCTTTCTCAATTTGGTAAGGTCTTTCAAATGGATGGTAAATGGTGTTTGCCTATCTGCAAGGTGGATTTTTTTCAGCATTCAAAAAGTTCTTGTGCTGGAGGCTCTTTGTCAGGGACAAACCTCTAAGCAAGGAAGACTTGGATTGCTCTGGTGGGCATGCAGGGGGTGGCAGGCTGGGCTGACCCTCTGAAGGGGGAATGGGACATGTCTCTGTTCTCAGGCTTCCCCCAGGAATTAATCCCACAGGACATCTGTATAGCTATCCTCAAGGGCACTAGAGACAACTGCATCAGGCAACCCCTCTCTCCTTCTTCCACAAAATGAACATACACAGCGAGTAGTCAGAGTCAATCCAATTCTGCATGTTGCTGAAGGGATTCACTGCAGGAAGCCACCAGATCATCTCAGCCATCAGGGCATTGATGGTCCTTTTCTAAGGCTCCTTTCAGGGCTTGGATTTCCACCCTCCCTAACGCTGCATCTCAAAGGTTGAAAGTAATGCCTGCTTCCTTGGCATCACGTCCAACATCAGGTAGTTTAAGACCCTTCAGCCTCCCTACCAAGATGCTTGTGTCTGTCAAGTACTTTCATCAAAGACATGGAAGAAGCATTGGGTTGGCCAAAAAGTTCATTCGGGTTTTTTCCATAACATCTCAGGGAAAAACCCAAACGAACTTTTAGCCAACCTAGTAGTATCAAGAATTGGCATTCAGGTCATAATCTTTCCCCAGCCCCCTTCACCACTCATTTAAAACATTTATTCTGCAAATGCTGGTTGGGAGAAGGTAAACATTTAATTGTTCTATAAGAACATGCTCTAGGATCCATTAGCATTAAGTCTGTTCTCTGTGATGAAGGTTACCCTTTGATTTGTTTTTATGCCAATGAGAGAAATTGCAGGCTCTCAAGAGGTGGAGATCAGCCAAAGGAACTTCAGTTTTCCTTTAGTACCTATGAAATGGAGGGTCAGGCAACATTTGGATACTATCTACAGCACTCATGTCCTTTGCCTGAAAATGGGCTTTTTACTTTGTTCTAAAGATCCAGAGTACCAGCAAGGCTCATAGCATTCAGTGCTGGGGACAGAAGGTGGTTGTTTCTACTGAAACTGTACAAACATAACATGGCCAGGGACAGGAAGGGAGCATTTGGCACTCTCTTACTGCTTTTCTTGGTGAAGAAATAGATTATTATTAAATATGTTAACATTATATAGATTAAATAATCAAATATGCTTATTTGTTATATATTTGTTCCAGGTTCTAAGAATAAACAAGATAGCCCTCATTGAACTTAGATACTAATGTGGGGAAAAAGATCAAAAAAAAAAAAAAAAAAGCAAAGAGAGGAATAAACAAGCTCATTTCAGAAAGTAATATGCTATGAAGAAAGGAATCAGGGCAACAGCACTGAGGGTCTGGGGAAGCAGGTTTACAGGGGACGTCAGCCACAGTCTTTCTGAAGAGGTAACAAAGGACTGAAATCTGAATGAGAAGGAGCCTGGAGCACTGGTCTTCCAGGAGCTGGAACATAAGGCAATGATCCAGGAAGGAGTTGAGCCTTTTTAAGGGACAGAGTCAATGTTAGTGCATATATATTATGACTTTAGTGAACAGCAGAGAGGGTGATATTAGGTCAGATAAGCAGGCAGGGGCTGAATCATAGTGGTTCTTCTTGGCTTTATTCTAAACATAATAGAAGGCCTAGGTGGTATTTATCTGGACAGTGAAATAACCAGTTTTATATCTTAAAGGGAATATTAGGGACATAATAAGGAAAATAGATTGAAATGGAACTAGACTGGAAACGGGACAGGGTTGGGACAGTGTTGAGCAGTGCACGTACCAGTGCTGTCGTCTGTGCTGCCACTGTGAGAGGGGAGGAGAGTGAAAATGGACTCAAGGGTGATGCCTAGATTTCTGACTGTGCAAAGGATTTAATCGTGGTGTCGTCACTGAGATGGGAAAGATAGTGAATGTGAGTTTCCTTGTCTCTGTTCTTAAAAAGGAAAGCACCCTGCTTAAGAAAAAATTTTAAAAGACAAAAGACAAAGACAATCATAAAAAGTAAAATAAATACCTTTACATGAAGGTACCTAGGGAGCAAAAATGGAGAGGTAGAGGGCTTCCCTGGTGACGCAGTGGTTGAGAGTCCGCCTGCCGATGTAAGGGACACGGGTTCGTGCCCCGGTCTGGGAAGATCCCACATGACGCGGAGCGGCGGGGCCCGTGAGCCATGGCCACTGAGCCTGCGCGTCCGGAGCCTGTGCTCCACAAAGGGGGGAGGCAACAGCAGTGAGAGGTCCGCGTACAGAAAAAAAAAAAAAAAAAAAAAAAAGGGAGAGGTAGAAATTTGTTAGCTTGAGGTGAAAGAGAACAATCCAAGAAGATTTCCATGTATAAAGTGATGTATAAAGTGATGAAGCCATGACAGAAAATTGATAGGGTTAGGGAACAGCTTATAATCCAGTTTTCCTAAAGCATCATGTTTGAGGTGGACAGTAGACAGTGTGTGGATGGAATGCAGATTGGGACGCAGGACTTGTGTTCTCAAGACAGTGAGCGCTCACAGAATGACCTCACCAAGCATCGGCTTTGGAGAGACACTCAGGTATGTGGACAAGGGATCAGAGTCAGGAGTATGCTACTTAGTTGTTCTACTAAAACATGATCACGGTAAGATCTTTCATAGCAGTCCAGACGTGAGACAAGAAAGGTTGAATCAGGGAAGAATTCAACTTTTGCTTTTAACTAGTTTTTGTCCCTTTGAACAAGTCATTCCTGGCCTTGTTTTCACTTCTGGAAAATGAATAGGTAGTTGCAATCCAACTTGTGGAAAATGAACAACTTGATTAAAAAATGGACAAAATATATGAAAGACACCACACAAAAGAAAATATACAGGTTGCAAAGAAGCATATGAAAAGGTGATCAACAATCTGTGCCATTAAGCAAATGGAAATTAAAATAATGAGATATGACCACACACCGATTAGAAAGGCAAAAATTCAAAACACTGACAACACCAAATGATAGCAAGGCTATGAAGCAGCAGAAACTCTTATTTATTGTTGGTGGGAATGCAAAATATGGTACAGCCACTTCAGAAGACAGTTCGGTAGTACCTTACAAAACTAAATATACTCATCGTACAATCCAGCAATCATGCTCCTTAGTATTTACCCAAAGAGGTTGAAAATTAGTACGAATGTTTAGAGAAGTTGTATTCATAATTACCAAAATGTGGAGGCAACAAAGAAGTCCTTCAGTGGGTGAATAGGTAAATAAACTGGTATATCCTGACAGTCGAATATTATTCAGTGATTAAAAACTGTGAGCTATTAAGCCATGAATAGACATGGAGTAAACTTAAATATATATTACTAAGTGAGACAAACCAATCTAAATAGAAGTATATGATTCCAATTATATGACATTCTGAAAAAGGTAAAACTATGGAGACAGTAAAAGAAGCAATGGTAGCCAAGGGCAGGGGGGAGGGATGGATGAATAGGTGGAGCACGGAGGATTTTTAGGGCAGTGAAACTGTTCTGTATGATACAATAATGGTGGATACATGTCTTAGTCATTCAGGCTGCTATCACAGAATACTGAGTGGCCTATAAACAACAGAAATTTATTTCTCACAGTTCTATAAGTTAAGTCCAAGATCAAGAGCTGGCATATTCAATATCTGGTGAGGGCCTACTTCTTGGTTCATAGATAAACTTCTTTTTTTCTGTGTCCTCAGATGGCAGAAGGCTGAGGGATCTCTCTGAGGTCTCAAATAAGGGCTCAAATTTCATTTTATGAGGTCTCCACCCTCAAGATTTAATCACATCAAAACCCCCTACCTCTTAATACCATCGCCTTGGTGGTTAGGATTTCAACATATGGATTTTAGGGAGACTCTATAGAAATACATGTCACTATGACTTTGTCAAAACTCTTAGAAAATATCCCCCACCAAGAGTGAGCCCTAATATAAACTATAGACTTTGGGTGATAATGATGCTTCAATGTAGGTTCATTAATTGTAACATCTGGTGGAGGATGGTGACAATTGGGGAGGTTATGCTTGGGGGGTGGGGCACAGAAGGTGTATGGGAAATCTGTGTACCTTCCTCTCACTTTTGTTGTGAACCTAAAACTTCTGTAAAAATTAAAGTTTATTTACAAAGGCAACCAGGATATGGCATGATGGTATGAAATAAAGACCATTTTGTCAAATTAAAACAACTCATGAAAGCTTAACAAATTCTGGTGCTAGATAAGTATGTCTTTGCTCATCAGAGGTAGGAGGCTGCTAAAACCTTCTCTGTCTGGGCTGTCTGGTTCTATTCATGGCTCCCCAGTGAGTGATGAGGGTGGAAGTTCTATTACCCCCATTTATAGACTCACAGGTTAAGTGATGAATGTGAGGCAAACCACAAGCAGGAATTTAGTGGTAGAAAACATTTTAAATGCCTCATATTTCTCATCTTTATCCCAGTTAACTTACTCCTTTTTTATTTTCCTCTTGTCTGAGATCCTGTCAGCCTAGGCCTACTCAGAAATTAAGCATGCTGGGATCAAACGAGCATAGATTTCTGAATCAGAGCTCCAAGTCCCTTAGTCTACATACATTATTACAGGCTGTATGGAGGATGCCCTTCCAAATCCATGTGTTCGTTTTGAAAACAGAAAAGGCAGTCAAAGAATATCATTCTGCCCTTGTTGCTAAACTGGTATTATTGCTGCTGCTGTTGGTAGCAGTGATGAAGTTGAGTTTTTGACATGTGTGTAAAGTGTGTCACTGGTAGCTATCTGACTAAGGAATTGAGACTAGGGAAGCAAGTGATTAGATAAATGTAGACATCAGATAGGCAGCTTTCTAGGCCTAAAGACAGACATTCTGAGCTCTAGTTTGGATTCTGTCTGTATGATATTACAAAAATCAACTTTCTTCTGTCTACTACCTATTTTCTTACCCCTAAGTGGAGTAACAGAAAACCTGACACCACTTCTGGAGATTTGAAGAAAACTCAAACTACTCTAGGTAGTAAGCCTCTAGGTAACCACATTTACATGCATGTGTGTCTTTTTTTTTTTTTTTTTTTTTTTTTTCAGTATGCGGGCCTCTCACTGTTGTGGCCTCTCCCGTTGTGGAGCACAGGCTCCGGACGCACAGGCCTAGCGGCCATGGCTCACGGGCTTAGTTGCTCCGCGGCATGTGGGATCTTCCCGGACCAGGGCACGAACCCGTGTCTCCTGCATCGGCAGGCGGATTCTCAACCACTGCGCCACCAGGGAAGCCCCATGTGTGTCTTTTATGTGTACATTAGAAAGAGAAAAAAAACTGAGGGCAAAGGATCAGGTAAAGGGAAAAGCAGAACATAGAGCAGCCTGGTATTCATATGAAATATGTTATTGTGTAGAAATTTTAAAACATACAGAAGACATCTAAAGGAGTCAGGAAAGGGTTAACAAGAACAACAGAAGTGTGTCTCAGGGCACAGAGAAATGGGGTTGAGTGGCTCACATTGTAACAAAATGGGCAATAAATGACAGCATAGTTATTGTTAATATGTTGGAAATTGACTTACAAAGCTTGATGAGATCTAAGTTCACAGTGTGAGTATAAAAAACTGTTATGTCAAAATTATTCATGTAAACCATCTAGCTCATAAGGTCTTTTTTTTCATTTCTTATGAACTGGCTAGTTTGGGCATAACTTCTATTTGTAAAATCATCACTACAACATGACCTTTCATTAATGTCTCCCTTCTGAAAGGTAGTCTTTTGTCTAATTTCCTCATTTCAAATTATTTCCAGCCATGTTCACTGGCTTAAAATCTAAAAAAGAACAACCACCACATAGTCACACCTTTCCAAAGTTTGAAAGTCACTGGCTTACGTATGAGATAAGAAGAAAAGACCTACCCTCTGTCTGCAGGAGCTGTAAGACCCAGTACTTTCACATGGGACCCAGCTCTGGCTGTTTCAGAGGATAAGGGGGTGAAATATCACTTTAGTGCCTTTCTCTCCTCTTTTACAATTCTAAGAGTAGTGTGAGAAAATCTATTTTTATGTATTTGACTTGGAATAAAAATAATTTCCTACTTAAAAATAATAATACAAGACATCAAGAGCTTAAAGGAGATATAACATGATTGTGGCATTACTGTACAATGGTAGGATTTAGGTTGTTTAATTTCATGATAAAAAAAATTTAGGGGCCATGCCAATTTTCTGAAGAGTTAAGTTTTAAAACTGTGAGCAAAAAATAAAATAATCTGTATAGAACTCTGGAGACACTATGTCATGTAGCAATTATGAATGTGAATGTGTGGTCCCATTGCCTGGGTCAGATTCAGGCATTGGTGCTTATTATCTGTGTGGCTTAATGTAAGCGTTCAAGGCCATGAATTTTCTTATTGATAAAATGAAATTAACAATAGTAATAAACAAAACAGTATGGCTGGTTGGATGATTAAATAAACATATGTAAATTGCTTAAGATAATGCCTCACACACAGGGAGCACATGTTAAATGTTAGCTATTGTTTTTCCCATGCAGATTACAGGATCTCCAATTCTGATATATTACCTATTTGAAATCATCAGGCAAGTCTGTTATATCCATCTTATTTTATTTCTTTGAAGAATTTTAATTAAAAGAGAAATCTTCAAGTGTTAAATGTACATGAACACATTTTATCCCATATTTTTCTAAAGTAGTAAAGACTCTCAGGACAATACTAAATTATGAAATATGAACAACTTGCTATTGACTATTTATCCTTGAAAGGTTAAGGCCTTGGGTGAAAATGTGTTGCAGGAAAACCCTGATTTGATGAATTAAGGAAGATTCAGAACCATGAATCAGTGTTGAGCTGCCTTTTTTGTACGGTACATTTAACCAGCAGTCAAGTCTGAAGCCAGCTTTGACTGAATATCTGGAAAAGATATAATCCTAGGAAGTCTACAGCTAGAGCATATTTAGACTTAGTGATCATAATATCATTGGTATGAAATGAAGGTTTATGGAAGAATAATAAAACAAAAATGCTGACTTTTAAAAGAAAGTTTTGTGGGCTTCCCTGGTGGCGCAGTGGTTGAGAATCCGCCTGCCGATGCAGGGCACACGGGTTCGTGTCCCGGTCCGGGAAGATCCCACGTGCCGCGGAGCGGCTGGGCCCGTGAGCCATGGCCGCTGAGCCTGCGCGTCTGGAGCCTGTGCTCCGCAACGGGAGAGGCCACAACAGTGAGAGGCCCGCGTACCACAGAAAAAAAAAAAAAAAAAAAAAGGTTCTGTAGAAATGTAACTGGAAAGAGAAAAGTGAAATTCTTGGGATGAAATAGAAGACTCATGTAAATCACTCCATAAAAGCAAAAATTAATAAAATGTCAACATAAGCCCAAATATTCAGGGAGTGTGAGGAGGGATATTACCCATCTTAAAATCAAATAATTTTTAATATTAAAAAAACTTAAAAGGCCAAAAAGTTTTAAAGAAAAGAAATACTTAAGACAAATGTTTTAAATTCAATTCATTTAGAAGATATGTATAAATAAGGAAAGCATAAGATATCAGTTCATTAGTTCAAATCAGTAGTCTCACTTTAAATTACATGGTAATATACTTGGTCAGTGAGCAACACAGGTCAAAGTTAGAGGATATGTTGAACTTCTTCTAAATGTTCCTGCCATTTCTAGTGCCTTATTTTCATAACAAACGTTAAATTGTACCCATCTGCAAGTGTTCTTATATCATTTATCTACTAAGTAACTTCTCTTGCAATTCTATATCACAGTATATTCTATAAACTTCCCAAGTTTCATTACATACATATTAAAGTGGACTTCCTTATTGATTTTCTTTCAATATGTGTGTAAATATTTTAGCAAATTATATTGGACACTGATTGGCAACATTCTTGGGATTTTCAAATTGTTCTTAATTTTTTTAAATTTTGAAAGCAATACTTGCTTATTACAAAAAGTAATATGATACAAAGATAAGTAATGAAAAAGTTAGTAAACTTTTCATGACATCTCTCCAGCACACCCTCCTGAAGGTTAAAAAAATAGGATGGTGTTTATTCTTTCACTTTTTCCACTGTTCTTTTATTTTTTTCTATTAAAAAAGGATTATAGTATTCATGTTGCTTGGCGAGCTTCTCTTTTAACTGAACAATATATCATGGTCAGTCCTCATGATCAGAGAGACAGAACTCACTCTTTTTAGTAGCTAATTATTTTTCCATAGCATATGTATAATTTACTGATACATTTGACCTTTCTATTTATGGAAGTTTAAAAGCAGTCTGCTGCTTTGTGACTACAACTATGATTATTATTTTATTACATGGCCTTATGCTGAAGATAGATTCTCTGAAAAGGATTATTGTGTCAAATGATGTGGATTTTTTTTTTATTTCCAGACTTTCCAAACTGGTTTGTATTAATTCACAGTTCTGCTAACAGGATATTAAAGTGCTTATTTCCCATAACTTTGCTAACAATAAATAGTAAGTCATCATTTTTTAATTTGCCATCTATATGGGTAAAAAATTATATCACGGTGAATATCTTCTTATTAGTCATCTGGATCTCCTTTCTGAATACCCTATTCACTTTTCTATCAGGTTATTTGTAAATTTTAAGACTCTATTTGTAAGAACTTCTGTTTCAAAGCATGATGGGATAGCTGGGAGCAAATTTACCCTCCTGTCTGACAAAAACAAAAAAGTGGGAGATAATTTTTTAAAACTCCAACATTTTCAAAGTTGTGGAATGAAGGCAACTCAGGATCATCATCTTTGAGTGATGGGAAACAAATGAGGTAAGCCCTATGATTTACTGTCTTGAGAAAGTCTCCAAGCCATGACATAGGGAAGAAAAATTCAGGCAGAGCCCAGAAAACTTCCTGAGTTGCAGAGACATTGTTGAGGGTCCACGGAGACCAAGATGGTTAGACAGAGTTCCCAGGAAAGAGTAATGAAGAGCTGCAAAATTAGACAACTCTGCAAATCTAAAGAGGATCCATTTTGAACATTCAACAGAGTCTTTTTCATTGCCTGCGTGAGAGGATACTACCCAGGGACAAGAAAAAAGCAACACCAGAAAAGACTAGAAGAAGGTGTTGATGTTGCTCACAGGGGACCAGGGGTGGAGACTGATCAACTACACTGGAAAGCTTCTAATCATGGGGATGTTGGGTCGGGTGCTCAGAGGGTCTTTCATCAATGTGGGCAATGACTAGCCCTGGGTTAAACAGCTCTCTGTCGTTGTCTGACAATCTTAAAAGCAAGACACAGTAGGATCAATCTGTTTATAAGTAACAACCACATTCCAGAATAAAGTTCAACAATATATAGTAATAAAAACAAAAATTCACAATGTCTAGCAACAATCTAAAATTACCAGGCAAGCAAAGAAGCAATAAGATATGATCAATAATCAGGAGAAAAATCAATGAATTGAAACTGACCCAGAACTGTTACAAATATTAGAATTAACTGTCAAAAGTATTAAAATAGTTATTAAAACTGTATCCCATTTAATGAAACAGTTAGGTAGACCTAGTGGGAGGCCTAAATTGAATTTCTAGAGATGAGAATCACAATGCGTGAAATGACAACTACACTGGATAGGATCATAACAGATTAGATCCTGCAGAAAAAGGATGAATAAACTTGAAAAGATGGCAACAGAAACTGTCTAAAATAAACACCAGAGATAAATAAGAATTAGAAATAAATGAACAGAAAAAGAGAAAAATGAGTTACTAATATCAGAATCAAGAGGGGTAATATCAGTATAGATCTTACAGACATTAAACATAATAAGGAAATATTATGACCAACTTTATGGCAATAAATTCAACAACCTAGGTAAAGTGGATAAATTGAAAGACAAAAGCTGCCAAAGTTCACTCAAGATGATATAGATAATAATTTTTCTTTTCACAAAGAAAAATTCATTCTTGGATGACTTCATTGATGAAATTATTCAAGTGTTTACAAAAGAAATATTACTAGTCCTCCACAAAGTCTTTCAGAAATTTGAAGAGCATGAGATATTTGTCTGACCAAAAAATAAAATAAACTTCAGCAAAATAAGAATAGAAGCAAACTTTCTTAACCTGATAAAAAAAGATCTATGTAAAACCTACAACTAATATCATATTAATGATGAAAGACTGAATGATTCTGTCTCAGATCAGGGAAAAGGCAAGTCTGCTCGCATCACTACTACCTAACACAATATTGGAAATTCTGGCTAATGAAACAGGACAAGGAAAAAAAAAAAGGCATCCAAATTGGATAAAATGCTTTTGTTCACAGATGACGTATTTGTCTATGTAAGGAATCTAATGGAATTTACTAAAAAGTTAGTAGAAGCCATTAATGAACAAACTCAGGAATTCTGTAAGATATAAAATACATATAAAATAAATTATATTTTATGTACTCACAATGAATAATTAGAAATTAAAAATACAAAAACATACCCTTTATAATAGCATCAAAATATGAAATAGAGATACTCTTGTAAAAGATGTAAAAGACCTTTACACTGAAATTTATAAAGCTGGTGAGAGAAATTAAGGAAAATCTAAATAAATGGAGAGATAAACCATGTCATGGGTTGGAAGGCTCAATAGTGTTACATGGTCAATTCGCCTCAAATTGGCTTATTTCTTTAATGAGATCTAATTTATAGTGTCATTCTGGGGACAGTAAGTGGGCCATGGGGATAGGTGGGAGGAAGAGATTTTTTACAAAAGAGCCATAAGGAAACTTTTGGAGTGATGGAGATATTAATTATTTTGAGTGCAGTGATTGTTTCACAGATGTATACATATGCCAAAATATCAAATTGTCCACTTTAAGTAGGTATAATTTTTTTAACAATCATATTATATTTGATAAAAATTTTATATATTTCTTTTGTGTGTGTGTGTGTGTGTGGTACGCAGGCCTCTCACCACTGTGGGCTCTCCCGTTGCGGAGCACAGGCTCCGGGCGCGCAGGCTCAGCAGCCATGGCTCATGGGCCCAGCCGCTCCACGGTATGTGGGATCCTCCTGGACCGGGGCACGAACCTGTGTCCCCTGCATCGGCAGACGGACTCTCAACCACTGCGTCACCAGGGAAGCCCTATATTTCTTTTTTATTATGAATTTTAATCCTTAAACTGTAATGAACATTATAATTTTTGAAGTCTAATAATGGTCTTCAGATTTTATTTATGACATCTTTTATTTTATTGTTATATAGATAAATATGTCTAGTCAGATAAACATCTTTTATTCATAAAATCTAGGACTTGGGTTGTATTAAAATGTCAAAAACTAAGGTTATGTAAATATTATCTCATATTCTATTTAATATTATTTATGTTAATTTAGATTTTATTCAATTTAGAATTTATTAGTTTATTAATTTATTAATTCTATGTAGATAAAGATATGTTAATTGTGCATCATTTATTATAAGTAATGGTTGTACAGAAATACATATTAAAACTTGGAACATAATAGTTAAGCTTAATTATCCTTGCATTTCTTTTTTTATTAATCAATTAAATCATTTATTCAGTATTTATTGAGAGGCTCTAATGTATTAGTATAGGAATTCAGGAGTGAACTAAATTGACAAAAATCCTTGCCTGAAGTGAGCTAAAATTTTGGTGTTGGGGAGTGATGGGCAAAAAATAAAACATAAAAAAATAATATTTCATGAAGTTCTGTATTAAATATTAAATATGTGATGATATTGCTATATTAAGAATATGTGATGATGTGTGCTATATGAAAAAATATAACAAGAAAAAGAACTAGAAAATGCTGGAGAAGGTGGTAGTGATCTCAATTTTTAAACAGGGTCAACTTAGGAAAAGTCTTATGAAGTTACTTGTGAGCTAAGACTTACGGGGGTGAATGGAGAGATCTGGGGGAAGAGCTTTAGGGAAGTGGAGAGAGCAAAGGCAGAGGTTCTGTGGTGGGTGTATGCCTGCCCTGTTTGTGAACATCAGAAAACCAGTGTGGCTAGAGCTCCCAGTAAGCTGGGAGTCATTGGGAATTTTTAAACAGAAGAGTGCCAAGACATGACATATGATTCAAAGGGCTCACTAGATGTGCTGTGCTGAGAATAGGCGATAAGTGGGATGGAGGCCCACAGAGGACTAGGCAGAGCAGTTAGAGGCTTGTTTATTGTAGCCTAGCAACATGATACCCAGAAAAATCAGGCACATGGGAAAGAAGCCAAACGAGGAGGAACACCTCTTTCCATGTGTTCAATACCACTCAGTGTTTTTCTGTATAATCTCAATTAGACCACTCTACTGACCTCCATACTGGTAACTGGGTAGGGTGGTCATTAATAGAATGGATTAAATAAACCACGGCCATGATAGGGGCTTGGATTTAAAACTGCTAATAGTAACATTAAGCCATTTAATCGATTCACTTAAATTAACATCTTTTTTTATAAAGTGGTGCCTCTAACAACATTCAGGCTTGTAACTGAGTTGGTTGATATTAATAAATACTTGCAAAATTAGTTTGGTAGAAGAGTAACCACTAAGATTTCTAACTAAAGGTAGAAGAGTTGAATGGTGCTGCTTCACAGGTATGTGCTGTATGCAGTCATTTGCTACATGCTTTAAATAACTACTTAACAGTAATTACATCATCCAATTTACGTTGGTATTTGTACAATCCATACTTTCTGAAAAGAGAAGCAGGATTAAAAATTAGTGCCATTGAAGTGTTAAGGAATAATAACTAATTTGTAAAAATGTATTGAGCACATATTATGTGCCAATAATGGTGAGATTTCTTGCAGTTACAAAGATAAATATTATCTTTTCTTCAAGGAATTCATAGTTTTGTGGAGTAATAAAATTACTAACAGGGATAAGCACATGAATATTACTCAGAATATTTATTGAGCACTCACTGTGTGCTGGGCATTCTGTTTTGCATGTATTATATCTTCAACTTTACATACCCATAAAGTAGACAGTAATGTTATTGCCTTTTAAGAATGAGAAAACTGACACAAATTAAATGACATGTCTATACACATAGGGAGTATAAATAATTATGAAAATTTTTTCATATAGAAATAATTATAAAAAGTGTTTTGGTGGGGCTTCCCTGGTGGTGCAGTGGTTGAGAATCCGCCTGCCGATACAGGGGACACGGGTTCGTGCCCTGGTCCGGGAAGATCCCACATGCCGCGGAGCAACTGAGCCCGTGAGCCATGGCCGCTGGGCCTGCGCGTCCGGAGCCTGTGCTCTGCAACGGGAGAGGCCACAACAGTGAGAGGCCCGCATACCGAAAAAAATAAAAAAAAAAAAATAAAAAAATAAAAAAAAAATAAAAAGTGTTTTGGTGTTATAAAAATGTACTGTGGGTTTACAGATGGAGGTCCAAGGGTATGCAGGAAGCATAGCAGAAAAAGAAAGTAATGTGTGGTTCTGATTCTAGGTGACAGAAAAGAGGCCACATGACAAAAAGAACCATAAATGCAAAAGGACATGTAAGTTTTTTTAAAAAAAGAACTGTGAGAGAGGCATTAATCTTTGCTGGTATGTGGGTGGGTAAGCTTAGGAGGAACAGGGCCTGAGCTTGGTAAGTAGTTTGAAAGAAGATTGTGAAAGTACTTTTCTTAGGAATTTGAAACTGATCGTGTAGACAGGGGTGTTTCTAAGAGTTTTAAAGTAGAATACAAGTGCTTTAGAAAGACAGTGAAGTGAAAGGGCATAGAATACTCTCCTGAGTTAGTAACTGTAAAATATGATGACAGTGGAAAGCAAGCAAGGGAAAGTTTGGAGAACAAGTTTGGAAACACAAACCAGGAGACTGATGCCACCAGACAAAGGCTCAAGTCCAGATCTGTGTACTCAAGGACTGCAGCAAACTCTGGTATGATCTGGGCTAGAGACCATCTTTGGAGGCTCTCATGAGGCAGCCAGGATTTGGGATTATTGGTCATGGAAATTCTTGGTAAAATGTGGATGGGCACTGAGTCTGTGAGTTTGAAACTCAGGAAAGAATTCAAAGCAAGATGTTTTGGTGTCATCAGCAAACTGGTGGGATCAGTCAGGAGAGTGAAGAATGTTGCCCAGGAAGAACAGCTGGATTCTTCTTATTTTTGAAAGTCATCTCCCATGTCTGTATAATGGAAAGTTGTGGGACAGAATTTCAAACCAGTCTCTGGCTTCCTGACTTCATTCATCACCTCCTTCATCCTTAGCATCCATCATATTTTTCCAGGAGCAGTATCTGCTTGACTCAATGTAGCTCAAAAGAAGCTGCCTAGGATTTGGAATATGATAGACTTTACATTACTAACTTTGTCATGAATAACTGGGCAAACAGGAAAATGTGCTTAAAGTTTAGAGAAAACAACAAGAAAAAGAACAACTAAAATAATAAAAATATAGCCTACCTTATAGAGTCTTTAGGAAGATAAGTAATAAACATAAAGCACTAAGTAGGCACATGAAAGTCTGTATACTTACTTTATAGTAAGTATGGAATAACTACTATATGCTAAATATTGAGGTTAGAGTTACAAGCAAGTCACCTTTTTCCCCCCTAAGAAACATAAAAATCTCATTATAAGCTGTTCTACAAAACATTAAATAAGTTATATCAATTTTATTCATTAAAATTTGAGAATTATACTTAACTGGGTACTGACAACTTCAGAAGAGTACTGCCTGTTACTCAGAGTATTATAAAGAATAGAAAACATCTCCTTCTTTTAAGTCTCCAAGCCAACTATCTCAGGGCTATCACATTTTAAAATAAATAGAATTATGACATTCTCCCACCTCAAAAGCAAAAGTTAAGAATTGATTGCCCAAACTGCCCAATCTGTCCTGTTAACACTCTAACAATTTGGTGGTCCAAGGGTGACCACATTCATAATCCATCACTTCGAAAACACAGGTTGATTCATCTCACAATAAATAGATGAAAATATGTTGTAAAGCATAAACTGTAGGATGTACATCTGTTGCTCAGATATGGAATAACACAAGGATGAGATATTTATTTCATATATTACAGCTGAGTTTTGAAATTAGCTATAAAATTATAGCATGTGATAGTTCTGTATCTACAAATAAAATAGTCTATGAGAGCAAATAATTATTAGGATTTGTTTCACAGATGTAGAGATTGACACCATTGACCTTTCCCCTCTGAGCTCTGCCCAATCTTGGATACTCCCCATGCCAAAGTGCTTTCCAGCATCAAAGGAGATGCTGGCAGGGTTCTACTCACTGCTTGCACAGGTGAGCAAACCATGTTCTTGTGTTTATCTCAGTGTATAAAATGCGAAAACTTCCACAGAAAAATGGAAGTTTCCTATAGAAAACAATGTGATTGTTACCAATTTACATTTTGATTGCCTATTCAAATTCAGTATATAATACAGCAGTTCTTTTTGGCTTCCAGATTCAAATTTATACTTAGTAATTGTAGTCCCTGGAACTTATTTAGTGTAAAGTGTCAAGCAAAGCTGAATGAATTCTCTGGACTTCCCTGGTGGCACAGTGGTTAGGAATCCACCTGCGAATGCAGGGGACACGGGTTCGAACACTGTTCTGGGAAGATCCCACATGCCGCGGCACAACTAAGACCATGTGCCACAACTACTGAGCCTGTGCTCTGGAGCCTGGGATCCACAACTACTGAATCCGCATGTTACAACTACTGAAGCCCATGAGCCTTGAGCCCATGATCTGCAACAAGAGAAGCCATTGCAGTGAGAAGCCTGTGCACTGCAACGAAAAGTAGCCCCCGCTCGCCGCAACTAGAGAAAGCCCGCACACAGCAATGAAGACCCAACACAGCCAATAAATAAATAAATAAATTTATTTATTTTAAAAATATAAAATTGCTATGTGGAGACAGGTTAGTGAAGAGGAAATATGAGTCTTCTATTTGTATAATTCTCTATCTGTTGAGGCATGAGTATTTTTTTTTTTTTTTTGCGGTACGCGGGCCTCTCACTGTTGTGGCCCCTCCCATTGCGGAGTGCAGGCTCCGGACGCTCAGGCTCAGCAGCCATGGCTCACCGGCCCAGCTGCTCCGCGACATGTGGGATCTTCCCAGACCGGGGCACGAACCCTCGTCCCCTGCATCGGCAGGCAGACTCTCAACCACTGGGCCACCAGGGAAGCCCGAGGCATGAGTGTTTTAAATTCTGAACTATTCATACTGTTATTCACAATGGCCAAATATCTCATACAATTACTTCATTTATTTTATTTAATATGACTTTACTCACAATATACTTTCTAGGATATCTTAAGATCATATAAACATAATAAATATGCATTTTAGTGGGAGGCTACAATATGACATGGATTTAACAGAGGACTACATGCAGGTCATTATATTTTTGTACTGTAGGAAGAACAATTATTCAAACAGGCACATATATTTTGTTAGGTTCTATCATACTTGATATTTCTACCCATATTTTATGGCAAAGGTAATTTATGATCTATACCTTATTTATAACGGAAAAATAGATTTCATGATGCTTTAGAAAGATTCTAAAACTAGGATTGTTTGTTGGGCCATAAAATCGATTTTCTGTCTGATTCTCTTTTCCATGTTACCACTATTTTTGAAGACTACTGGCAACTCTTTGGTAGTGAAACGTGAAAGTAAATAGTGCTACTTATTACAAAATATTGTATTTTAACAATTGCATAAAAATGACAAGTCTGCTACAAGCAAATATATTTCCTCTAAAGATGGCTGAAAAAGGATCCAAATAAGACAATGATCCTTTTTCAATCTATGGGAAGGTTGGATACAGTGCATTTTTGCCCCTGTGTGGTTCTCTATGTCACCAGAAAATAGAGTGGGAAGAAGTGCTAATATAGGAAGCCATAAAGAAAATAATCATGGGGGGTTAGAAATTAGAGCTCAGGAGTTTGTCATTTTATTAGAATAACATGTGTCAGCTCTGTGTTTAAGTATGTAACAACTTTCCCATCTGTCATCAAATTATACCTTAGTGAATGATGTTTTATCATATGTAGTTTTAATAGTTAATATACAAATTTAAGTATTGGCCAACATTATTCTGTCTGTTTGTTTATATCTAGGAGGTATTATTTTTTAAATATTCTAGAATAATCGTATTTTGGCCATCCTCACTAAATCAAACTTTTACAAAGTAATGTAAATTCTAAGTGCCAATAACATTTAATTTCTGTTGTGGTTTGGATGCCTTATACATCATTTTGCAATAGCCAATTGTATTTGTTATTTTTAAAAGTGTTGTAAGTAAGTTTTAAAATTAATCTTAAATGTTAAAAATATGTACCCTATCGATGTCATATTTTATCTGACTCGAGTGATTCTAAAGTTTTTTCTTTCAAATAATTACCAGAAAAACAACTTTGGAAGAAGATTCTAATTTTACTGTAGTTACAACTTATAAGCAAGTCCTTCAGATTGATTCCTCATAGCTGTCTTTAACATGTGTAGTTCTAAGCCAATATCAAAAGCTAACATCAGTTTTTCTACCTGCATGAATTTGGCTTTGGAAACATTTTACCTAATTTCTATCACTTAGTTATGTTAATAGCAATATAACATGAGTCTGCCCAAAGGCCATTTTCTACCATCTGGATACCTGAGGGTTATTAACACCCCCTCAATCATTCACATTCAACTTACTGAGAGTGAGGCACGGGGAAGATTTCAGAAAGTTGGAATGCATCACAAGGAGAGAGAAAATTACTCACTCAAAATGGATTAATTAATCAAGACTCCTTGATGTTGCTAAGTTCTTGAATGTTATCATGAAATATAACAAAACCACACTGTGAATACAAATTTGATGACAAGCAGAAAACTAACAGTCTAAAAAGAATATAACTGTCCTTTAACAAATATTTAAACACATTAACCTACATTTACTATAAATAGATATATCTTCAAAATTGTTGGATGAAGCTCTTGTATTATCTTTTTGCATGAATTTAAACATCATTTCTCTGGGTATTTTTGTCTTCTCATCCACTAAATAAAAATCAAGATTACTTGATTTCTTAACCCTCTCCTCCCCATATCTAACATCCTATAGCTGGACATTTTTATTTGTAAAGGCAATGAACACAGAAGTGTTGAGAAGCAACCAGGTTCTTATAATTGGCAATTCTTATAGGAAATGCTAAAAGAGAGTAATTTCACCGTTGTGTACCAATGTGGACTTTCTGAATGAATTGGCAGGTGATAATGGACTCCATAAAACCCCTAAAGGAAGATGACTAGTGACTGTAAGTTTAATGAGAATATGTAGAGAGAGAGAGAAAAAGGGAGAATCATAATGAAAGCAAGTAAAGGGGGAGTTAACTTAAGCAAGTTAGTTCATGAGTTGCCTGGAGGAAGCTAAGTACCAGGTTTCAGTAGTTTTGCTTCATTTCGGTGTTAAACTTAAAAAGATCAAAGAAAGATCATTCAAAATTAACACATGCAATTTTCTCACTCAGGTGGATAGAAATAATCTTCTGACAACTTTTGTTTCAAAGAAGCTACTCTTTTGCATATCTGAAATACATAGCTCTCAATTTTACATAATAATATGAATCACCAAAGAATTCAATCCTACTGCACACAAACAAAAAATATTTTTCTTTAAAATGGTAAAAATAGGGCTTCCCTGGTGGCGCAGTGGTTGAGAATCCGCCTGCCGATGCAGGAGACACGGGTTCGTGCCCTGGTCCGGGAAGATCCCACATGCCGCGGAGCAACTAAGCCCGTGAGCCATGGCCGCTGAGCCTGTGCGTCCGGAGCCTGTGCTCCGCAACGGGAGAGGCCACAACAGTGAGAGGCCCGCATACCGCAAAAAATAAAATAAAATAAAATAAAATAAAATAAAATAAAATAAAATGGTAAAAATATACTCTAAACATTACTAAAAGTTTTGCCTAAAATACCACCCACATGGATCTTCATTAGAAATCACTATAAGAAAACATGGTTTGATTCCTTTATATATTATCATATAACAGGGGTAAAGTTTGATATAAAGCTTATGGTCACAGGTACATAAGCCTTTGATAGTCATTTAATTGAACTTTTTATAAAGGTTGAAAGTTTTATAAAGGCCAAAATAATAATACTACCCCAAAAACCAAAAAATCTGAATGTCGGACTTAAAAACGTTTATTTGGACAAGGATCTATATATCTATGAGGATTTATATATAAATAGATACATAGATTTTATATAAAATCAAAGACGTTGATTTAAGCATTTTTATATGCTCACCTTTCTAGTAATAGTTTTAAATATTAAAATTTCTTGCTTTTGAGAGAGCACTGCAGACTAACCAATTCTTGAATCTTACAAAAAAGTGAGATATCCCACTGGTATAAACCATCATAGAATATATACTGGTCACAATTGCTTCTCAAGGACATACAGAAACATATCTAACAAGTACCACCTAATTAAAGAGGAAGGTTCTCTTTTATCTATAAATTGTGTAGTCCTGCATAGAATGGATATATTTATTGAAATTTATTCTTGACTTTACAAAGGTATTTTTTCTTGATTAATAGAAAGCTGATTAAGAATCCCAGAATTTATTGTCTTGGAAAATAAAATAATTTTAATTTCAAGTTGCCAAAGGCTGTGTTTCCATATATATATGGAAATGCCCTCAGAATTCCCAAATTGGCTGCTAGAAACTTGGAATTCAGTAATTCTTTCATATTTACTGGGGCAAAGATTCAGGAGATTGAGAAAAAGCATAGTAGACTGAGTAAACTCTCATGGGTATATCATATCTCTCTTTCTTTTGTTTCCTAAGACCATATTTTTTCATTAAAGGAATTTAGGTAGATTCTTGAAAACTGAGGTTAATGAACAGACATCTGAAGAGAGGGCATGAGATAATAAATGTTGCCTGAGATTCACAATCCCTGGAACTAAGCAAAAAATCAGTGGATTTTGAATGAGAGATGTTTATAAAGTTTATTTATCCTTCTTTTTCCTATTACCATTGTCAGTCTCACTTCTGTCAATTTTGTTCTCAACTAGTAATATGACAAGATAGGAAGGGAGATAATGGTTAAGAAGTATCCAGGTAGCAGAAGATTAACTCTGTGGGGATCAGCAAAGAAAAGAGGTGAGAGAAAGTGCAGGGGCAACTGGAGAAAGGGAGATTATATGTCTAAACAGGAAGTTCTTCAGAGGCTGTTCTTGCACAACACATTGTGTTGTAGACTGTCAGAATAGCCAGGAATGATTAATATTTTATTACCTAAAAATATAAATTCACAGAATATGATACCTGAGGTTTTACAATACCATAATAGTAATTAGCACATTATTCTGCAAAGTGGGAGCAAATTCCCCGAGTAACATTGTTTGGTTCAATGTTGCTAAATCTTCAATATTATTCTATTCTGAACAATGCATTAAGATTGAATGAACCATGATGCACCACATTAAAAAAAAAACAAAGGATAAAAACCATATGATAGGGCTTCCCTGGTGGCGCAGTGGTTGAGAGTCCACCTGCCAATGCAGGGGACACAGGTTCGTGCCCCGGTCCAGGAAGAACCACATGCCACAGAGCGGCTGGGCCCGTGAGCCATGGCTGCTGAGCCTGCACGTCCGGAGCCTGTGCTCCACGGCAGGAGAGGCCACAACAGTGAGAGGCCCGCATACCACAAAACAAAAACAATAACAAAAACATATGATATCTCAATATATGCAGAAAGAGCATTTGATAAAATTCAACACCCATTTATGAGAAAAACTCTCAATAAGTTTGTATAGAGTGAACATATAATTATGTTTAACACAATAAAGGCCATATATGACAAACCCACAGCTAACATCATACTCAATGGTGAAAACCTAAAGCTCTTCTTTTAAGATCCAGCACAAGACAAAGATGTCCACTCTTGCTGTTTCTATTCAACATAGTATTGGCAGTCCTAGCCATGATAATTAGATGAGAAAAAGAAATAAAAATCATCCAAATTGGAAAGGAAGAAGTAAAACTGTCACTATTATCAGATGACATGATACTACATATATGAGAAATCTTAAAGATTGCACCAAAAAAGCTACTAGAACTAACAAATGAATTCAATAAATTTGCAGGACACAAAACTAATATACAATCTGTTGCATTTATATACACCAATACCAAACTGTCAAAAAGAGAGATTAAGAAAATAATCTCATTTATAATTGCATCAATAAGAATAAAATAACTAGGAATAAATTTAATCAAGGAGGTGTAAGGCTTGTAGTACGAAAACTAAGAAATTGATTAAAGAAATTAAAGACAACAAAAATAAACAGAAAGTTATACCATGTTCATGGATAGAAAAATTAGCATTGTTAAAACGTCCATACTACCCAAAGCAATCTACAGATTCAATGTCATCCCTATCAAAATATCAATGGCATTTTTCACAGAACTGGAAAAACTAATCCTAAAATTTGTATGGAATCACCGAAGACCCCAAATGGCCAAAGCAATCTTGAGAAAGAACAAAACTGGAGGTATCACACTCCTTGACTTCAAATTATACTACAAAGCTATATAGTAATCAAAACAGTATGGGACTGGCACAAAACAGACACATATATCAATGGTGAATAGAGAGCCCAGACATAAACCCAGACTCATATGGACAATTAATCTATGATAAAGGAGGCAGGAATATACAATACAATGGGGAAAAGAAAGTTTCTTCAGAAAATGGTGTTGGGAAAACTGGACAGCTACATGCAAAAGAATGAATCTGAATCACTGTCTTACACCACATGCAAGAGTAAACTCAAGATGGATTAGAAACTTGAATGTAAGACCTGAAAATATAGAACTACAAGGAGAAAACATAGGCAGTAAGCACTCTGACATTAGTCTTAATAATATTTTCTTGGCTCTGTCTCCTCAGACAGGGGAAACAAAAGCAAAAATAAGCAAATGGGGCCTAATCAAACTAAAAAGCTTTTGCACAGTGAAAGAAACTATCAATGAAACAAAAGGCTGATAAAACATATTTGCAAATTATATACCCAATAAGGGATTAGTATCCAGAATATATAAAGAAATCATACAACTCATCAACAAAAAACAATCTGATTAGAATATGGGCAGAGGACTTAAATAGATATTTTTCCAAAAAAGACATAGAGATGGCCAACAGGCACATGAAAAGATGCTCAACATCACTCATTATTAGGAAAATGCAAATAAAAATCACAATAAAATATTAACCCACCCCTGTCAGAATGGCTATTATCAAAAAGACAAATATAAGTGTTGGTGAGGATATAGAGAAAAGGAACCCTTCTTCACTGCTGGTGGGAAAGTGAGTAGTGCAGCCGCTATAGAAAATAGTATGGAGGGTCCTCAAAAAATTAAAAAGAGAACTGCCATATGATCCAGCAACTCCACTCCTGGGTATTTAACCAAAGAAAACAAAAACACTAATTCAAAAAGATATATGCACCCTTATATTCATTGCAGTATTATTTACAATAGCCAAGATATGGAAGCAGTCTCAGTTCCTATCAACAGATGGTTGGATAAAGGAAGTTTCATATATATATAATGGAATATTACTCAGCATAAAAAAATGAAATCTTGCCATTTGTAACAACATGGACGGACCTAGAGGGTATTTTGCTAAGTAAAATAAGTCAGACAGAGAAAGACAACTATTGTATGATTTCACTTATACATGGACTCTAAAAGTAAGCAAATGAACAAACATAACTAAACAGAAATAGAGTCATAGATACAGAGAACAAACAGGTGATTGTCAGAGGGGAGGGGGATTGGGAGGAAAGAAATATGTGAAGAAGATTATAGATTATAGATGATGGATGTTAACTAAACCTATTGTGGTAATCATTTCATGATGTATTTAGGTCAAATAGTTATACTGTATGTCTTAAACTTATACAGTGTTGTATGTCAATTACATCTCAATATAACTGTGAAAAATGTTTGAAATTATAAGAAGGTAATAGAAAGGTCTGTGATAATAGTGTATTGATAAATAAATGTTCCCCCAAGGTGAATGTATTACCCATATTAAACACCTATATGGAACAATATAGATCATAAAAATGCACACAAGAAAACCTTTCTTGCTAAAGTTTATTTTTAATAGTAATAGTTTATTAATTATAAATAACTTTCACTAAACATCTCAAAACTATAAAACCTTTTTTTTTTTTTTTTTTTTTTTTTTTTTTTTTTTTTTTTTTTTTTGGCGGTACGCAGGCCTCTCACTGTTGTGGCCTCTCCCATTGTGGAGCAGGAGCACAGGCTCCGGACACGCAGGCTCAGCAGCCATGGCTCACAGGCCTAGCTGCTCCATGGCATGTGGGATCTTCCCGGACCAGGGCACGAACCCGTGTCCCCTGCATCGGCAGGCAGACTTTCAACCACTGTGCCACCAGGGAAGCCCTAAAACCATATTTTTTAAATGAGTAAATTTCATGAAAATAAAACAGGATTGCCTTATTTAGAATATTCTTTCTTAAAATTTTACAAACATTATTTTCACAAGAAATAATTATGTTCAAATATTTATTGTACTGAATAATGTGCTAAACTTGGCAGAAGACAGAATTTACACCGCTTCTCGTTCCCTGTCAGCTTCTCCATTCCTTCAAGCTATGTTTATATTTTGCAGCAAGATATCACATATTTTTGATTGCATACCCAAGTACACACAGAAATATTTGCAAGTTAAATTTTATTTATTTAGAAGCATTTTCTTTGCAATGTGTTTCTCTT
Organism: Kogia breviceps; assembly: GCF_026419965.1. Taxonomy (NCBI): domain Eukaryota; kingdom Metazoa; phylum Chordata; class Mammalia; order Artiodactyla; family Physeteridae; genus Kogia; species Kogia breviceps. Next base: position 62,229,400 of record NC_081319.1, read on the forward strand.
TGTTCCCTGGATACCTAATTTCCATGGATTTAATTTTAAAAGTCTTTCCTTGATTTTAATTTTCTTTCTCAATATCCAAAAAACGATCCAGTTGAAAAATGGGTGCGAGACCTAAATAGACACTTCACCAACAAAGACATGCAGATGGCTAAGAGGTACATGAAAAGCTGCTCAACATCACTAATTATTAGAGAAATGCAAATCAAAACTACAATGAGGTGCCACCTCACACTGGTTAGAATGGCCATTATAAAGAAATCTAGAAACAATAAATGCTGGAAAGTGTGTGGTGAAAAGGGAACCCTCTTGCCCTGTTGGTGGGAATGTAAAATGATACAAACACTATGGAAAACAGTGTGGAGGTTCCTTTAAAAAAACTACAAATAGAACTACCATATGACCCAGCAATTCCACTACTGGGCATATACCCTGAGAAAACCATAATTCAAGAAGAGACATGTACCACAATGTTCATTGAAGAACTATTTACAGTAACCAGGATGTGGAACCAACCTAAATGTCCATCCACAGATGAATGGATAAAGGAGGTGTGGTACGTATATACAATGGAATATTACTCAGCCATAAAATGAAATGAAATTGAGTTATTTGTAGTGAGGTAGATGGACCTAGAGTCTGTCATAGAAAGTGAAGTCAGAAAGAGAAAAACAAATACCATATGCTAACGCATATATAAGGAATCTAAAAAAAAAAAAAAAAAGGTACTGATGAACCTAGTTTCAGGGCAGGAATAAAGAGGTAGACATAGAGAATGGACCTGAGGACATGAGGTGGGAGGGGGAAGCTGGGGCGAAGTGAAAGTAGCATTAACATGTATACACTACTGAATGTAATATAGTTGGATGGTGGGAAATAGCAGCATAGCACAGGGAGATCATCTCGGTGCTTTGCGGTGACCTAGAGGGGTGGGATAGGGAGTATGGGAGAGAGGCTCGAGAGGGAGGGGATATGAGGACATGTGTATGCATATGGCTGATTTGCTTTGTTGTGCAACAGAAATTAACACAATATTGTGAAGCAATTATACTTCAATAAAAATATCTTAATCCAAATAATACCTTTCAAATTAGAAATATGTTAGGTGTAAATAGAAAGAATTGATACTATCAAGAATAAAACATTAATAAACAAGATAGGATTCCTAAGATCATTAACATAATACATACAATCCATTTATTATCCATAATAATAACCAGTTATTTATACAAAAATGACTTTTCACTTAGAAAAGGACTAAAATTGCACACAGAATGGTACAATGTAGGTAATTAAAGAAATGGTAAATCTGCCTGTAGAAATCACATTAATGCTTTATATGTGTGTGAGTGCTTAAGCATACAGGGACATACCAAAAGAGAGAAAGAGACACAGAGAGAGAGGAGAGATGATGCTGGCTAATCCTTTTACAAAAGTACTAGGAAACAAACTAGGCAGGTAAAGGAACTGGGCATAAATTATCAGATACAATTCAGAAATATACTTACAGATCACAGAATCAATGCTCTCTACTACATTTAAAACAACTAGACATTATAAACATGTTTATACAACACCTCTGTACTTATTATAACTTAGGTCCACACTAATGTCCACTAGATTAACCACTTAGCTTAAATTCCATTAACATTATCATAATAGAAAAATATCACATATAAAAATGCACAGACTCCACATTTTAAGAATTACCTCCTTGCCCCTCTCCTTTCATATTTTAAGATAGAACGGTAAAGAGAAAAACTGGTTCTTAAGAACAAAATGAGGTAAAGTCTCAGATCACCCATGATACCATCTAGGACTAATTCTTTCTCAGTTGCTTTCAAATAGTGCAGAAGATTGTACTAAAGTCAATCCTATCCTAAAATGCTTTAAGACAATTTTTTTTAACTTAAAGAGAAAAAAAAATACTGTGTGAATCAAAATCTAACAAGAATAAAAAATTCACTTAAATGGTTCACATGAACAGATTTTAATGAAAAGGCTATTTGGAGATGCATGGGCTGGAGAGGATAAGCCATTCTGAATCTAGCAACATGGCAAGACATGACCATTACTGGTACTGAAGGAACAGGGGAGGAAGGAGATACAGGGATGTTGAAACCATGGAGTGGGTACTTCCCAGTGGATATTTAGTCCTGGGGGGATGTAGGTACTGGTAGACACATAGATCCAGAGCAAGGAGGACAAATGGGTGAAACATCCATACGTCTCACTGCCACCTTCTGCAGCCCGGCTATTGCCTCTCCCTGGTCAAACTCGGGCACCCCACCTAAGCCAGAGAGCTAGGAAGTTAGATAGGTACAAGATTCAGCCTTCCTTGTCTTAGAAAAGAGAAGAAAAGAAAGGTGAATGCATATGGAGGGGGCAAATGGATAACAATCCAACAGAGATAACCAGTCTTTTAAAATTGTATTCCTTTTTCACCCTAGAATTATATATCAAACCAAATTAAAGGGGATAAAAAATCAAGGATGTTTATGGTTTTCTTTGCTGTGCAAAAGCTTTTAAGTTTCATTAGGTCCCATTTGTTTATTTTTGTTTTTATTTCCATTTCTCTACGAGATGGGTCAAAAAGGATCTTGCTGTGATTTATGTCATAGAGTGTTCTGCATGTTTTCCTTTAAGAGTTTGATAGTGTCTGGCCTTACATTTAGGTCTTTAATCCATTTTGAGTCTATTTTTGTGTATGGTGTTAGGGAGTGTTCTAATTTCATTTTTTTACATGTACCTGTCCAGTTTTCCCAGCACCACTTATTGAAGAGGCTGTCTTTTCTCCACTGTATATTCTTGCATCCTTTATCATAGATAAGGTGACCATATGTACGTGGGTTTATCTCTGGGCTTTCTATCCTGTTCCATTGATCTATACTTCTGTTTTGTTCCTGAATTGGCTACTCAGGGTCTTTTGTGTTTCCATACAAATTGTGAAATTTTTGTTCCAGTTCTGTGAAAAATGCCAGTGGTAGTTTGATAGGGATTGCACTGAATCTGTAGATTGCTTTGGGTAGTAGACTCATTTTCACAATGTTGATTCTTCCAATCCAGGAACATGGTATATTTCTCCACCTATTTGTATCATCTTTGATTTCTTTCATCAGTGTCCTGTAATTTTCTGCATACAGGTCTTTTGTCTCCTCAGGTAGGTTTATTCCTAGATATTTTATTCTTTTTGTTGCAATGGTAAATGGGAGATTTTTCTTAATTTCACTTTCAGATTTTTTTTATCATTAGTGTATAAGAATGCCAGAGATGTCTGTGCATTAATTTTGTATCCTGCTAGTTTATCAAATTCACTGATTATCTCTAGTAGTTTTCTGGTAGCATCTTTAGGATTCTCTATGTATAGTATCATGTCATCTGCAAACAGTGACAGCTTTACTTATCTTCCCCTCAGAATGGGAGAAAATATTTGCAAATGAAGCAACTGACAAAGGATTAATCTCCAATGTTTACAAGCAGCTCATGCAGCTCAATATCAAAAAACCAAATAATTCAATCCAAAAATGGGCAGAAGACGTAAATAGACATTTCTCCAAGGAAGATATACAGATTGCCAACAAACACATGAAAGAATGCTCAACATCATTAATCATTAGAGAAATGCAAGTCAAAACTACAATGAAATATCATCTCACACTGGTCAGAATGGCCATCATCAAAAACTCTAGAAACAATAAATGCTGGGGAGGGTGTGGAGAAAAGGGAACACTCTTGCACTGTTGGTGGGAATGTAAATTGATACAGCCACTATGGAGAACAGTATGGAGGTTCCTTAAAAAAACTAAAAATAGAACTACCATACTACCCAGCAAGCCCACTCCTAGGCGTATACCCTGAGAAAACCATAATTCAAAAAGAGTCATGTACCACAATGTTCATTGCAGCTCTATTTACAATATCCAGGACATAGAAGCAACCTAAGTGTCCATCAATAGATGAATGGATAAAGAAGATGTGGCACATATATACAATGGAATATTACTCAGCCATAAAAGAAATGAAACTGAGTTAGTTGTAGTAAGCTGGATGGACCTAGAGTCTGTCATACAGAGTGAAGTAAGTCAGAAAGAGAAAAACAAATACCGTATGCTTACATATATATATGGAATCTAAGAAAAAATAATGTCATGAAGAGCCTAGGGGCAAGACGGGAATAAAGACACAGACTACTAGAGAATGGACTTGAGGATATGGGGAGGGGGAAGGGTAAGCTGTGACAAAGTGAGAGAGTGACATGGACATGTATGCACTACTAAACGTAAAATAGATAGCTAGTGGGAAGCAACCGCATAGCACAGGGAGATCAGCTCGGTGCTTTGTGACCACCTAGAGCGGTGGGATAGGGAGGGTGGAAGCAAGGAAGAAGCAAGAGGGAAGAGATATGGGAATATATGTATATGTATGACTGATTCACTTTGTTATAAAGCAGAAACTACCACACCATTGTAAAGCAATTATACCCCAATAAAGATGTTTAAAAAAATAATAATCAAGGATGATTTCACCAAAACTTCAAGCTAAAACTCTGTGTTAGTCTTTGTGGGTTAAAACTTACCCACTGACATTAGATAGCTGACAATCATCTATTTCCTACTACTATTTAATATAAGACATCGGCAAAATTGAGTTAGGTGCTCACGTGACAGTTAATGGAGATTGACAAAGGAAATATCGACAGAGCTCAATTTGGAAAAGGCTGCACAAGGTAATCCAATCTCACTATTATCAACACTGCACAATTCATTTTTCACTCCCAGGACACAGACATCGACAATTCTTCTGATGGATCCAGTTCCTGACACAGGCCCAGAAAAAGTGAAAAGCTCACAAAATACTTGTTGAATTAAGTTCTGTTGTATGAGGGAGAGATATTGTGAATGAACAAGTGAGTTTTTTGGTAGGGGGCCAAACATGTGTGGAAAATGAAGGGAGAATGTGACATTTGACTTTGCAGCCAAGAGTCCCTAATGGACAAAAAAACATTGTGCTCCAGGACAGTGTGGGTCACACATCAAATGTGAATCAAAAATCCAATCTGGTGAGTTTTGACAAGCATTTTAAATAAAGAATGAAATAAAGAATGAACAGGGAAAATGTGAATTTTTGGTGTACAGTGAAAACAGTAAGCATATGTATTATGGAAATTTTATTTCATGTTAGTATACATGAGTATCCTAAATCACAATATGTAATGCATATTGCATAGAAATGCAGAGAAAATAATTTTCTAATAATTACCTATTAACAATATTAAAGAAAACAAAGGTTCTGAACGCTTGCACTTAGTTAAATTTTATACTGCAAAGATACTTGGGAAGAAACTATTCTGGGAAGGCAAATGACTATAAGAAACACTAATTATATAAAATGCAAGAAAATATCAGGACATTTGTACAGATAAATGATATATATTGCTAGCTAAATGGTCTTTGAGCCAATTTTTAAAAATATTTATTCATTTTTCTACCTGTGTAATTTCTATCATTGTATTTTACTAACCAATAACATTGAAAGAGTGATTTAAAATCCATAGTTCTCTTTTATAGCTGAAGAAAATACTAGTCAATGATAAAAATATATTTATACTTTTGCCATTTGATTGCCATTTCTTTAAGTTACAGAAGTGTCATCCTGGCAATTAAAGAATAGAAGAGATGAGTCTAGCATATCCAACCATCTATGCATCTCTGAGCAATTTCCCAAACTTTGTCATCCAGTTAATTTTTTTGTAAAGTGGAGATTCTAATTCTTGCCATAAAGTGTCACTGTGAGGATTAAGTTAGAGATAATGCATGATAAGCAGTTCATACATCACACATTATAAGCCCGCACAAAAAGGTGGTTGTGGTGTTAGTGTTGATAGTGGTGGTGAGAATAACAGTGTTGCACGCCTTCATGCCCCACTTTTCCTGGTTCCATGAGGAAAGTCCTCAGTAAGAAGAAAACTCCTGGTCTTTCCACCCTCCTCCACCTTGGGAGGTACAGTGACTTAGCTGATTTGTGAGACAGAACTAGACTTCTGCTCAGCCATTTCTTCTTTCCCTCTGTTGAGAGCCAGCCTTCCTCCAGGGGACAGCCTCACCTCTCCACATGGCCAGAAGCATATTTCACAGGGGAAGTATGGGATTGTCCTACTGCCCCACAGAATAGGTGGTAATTCTGTTTAATTAGGAGTGAATATTATCAAGCCCTTTAGCTGAAGATTTCAAGGCACACAATCTGTCTTAAATAAAGCTGGTGGTATTTTAACTTGCAACTTGTTTCTCAATCTGTTTTGAACTCAGGAGGAGGAGAGAGGGAGGTTTATTTGTCCCCTATATCCCTAAAAGTCCCATTGATTAATATTCCTGTGTTCTTTGTACTATATATTTTATGTTTTAAAAAATGGACACACGGAATGACCTTCCCTTAGTGAAAGACATTGTCTCAAATAGGAAAGTTGAGATCAGTCTGTTAGAAAGCTATAGGTAATATTTCACAATTATGCAGTCCAATGTTTTTGTGTATTTATATTAAATTATTTAGACTACATCTTAAAAGAATAATCCATACCCCCAACAATTTATTTACATTCTCAGGTATAAATATTTTTCAGGTTTAACTATATCTTTCTAAAGGCAGAAATGCCTATAAATTGTTTTATCAACCATTCTTCTACCTCATGTTTTAAACTTGAAATAGAAATGGTAATATTACCTATAGCTAGTTTTTTAAAATTAATTAATTTTTGTTTATTTTTGGCTGTGCCGGGTCTTTGTAGCTGCATGATATTTCTCTGCTTGCGGCGAGCTGGGGCTAGTCTTCATTGTGATGCATGGTCTTCTCATTGCAGTGGCTTCTTTTGTTGCAGAGCAGGTGCTCTAGGCATGCAGGCTTCAGTAGTTGTGGCACGCAGGCTCAGTAGTTGTGGCTTGCAAGGTCTAGGGCGCAGGCTCAGTAGTTGTGATGAACGGGCTTAGTTGCTCCTCACCATGTGGGATCTTCCCAGATCAGGGCTTGAACCCATGTCCCCTGCATTGGCAGGCAGATTCTTAACCACTGCACCACCAGGGAAGCCCTATAGCTAGTTTAATTGTTTAAAAGGACAATTTCTTGAATTGTTAAAAAAAAAAAAAAAAAAAACTCAATTTCTTGAGTTATCAGAAGGTTTATCAACAAAATATTCAAAACCAGAATGTAGTGTTCTATTACAGCTGAACAGCCTGAAAGGAATCAAACACACTGGTGGTTGTTAATGTTGTGATTTCTTTCAAAAAAGGAAGCTTAATAACAGAATCAGCAGGAAGGTGGGTGGCTGTGTTACTGAAAACTCTCGTATCTTGGAGAATAGCTGTCTTTGGCAAGCTCATTGGATGAGAGCTGATATACTGTCAGAAAAGACTCTCTGTGAAAATTCTATTTTGTTGTATCTTAATTATCTTCCCTTGGATACAGTACATCTCCAAGAGTTGAATGGCTTGCTATTTAACAGTAAGTGCTGATGTTGAAAATTCAATATATTGCTCTGGTGTAAATGATCGTATAGTAATCACTACTGATATCATCAACTTCCTTCTGAAACAGATACTAGGAAATGAATTTACAGAATTAAGATAGTAGAGTGTTTAAAAACTCAGGAAAAGTTAACATCCAGATGTTCCAAAACTCTTAATCCTAGACATATTTCTCCATATAGATAGAGCTACCGTCTGTTCCCCTGATCAATCAATGATGTTGATGCAGTTCTGAATTTTGTGTTAATATACAAATATACACTGTTAGGAAAGTGCATATTCTCTATGAAACTGTCTCATCTTTATTTATTTCAGCTTTTGGTTTATTCCCCTGTCTGGGGTAGGATCATTTGTGTTTACAAGACTTAGAGTGTATAAGACAAGACATCCCTTGAGGATTTTAAGTGATATTTCCTTTAAGTTGATTTTCCCTTGAGGTGAGGCTGAATGTCACTGCTCCTTAGAGAAGGGAAGGAATCTGAGTTCCACTGTCATTTTTTTTTTTTTTTTGTATCATTGTAGTTCTTTGTTTATGGATATATAAGCTTAAATATGCTGGGTACTCAGGTTAATTCTAGTGATGTTTATAGTGAAATCTCACTAATATTGCCAGGCACAGATTTGGGGTGACTGAAGTAACATTTATCACAGACATACGCAAAGGTCCAGAGGTAAGCTGTGCTACCTCATGCCTTATGCTTGTCTGGGGGAAAAACCCCAAAGACATGTCTTTGGGGTTTTTCCCCCAGACAAGCATAAGGCATGAGGTGGCACAGAGATTTATTGCAAATTCATGCTATTTCTGCTTTGTTCTATACTCTTTTATCTGAAAGTACAAAACTGTAAGCATTATTCAAAAATGGGCAAAAATGAGTAAGAGAAACTTTGTTTTATATCAATTAACCTGTACTGGGGGCAATTTTTCATACTAAGAAAATTACTGTAGACAAAGTGTCTTTGCTGCCCTAAAAAAGTAGACTTGAAATTGAAAAATGGTTCCATGTGCAAACAGGAAGTAAATCCCTTTGGAGAAGAGGGCTTTGGAGGGACTTTAACAAGGATCTCCAAAATATTGGGGGTTGAGGGAGTGACTGGATAATTTATAGTTATCAATCTACCAGTCACTTTAATTGACATGCAAAACAGCACATTTCAGTTTCTAAAAATTAACTTTTTTTTTTCTGTACTAGCATTGTACTAAAAATGGTCTAGTATTGCTTTTCTTTCATCAAAGCATTTCTTAAGAAGATACTTGAAAACTTGCTTCCTAACATAATGGTCAATAATACAGGGCATTTGTACAACATCCTACCATGCCCACTCACCAGTTCCTTCACTGTATTAGCTTCTGTGGAGGGTACTTTAAGACATTCAAAGGTAGGATTAGAAAATCAGCATACAGTGTAAATTACTGAATACCTTTACAGGATGCACCAATCTTGGGATAGTAGCCATAAAGTGACCTTTACGGAGCTACCTATAGCCATGTTTAAAATGCACAGTTTAACCTGAAGTGAATAAAATCTGTTTACCACATCAGTGTCTATATGAGTAATTCTTCACTCCCTTATTGAGGATTTTTTTTTTGGCATACCATCAGAGAAGTTAAAAATACACATTAGAGAGGCTCTATAATTATAGTTTTTGCAGTTCAAATAGCCTTGCTAAAGTGAAGTAAAACATTACCTCTATAATCAAAGAAAACCACTCCTTAGACCAATTCTGTTTACCAGAATTCTGTAATTATACCCAACACATTGCATTGGAGAGTTCCAACAATGCTATATTGTACTATAATGGTATAATTATAGTATAATTGACTGCCATCAATGTTTTTGATGATTATGACTAAGGCAAAATTCATAAGACTCCATAACATTTTCCAGTTCATTTTTATTAACTATTAATCATATAAATATATAAGCAGAATATTTTTTCCATTTTTTCACTTTTGAGTGATGACTTAAACTAACTATTTTTAAAGCATTAATTATGAGATCTTTTCAGTTAAAAACACTGTATTGCAAAGGCAAACTGGGAGATACACAAGTCAGAAGCACAATGAGGGTTACCTGACTAGGGACAAGGGGGTCAATACATTGAAGACAGGAATCATAAAACATTTCTGAATTTTCTACCTAATCTTTTTTCTATCATCCTGTTATGATAATATTTTTAAAAATTTTCTCAATTGGGACTTTCAAGACTATTCATTGAGTGCACTGAACACAAATTCAAAATTAATAATTACTGTTTCAATATTATTTTTATAAGTTCATAGACTATTCCATGAGATTATTTTTTACTTTCTCTTCTGATGTTTCATTTTAGTGTAAAGAAATGCAACAGATTTCTGTATATTAATCTTGTATCCTGCTACCTTGCTGAATTCATTTATTAGTTCTAATCATTTTTGTGTGGAGGTTTTAGAGTTCTCTACATAGAGTATCATGTCATCTGCAAAGAGTGATAGTTTTACCTCTTCCCTTCCAATTTGGATGCTCTTCATTTCTTTTCCTTGTCTGATTGCTGTGGCTAGGACTTCCAATATTATGTTTAGTAGAAGTACTGAGAGTGCTCCTCTGCCCACTTGGTTTTACATTTGGTAGTGTATATACGTCCATGCCACTCTCTCACTTTGTCACAGCTTACCCTTCCCCCTTCCGTGTCACCAAGTCCATTCTCCAGTAGGTCTGTGTCTTTATTCCCATCCTGCCCCTAGGTAGTTCATGATTTTTTTTAAAATTCCATATATATGTGTCAGCATACCGTATTTGTTTTTCTCTTTCTGACTTACTTCATTCTGTATGACAGACTCTAGGTCCATCCAGCTTACTACAAATAACTCAGTTTTGTTTCTTTTCATGGCTGAGTAATATTTCATTGTATATATGTGCCACATCTTCTTTATCCATTCATCTGTCGATGGACAGTAAGGTTGCTTCCATGTCCTGGCTATTCTAAATAGAGCTGCAATGAACATTGTGGTACATGACTCTTTTTGAATTATGGTTTTCTCAGGGTATATGCCCAGTAGTGGGATTGCTGGGTCATATGGTAGTTCTATTTGTAGTTTTTTAAGGAACCTCCATACTGTTCTCCATAGTGGCTGTATCAATTTACATTCCCACCAACGGTGCAAGAGGGTTCCCTTTTCTCCACATCCCCTCCTGCATTTATTGTTTCTAGATTTTTTGATGATGGCCATTATGACCGGTGTGAGATGATGTCTCATTGTAGTTTTGATTTGCATTTCTCTAATGATTAATGATGTTGAGCATTCTTTCATGTGTTTGTTGGTAATCTGTATATCTTCTTTGAGAAATGTCTATTTACGTCTTCTGCCCATTTTTGGATTGGGTTGTTTGATTTTTTTATATTGAGCTCCATGAGTTACTTGTATATTTTGGAGATTAATCCTTTGTCAGTTGCTTCATTTGCAAATATTTTATCCCATTCAGAGGATTGTCTTTTGGTCTTGTTTATGGTTTCCTGTGCTGTGCAAAAGCTTTTAAGTTTCATTAGGTCCCATTTGTTTATTTTTGTTTTTATTTCCATTTCTCTAGGAGGTGGGTCAAAAAGGATCTTGCTGTGATTTATGTCATAGTGTGTTCTGCCTGTGTTTTCCTCTAAGAGTTTGATAGTGTCTGGCCTTACATTTAGGTCTTTAATCCATTTTGAGTTTATTTCTGTGTATGGTGTTAGGAATTGTTCTAGTTTCATTCTTTTACATGTAGCTGTCCAGTTTTCCCAGCACCACTTATTGAAGAGGCTGTCTTTTCTCCACTGTATATTCTTGCCTCCTTTATCAAAAATAAGGTGGCTATATGTGCTTGGGTTCATCTCTGGGCTTTCTCTCCTGTTCCATTGTTCTATATTTCTTTCTCGGCCAGTACCATACTCTCTTGATTACTGTAGATTTGTAGTATAGTCTGAAGTCAGGGATCCTGATTCCTCCAGCTCCTTTTTTTTTTTCTTAAGATTGCTTTGGTTATTTGGGTTTTTTAGTGTTTCCACACATTGTGAAATTTTTTGTTCTACTTCTGTGAAAAATGCCATTGGTAGTTTGATAGGGATTGCACTGAATCTGTATGTTGCTTTGGGTAGTAGACTCATTTTCACAATGTTAATTCTTCCAATCCAGGAACATGGTATATCTCTCCATCTATTTGTATCACCTTTAATTTCTTTCATCAGTGTCTTATAGTTCTCTGCATACAGGTCTTTTGTGTCCTTAAGTAGGTTTATTCCGAGGTATTTTATTCTTTTTGTTGCAATGGTAAATAGTAGTGTTTCCTTAATTTCACTTTCAGATTTTTCATCATTAGTGTATAAGAATGCAAGTGATTTCTGTGCATTAATTTTGTATCCTGCTACTTTACGAAATTCATTGTTTAGCTCTAGTATTTTTCTGGTACAGTCTTTAGGATTCTCTATGTATAGTATGTCAGCTGCAAACAGTGACAACTTTACTTCTTCTTTTCCTATTTGGATTCCTTTTATTTCTTTTTCTTCTCTGATTGCTTTGGCTAAAACTTCCAAAACAGTGTTGAATAAGAGTGGTGAGAGTGGGCAACCTTGTCTTCTTCCTGATATTAGTAGAAATGATTTCAGTTTTTCACCATTGAGGATGATGTTGGCTGTGCGTCTCTCATATATGGTCTTTATTATGTTGAGGTAAGTTCCCTGTATGCCTACTTTCTGGGGGGTTTTTATCATAATGGGTGTTGAATTTTGTCAAAAGCTTTTTCTGCATCTATTGAGATGATCATATAATTTTTATTCTTGAATTTGTTAATATGGTGTATCAAACTGATTGATTTGTGTATATTGAAGAATCCTTGCAATCTAGGGATAAACCTCACTTGATCATGATGTATGATCCTTTTAATGTGCTGTTGGATTCTGTTTGCTAGTATTTTGTTGAGAATTTTTGCATCTATGTTCATTGTTGATATTAGCCTATAGTTTTCTTTCTTTGTGACATCTTTGTCTGGTTTTGGTGTCAGGGTGATGGTGGCCTTGCAGAATGAGTTAGGGAGTGTTCCTCCCTCTGCTGTATTTTGGAAGAGTTTGAGAAGGATAGGTGTTAGCTCTTCGCTAAATGTTTGATAGAATTCGCCTGTGAAGCTATCTGGTCCTGGGGTTTTGTTTGTTGGAAGATTTTTAACCACAGTTGCAATTTCAGTGCTGGTGATTGGTCTGTTTATATTTTCTATTTCTTCCTGGTTCAATCTCGGGAGGTTGTGCTTTTCTAAGAATTTGTCCATATATTCCAGATTGTCCAATTTATTGGCATATAGTTGCTTGTAGTAAACTGTCATGATCCTTTGTATTTCTGCAGTGTCAGTTGCTACTTCTCCTTTTTCATTTCTAATTCTGTTGATTTTTGTCTTCTCCCTTTTTTTCCTGGTGAGTCTGGCTAATCGTTGATCAATTTTGTTTTTCTTCTCAAAGAACCAGCTTTTAGTTTTATTGATCTTTGCTCTGTTTCTGTCATTTCTTTTTCATTTATTTCCGGTCTGATCTTTATGATTTCTTTCCTTCTACTAAATTTCGGGTTTTCTGTTCTTCTTTCTTTAACTGTTTTAGGTTTAAGTTTAGGTTGTTTATTTGAGATGTTTCTTCTTTCTTAAGGTAGGATTGTATTGCTGTAATCTTCCCTCTTAGAACCGCTGTTGCTTGATCCCATAGGTTTTCGATCATTGTGTTTTCATTGTCATTTGTTTCTAAGTATTTTTAAAATTTCCTCTTTTATTTCTTCAATCTCTTGGTTATTAAATGGTGTATTGTTTAACCTCCAAGTGTTTGTATTTTTTACAGATTTTTTTCATGTAATTGATATCTAGGCTCACAGTGTTGTGGTCGGTAAAGATACTTGATATGATTTCAATTTTCTTAAATTTACCAAGGCTTGATTTGTGACCCAAGATATGATCTATCCTGGAAAATGTTCCAAGAGCAATTAAGAAGAAAGTTTATTGTGTTGTCTTTTGATAGAATGTACTATAAATATCAATTAAGTCCATCTGGTTTAATGTATTATTTAAAGCTTGTGTTTTGCTTTTTATTTTCATTTTGGATGATCTGTCCATTTGTGAAAGTGGGGTGTTAAATTCCTCTACTATGATTGTGTTACTGTCGATTTCCCCTTTTATGGCTGTTAGTATTTGCCTTATGTATTGAGGTGCTCCTATGTTGGGTACAGAAATATTTACAATTGTTACAACTTCTTCTTGGATCAATCCCCTGATCATTATGTAGCATCCTTCTTTGTCTCTTGTAATAATCTTTCTTTTAAAGTCTATTTTGTCTGATATGAGAATTGCTACTCCAGCTTTCTTCTGATATCCATTTGCATGGAATATCTTTTTCCATCCCCTCACTTTCAGTCTGTATGTGTCCCAAGGTCTGAAGTGGGTCTCTTGTAGACTGCATATATACAGGTCTTATTTTTGTATTCATTCAGCCAGTCATGTGTTTTGGTTTGAGCATATAATCCATTTACATTTAAGGTAATTATCAATATTTTCTCAGTCCCTTTCTTTTTCTCTTTTTCTTCTGGGACCCCAATAATTCGAATATTGGTGCATTTAATATTGTCCTAGAGGTCTCTCAGGCTGTCCTCAAATCTGTTCATTCTTTTTTCTTTATTCTGCTCTGCAGTAGTTATTTCCACTATTTTATCTTCCAGGTCACTTATCTGTTCTTCTGCCTCAATTATTCTGCTCTCGATTTCTTCTAGAGAATTTTTAATTTCATTTATTTCATTGTTCATCCTTTTGTTTTGACTTTAATTCTTCTAGGTCCTTGTAAAATGTTTCTTGTATTTTCTCCATTCTGTTTCCAAGATTTTGGATCATCTTTATTATCATTATTCTACATTCCTTTTCAGGTAGACTGCTTATTTCTTCTTCATTTGTTAGGTCTGAAGCATTTTTTTACCTTGCTCCTTCATCTGCTGTTTGTTTCTCTGTCTTCTCATTTTGCTGAAATTACTGTGTTTGGGGTCTCCTTTTCGCAGGCTGCAGGTTCGTAGTTCCCATTTTTAAGGTGTCTGCTCCCAGTGGCTAAGGTTTGTTCAGTGCGTTGTGTAGGTTTCCTGGTGGAGGGTACTAGTGCCTATGTTCTGGTGGATGAGGCTGTATCTTGTATTTCTGGTGGTCTGGTTCACGTCTGGTGGTGTGTTTTGGGGTGTCTGTGACCTTATGATTTTAGGCAGCCTCTCTGTTAATGGGTGGGGTCGTGTTCTTGTCTTGCTAGTTCTTTGGCATAGGGTGTCCAGCACTGTAGCTTGCTGGTCATTGAGTGGAGCTGGGTCTTGGTGTTGAGATGGAGATCTCTGGGAGATTTTTGTAGTTGATATTATGTGGATCTGGGAGGTCTCTGGTGGGCCAATGTCCTTATCTCGGCTCTCCCACCTCAGAGGCACAGCCCTGACTCCCGGCTGGAGCACCAAGACCCTGTCATCCGCACGGAGAAAGAGAAAATGGGAAAAAAAAAAAAAAAAAATATATATATATATATATATATCATTGCTCCCAAAGTCCACCACCTCAATTTGGGATGATTCATTGTCTATTCAGATATTCCACAGATGCAGGGTATATGAAGTTGATTGTGGAAATTTAATCTGCTGCTTCTGAGGCTCCTGGGAGAGACTTCCCTTTCTCTCTCTCTCTTTTTTTTTTTTTTGGTACGCGGGCTTCTCACTGTTGTAGCCTCTCCCGTTGCAGAGCACAGGCTCCGGACATGCAGGCTCAGCGGCCATGGCTTACGGGCCTAGCCACTCCGCGGCATGTGGTATCTTCCCAGACTGGGGCACGAACCCATGTCCCCTGCATTGGCAGGTGGACTCTCAACCACTGCACCACCAGGGAAGCCCCCCTTTCTCTTTTTTGTTCACACAACTTTGGAAGAAGCTGGTGTTCAGCTTTGGATTTGACCCCTCCTCTGTGTGTCAGTTGCCTGAGGGCATCTATTCCCGCTCAGAGAAGACGGGGTTAAAGGAGAAGTTGATTAGGGGACTCTGGCTCATTCAGGCCGGGTAGAAGGAGTGGTACAGAATGTGGGGTGAGCCTGTGGCAGCAGAGGTCCGTGTGACATTGTAACAAACTGAGGCACCATGTGTTCTCCCTGGGAAGTTTTCCTGAATCACAGGACCCTGGCAGTTGTGGGCTGCACAGGATCCCAGGAGTGGAGGTGTGGATAGTGACCTGTGGCTGCAGCAGCAGTCTTAGCCTTTCATGCCCATCTCTGGGGTCCGTGCTGGTAGCCGCAGCTCACACCCAACTCTGGAGCTCGTTTAAGTGGCACTCTTAATTCCCTCTCCTTGCACACTGTGAAACAAAGAGGAAAGAAAGTCTTTTGCCTCTTCAGCAGCTTCAGACCATTTTCCAGACACACTTCTTGCTAGCTGTGGTGCATTAGCGCCCTTCAGGCTGTGTTCACACAGCCAACCCCAGTCCTCTCCCTGGGATCCGACCTCTGAAGCCAGAGCCTCAGCTCCCATCCTCAACCCGTCCTGGTGGGTGAGCAGACAAGCCTCTCGGGCTGTTGAGTGCTGGTCGGCACCGATCCTTTGTGTGGAATCTCTCTGCTTTGCCCTCCCAACACCTGTTGCTGTGCTCTCCTCCATAGCTCTGAAGCTTACCCTTCCTCCACCCATAGTCTCTGCCTGTGAAGGGGCTTCCTAGTATGTGGAAACCTTTCCTCCTTCACAGTTCCCTCCCATCAGTGCAGGTCCCATCCCTATTCTTTCATCTCTGTTTTTTCCTTTTTCTTTTGCCCTACCCAGGTACGTGGGGAGATCCTTGCTTTTTGGGAGGTCTGATGTCTTCTGCCAGCGTCCAGCAGGTGTTCTGTAGGGGTTGCTCCACATGTAGATGTATTTCTGATGTATTTGTGGGGAGGAAGGTGATCTCCATGCCTTAGTTTTCCGCCGTCTTGAAGCTCCCTCCTGCATGAATTCTATATATATTTTGGATATTGACCCTTTATTGGATATATGATTTGCAAATATCTCCTCATTCATTTGGTTGTCTTTCCATTTTCTTGATGGTTTCCCTTGCTCTGCAAAAGCTTTTAGCTTGAAGTCATCCAATTTGCAAATTTTATTTTTGTTCCTTTGCCTGAGGAGACGTACCTTGAAAGATATTGCTAAGACTAATGTCAAAGAACATACTGCACATGTTTTCTTCTAGGAATTATATGGCTTTAGGTCTCATATTCAAATATTTAATCCATTTTGGGTTGGTTTCTGTGTATGGTGTGAGATAGTCTTCTAGTTCCTTTTCCTTTTTTTTTCTTTTTCTTTTGTATGTAGTTGTTCAGTTTTCCCAACACCAGTTCTTGAAGAGACTATCCTCCATTGTATGGTGTTTGCTCCACTGTCATAAATTAATTGTCCATGTATGTGTAACTTTATTTCTTGGTTCCCATTTCTGTTCCATTGTGGAAAACAGTATGGAGGTTCCTCAAAAAATTAAGAATAAAACTACTCTATGACCCAGATATCCCACTTCCGGGTATTTATCTGAATAATACTTAAACACTAATTCAAAAAGATATATGCACCCCTAAGCTGCATTATTCACAGTAGCCAAGATATGGAAACAACCTATGTGTCTATCAACAGATAAACAGATCAAGAAGACATGATATATAATGGAATATTACTCAGCCATAAAAAGATGAAATCTTCCATTTGCTACAACATGGATGGACCTTGAGAGTATTGTGGTAAGTGAAAAAAGTCTGAACTAGAAAGACTAATACCATATGATTTCACTCATACATGGACTATAAAAAACAAACAAACCAAAAAACAAAGTAAAAGAATAAAATAAAACAAAGAAAACAAACATGTAGATACAGAGTAGAGAGTAGTAGTGGTTACTAGAGGGGAAAGGGCAGGGAGGAGGACAAAATGGGTAAAATGATCAACAGTATGGTGACAGATGGAAACTAAATTTTTGGTGGTGAGCACACTGTAGTGTATACAGAAGCAGATTTATAATGTATACATGAAACATATAATGTTGTAAACCAATGTTACCTCAGTATAAAATAAAATAAATAATGACATAGATTCAAAGTTAAAAAAAAACCTATTCATATCTGGTATTATAACTTAGAAAATTTCCAAAATGTGTTATATATTTCATTCAATATGAAATCTTATATTTATCTAGTATTTTCAAAACATTTTCATATATATTAGGTAACTGGAGATTCACAATGGCTCAGTGAAAGGTAGGAAAGTTATTATCATTTCTGTTTTATTCTTCCAGTTTTATTGAGATATAATTGACGTACAGCACTGTGTAAGTCTAAGGTGTACAACATAATTTGACCACATGCATCATGAATTGATTATCACAGTAAGTTTAGTGAAAATCCATCATCTTGTATAGGTACAACATTAAAGAAATAGAAGCAATTTTTTTTTCTTGTGATGAGAGGTCTTAGGATTTACTCCCCTAACTTTCAAATATAACATAGAGCAATGTTAATTATTATGCTGTACATTATATCCCTAGTACGTATTTGTCTCATAACTGGAAGTTTGTACATTTGACCACTTTCACCCAATTTCCCCTCCCCCCACCTCCCTGTCTCTGCTAAACACAAATATAGTCTCTTTCTGTATGAGTCTTTGTTTGTTTCCTTATGAAGTATAATTGACATACAACACTATGTTAGCTCCTGTTACACATCATTTCTGTTTCAAAGGTGAGGAAAACTCAGCTTAAGTGATACCATTCAGACTCCATATATTCTTACTTTGATCAAGCCAGTGTGACTTTTCAAACAATTTTGTGGGTTTTAAAAAATACAGTAAATTCTTGGTGTACATATTGAGAAGCATTAGAAAAATAAAATTGGGGATGCAAGTGTTTTTGCTATTGTCCCTATCCCTCCTCTATACATGCACTAATACATGCTGACATAGAACCATCTAAATTTAAAAAGGTCCTTTGAAATTTGGAGATATCATTACAATTAAAAAAATTGTGTTATGCGAGCTCAGCTTTGACATAAAGTGTAGAATTTCACTTAATATTGCTAGTTTTTTGACAGAGCTGCTTTTGTGTCTGATGACAATGATGCCCTTCAGCTGCCAACAGAAAAAACAGGATACTAGAACAATTAAGTACTGTTCTCAGCCAAAAAATTGTAAAAAATGAAGATCCCTCTTTGTGTTCCTAAAATTCATTCTTCTATAGGAATACAAAAGGCATATGATCCACCCATGTTCTAGAAATCAAAACATATTACAGATATTATTGGAGAGAGATATAGTGACACAAACTCTCTGCCTTCTAATAAGATACAAGTACTGGTAGAGATAGAACATATTTAAAGGCTGAGTCAGGAAGAGTGAGGGGAAGGGCATGGGCCACAAGAAAATAAAACCCAAGCAAGATACCACAGTTAACTCTACAGCTAGAAGAGAGGAAAGAAAGCTCTGAGCAACTAACTTAAAGAAGGCCTACAACAAATTACTAGACTGAAAAAAATGGGCCAAGAAAGGAAACAGATGGGGATGGAAACACCACAGTGAATAAATAAGACATCAGGACAAAGTTGCCACAAAATCAAGGTCTGTTGAACAATAACAGAGAAATATTCTGATAGAGAGAGGCTCCACAAACATTTAGAGAGAGTGAGTGCCATCAGACAAAGCACTGAGAAACAGACTTCAGTGGTGCATCACTGTTTTCAGAAATACCTGCCAAGTCTGGCCACTGTATTGAGTGATCACTTTTAATTTTAGTTTGAGAACTCAGCCCATAGGGGAGTGTGTGCATGTGTGTGAATAGATAGATATATAAATAATAATGTAAATAATAAGCACTAGTATTAACTGAGTACTTTTACATACCCAACACCTATCTAAATGCTCAGAAAGATCCTATGAGGTCAGCCCTATAATTATCCTCAATTTACAGAGGATGAAGAACAGTTATCCTTCACCCACAGTCATGAAGTTAGCTTCACCCACAGTCATGGCCAGTAATCAAAGGAGCAAGGGTTTGAAGGTGGGCAGTCCAGAATTCATGCTATTAACATGCTCTTATTATATGTTGAAAGCATAGCACACATGTATGGAAACACAAAAGACCCCTGAATAAACAAAGCAATCTTGAGAAAGAAAACCAGAGCTGGAGGAATCAGGCTCCCTGACTTCAGACTATACTACAAAGCTACAATATATCAAAACAGTATGGTACTGGCACAGAAACAGAAATATAGCTCAATGGAACAGGACAGAAAGCCCAGAAATAGACCCATGTACCTATGGTCAATTAATCTATAACAAAGGAAGCAAGAATATACAATGGAGAAAAGACAATCTCTTCAATAAGTGGTGCTGGGAAAACTGCACAGCTACATGTAAAAGAATGAAATTAGAACAATCTCTAACACCATACACAAAAATAAACTCAAAATGGGTTAAAGACATACTCAAAATGGGTTAAAGACATACAGAAAAAAAAAACCTCAAAATGGGTTAAGGACATAAATGTAAAACTATAAAACTCCTAAGGAAAACATAGGCAGAACACTCTTTGACACAAATTGCAGTAATATCTTTTTTGATCCATTTTCTAGAGTAATGGAAATCAAAACAAAAACAAACAGGACCTAATTAAACTTAAAAGCTTTTGCATAGCAAAGGAAACCATAAACAAAACAAAAAGACAACCTACAGAATGGGACAAAATATTTGCAAGTTATGTGACTGAAAGGGATTATTCTCCTAAATATACAAACAGCTCATACAGCTCAGTATCAGAAAACAAAAAATCCAATCAAAAAATGGGCAGAAGACCTAGACATTTCTCCAGAGAAGACATACAGATAACCAGAAGGCACATGAAAAAGTGTTCAGCATCACTAATTATTAGAGAAATGCAAATCAAAACTACAATGAGGTATCACCTCACATGGCCAGAAAAACCATCATCAAAATGTATACAAATAGTAACTGCTGGAGAGGGTGTGGAGAAAAGGGAACCCTCCTCCCCTGTTGGTGGGCATATAAATTGGTGCATCTCCTATGGAGAACAGTATGGAGGTTCCTTAAAAAACTTAAAATAATTATTTATTTATTTATTTATCTTATTTTAAATTGAGGTATAGATGATTTACAATGTGTTAATTTCTGCTGTACAGCAAAGCGATTCAGTTATACATATATATACATTCTTTTTATATATTCTTTTTGATTATGATTTATCATAGGATATTGAATATAATTCCCTGTGCTATACAGTAGGACGTTTTGTTTATCCATCCTATATATAATGCTTACATCTGCTAAACCCAACCTCCCACTCCATCCCTCCCCCAACTCCCTCCTCCTTGTTAACCACCAGTTGCTGCAAATGGCAGCAACATGGATGGACAATTTAGGCTGTTTCCATGTCTTGACTACTATGAATAGTACTGCTATGAACATAGGGGTGCATGTATCTTTTTGAATTATAGTTTTGTCTGGACATGTTCCAGGAGTGGGATTGCTGGATCATATGGTAATTCCATTTTTAGTTAAAAAACTAAAAATAGACAGATGAGTGGATTAAGAAGATGTAGTATATACATACAATGGAACATTAATCAGACATAACAAAAGAATAAAATAATACCATTTGTAGCAACATGGATGGACCTAGAGATGATCATATTAAGTGAAGTAATCCAGATAAAGATAAACATCATATGATATCCTTATATGAATCTAAAAAAATGATACAAATGAACTTATTTACAAAACAGAAATAGACCCACAGACATATAAAACAAACTATGGTTATCAAAGGGGAAATGGGGGAGGGATAAATTAGGAGTTTGGGATTAACATATACACACTACTATATATAAAATAGATAACCAACAAGGACCTACTGTATAACACACAGAACTATATTTTGTAATGACCTATAAGGGAAAAGAATCTGGAAAAGAACAGATATACACATATACGTATAACTGAATCTCTTTGCTGTATACCTGAAACTAACATAGCATTGTAAATCATCTATACTCCAATAAAAACAAAAGAATAACCCACATTATATGTAAATTTTTCCAGTATATGTAATTCTGATTCTCATGAATCTACGTTAATGACTTTTACTGTGTAACATTAACTAGTACATTTAGAGGCCATCATAGGATGTAAACTGCTGAACATATGACTCACTGACCAAACTGGAATCAGAAGAGCTTGTCTCTTGCACTTGGCTGATCTCAGGGGCAGAGTAGTGACATGGTGTGCAGTCTCCCCCGACACCTCCCACCAGCACTCCTTCTGCACTTTCTCTAGGCTGCACAGCACTACAACCGTTAGTAGAGCCACAGAGAGGGCTCAGGGACCGATCACAGCACTCCACCCAGCCCCTTCCACCCTCTTCACACATATACCGAGGGAAGTCCACCAGGGGTTAATAAGGGTAGCATTTAAAAACATCAAAAAAAATGGGACCAGTAAATCCACCATGGTCCACATACCCCTGTATCTTTGGCTGCAAACAGAAGTCCACTCCACCAATCTCCTGCTTCTTCACACATTAGCTGTGTGCAGAAATCTCTCTAACTCTCTGGTCTCAGTTCAACACATTTTTCAGTTCAAAACAACACGTCATCTGATTGTTGTAAGGTCTGAGTTAAGCACCTTACACAGAGCAAGCATTCAGGAGCTGTTAGATCTTTTCACCGTCGTCATTATTACTGTAAACTACCCCAGCCCCCACCCTCACTCCTAATGTCTTTATGGTTTTTGTCCCTAATTCAGCCTCTGACTTCTGTATTCACACCTAAGCCATTTTGCCTTGTTCTCTGTATGCAGTTTCCATGTGCAAAAAAAGCCACAACTGAACAAAATACCCTGTATTCTCTTGGACAAAATTTCCATTTTCTTAACTGAAACCTGGCTCCCTTTCTCTGCAATCCAGTTAGTGTAGGGTATTTCTGCACATGTTGCATCTGTCAGGGTCACAAAGAGGAGTAGGTGTCCTCCATCCTCAACAGTGTTGCATCCAACAATAAGGTTGCTGTCTGGTGGGTTAAAAATGCCCACACTCTTAAGGAGAAGGCCATTTGGCCACATTTTTTCATATGCTGTTTTCATAAGCCTTGTAGATGTATTCATTCATTTGTGACTTTAAAGTTTGGCCTATTCCAACAAAACATTCACTAATACAAAAGATTTCAAGTAACCATATGATAATCTCATCACAGTGCTGTCTACTTCTCTTCCACTTCAACACACATTCTTATGGTTACACTCTTGACTTTGTATTACTCCATTCACTTGTTAAACACTCCTTTTAAGCTCCATCATTCCTGTTTACAAGTTTGCTCCTATTCTGTCTTAGGTGTTCTTACTTCTACAGCATCAGCATCGTTCTTTTCTTAAAATTTAAAACCCTATTCTAATTTCTTCTCTTTATTGTTAACCCTCCTGCCTTCTGCTTTACTCCCTCCTCTGTTGAGCTTTGACCCCATGAACTGTAATTCAAACCATGACCTTAACAATGCTTTCAATTTTCTTGGCTCTTGTCTCTACCTCAAATCCACCTAACACAAACCCAACTCTGGGCCAATATAAATCTCTACCCCTTAGCATCCACACTCAGGTTGTTGTGACCGCTGGAGGGACAGACAGAGCTGCAGAAAGACGCAATTCAACATCAATGGTGCCACTATAACCTCACCTAATGCCACCCAACAGCATCTGGTTCTTCAAATGTTTTAGGGCTTTCCTAGTACCTCCTACTGTTCACAAGTATTTCAAGTTTTTTACATCTCCCCAGTCTTCTGACCCAACATGTCTGCCTTTACACTTAACAGGTAATACACACTGCCTCCTACTTCACAGGGAGTTATTGGATGAGATGCTTAAGAATGGAAATATTGATTTGGATTAAAAATATAACAGCATACGATTAGTAACCACATCACTTGCCAGTGCGTTCAACTACCTGCATTGAAGGACTGCCTATTGAAAATCATATTTAAAGCTATCAGTAGTTTCTTTAAATATTTAATCTTAAATGTCATGAAATTTCAGTTAATGCAAATAAGAAATATTGACTTGCAATACTTCTTGAATTTAAATTTTATGGATACATCAGACATAAGTAAATCAAATTTGGTAGCTCTTAATAAAGTCAGACAATAAATGAAATGGAAAAACACGGATTTCTTTTGGCATTAACAGACAGTACAATGAGCCACCACACACTGCCAAGCTGCAGAGTTTTGTGGACCAGTTCTGAAATGTGGTATGTAGTTGGTGGCAACCATGTGCTGAAATCTCTTTACTTCCTGCCATTCAGCTCACATGAAATTAAAATACCGATAGAAAAAAATTTCTGCAGGGAAATTGTAGAAGTCAATGGGAAAGTCAATAAGGGTTTCATGAGATTATACAGTGTATTTTCTTGATACTTCTACTATTTTTTTTTTTTTCTTCCTGTACGCGGGCCTCTCACTGTTGTGGCCTCTCCCTTTGCAGAGCGCAGGCTCCGGACGCGCAGGCTCAGCGGTCATGGCTCACGGGCCCAGCCGCTCCGTGGCATGTGGGATCTTCGCGGACCGGGGCACGAACCCATATCCCCTGCATCGGCAGGCGGACTCTCAACCACTGCGCCACCAGGGAAGCCCCTATTATTCTTATATAACAGAATTAAGAATAAAATGTAACAGAAAGTAGACTCTGCCAAGTGCAAGCAAAAATGTGAGGACAGTTACGGGTTAGGTCAAATGCAGTACAGTATAAGAGTCAACACAGAAATCAAGTCTGCTTTCAATGGCAGCTCTAATAGTAGGAAAATTAAAATAAAAAAGGAAACCTTAGCTCTATAATAAAAAACTATGTGTAAATGTCACAGTTAGGAACTTCTCGACTCCCCACCTCTGTGCTCACATATTCCAGCTTGGTATAGGTTTTGGCTTTTCAGTTGATTCAAGACTTAGTTCCCATTTCATTTAATAAACACCAAACATAAGAATCCCTTGTCGCAGAAGACACTATATCACTATCAAGATTGGTTGATAAATGTAGAATGAATGAATTAATTGATGAATGAATGAATGCTTAATTTTGTGACCCTGTTTTCAAGTGTTTTTCTGCACCCTGCAGGCCCCTGACTTGCCTTCACGGATCTCTGTGATGATCCCAGGGCTCAGAAGCATCCTCTTTATAGCCTCCATTAATGCATTTTTTTGTCTAAGCTGATCTCCTGGACTCTGAAACCTACTTTCCTGTTTGGATCTAGAGTTCCTATTCTCTCTCACTTAGTCTGGTTATCTTTCCTGACCATCGGTGGCCCTTAACTCTATAAATCCTGGATATCTTCCAGTCCATCTTCCTCGGTCTCTTCAGACCTGTATCCTTCTACTGATATTGGAACAACTAGCAAGAACTACCCATTCCAGAAAAGATTTATGGTAGCGTCACCCAAAAACTATTGCAATAGCCCAGGACAATCAGCAGACACCAACTAAATTCTATATCGGGGTAAGACAAAAAAAATCTGTAACTTAAAGTTATACTTTTAGTTCATTTACAACTGGGCAAATGGTGCATGCATTCAAACTAATACAACTGATTCTATTAATCTGTCAATTATTATTTCATACTGAAAATGCTAACTTAGAGGAAGAACATATTAATATATATATTGGACATATAACATTGGACAACATTCTTAGAGATGGTCTTTATAATTTTGAAAGTAGTTTGTTTATTATAAGTAAAATTCAGAGTCAAAATAATGTGGTTAAACTTCCACTGAATATGTGTTTTTCAAAAGAAACAAATAAATACTTGCTAAAATACTTAAGATCTTTATAAACCAATGTTTCCTGAAAAAAATCATCTGCACACCATGATAATTGTTATGTCGTGAAAGAATACGCTATAAAAGGAAAAGTGGAATCTTTGGAAATTGGTTGTGGTTCACTATTACAAAATGTTAAAGCAAAATTATCTAAAGGATATTAAAAAGACCATAAGCACTGATCACCTTCTACTTGTTGTGGGAAAAATTACAAATAAGCATATTAGGTTGCTTTTCTAATTTATATTTGTGAAGCAACATAGGGGAAAACTGCATTTAAGCAGGGAGTTTTTATAATCAAGTAACTGATTGTTAATAATCACAATTATGTGCAGTTTGAGGTTTTCCACAGCATTGCTGTGGTCAAATAAAGTGGGCTAATTCAGAAGCAATATACACATCAAACCTCAGACCAATAAAAACATGACTAGCTTACACTGATGTGTTTTATAAAGTAAATATAAAAGGTCAGAGCTGCAACAGTTCAGCAAGAAGCAGTATGTCTCCATCAAATCACAACAACAGCAAAATTCAGCTACAGGTAAACTATTCTAAACATTTAAATTAATTTGCTAAATGAAAATGACCAATTTTCTTCCTTCTCCAGAAGTTTATTTTTGATAAGGGTTATATATATTTGAGAGCAAATTTTGAGTCAAAAGACTTGATCTCAATGAGGTAAAGAGCAAAAAAAACATGTTGAGAGATTCTGGCTCAGGTCAGATGGGATCAGCAGGCTCTACATTTTCTCTCCCTGTGCTGTGTGTGAAGCAGTTATTTGAGGACTCCAGAAAGCATCATGCATGTTGGGGGAGAATGTGAAATGACATTGAACTGGTGGGGAAGTTTTCTACTTTTTTAACCTTCCATTATCTCCCAGCCTGGACTCAAGTCAGTCCGTAACTTGGAAGTGGGCACTGTCACGGTTAAAGAGAAACCTGAGGGGAATTTTCCTTATGGGTTCTCAAGCAGGTGAACATTATATTAATGCTGCATCAACAGCCCTACAACAAATTTTCATTCAATGATTCTTTGGCAATTATTTACTGAGTGCATATCATGAGCCAGCCATTTCTCTTGTCTCTGGTGACGGTCAATAAATAAAACAGACAGGGATCACTGGATCTTGCATTCTAGTAAAGGAAGACAGATAATAAACAATAGACCCAATAATTAAGCAAATTAGAAGGTGGTTTAGAGTACTTTATAAAAAGATAAGCCAAAACAGCAGGGTAAGGGGATCAGGAGAGCCAGCAGGGGAAGCCAGATGAAGTTTTAAGAAGGTTTTGGGAAGATTCATTGGA
This sequence comes from Kogia breviceps, assembly GCF_026419965.1. Lineage (NCBI taxonomy): Eukaryota > Metazoa > Chordata > Mammalia > Artiodactyla > Physeteridae > Kogia > Kogia breviceps. The sequence goes on from NC_081319.1 coordinate 62,256,070, forward strand.
AAAAGTAATATCTGAACACAGGTTTGCAAAACGTGAGGAAGTCTATGATGCTGAAATAAGGGGAGTGGGTTTCAAGAAGAAGAACAGCCTGAACAAAGGTAAAGAGCAAAGGTTAGAGTGGCTGAGGCAGAAGGAATGGGGAAATCACAGAGCATGAGGTCAAGAGGGTCCTGAAGGCCATAATAAATTCTTAACTTTGACTCGGCTCAAAGCAGGGGCCATTGTAGGGTTTTGAGCACAGTATTCATATTAACTGCTGACAGTTTAAAATGGATCATTCTGGCTGCTGTGTTGAAAATAGACTATATGGAGGCCATAGAATAAATATAATAACCACAATAGCAATTTTATAGGGCTTTCTTATAAAATATTACTCTGTGATCATACACAAATATGTGTGTATATGTATATACATATATTCATATGTGTGTGTGTATGTTCTTTGCCAAGAACCTACTAGGGACTCTGATCCATGGAAAACATTCCAGGAATAGTAATTTATGACTTTATTTATGATCTAAAGGCCAGCATATCTTATAGACAATCTTCAGTAAACGTTATGTCTCACAACTAAGCTTTAATAGGAATTGGGCAGGATCTGACAGTATCTGAAGGGCAGGTCTCTTGTGTTGCCAGTCAAAGGTATAACCATACATTTTGAAAGTTTACAGTTAAGCTCAAAAAAGCTGGTCTATGTACTAACTGACGGAGGGCTAGTTTGGGTTATCAATGATTTACAGAAGAATTGGTAGGGATGATAAATGGTAGTGAAAAGAAATAAGGGGTCTCCTTAGGATGCCTGTCTTGGTAGAAAGAAACAGGACCTCAAGTCTCAATCAGCTTGTGAGGAGGCAGTAACTGTGGGCACCTCCAAGACTAACCTCAGGAAACTGCTGTTATAACACAGACAACATAACACACATGCCCCCATTTCTGTGCACCACTGCAGTCGTTCCTAATCCATGGGCTGCAGACCCCAGGAGGTCAGATTTCTTGTGGGAGGTGTCAAGCTTTTGCAAAGGTGTCTGTTTATCTACATTTGCTTGTGAATTTTAGTTTTCAATTACTGTAAAAGTATAACTACTACATTGGGAACATCTAGTCAATTACCCAAAATTAAATATGTTGACAATATGGGGAGGCTATTTTTATCATCAGAAAATAAGTTATTTATGATAAATATTATAGATATATGCCAAAAATTATTGATTTTCATCTCTGTTTTATGACAAAAAATAATGCCTATTATTTAGGCCAGGTAACTCTTAGGCTGTGACAATAAAATAAGATGCTAATTTTATGACAATCAGATGCATAACTTGTTTTGGAGACAAGTATGATTAAAGAGAAAAGATTCTCAATGGTAAACATATTTGTTAATCAATCTGTTCTTATTTCTCACAAAGATAGCAGCGGACTCGTTGATTATCAAATACCACTTGAGTTGGTGACTACTTAATAGTGAAATAAAACATGGCAGTGAACATGCTTGAAGGGGACACTGATGCAGTCAAATACATGCACAAGTAGAGAATGTCCCATGTCCATCTGTTTTACCTAAGACTATGTTCTGAGCATGAGATGAGATGGTCTAAGTGTAGGGCCTTAACTATACTTACACCCCTACTTCCCTATGGATACTTTTGAGCTTTAAGCTTTTTCGGCTGGCAATAAGATACTGGAATGTCCCCCCTGGGCAGAAACCGTTCCGAGCAAACAAGTATGGCGGGGGATGAGACCTCGAGCAAACCAGTATGGCGGGTGATAAGAATGATTAAGCCAGAGTTTAAAGGTCGCCCTAGCCAACCATAACTCATGTGACTCAACCCCCCACCACAAAAACACGAAAATGTAAAGTAGGCATCCGACAGCTAACCAATCAAGGAACTAGAGCCAAGACCCCACTCCGGTAAATGTAAAGTAGGCATCCGACAGCCAACCAATCAAGGAACTAGAGCCAAGTCCCCACTCCGGTCCGGAACAAACAAACCAATGAGAAAAAAAACCTTGATATATCCACACTTTGCATAATGAAAAATGAAAGCTATAAAATGTATGTGACTCCGCTTGGGCGGGGTTCCTCTTCGGCCTCCTGCGTGAGGACCAAGGAACCCCGGTGCACCGGCTCCTAATAAACCTCTTGCGTGTTGCAGCGACTCTCGACTCTTGGCGGTTCTTGGGCGAGCTGGGATCCCTCGGAGACCGTTCAGGTCTAACATTTGGGGGCTCGTCCGGGATCCCCACTCGCCCCCGGGTCACAAGAACATCGGGAGTCGGAGGTATCAGGTAGGCCTAATTGTCTGTCTGTTCGTCTTCTGTCCTCTGTAAGCCGCCATCAGAAAGAAGCCGTGCGAACCGGCTCGCTGTGAAATCTGTATTGGACTCCTGGCTAGGCAGACGTGCCAATAGCTGGTGTCCACGGACCCTGGGGGACGCCCTGGTGGTCCATCTGGAAGGAGAGACAAATTTTGTCTCCCTTCACCGGTCCTGGCAGGATATACAAACTGCCATCTGAATCTGAGTTGGTTGCAGTTTTAAAACGAGCTCGCGGCGGCAATATTAATGTGTGTCTTCTGAAATTTTATTGTTCTCCTGTGCTCTATCTTTCTCCTGACGGACGATAATGGGACAAACTATGACGACTCTTCTCTCTCTCACACTAAGTCACTGGACCGAAGTTAGGGCTAGGGCCCACAACCTTTCGGTAGAAGTAAGGAAAGGGAGATGGCAAATGCTGTGTACCTCTGAGTGGCCTACATTTCAGACGGGGTGGCCACCCGAGGGATCCTTTCTGTTAGATCAGGTCAGGCTAGTCAAGTCTAGGGTCTTTAACACAGGACCCCACGGACACCCAGACCAGATACCATATATCCTGGTCTGGGAAGATCTGGTTCTCTCCCCGCCTCCGTGGGTCCGGCCCTTTGTTCTCTCAACAGGCATGTTTGCATGCGCACCAGCACGGTCGGAAGTACTGGCCCTGAAAAAAAAGCCCCGGACGCCGAGAAGTCATCTGAAGCCCCGGACCCACGGAAGGCGATATATCCAGACTTGCAGTCCGATCTGCTTCTCCTCGATCCCCCACCACCACCTTACCCTCCAGCCCTAGACCCCATACCGCCTCCCGATTCCCCAGCTCCACAACCCTCCGCACCAATAGGGCCACCTGTTGTGGCAGAGGGGGGGGGGGTCCCTCGGCGGGCACCAGAAGCCGGAGGGCTATTTCCCCGGATTCTACCGCTCTACCCCTTAGAGAATATGGCCCCCCCGATAACCACGGGAATAGGCCCCTCCAATACTGGCCCTTTTTCCTCTGCAGATCTTTATAACTGGAAGATGCATAACCCTACTTTCTCTGAAAATCCACAGGCTCTCACTGCTCTAATAGAGTCTCTTGTCTTCTCCCACCAACCCACCTGGGACGATTGTCAACAGCTCCTCCAGACTCTCCTCACAACTGAGGAAAGGCAACGGGTTCTCTTGGAGGCTAGAAAGAATGTGTTAGGCGCCAATGGGCAACCTACCCAGTTGCCTAACAAGATTGATGCCGGTTTTCCACTCGTCAGGCCGAATTGGGACTTCAATACCCCAGAAGGTAGGAGCACCTGAAGATGTATCGCCAGGCTCTGGTGGCGGGTCTCCATGGAGCGGCCAGGCGCCCCACGAATTTGGCCAAGGTAAGAGAGGTAACTCAGGGGCCCCAGAAGTCGCCAACCGTGTTCCTAGAACGCTTAATGGAGGCTTTTAGACGGTTCACTCCTTATGATCCAACTTCTGAGGAACATAAGGCCACCATAGCAATGGCCTTTATTGACCAGGCGGCCCCTGACATTAGAAAGAAGTTACAAAGGCTGGATGGCCTACAAGGTTTCTCACTTCAGGACTTAGTAAAAGAGGCAGATAAAGTATATAATAAGAGGGAAACAGAAGAGGAAAGGGAAGAAAGGAAGCAGAAGGAGCAAGAGGCCCGTGAATTAAGGCGGGACAAGCGGCAAGAGAGGAATTTGAGTAAGATACTGGCCACTGTAGTCAGAGGAGGAAATATTAGAGACAGGAATAGACAGGAAGGGCGGACAATGGATAAAAGGCGACCATTAGACAAGGATCAATGTGCTTACTGTAAAGAAAAAGGTCACTGGGTAAGAGAATGCCCTAAAAAGAAGAATGGGGGAAAACCAACCAGAGATAAAATTTTACCCCTGGAAGAGGAAGATTAGGGAAGTCAGGGCTCGGACCCTCTCCCCGAGCCCAGGGTAACTCTTAAAGTGGAGGGGGAACCCGTCCAGTTCTTGGTAGACACCGGCGCTCAGCACTCAGTCCTCCTCCACCCAAAAGGCCCCCTCTCAACTAAAAGGTCATGGGTCCAGGGGGCTACAGGAAATAAGCAGTACTCATGGACCACACGAAGGACAGTAGACCTTGGGGTGGGACAAGTAACCCACTCATTCTTGGTCATACCTGAGTGCCCATACCCTCTGCTAGGCAGGGACTTACTCTCTAAGGTGGGGGCCCAAATCCACTTTCAACCAGAAGGGCCCACTATAACTGACAACCAAGGGAGATTACTCCAAATTTTGACTGTGAAGCTGGAAGATGAACATAGGTTATATGAAGTGCCCTCGCCTCCACAAGTTGATATGCAAGATTGGGTGACCAGGTTTCCACAGGCTTGGGCAGAAACTGCCGGTATGGGAATGGCAAAATATCGCCCCCCCGTGGTGGTAGAACTCAAAGCAACCGCCACCCCCGGTGACAGTCCGCCAGTACCCTATGAGCAAGGAAGCCCGGGATGGCATTCGTCCTCACATACAAAGGTTGCTGGAATTAGGGATCCTGGTAAGGTGCCAATCTGCATGGAATACCCCTCTTTTACCAGTTAAAAAGCCAGGAACTAATGATTACCGGGCGGTACAAGACCTACGTGAGGTGAATAAGCGGGTAGCGGACCTCCACCCCACGGTACCCAACCCCTACAATCTCTTAAGTACTCTTCCACCTCAGCACACTTGGTACACTGTTTTGGATCTTAAAGATGCTTTCTTCTGCCTGAGACTCTCCTCTCTCAGCCAGCCTTACTTTGCATTCGAATGGAAGGATCCAGCGTCGGGGATGTCAGGCCAGCTGACCTGGACTCGCCTACCCCAAGGATTCAAGAACTCCCCCACCATTTTCGACGAGGCCCTACACCAGGATTTGGCATCCTATAGAGAGTCCAACCCAAAGGTAACTCTCCTTCAATATGTTGATGATCTTCTTTTAGCGGCAGAGACCCAAGAAGACTGCGTCAGGGGGACTGAAAGGCTATTAACGGAACTTGAGACACAGGGATATCGGGCTTCAGCAAAGAAAGCACAAATATGTCAACGACAGGTCAGTTACCTGGGGTACTTGCTAAAAGAAGGACAGAGATGGCTCTCGGAAAGCAGGAAAAACACCGTTGCCCACATACCGACCCCCAAGAGTCCTAAACAGGTTAGGGCATTTTTGGGGACGGCCGGATTCTGTAGGCTATGGATTCCAGGGTTTGCTGAATTAGCAGCCCCTTTGTATCCCCTGACCAAGAACGGCATCCCTTTCGCTTGGGGTGATAAAGAACAACGGGCTTTTGACCAAATTAAACGAGCCCTACTATCAGCCCCGGCTTTGGGGCTACCAGATGTAACTAAGCCTTTCCATCTGTACGTGGCCGAGAATAAAGGTATCGCAAAGGGAGTACTAACTCAGAAACTGGGCCCCTGGAATCGCCCGGTTGCGTACCTATCAAAGAAATTGGATCCTGTGGCAACAGGATGGCCCGCCTGCTTAAAAATAATCGCCGCCGTGGCCGCTTTGGTCAAAGATGCTGACAAATTGACTTTGGGACAGAACTTAACGATAACAGCCCCCCATGCATTAGAAAGTGTGATTCGTCAGCCACCCGACAGGTGGCTAACAAATGCCAGAATGACTCATTACCAAACCCTGCTGTTAAATTCAGACCGTATTAAGTTTACATCAGCCACAGGACTTAACCCGGCCACCTTGCTGCCTGACCCCGACCTAGAAGGCACCACCATCATCCATGATTGTCAGGAAGTATTGGCTGCAGCACACGGTAGCAGGCCAGACTTGATGGATCAGCCTCTCCCCGATGCCAACTTTACCGGGTTTACCGATGGAAGCAGTTTCCTAGAAGAAGGTAAGCGTCGGGCGGGAGCAGCTGTGGTAGATGGGAAAGAGGTCATCTGGGCAGCCGCATTACCGCAAGGGACATCGGCCCAACGGGCTGAACTAATTGCCATGACCAGGGCATTGGAACTAGCAGAAAACAAAAAGGTAAACATCTATACGGACAGTAGGTACGCATTTGCTACCGCCCACGTCCACGGGGCCATCTACCAACAAAGAGGGCTGCTCACCTCAGCGGGCAAAGAAATTAAAAACAAGGAAGAAATAGTGGCCCTGCTGGCTGCCCTCATGCTCCCCACTAAAGTCAGCATCATTCATTGCCCCGGGCACCAGAAGGACAATACCCCGGTGACACGGGGCAACAACATGGCAGATAGGGTGGCACGAGAAGTGGCGCTAGGGGAAATTATACTAGAACTATCGGATAAGAGTCCTGGGGAACCAAATGACAGGGGAATAACTCCCCCAGCCATAACCAAAGAAACATTGTCTCCTCAACAAGCAAAATCCATGCTACAACAGATTCACAGATGGACACACTTGGGAACCAAAAAAAAATGGTATCCCTACTACACAAGGCAGGTTATGATACTCCTGGACTAACCAAATTAGCTGAACAGATTGCCCGGGAGTGCATTCCATGCCAACAGGTAAACTCCCATAAAGGAAAGCTTGAGAGCGGGAAAAGGCTCAGAGGAGACCGCCCAGGAGCCTATTGGGAGGTCGACTTCACTGAAATACGCCCCGGAAGGTATGGTAACAGGTATCTCCTAGTTTTCATAGATACCTTCTCAGGATGGATAGAAGCTTTCCCAACGAAAAAGGAGACAGCTACTGTGGTGACCAAGAAGATCTTAGAAGAAATTTTCCCCCGGTTCGGGGCACCAAAGGTAATAGGATCCGATAATGGTCCCGCCTTCGTCGCCCAGGTAAGTCAGGGTGTGGCCAAATACCTGGGGACTGATTGGAAATTACATTGTGCCTATAGACCCCAGAGTTCAGGACAGGTAGAAAGAATGAATAGAACTCTAAAAGAGACCCTAACTAAATTGTCCATAGAGACTGGCGGTACAGATTGGACGGTGCTCCTTCCCTTAGCCCTGTTTCGGGCTAGAAATACCCCATCCCGCTATCATCTCACTCCATTTGAAATTCTATACGGGGCCCCACCTCCCCTTCTCACGCTCGGGGAAGGAATAAGTCCTGACTGCCAGAATAACACTGACTTATATGCTAGGCTATTGGGACTCCAGTTGGTCCAAAAGGAGGTGTGGTCTCAGCTGGCAGAGGCTTACCGACCGGGAACACCAGCAGAGGCTCACCCCTTCCAAGTCGGAGATTCCGTGTACGTCCGTCGACACCGAACCCAGACACTAGAGCCTCGGTGGAAAGGACCATACATCGTCCTGCTCACCACCCCCACGGCTATAAAGGTAGACGGCATCGCTGCTTGGATTCACGCCTCACACGTAAAAGCTGCGCCAGCGTCTGCATCATCATCGGAATGGCGGGCCCAAAAGACCAGCAACCCACTCAAGCTCAAGCTCCTGCGCTCACTAGACTCATAACTCTGACTTTGTTACCCCTACTGGCTGTGAGTAACTTTAGTCCTCACCTGCCCCAGCATTTAACCTGGCAGGTAATTTCCCAAACTGGAGATGTAATATGGTCTGTTAGCCATACCGCTGCCCCTTGGACCTGGTGGCCAGACCTCTTCCCCGATGTTTGTAAGTTGGCCCTGGGAGCCCCGCCTAACTGGGATGTAGGGGGATATCACGATCAACAAACTGCCCCGAATCAGCGGCCGGGGACAGCGCCCGGGGACTGGGGCTTAGTCCCTGGGGGGGGAGGTTGTTCGACCAAGAATCAGAGAATCATGCTCAGGGCCCTCTCCTTTTATGTATGCCCTGGATTCCATCGTCACCGGTCTTTGAATTATCGGTGCGGGGGAAGAGAACATTTCTATTGCAAGAGCTGGGGATGTGAAACCACTGGGGACACCTACTGGAAACCCACCTCTAGCTGGGATTTTATCAAGGTAATGGCCAACTACACTCATCACGACAATGTGCCCGAATGTTCAACGTGGTGCCATCCCCTTAAAATTTCTTTTAGTGAACCTGGGAAGAAAAACAAAAATTGGATAGGTGGCCATTCATGGGGTATAAGGTTTTACAAAGCAGAATATGATGATGGGCTCCTAATGACCATCAAATTAAAGATCGAGACCCCTACTCCCGTCCCTATGGGCCCCAATCCTGAGATTGGGCACCCTCTGCTACCCTTGGCCCCACCCACAATACTACCAGGGATAAGAAACCAGACTTCTGGACTAAAAGAAATAACAATCAAACCCAGAGCCCCCCGAGACCGAATGCTCTCATTGGTCCAGGCGGCTTTTGGGGTCCTAAATGCCACAAATCCAGAGGCTACCAAATCATGTTGGCTTTGCTATGCTGCTCCTCCCCCTTATTATGATGCTATAGGATATAGTACTAATTTTAGTAATGTCAACTCTTCAGATCAATGTCGATGGAAACAAGAAGGAAATAGTAAATTGACCTTGTCTTCAGTATCAGGAAACGGTACATGTGTAGGAACGCCCCCCCCCGTCCCATCGACATCTCTGTACCAATTCAAGCCTCCCACAGGGCTCAGGATATCTCCTCCCTCCTCAGGATGGATGGTGGGCATGTAACACGGGATTGACCCCTTGCATTTCTCTAGAGGTCCTCAATGCTTCGGCCGACTTTTGTGTGTTAGTCCAGCTGGTCCCCAGACTCATCTATCATTCAGATTCATCTTTTCTAGACGAATATGAAGGCAAAAGGAGACTTAAGAGAGAGCCCGTAACCCTCACCCTGGTTGTACTCCTAGGACTAGGAACGGCAGTCGGGGTAGGAACAGGTGCAACAGCCCTCATCCAACAACCTCACTACTATGCTAACTTAAGACAGGCTGTAGATGTCGATCTCCGGGCGTTAGAAAGTTCCATAACTCAGTTAAAAGAATCACTCACCTCGCTCTCAGAGGTAGTAATGCAGAACAGGAGGGGACTAGACCTGCTGTTCCTTAAGGAAGGTGGACTATGTGCCGCACTAAAAGAAGAGTGCTGTTTTTATATTGATCATTCTGGGGCTATCACCGAAACTATGGACAGGCTTAGGGAGCGCCTGGACAAAAGGCAACAAGAAAGGGAAAATCAAAAAGGATGGTTCCAATCATGGTTTGACAAATCACCCTGGCTTACTACTTTAATTTCCACCTTGTTAGGACCCCTCATTATTTTGTTGCTGCTCTTAACTTTTGGACCATGCATTTTAAATCGCTTGATAGCCTTTATCAGGCAACGTGTCAGCGCAGTACAAGTGTTAATGCTAAGACAACAATATCAAAGCTTGCAGAGAGAGGCTGAAATTCCATGATTGAAATTAATTGCAAAAAGAAAAGGGGGGAATGTAGGGCCTTAACTATACTTACACCCCTACTTCCCTATGGATACTTTTGAGCTTTAAGCTTTTTCGGCTGGCAATAAGATACTGGAATGTCCCCCCTGGGCAGAAACCGTTCCGAGCAAACAAGTATGGCGGGGGATGAGACCTCGAGCAAACCAGTATGGCGGGTGATAAGAATGATTAAGCCAGAGTTTAAAGGTCGCCCTAGCCAACCATAACTCATGTGACTCAACCCCCCACCACAAAAACACGAAAATGTAAAGTAGGCATCCGACAGCTAACCAATCAAGGAACTAGAGCCAAGACCCCACTCCGGTAAATGTAAAGTAGGCATCCGACAGCCAACCAATCAAGGAACTAGAGCCAAGTCCCCACTCCGGTCCGGAACAAACAAACCAATGAGAAAAAAAACCTTGATATATCCACACTTTGCATAATGAAAAATGAAAGCTATAAAATGTATGTGACTCCGCTTGGGCGGGGTTCCTCTTCGGCCTCCTGCGTGAGGACCAAGGAACCCCGGTGCACCGGCTCCTAATAAACCTCTTGCGTGTTGCAGCGACTCTCGACTCTTGGCGGTTCTTGGGCGAGCTGGGATCCCTCGGAGACATGCACAAGTAGAGAATGTCCCATGTCCATCTGTTTTACCTAAGACTATGTTCTGAGCATGAGATGAGATGGTCTAAGGTGATGCTAAATTGTGGCACTTAGTGTTATGTAATATGTTTTGAATCTAAGAGAACACCTGAGAATACAGAAATTTCAGGATGAGATAAATACAATTGTTGTCAGGACTCACATTCCATAAGCAAAGATACTTATATAATGTTTCCTGAACTGTGCTGAGAATAAGCAAGATAATTTCCTACACAAAGGGATACTTGGTCAAATAAATATTGCAAATCGGGTTAAAAAGTTAGTGAAGCTTCGGGACCCCTCAGAGCCTTTAAAATGGTAATTTGGGTGTAAATCTCTAAGAAGGAAATACTGAAGGCAGCATTTTCTAAACTGAAGTGACCAAAGGGCCCTTCTAACTTTTTCTTTTCCCATAAATCTCTGTGTAGAATGAATGTTTCACAGAATATTTTGCAAAATGGGTTCTAACCCCTTCTAAATTAAGAGAGTTCCCTAATGTAGTCTGCTTGGGGGACACAGCCTGCAGAATCTTACAGGCCCACCCTCATTCTCCACTTTTTGATGTGAAAGCCTGTATATGAGCCCTGATAAATTCAAGTGAAAGGTTTCTTCTTGATAACCACACTTGTGATCTATAAGTTAGAATAATTTTTTAGCAATATGTTAAAAAGTAAGCCTGACAAAACTTTGCTTCCTCCAGACAGCTTTTAAGAATCTCATACTTTGCCCTATGGAATGGCCAATTTTATTTTTTTCAGTTAACTTTATAAAACATAATGTTATCTACAGACAGACTCTGATCCAGATCCAGAAATGTACTCCTTTCCCTCTGAACACACTGCAACACAAAATGCCAAACCTCCTTGTACTGCAGTTCATTACCACATGGATCCATTTATAGAAAAAAATCAAGAGTGAACCTAAAAGGTCTATTACTTAGGGTTCACTGTATCAAAATTGGTGTTATAGAGGAATAACACTGCTCTTTAGAAACACACACATATCATATATACATATGTTGTTGTAGAAGAATTTCTTGTAAACATAAAAATTCAGTTAAACATTTTTAACCTTTCACATTGCAAGAGGCTACTTACACTACCAAACCTAAACCAAACGTAAAATAGATAGCTAGTAGGAAGCAGGCACATAGCACAGGGAAATCAGCTCAGTGGTTTGTGACCACCTGGAGGGGTGGGATAGGGAGGGCAGGAGGGAGGGAGATGCAAGAGGAAAGAGATATGGGAACATATGTATATGTATAACTGATTCAGTTTGTTATAAAGCAGAAACTAACACACCATTGTAAAGCAAGTATACTCCAATAAAGATGTTAAAAAATTTTTTTTTACTGAGGCAGACAGTGCATGTAGGCGTATCAGGCAGCACGGGGCTTGTAAAGTATAATCTAACTCTGATTTCTGACTTCAGGGAGTTGGGTTTCCAGGGGAGAGGGGACATATACATGTGCAAATAACACATCCACTGTCAACTTGCACTTCTCTCCAGCATATTAGACCTGCACTAGCATATTGATCAAATTTTAATTTCTGAAAGTAGACTATTTCTAAAAGATACAATTTTTTTTCTTCCTTGAAATTAACAACCTATTATTACTTGTTGTGATTGGATTTTTGAAATTTTTTAAAAGTAACTTCTGAGGAACAATTAGCTAATGTGATTTATAGACATTGTGTTATCTAAAACAAATTAAGCAATCATTGTCTTGGTCTAGCTTTCAAGTGATTTTGACATAAATAACAGATGAATGAGCTACATAGCAGTGGCAGAAAAATGCTTCAAAAGAAAACCACTTGAGCAGATTTCTACACAGGTGTTTAAGCAAAAATAGAGTCTGTCAACAGGATAAAAAAATCTTTAGTCAAATATGTGTACATTTTGTTCTACACATGAGTAAACATCTGGATACCTAGACATATTTAGATGTTTTAATGTTGAACTTTATATTGCATTATATTATATGTAATTCAGGAATATCAATGGATAACTGCAGAGAATTTGTTAATCACAGCACTTGGATGAGGAGTGTAAGTTAAGTCTTGTTGCTCTTTGGTAAAGGGGAGTTTGATGTTGACTACCTAGAGCTGAGATGGAAAAAATATAGGGAAAATGCTGAAATCAAATGATAAGAGCTCAGAGGGTTTTTCCATACCTCTCTCTGAGGGCTCAGGGTTCACCATGTGCTAGCAGCCAGGTTCAGGTTCACGGCCCTTGAAACATCTGCCCCCAGACCAATCATGCCCTTATGCCTGTGGAGCCTTGAAGGGCTTAACATGAGGCAAGAGGGCCCAGATTCCAGGCTGCTGCAGTGTGGCCTGGAGCCAGGCTTGGGAGGAGCACAGGAGGACATCAGCCCTCCTGCTCATTTATTTCTGAGTATTTACACTCAGCTAATAAAAGTCAAGTGGGATTTGGAGAGATGTTTAGTTTTCAGGTGAACATTATTTTCTGCAGTTACCTTTGCCCCTGAAACCCCATCCTTGATGCATGTAAATAGAGGCCACAAAGCAAGGGGGGATGGATGTTTTCCAGATTGGTTGGATGTAAGTTGTGGAAAATCTAATATCCTAATAATATCCTAAAAACAGTCCCTCTGGTCACCAATACATGGAAGCATTTCTTTCATTATAATGTTATACAATTATTTTTATTCCCAAAGAACCAGAAATAAGTAATAGGTACAATTTAAATTATGGATGTTCTGGACTGCGGGAAAACTTTCCTATTACAGAGAATGTTAAGGCATTTTCTTGCGAGGAGAGTAGAGAGCAAGGGGGCTCCCAATATTCTGAGGGATAATGTTTAGAGAATCACTTCCAATGACGTGGAGGTTTGAGTGACTGCAATAAAGTAATCTAAAGTGTAATAGACAACCTACAGTCAAGTTTCTTCACTCGCGTATATTTTTATAGTGAACTACATTTCCTTATTTTATTACTTAGATAAGAAGTTTAGGGTCAGTTGGTAACAGTCAGTAAAACTTCACATTTATGCAGCGTATACAGAATTTTACTCCTGCTCAAAGTCTTATGATTGATATTGAAGGAAAGTAAATCTCTGTATAGAGTATTTTCTAAATGTAATATATTGATATAGCATTTGTATCCTGATTAAAATGAAATTTGGAAGTGAGAATTATGCTGACAGGTAATGAATTACAGTTTGGTCGTAAAATTACCTCATCATAAGATAAAATATTCATTCATTTAAGAAGATAACTGTAAGAAAACCTACATTTCTATTATAATTACCTTCAGGAAGTTTGAGGCAAAATGACCTGTGCTTTTCAATATAAATCATTTAATTTTCCAATATAGAACAACTTCAACATTTTAATGGGGTTTTAGTTGTGCATTTTTATAATTCCTTTTCCCATACTAAGCATTTGATGTTTCTAGCATAAGGCCCTTAAACTGGGATCCATGATGTGGATCCCCTGGACTATTGGGTAAAATATTAAGGTGACTGTGCCTTTTTCTAGGCAGAGTATCTGGAGGTTTCATCTGTTTCTAAAGTGACCTCAAAGTGAACAGTGATCTACCTAGCAGAAGAAAATAAGAATGACACCGAATCTTAAGGAGCCAAAGTCTTTATGATTTCATAGGATGTGACAGCTCAACTTTTTATTTTTATAGTCTATAAATAACATAAAGTTTGTTTCTTTTCCAGCTTTATTGAGGTATATTTGACAAATAAAATTGTAAGATATAAAAAGTATACAATGTGAGGCTTTGATATATGTGTACATTGTGAAAGAATTCCCCCAACTGAGTTGTTTTACATCCATCACCTCACATATTTACCTTTTTTTTCCAAGTCTTAATATTGTGCCTAGCTGAATATGTCCATACTTTATAAGCATTCTAACCCTGACTTCATCTTTTCGGAAGGTGGATTTTGTGAGACCTAAGAGGCCAAGAAACCACTGGAATAAGGTGAATATTCCTGGTTCAGACATTTTATTTTTTTCTTGCCTCTCCCTGTCCTGTATTTAAAAGAAACATCTCCCTAAATAGTAGCATAATCAGGTGTTTATTCATTCATATATTTATAATTTCTAAGAATCAAGCTAATTTAAGAACACTAAGAACATATTTGGCAGATTTATCAAATAATTCATTTGATACATATTTATTAAATGGATGGCATAGTGTTATGAACTAAGGTCTATCAAAATTATGTATTTTCAATTGGAATACATTTTAAAGGAATTAGAATTTGTGTTATTTTCTTTTACAATTTAAGAACTATCCTGTTCAGTTAAAGTCATACAAATATAGCAACACATATGAAGTTATAATTGTAATTTTGTGCTATGTTTGAATTATTAGACTATGGTAGGATTTCTCTCCCCTATGTTTACAAGAAATAAATAGATAAATGCCTCCACTGAAATTTAAGAAAAGAAGGAAGAAAGGGAGAAAAAAATGAAGAAAGAAATACCTATGGTAACAGTATATCAGTGAAATATGAGGCAGAAAAATATTAGGTTTTATTTGTAAGTGCTGTGATATTTAAGTCAATTTTCCAAGCTGTGCGCTTTGAATCAGTAATCACAGATACATGCAGTGTTAGACCTGAACGGTCTCCGAGGGATCCCAGCTCGCCCAAGAACCGCCAAGAGTCGAGAGTCGCTGCAACACGCAAGAGGTTTATTAGGAGCCGGTGCACCGGGGTTCCTTGGTCCTCACGCAGGAGGCCGAAGAGGAACCCCCCCCAAGCGGAATCACATACATTTTATAGCTTTCAATTTTCATTATGCAAAGTGTGGATATATCAAGGGTTTTTTTCCTCATTGGTTTGTTTGTTCCGGACCGGAGTGGGGACTTGGCTCTAGTTCCTTGATTGGTTAGCTGTCGGATGCCTACTTTACATTTTCGTGTTTTTGTGGTGGGGGGTTGAGTCACATGAGTTATGGTTGGCTAGGGCGACCTTTAAACCCTGGCTTAATCATTCTTATCACCCGCCATACTTGTTTGCTCGGAACGGTTTCTGCCCAGGGGGGACATTCCAGTATCTTATTGCCAGCCGAAAAAAAACTCAGAGCTCAAAAGTATCGATAGGGAAGTAGGGGTGTAAGTATAGTTAAGGCCCTACAGCAGAATGAGAATAAGAGGCACAGTGAGAGTAGAGTGGAAAGGAGATCCAAGGGGCAGAGAGAGAGAGAGAGCAGCATCTCCGAAGGAAAAACAAGCTTGGGAGGGGTCAGGAAGCCTGAGGGAGCAGAAGTGGGGGAGGAGGGGCGTGGTTGGTAGATGAGACATGGAGGGTGGCCAGGCACACAGAGAGGCGGGGCGTTTTCTTGTTCGAGGTACTTCTGGGATTCCCTGCGGTGCCCGGGACCACCCAGGATGCAGTTCTTTGTGAGGCCTTATCACTGTTTTTCCTGATTAAGATTTCCATGAGAATCTGCCTCCAGCCTCTGTCTCTGACTCTCAATCTCTCTCTCCCCACCCCCATTTGTTTACTTATTTGTAAATGGTTTTATGATATAATCTAAATGAATCACTTCTCATAGGTCTAAATTAAACAGAACAGCCCTCCCCATAGTGAACACTGGTTAAATCTATAACTTCGTTTACTCAGGTAAGAGGGCCCTTCATGAAGCAGCGGAATGGTAATTTCAAACAGCACTTTGTTTTTATTCCTGAGAATAACCAGTGGCATATATTCGTTATTTTGGCAGTCCCTAAGAGAAACTATAAACAAAATAGGGAAAGAGATAATTATTAAGATAAATCTCTGCCAAGCATCAGGATTTGAAGATAGATTTTAAAATTGCCTTGTAATATTAACATTTTTACAAAAGCAAATTATTAGCTTCTGGTAATTATTTATCATATGGATCTTGGTAAATACCAAATGAAATGGTAAATACCAAATGAAAATATACAAAGGTAGTATTTCCTATGTTTTCTTTAAATCTAGTTTATGTCACTTATCAACAGATTTGTAATTAAATACAGATGTTTAACCAGATCAGATCTTAGACATTCTATTCTGCCTTTATTATCCAAAGTGAGAAAGCCCTGGGCTGTCATGTCAGGTGGGCCTTGCTGGGCTGGGTGCTTGTGTAGCTACAGCTGGGCTCAGTCTTGGTCTCCTCATCTATGTGATGAGCACTGCACGTCCTTCTCAGACTCGTGAGGGTAACGAAAGGTAATGCCTATAAGCCACCCACCATATTGCCTAGCGGGTCAGAGATTCTAAACCAACACACTGTCCCTTCCCTAAAGAAAAATCTACAGGTGGAAGGTATACAAAGAGAGCAGAAATAAACCACTAGCATTCTAACTTTTCTAGTGAAAAACATATTAAAGTGAATTTTACCATCAGAATTGGCTATTAATGGCAAATAGGAATCGTTACTGACAAATTTATCACTTACATGAATGCTCTGAATTCCCAAATAGGTTATTATAACAATTCTGCCATTAGGAAAACACCTCCATTAGAACTCGTGCATATCAAATTGGTAACATCTATACAAAACATATGGAAACTACTGTGTATCTAGTCTTTACAGAGGTAGATATTAATGGAATGCTATGCTTTTTCTCTGTGGAAAGTTTTATTATTTTATTTTAAATACATAATTTGTCACAAAATAAAGTACTTATCTTAGAAGTGTTGCATGATACACAAAGTTAAAATTTAAAAGCTATGGTGTCTATAAACTTACTTTGGATGTTTTTTTCCACATGCTAAGTAAAAAGTGATTTCATTAAACTAAACTAACTGTGGAAGACAGTAGTTCTGGGAAGATAGTGACCTAAATGCAGCTCCCTTCTTTTTCTTTACGAGCTCTAAAGTAGAAGTATATTTTGGGGGAAATAAATGCTGACATCCTCAGAAGCTTATGTGTACATCAGGCCTTGAAACCTCTGAGAAGCTTAGCTAACAGAATTGACTGGACTGGCCTTTTATCGCCTGTGGGCTGAGTGAGTACATGAAACCCGGTGTTGGAAAACTCAGAATGGTCATGGTGGAGTGGATATTTGAGAAAAAGTTTGGCTTGCACAGATCTAAACTTCATCCAGGTGGAAAGCTGCCACAGACCCACTGGAGTATGTCTATTCTCCCTGGCAGAGAGGCCAAGAAGAACCAGAATGGGTGAGCCTTCAAGTCTGTGAAAGTGATGGGAGACTGGAGAACAAGACAACATTTTTTAGGTTCTCACTATGTTTTTGGTGGCCTGCTTAGTTCTACACTTTTGGTCCATATGGGGGAGACTATTTCAGTTTCTAACACTTTGGAGCACTAAAGTTACCCCAAAACACTGACCTACATCAAGATGGGAAGGGAAGGGAGGAATAAAATGGAAAGGACAAGAGAAAGCAGAAAAAAGCAGTCAGAAAAACCTGCTCAGTGAAATAAAGTTGCGGAGAGGACAGAAATAAACCTGAACAGAAAAACAGAAGAACTACCTAGGCAATGCAGGTATAGTACTTTCTGAAGAAATACAACAAAACAATATCTACATGATGTCCAACTAAACAGTTCACCTGAATTTGTGGCTTAGAAGACTTTGGAGACCGTATCTCTGGAACACATGACTAAAATGATAAGAAGATAGAAACTGTTAGAAAAAGATTATTTGAAGAAAGATCCAGGAGACTTACCAGAAGTAACAGGAGTTGTTACAAAAGAAGAAAAAAAGGAAAACATATAGAGAAAATATACCAATAATGGGGAGAGAATTGTCCTGAAAGAAAGACCTAACACTGCCAGTGGAAAGAGCTCACCAACATCCCCGTGGGCAAATGAGGAAAGGGCAGGGCCTGCACGGATCCTGGTGAAATCCTTCAATGCTGGGGCCAGGTGCAGTAAACTTACACATGCTCAGAGAGAAAGGACAAAGCTCACCTGCAGTGCTGGGAGCAGGAGGAAGGCAGACCTGCAGCCAGAGGTACTGAGAGAAGGGAAAGCACTGCACTGTGAGAAGCTGAACTGCTCCCTGAGCTCACTCGGCTGAGAGGAAGACAAGTAATATTTGATGATCAACAACAATTCCGTAGCCTATCATCCAAATAGCCCATCAGAGGAAAGTACATGAAGTACAACTCCAACCAACCAACCGAACTAACCAGGTTATTACAGGGTGAGTTTTATAGCCCATCTTTCTCCAATTTCTTAACATCTTCCACCCCACCTGCCAAGACCATCCACAAAGTTCCAGGAACACCAGACCCTGTGGGGTGGAGCTGTGGCAGGAGTTGAATGAGCAGCTCACAGCTCCTTCACCACCGCTATGCCCAAGCCATAAATTCAGGGATGAGGGGAACTTTGAACTGGATTTGAACTTGAAATCATAAATTGGAACTGACTGGACTTAAAACCTACATTGTGTAATTTAAGACTCTTCTTAAAGAAGAATGAGCATAAAGCTAAGTGATTTGCTCAAACTGTTGGTAATGAATAAGGGA
The DNA here is from genome assembly GCF_026419965.1 of Kogia breviceps. Taxonomy (NCBI): domain Eukaryota; kingdom Metazoa; phylum Chordata; class Mammalia; order Artiodactyla; family Physeteridae; genus Kogia; species Kogia breviceps. The sequence continues at coordinate 62,274,773 of NC_081319.1, forward strand.
GAAGGTCAGTGGTTATAGAAAAAGAAAACCAATTCCAGTGTACCATATTGACTACAGACTATCTAGTAAGCCATTTGTACTTGTATTTTAAGGAATTGTGTATGCATCCTTACATACACTACGTAGAGAGACTGGGTAGACTAGGCAGAGAAAGGGACAAAAGCAAGAATTAGAGATGAGATAGAAGATACATTTCTTGGAAGAATGAGGACTCTTCCAAGTTCCCTGGATGTCTAAGTTGAATGCTGTCTGGAGGAATCAAACATTTCCCTTTGTAGCTTGCTGAAAGAAGCTTCAGAACAGCAAAATGAGATCAGTTAATCAAGGAAGGGCAATTCAAAATAAGCTTACATTGTATCTTGTGGAGCTGCAAGATAAGCTCTTTAAAAAGTAAGACCTAATTGCAAAAACAGAAGTTGAAGGCACATTTCAGGAATACATAATTTTGCAAAAATAATCAGTTTTAAAATATAGTATTCTCTGTACGTTTTTCTTGTTACGGGAAAATATGTTTTCAGTCGGAAATAGTGGGTCATCCACACTGTGAAGAAGCTAATCAAAACACTCTCTTTCTCTGCCCCCTCACCACCTTCTCTCTTTTCACTTTCTGTCTCAATGAATAACTCACTGTTGTCTGTATGGCAGTAGTCTTTGTCAACAGTTGATTTTTCTTGACTCTAGAAATAACACTTTCTGCTTGATCAGTGTTGCCTGATCTATCATCACTATTGTCCATACTGTCCTCATTCTCCAATCTGGTCTCCCATTTCCAACTCTCTCTGCAATATTTCTCCATAATATTTATCTTTTAAGTCTTGAAAACAGTTTTCTGCTTCTTAAATTCTACAAGGGCAGTGGCTGATGTAATACAAGTTGCTAGAATTGTGCTTGGCATACATTTGATGCTCAGAAATGTTCCTTGAATTTAAACAAACTGTTTGCCTTGTACCATTTATGTTACTTATTTAAACAAACCTTTCATCTTTCATTAATTAGCACCATTTATTTTACTTATTTGAATGATTTACTCAGTTAAAATTTATATATTTTGTTTAACAGATTCTGATTATTGAGCTACTTTTCTGCCTTGTTCCCTTTCTTTGGACCAAATTCTTCAGTAATCATGAGTCTTTTTGTCCATCTATAAAAGTATTTTCAGGGTCAGTGTTGGCATGTGTTTATTATGTACCTATGCATTTGGCAGGATTAGCATTCAGTAAAGTTTTGAATTTAATATACATTCTATTGATCCTCTAAGACTTTCCTTAATACTAAAATCCTATAAAATTAAGAGGTAAGATTCTCCTCTTGGAGATCAAACCTGTATCCTTAGGAACTACAATCTGTAACAACACAGATAACTTTTTAGGAATGCTGCTAAGCCTTCATGTTAATGACTACATATGGAATTGCAAAAGCAGTTCTTTTGATTATAACGTCAGTTAATGCAGAAGAAGTAACTCATCAAAATGAAATCAAGGTGCTAGTAGAAATGGGAGAATGATGCTCAGCATCTAAAAAGCAATCAAGGCTCATGAAGAGTAGCCTTAGAGAATTCGAACAGTGGCATCAAATGAGAACAGAGATAATTTATGATAAACTGTTTCTTAAATAGAAGGCAGATGATCACATCCTGACCCTAGATTCATAAAGTTTTGATTACCTGTACTGGAGAGGAGTAAGACAACACTTGTATTAGGATTTGTAAAAAAAATCACACTCACAGAATCCACTGCTTCTTTCTTCTGTCTTTCAGGTTATGTCAATCAATTAACAATGGTAAAGTGGCCTTGGGTGTCAATAATAATAATAATAATAATGTCATATTATTATTAATTATATAATAGTAATTATTAGTTCTATTCTAAAAACTAGTAATAATTTTAATTCTTTTAAAGTCATTGGCCTGTATTATCTATTACAACTTATCAGATAAGAAGAAATACTCAATATTAGATGATTATAAAATTTTGCAAGTATATTCAGAATATGATCATAGTGCTATAGCAATACAGGAAACATTTCTGTGCAAGTAATAATTACACAAATGCATGGCTTGTGCTTAGTGCTCTTAGCTACCACACTATTAGACTATAGTTAATTATGGAAAAGAAAAGGGAATTCACTGGTTTTGAAGATAGAAATCCGAGGAAACTCTTGACAACGTTTTAACAACCACCACAACAATGAAGGAATGACATCCAGGTTCTGTTTCCCCCTCTGCATTGGATGTTATTGTTTTACTCTGTACCTGATCACTCTCTGGCCTGCCAGATGTTGTTGCCTTACATTGTGAATGCCTGCCATCCCCAGACAAAATGTATCTGCCATGTCCCAACTTGTGGTCTTTTTCTTTTTAATTTTTTAAAAAATTATTTATGTATTTATTTTTGGCTGCGTTGGCTCTTCACTGCTGCGTGCAGTCTTTCTCTAGTTGCCACGAGTGGGGGCTACTCTTCATTGCAGTGCATGGGCTTCTCACTGTGGTGGCTTCTCTTGTTTCAGAGCATAGGTTCTAGGCACACGGGCTCAGTAGTTGTGGCATGCGTAACTTGTGGTCTTAACACTTATCAAAATTGCTTTTGCTGGCTGGTGGGTTTTTATTTAATACATTGTTTTCCTTATATTCTTTTCACCTGCATACAAGCCTCTGACCAAATTTTCACTTTTTAATCAAATCATAGCATGAAATTCTATACATTTATATTGCAACTATTTCTAAACATTCTTATGTTTATAATCTTCTAGCACGTTATAAATTTTTTTTTCAGTGCATGAAAGTCTAGATCTTCTTCCATGTCCAAGACTGAAAATACCCTGCTTTTCTTTTTTATTTTCCTTATATCTACTTACTTTCCTGTATGATTGCAGTTAGCAGCCAGTGTCATTTTCCCATTTCAAAGCTAGGATTACAGTCTTTGAAGAACAGAAAGCAAGAATGTCCTCTATTTGCTTTTACCATAAGGAGGAAAAGAGTTTTACTTTTCCTCCGTAGTCACACTCTTGGTAGGTTTCCTATATAGGTTTCTAAGATTTCAAACTTGAAATTATATAATATGCCTTAATTGGCCCATTTCAAGAATCACATCAGTGTCCAAGAGATTTATCGAATCTAATGCAAGAGAGAAATAACCTGGAATGAACCATCATTTTCTGTGTTGAATTGACTTAAAGTCGTGTATGTGAGACTGATAGGACTAACAAAGGACACAGACACTGAGACACACACACAAATATAAAATTTTACATAAGTATAAAATTTATATGTATATATGTGTGTGTGTGTGTGTGTGTGTGTGTGTGTATGTGTGAGTATTCACGGCACTTTTGGTGTTACTATAATTAACATAAAAATGCTTCAAACAGCATGTTTTCCTTTCTGGCATTTAGGAGGAACCAAACATGGGTTGGGATTGTCCCTCTGGATTTGCTAGTTTTCTATAGGAAAGGGCTTTTGCTGAGATCTGATGCATGCACACACACACACATCTTTTCTTTAAATGGTACAGACCTTTAGTGACGATCATTAGAGACAACTCAGGCAGGACAAATACTACTTTTCCCATTCAATAGGCTCTGATAATCCCACAGTGCTAGGTCACATGCCCCCCTGGGAAAGTCTGAGGATATCCATGACAGGGTTGGTAGAAATGAGTGTTGTGATCTCTTAATTCTGTCAGTAACGAACTCTTAAGGAGGTAACAAAGTAATCTATTTGTTATTGTGACCTAAATCTAATTTCTTGTTTGTGTGGAAACTCCTCTTTTCATCTTTTTTTACTAAAGGATGTATAAATTCACATTAAATGGGCAGAATTTTGCTGAAGCCTTCATAAGTCCTGATTATGAGGTAGTGTATTTTGTTTTAATCATGAATTAATCATTCAGCATTAGTAAAACTTACTAATTCAACTTAATTGCAGGTGAGAGTCAGCCAATTTAGGAAAATTACATATAGCCATTATTTTAAGATCATCTGCTGACTAGGGTTGGAAAAAGGGAAGTTGTATTTGGGGATACCAGGAAGTCCCATTCACAAACTATGATGTATTAATAAATGTCGCCCCTAATATTGTGCAAGCCACAGTCTGCACAGCCTTCTGTGGCAGTCCTAGTGCTTGAACTATTAAATAATGGAGTGTTACAAAATATAATAATGACAATACTTGTTTACCTTTACAGCTTATAAAGGCAAGAGAAGGGCATTCACATTATTAGTTTAGAGTTTTATAGCCATTTTGTCATTATCTGTCAAGTAATTTATTTGACACTCCTAATCTGTATTTGCAAGACAAATTAGCTAATATAAGGAAAACTTTATTATAGCACCTTCTCAAAGCATTAAAGGTTTAAAATTAGCAGCATTCACCTGCAATCCCACTACTGGGCATATACCCTGAGAAAACCATAATTCAAAAAGAGTCATGCACCAAAATGTTCATTGCAGCTCTACTTACAATAGCCAGGACATGGAAGCAACCTAAGTGTCCATCAAGAGGTGAATGGATAAAGAAGATGTGGCACATATATACAATGGAATATTACTCAGCCATAAAAAGAAATGAAACAGTTATTTGTAGTAAGCTGGATGAACCCAGAGTCTGTCATACAGAGTAAAGTAAGAAAGAGTAAAACAAATACAGTATGCTAACGCATATATATGGAATCTTAAAAAAAAAGGTTCTGAAGAACCTAAGGGTAGGATAGGAACAAAGATGCAGATGTAGAGAATGGACTTGAGGACATGGGGAGAGGGAAGGGTAAGCTGGGACAAAGTGAAAGAGTGGCATGGACATATATACACTACCAAACGTAAAATAGATAGCTAGTGGGAAGCAGCCACATAGAACAAGGAGATCAGCTTGGTGCTTTGTGACCACCTAGAGGGGTGGGTTAGGGAGGGTAGGAGGGAGATGCAAGAAGGAGGAGATATGGGGATATATGTATATGCATAGCTGATTCACTTTGTTATAAAGCAGAAACTAACACACCATTGTAAAACAATTATACTCCAATAAAGATGTTTAAAATAAATAAATTAAATTAAATTAGCAGGGTTCAAGTTATTGATGTTTTATTGACCTGCCACTCTCCTTGCTTTGATAGGACTGAATGGAAACCACCAAGCTCTAAATTTTTCCCAAGGCAATAATCATTTGTCTTAATAAATCACTTAAAGTACTAAAACTGTATTGTTTTCCAACATCTGACATCATTCAGACATTTCATGAGGAGTTGTATGTTCTACAGTCGGCAGTCTTAGACGATCACAGCCCATTGTAGGACAAGTTAGGTAGATGGTAGATAACATAGAGGAAGATGAAAGTTCTAACCATGGAAAGACCCTTCACTGTGTAGAGGAATTAGATGTCAGTGGACCTCCGTACTGTTCGACATTAGCTTTCTATCTTGTTCTAGTTTGCCTCTTACTGGGTATAATACTTCACCTGTGATGTTTATAAATATTAATATCCTGATATGTGAGCATTTCTATGGACTTTAATATAAATGTCAAAATAAACCTGAATTACCAAGTGATTTCATATGAAAGAAAAAGAACTGACAGTTAATTTTTGCCCCTTGTGGTTTTGGTGATGAATGAAGTTGCCACACTTCGCTTGGTGCTGAGGCCAGCAAGGCAAATGGGAAAAATTTACCAAGTAGAACGGCTTTCACTGACTGTAAAATTTACTAATTCAACATTGAGAGTTATCAAAATATTTATTTTTTAAAAGCTTATTCATTCATAGAAAAAAATATTTATTAAGTGCTTCCTATGTGCTTGGCTTAGTTCAAAGTGGGAGAATAAAGCAGTGAAATGATACAATAATCCCTGTCCTCATGACACATATTTTGCAGGGAAACCAACAATAAATAAGTAAAAAATATATATATAGTACATATGAAGCTGTTAAGAGCTATGAGGAAAATAAATAAGTGCAGAGGGTCAGGGCATGATGGGACAGTGAATCACAGTGTTAAATCGGGTGTCTGGTGGTATCTTGGACAAAATATAATAGGGCTGTACAAATATAAGGAGGTTACTTTAGACTGTGCAGTGAGGGAAGAATTTCCTGCAATGCTACCATGTGAGTTAAGACCTGAATGACAAGGAGATGGCTGTGTCAGTATTTTGGAGAAGAATCTTCAAAGGCCCTTGGTGAAGAGGGAGCCTGGGGTGTTTGATGCACAGTGAGGAACTGTTGGACAGGCAGAGATAAAACCGAGAGGCAGCAGGAACAGGTCACACTGGCCAAAGGAAGGTTTTCCGTTTTCCGTCTCCATCTATATCTGTTTAGGGAGAGCATCTTGATTGTAGGGTACTATTCTGCAGACCTCATGCAGATGAGGTTTTAATGTCCTGCATCATCCCCAGACACTCCCTCAGTCAGTCTATCAAGCAAATACTTATTGTGCCAGGTATGACTCTAAATGATGGGAATACAAGAGACACTGCCAGCCCTGCCCTCATAGAGCATATATTTCAGTGGAGAAGATATAAATGAAATGATTACAAGTATCGAGGGGTCTAAGAAGTAAGCGAGATGTATTACTGGTATTTATAATAAAATAGGGTTAACCTAGTGTACAGCCCAGGTCTAAAATCTATGTAGTAATGAAATAGTATTTCATCTTACGTATTTCACCTCAAAAAGTCATTCCAAGATTTTATCTACTATAATAATAAGATAGATTTAAAACACCAACTTACTTATATATAATAAAAAATATATAGTGCTTTATAATTTTCTATGTCCTTTCATATGCGTTACCCCATTTAATATTCACAATACTTATGACAGAGGTCAGTCTATTATTATTACCTTCTTTTTAAAGATGAATAAGCTAAAGTTCTGAGAATTTAACTGACTTGTCTACAGTCACAAAATGAGTTAGTAATGTAGACAGTCCTAGCCTTTTTCTATACCACTTAGATCACCAGAGGTCTGGTCTGAGCTAAATATAGTAAAACTGTTTACCCAACAGCACCAGACATTTAGTTCAGAAGCAAAAGGAAGAGAGAGCATAGCATTCTCATTGTTAAGAAACATGGGATCTATTTAGGGAAATGTTCAGATAAGTACCAGATAATAAATTGTGCAGAAATTCTGTGTGCATATAAAGTTATGAAATAATCAGAGTGGTATGGGATTATTCTATAACCTTGTCTTGACAGGAATTTTAAAACTGGGTATATAAATAGATTATGTGGTTAGATTTTGATGCTTTTCCATTCTGAAATTCTCTTTTTTCCCCCCATTCTCAAAATCACTGCCAATCAATGAATCTTACCCACCATTTCCTCTGAGTTTATTGCTTAGCTTAGAAATCTACAGTGTTTCTTCATTGCACAGATTAATCTTAGCTATTCTCTCTTTCTCTGTCCACTGAAAACTCCTGCCAGGGGAATCCAGAAAACTTTGCTCATCATTCTCTTCTAATTATCTAGTTCCCAGCTCCAAGCCTGATGCCAAGATTTTTATTCGAACAACCTCTTCCTAGAATGCTAAATTGTCAACCTTTAGGAAAGCTTCATTCATTTAACCTTCCTCTATTTCTTAGAAAATCAATAGAGAATTCTATTTAGCATGCAACCCTGAATTTGCTCCCTTACTATATGAATGTTCTCTGTTTCCCTCATATAGTGCAATGAGTTTATTTTTCCAATTTTTGCATGATGTCAACAAATGTCTAGTTTTATTAGTATTGATTATTTTACATTATGTTTTATAATGAGCCAACACCTGACATACTATTGCATAAAATACATTTGATATTTTCAAACACTATTGTTGTCTTGTTACACATATTACATTTAATCTTTTTCCCCTTCCAGTCTACCTGAAGATATTCTCTACTAATTAAAAATTATGAACAATACATGTCAACTAACAAGTAATTAAGATACAAGAGAAAAGTACACAACTTCAGTTACATATTTGTGTTTATGTGTTAACTGTCTTATTCTTCATGGCTATGAATGGGTGTGTGGTATGCAGTGTACTGAAGACAAATGCTGCTTCCAAACCACCATTATGTGGCACCAGGTCCTGTGCTAAGTGCTTTTTGTATTCTTTTTAATTTTTACCTTCATATCAACTCTACAGATAATTAGTCTGCAATATGTTTCTTTTCTAAAAAGTCAGTGAAAATCAAAGGCACATTTTAAAATAGAAACTGATGAGAAACATCTTTGTAAAAATGAAAAGCACTTACGGGAACCAGAAATTTTTTAATCTCTTCCAATGCATGACTCATACGTGAATAAGCTTCCCCAGGTGGAGCAAACACTTCAATTAATACATGAAGTTCATCACTCAAGTGTGCATATTTGGCTTCCCCACTTTTCCTTAGTTCTTCTTCCTGTGAAAAAGGTTATTTTTAGAAATACAAATCCACTCATTTGCATTAACATTTACTGCAAAGATGACAGAGGGCATAATCTAAGCAAATTTTCCCTCAGTAGAAACACTTTGAGAAATAAAAATCTGGTATAAGCCATTTTTGAGTGTTTGAATGATTCTTTAAAAAAAAATCTGGCATTTGTTTTTCTCTTTCTGACTTACTTCACCCTGTATGACAGACTCTGGGTCCATCTACCTCACTACAAATAACTCAATTTTGTTTCTTTTTATGGCTGAGTAATATTCCATTGTAATAAATACCATACGCTAACACATATACATGGAATCTAAAAAAAGAAATGGTTCTGATGAACGTAGGGGCAGGACAGGAATAAAGACACAGATGTAGAGAATGGACTTGAGGACACAAGGAGGGGGCAGTGTAAGCTGGGATGAAATGAGAGAGTAGCATTGACATATATACACTACCAAATGTAAAATAGATAGCTAGTGGGAAGCAACTGCATAGCACAGGGAAATCAGCTGAGTGCTTTGTGACCACCTAGAGGTGGGGATATGGGGATATAAGTATATGTATAGCTGATTCACTTTGTTATACAGCAGAAACTAACACAACATTGTAAAGCAATTATACTCCAATAAAGATGTTAAAAAAAATCTGGTATGATTATCATCTACGCCACATTTTAATCAGCTAAATAAAAATGCTAAATCCCTGAAAAGAAGTGACAGAAATGCCATTAACTCCTCAGTGGACTCCACTGGAAGGAAAGGATTGTTTTTGTGCCTGACAAGTAATCATTTGCAGATAATAAAACCAGGATGACCACTGCTCTTTAAGAGAACCAGGATTTTCTGGAGACTTTTTGAAAAGTGGTGAAAAGGTTACTCATTCCGCATGAAAGTGAGCAAAACCGAGGCTTCTCTCCCAGCCTCGTGCCCACAGGCGTAGGTCGTCATCCAGCTCCTAGCCACCACTTCGCTGTCTTGGCCGCCTCACTTTGGTCAGTATAGAGGAGTATATTCAAGAGACGGCTGGTAAACATGATGTTGGCCTTGATTCTGCGTGAGCTACATACCCTCAGATTTTTTGTTAGTACTGCACGCAAGTCATCACTGAGGCCTGATTAATCCAGTTCAGATGCTGAGCAGATCAGCATCTGATCCATGTACTTTGCTCACGTGTGTTAGGTGTTTTACACACATCTCCAATCTCACAATAACCTTGCACAGTATTCACATAATTCAGATTAGGAAATTGAGTTTAAAAGACTTTAAGTAACCTCAGCAAAATTGGGATTCAAACCCAGCTCATTTTGCAACCAGATTTGCATTTGGATTTCAAGGAAGCAAAATTCAATTAAAAATTAACATAAATAATAGTAATTATATTTTACCTTTCTTGACTCTCCTCCCCACAAACTGGCAATTGTTTCACTAAATTTCAAAGGGTAAAAAAATTTAAAGTAATTTTTAGTTTTATGTGTGGATGAAATTGGAAGTGTAACATGGATACACCTAAATTGGATACACAAAAGCAAATTTGCTATCTATTTCATATGAGTTAACTGTATGACACATGTTAAAGTGTTTATCCAATTAGAAATGCCCAACATTTCAACACATGGACGATCCATAAAAGAGATGGAAAGGCCTGCTTATTTTCCTGTGCCTTCCACACCTACTCAAATCTCTCTCACAGCAATACTCGTCAGCCCGGGAATACACTTTTACTTTCCTAGGCATACATTCTCTATCTAACTAGAGTTTTTACTTTTATTAAAAAGGTTTCTCTTAATGTTCAATTCTGATACTTCTCAATACTTCCTAACCTGGTTTTCTGCTGGTTATTAAGGGCTACTTACTAGCCAAATTTAATAAGGTCTGCCACTGGAGGTGTGGCATTGAGATCAGAATTAGAACAGTTGACTTCAGACTCTCAAAATGAGCCAGGTGAGATATCTTTGCAGTAGAACCAATAGGCTGTTGTTCATGAAAAATGCAGCTTTCTATTTAAAAAACACATTTTCCTTTTTCCCAACATCCATCCCCCCCAATCAAACTTTATATAAGCGTATGAGGAAACTGAAGTCTTCAGGGATTAATTGACTTCTTCAAGGTCAAGAGTGAGTCAGGACTGGAACCAGGACTCAGTGCAGTAGGGGACAGCTCTGATAAAGACTTCAGAGAACCAAAGTTACCACAGCAGAGCCTCCCATGAGCTACTGCTGATTATTTTCAAAACCAGACTCATACCTTCAAAGGTGCTATATTTGCCCTTGCTCCTGGGGATTTCTTCTGACAGAGTAAAATTTCCCAAGCTTTAGTTTCTTCATACGTGAAGTTAAGATAATAGTATGTACCTCAAAGAATTTTGTGAGTTTGGAGAAAATTGAATAATATTTTGTATACTAAAAAATGCCATATGAATTTAATATAATAATGATAATAAATATTATTTCCAATTTCTCAAGTAGTATTTTAAAATAATGTTTGTCTTTTTCAACAGGGACTAAAATAAGTGTGGCTCAAGCAAGAAGAGTTATTTCTCTTTAACGCAAGAGTGTGCGGCTACAGGAGGCTGGAGGAGCAGGTGGTCTTTATGCACACACTTCTCCAGCCCCTGAGATGTTCCTCTCATATGTGTTGATGAAGGAGGCTGTCTATCACAACTTCTGGATTCCACTCCGTGGAAAAAAGAAAGTGTGGACAGCAAGAAGCTTCCTTTCAAGGACATGTACCAGAGACTTCATATATCAACTCTGCTGACATGTCTTTGGCAAGAGCGTGGTCACATGGTGGCCCTGGATGCAATGGAGGCTCTGTATGTGGATTCAGACTGAGCAGCCATGAGGCCACCTAAAATGAGAGGGCTTCGTTTATGACAGAAAACAGTGAGAATGGATACTGCTTGATTACGAGCTATCTTTGCCATTCAGTCCTCATTCAGGGCAAGTTAAAATGACACTTGATTATTATATCTAATTTTGATGAATAGCTAGCCAGTGTCTGCCAGAATGTTCAGATTTTATTTTCAAAAACAATACTTTACACCCTGGTTGGATTTATAATATAAAGCTTCAAGTTTCATTTGAATATAAGCAGACATCATAGCCATCCTGAAAAGCACAAGGGCCTGGACACCAGTAAGCATATTTATAGTAATTTAATACAGTCTCTTGAGGTATTTCTTGAACAAGAGTTCCAAATATATTATCGGAAAAATGTTTATCTTTGTAATAAATGCATTACCTAGTACGTCAATTATGAACTGGGTGGTAGTGTTTTCATGTTTCTGCCCCATCATATCTTGAATGTTTTGTAACAAAGATCATAGTGCCCTGGATGCTTACACTAGTTAGAACAGGCACACAATAGCAAGAAGAGTAAAGAAAAAGATTAAGAAATTTAGACATGCTAGGAAAATCTTAGGTGTAAACTGAAATGAATCATTCCAAAGTTAACACTAGGAACATTGGATCTCCATCTAATAAAGACATGGAAAAGGGAAGAGATAATAAATCAAAAGAATGTGAGATGCACACACCAGAAGGTGAATCTACTTGACGTGATTCAAAATTCCATTTTACAAGACTGGACACTCAGTCGATATTATTTAATCTTCCACGTATAAAGGCATATGTATTCCACTGAGGGCATTTACTTTAGCCACTGACCTTCAGCGGATAATTCGTGGTGTTTAGCTATTACAAAGGAATCACAAGCTAATTATTTTAAGTAAAATTATTAGTTGCTAAACATTAGAAATTGTTTACACAAGGTCATTAGGGAATAACAAATCCGGGGTTACATATCCCCAAATACTCTAACCCATGCTAACCTTAAGGTAAACTATAAGTAAAACATATCAGTTTTTATCAGTTATTTTTTAGAGAATAGCACGGCACTAAAGAGAGTCTAATTTGAATTGTATTCATGTATTTAATCGTTACAAGGATTTTAAAGGAACCTTTCTCTTAGGAATTATCATTTGTATTTTGTCTTCTACAAAAGAATGTTTCTAACTTGGAAATAATTTGACAGTTGGGGAAATTTCCTCTTAATTCAAAATAGCATGTTCAATGAAGAAAACTTCGAAAAAAATCTCAACAATTACAAATGTATTTTTTTACTCAGCAATCATACAATTCAAGATATACTGTTAGCATTTTCAGCATATTTTCTTCAAGTCACTTTTCAAAACAACACCAGTAATGGAATAGAAGTCATAACTTTGGTATTACTTCTTAGGTTATAGGTATGCAGAGTACTTTCCATGGATTATCTAATTTTATCTGCATAATTATATGCTACATAATATTGTTCCCCTCATTGTACTGATGAGGGGACTATGGCACAGAGAGAGAAACTTATCCAGAGTTATACAGACTATGAATCAGAGAACAGGATGCAGTTAATCTCATAACAAAGGTCAAATTCTTAATCAATATAGGTGTATTGCCGGTACAGGTACTTAAGTGTAAGTAAACATTTTATACATCCATATACCATGGATATCTCTAGTTTCTAGAAGACACTACACTTTCCTGGTATCCAGTCCTATGTAGCACTGTGCCTGCACTGTGCCCTAGAGCAAGTTACAGGTTTTGATCCACCAAGCACATATGCCGTGAATTTCCTTTCCCTCCCCCAAATATTCTGCTTCCTTGGTAACTGTGTGTAATTAGTGCTGGGCGAAACTATTATCTTCAAGGTTCTCACTCAACTCCTATTTTATGAAGCACTTACCTAAAAATGCTAGTGATCTCACATCACTAACTCTGTGTCTGTAACTCCCTAACTCTGTGTCTGTAACTGCCAGTTCCAAAGAAGGCATTCATCCAAAGTTTTTAAGGTTGGGCTCAGATTAGTGTACACAATTTCTCATGGATATTGATGTTGTATCCCTAAAACAGATGTGCTTCAGGGTGGGTCATTTTCTATTTTCTTGAACAGTTTGCACAACTGCAAGGGCAGGATGGTTAGGACCTGACACCCCCAATTCTATTCTGGGGTAGACTCAAGTCAGCTCACAACTAGGAAGTTTATCTTAGTTCAGATGATTGAAGACAAAGTCCCCCAAATAGGACACAGGATTAGATGTCCTCTTGTGCTTTGGTGAAGCCATTTGGTTCCTGGATTTGCCAACTGCAAATTTTAACATAAAACTCAAAATTTCTTAAAACATCCTATAAGGGCTTCCTTGGTGGCGCAGTGGTTGAGAGTCCGCCTGCCGATGCAGGGGATATGGGTTCGTGCCCCGGTCCGGGAAGATCCCACATGCCGCGGAGCGGCTGGGCCCGTGAGCCATGGCCGCTGAGCCTGCGCGTCCGGAGCCTGTGCTCCGCAACGGGAGAGGCCACAACAGTGAGAGGCCCGCGTACCACAAAAAAAAAAAAAAAAAAAAAATCCTATAAGATCCACTCTAAAAATCATTTATGGGTGATACTGACTTCATTTAAAATATCAGAGGGGCAGAAAGCAAAGAGGTCATATTATATCATTGTAATGATAATCTCATTACAGACAGCTCAAAAAAAAATCCTCCTTCTCTTCTCCCCAAGCCCTTCCCTGCTTCATTACACAATTTTAATTTTTTCTCTTCTGTCTCTAAATTTTGTTATTACTCTGTCCTCCCACCTGGAATTTCCTAGGGAATTTCAAGTTATTTTCACCTCTATTAAACAGAGTAATTTAGTTACTGAGTGCTAATTCCCAAGCTTATATGTCCAGCTCATTGTGGAGCTCAATGAAATAAAGGAGACGACAGTTATTTGGCCCTACTAGCCTTAGAAGTCTCAGTGGTGATCATTATTTGTTACTTGGAATGACCCTTTAAAATCACATAAACACACACACAAATAGAGTGCTGTTTAAAGTGGGATTTTAGTGAAAGAAAATGTTTACATTTTGTCAAATTAAGAAGAACAGTCACCTGCTCTGGGTAATTGTTTTAGAATATGCTATAAATTGTTCATAATTTGATGTAGACCATGTATTCCTCCTTTGTGCTACTCCAGATTTTGTTTTGTCCTTCCACAGTCTCCTGAAAGTCACCAACACCAACAGCAGAGAGAACACCTAAGTAACTGAGTTGATGTCTTACTCACCATTTCTTTAATTGAAGTATAGTTGATTGAAAATATTATATTTTCAGGTGCACAATATAGTGATTTAATATTTGTATAGGTTATATTCCATTTAAAGTTATTACAAAATAATAGTTCTATTTCCCTGTTCTGTATCAGATATCCTTATTGCTTATTTATTTTATACATAGTAGTTTGTGTCTCTTTATCCCATACGCCTATCTCACCCCTGCCCCTGTCCCTTCCCCCAATTGTAGCCACTAGTTTATTCTCTATATCTGTATGTTTCTGTTTTGTTATATTCATTCATATCTACATTCATGTGTTTCATTTCTTAGGTTCCACATATAAGTGATATGAGTATTTGGCTTTCTCTGCCTGACTTATTTCAATAAGCATGGTACTCTCTAGGGTCATCCACAGTGTTGCAAAAGGCAGTTTCATTATTTTTATGGCCATGTAATATTCCATTATATATACCACATCTTCTTTATCCATTCATCTGTTGATGGACACTTCAGTTGCTTCCATGTCTTGGCTATTGTAAATAATGCAGTTATGAACACTGGGGTACATGTATCTTTTCTAATTAGTGTTTCCATTTTCTTTTGATATATACCCAGGAGTGGAATTGCTGGATCATATGGTAGTTTTATTTTTAACTTTCTGAGGAACTTCATACTGTTTTCCATAGTGGCTGCACCAATTTATAGTCATACCGACAGTGTACAAGGGTCTACTTTGTCATCTTCACCAACATTAGTTATTTGTTGACTTTTTGATGATAGCCATTCTGACAGGTGTGACGTGATATCTCATTGTGGTTTTGATTTGAATTTCTCTGATGATTGGTGATATTGAGCATTTTTTCATTTGCCTATAGGCCATCTGTATATCTTCTTTGGAAAAGTGTCTATTCAGATCTTCTGCCATTTTTAATTGAGTTCTTTGGTTTTTTTTTTTTTTTTTTTTTTTTTTTTTTTTTATATTGAGTTGTGTGAACTGGTTATAAATTTTGTATATTAACCCCTTATCTGTCATATCATTTGAAAATATTTTCTCCCATTCAGTAGATTGTCTTTTCAATTGACAGTGGTTTCCTTTGCTGTACAAAAGTTTTAAGTTTGATTAGGTCCCATTTGTTTCTTTTTGCTTTTATTTCTTTTGCCTTAGGAGGCAGATCCAAAAACTATTGCTACAATTTATGTCAAAGAGTGTTCTGCCTATGTTCTCTTCTGGGAGTTTTATGGTTTCTGATATTATATTTAGGTTTTTAGTCCATTTTGAGTTTATTTTTGTATATGGTGTGAGGAATTGTCCTAATTTCAATTTTTTATATGAAGCTGTCCAGTTTTCCTGGCATCACTTATTGAAGAGGCTGTCTTTTCTCCATTGTATATTCTTACCTCCTTTGTGGTAGATTAATAGATCATAAGTGCATGGGTTTAGTCCTGGGCTCTCTATTCTATTCCATTGCTCTGTGTCTGGTTTTGTGCCAGTACTATGTTGTTTTGATTACTATAGCTTCATAGCATAATCTGAAGTCAGGAAACATAATACCTCTAGCTTGTTCTTTTTTCTCAAGTTTGCTATGGCAATTTGGTTTTATGGTTCCATATAAATTTTAGGATTATTTGTTCTAGATCTGTGAAAAATGCCATGGGTATTTTGATAGGGATTTCATTAAATCTGTAGATTGCTTTGGGTAGTATGGACATTTCAACAATATTAATTCTTCCTATCCAAGAAGATGTGGTATATTTACATTTCTTTGTATCATTTTCAAATTCCTTCATCAATATTTTATAATCTTCAGATTATAGGTATTTCACCTTTTTCATTAAGTATATTCTCAGGTATTTTATTCTTTTTAGTGTGACTGTAAATCAGACTGTTTCTTTAATTTCTCTTTCTGATAGTTCATTTTTAGTGTACAAAAAAGCAACAGATGTGTATATTAATATTTTATCATGCAACCTTACTGAATTCATTGATTAGATCTAATAGTTTTTTTGGTGGAGACTTTAGAGTTTTCTATATATAGCATCATGGCATCTGCAAACAGTGACATTTTTACTTCTTCCCTTCCAATCTGAATGCCTCTTATTTCTTTTTCCTGTCTGACTGCTATGACTAGAATTCCAATGCTATGTTAAATACAATTGAGAGTGGCCCACTCTCACCACTTGTTCCTTGTCTTGTTCCTTGTCTTGTCTTGTGCCTGATTTTAGAGGAAAAGTTTTCAGCTTTTCACCATTGAGTGTGATGTTAGCTATGGGTTTGTTAAAAGTGGTTTTTATTATGTTGAGATATGTTCACTTTATACCAACTTTGATTATAGATTTTATCATGATTGGATGTTGAATTTTGTTAAATGTTTTTGTGTCTACTGAGATGATGTGATTTTTATCCTTCCTTTCATTAATGTGGTGTATCATACTGATTGATTTGTAAATAATGAACCATCCTTGTATCCCTGGAATAAATCCCACATGATTATGGTGTATGATCCTTTTTATATAGTGTTGGAGTTAGGTTGCTAATGTTTTGTTGAGGATTTTTGCTTCTATATTCATCAGAGATATTGACTTGTAATTTTCTTTAATTTTTGTAGTGTATCTGGTTTTGGTATCAGGGTAATGGTGGCCTTGTAGAATGAATTTGGGAGTGATCCATCTTCTTCAGTTTTTTGGAATAGTTTGAGAAAGATAGATATTAGCTCTTATTTATATGTTTGGTAGAATTCCCCTGTGAAGCCATCAGTCCTGGTCTTTTGTTTGCTGGAATTTTTTAAATTACAAAATCGATTTCACTACTAAGTGACTGTTCTGTTCAGATTGTCTATTATTTCTTCCTGATTCAGTCTTGGAAGGTTGTATGTGTCTAGAAATGTGTCCATTTCTTCTAGGTTGTCCAATTTGTTGGCATATAACTGTTTGCAGTATTCTCTTATGATTTTTTTTTTTGTATCTCTATGGTATCAGTTGTTATTTCTCCTCTTTCATATTTTTTTTTATTTGAATCCTCTCTCTTCTTCTTGGTGAGACTGACTAGAGGTTTATAAATTGTTTATCTTTTCAAAGAAATAGCTGTTGGTTTCACTGATTTTTTAAAATTGTTTTTTAGTCTCTATTTTAATGATTTCCTCTCTGATCTTTATTTTTTCTTTCCTTCTGCTGATTTGGGGTGTTTTTTTGTTCTTTTACTAATCCCTTTAGGGAAGTTTAGGTTGTTTATTTCAGATTTTTCTTGTTTCTTGAGGTAAGCCTGTATCTCTATGAATGTCCTCTTAGAACTGCCTTTGTTGTATCCCATAGATTTTGGAAAGTTGTGTTTCCATTTGCATTTGTCTCCAGGTATTTTCTGATTATTGCTTTAATTTCTTCATTGACCCACTGGTTTTTAGTAGCATGTTGTAAGGTTTCTTTGTGTTTTGCTTTTCCCATTTTTCTTCAAATAATTGATCTCTAATTTCATACCATTGCGGTAAAAAAAAAAAGGCTTTATATAATTTCTATCTTATTAAATTTGTTGAGACTCACTTTTCGGCCTAGCATGTGATCTATACTGGAGAGCATTCCACGTGCACTTGAAAAGAATGTATATCCTGCTGTTGTTGGATGGAATGTCCTATAGGTATCTATTAAGTCCAACTGGTTTGTTGTGTTATTTAAAACCACTGTTGCCTTATTGATTTTATGGTTAGATGATCTGTACATCAATATAAGTGGGGTGATAAAGTCCCCTACTATTATTGCATTGTTGTCAATTTCTCACTTTATGTCTGTTAATAATTGCTTTATATATTTAAGTGCTCCTGTATTGGGTGCATATGTGTTAATGAGTGTAATACTCTTTTCCTGTATTGATCTCTTCAGCATTCTAAACATAATGACCTGTTTTGTATTTTGTATAGACTTTGTTTTAAAGTCTATTTTGTCTGGTATAAGTATTGCTACCTCCACTTGCTTTTTGTTTCCTTTTTCATGGAATATCCTTCATGTAAACTCCCTCACTTTCAGTCAGTAGGTGTCTTTAAATCTGAAATGAGTCTCTTGTAAGAAGCATGTAGATGGATTATGTTTTTTTATCCAATGAGCCAACTTATGTCTTGGTGTTGATCTGTTTGGGTTCATCTTGTTTGGGACTCTCTGTGCCTCCTGTACCTGGATATCTGTCTCCCTTAGGCTTTGGAAGTTTTCAGCCATAATTTCATTAAACACATTTTTGAACCCCTTCTCTCTTCTCTTTCTGGGACTCACATGATGCAAATGCTGGTACACATTTTATTATCCCAAAGATCCTTTACATTTTTTTTCATTCTTAAAAATTTGTCTTTTACTGTTCTGATTGGGTGATTTCCATTATTTTATATTCCAGATCACTTATGCATTCTTCTGTGTCACCTAGTCTGCTATTCATGCCTTCTACTGTGTTTTTCATTTCAGTTGTTATATTCTTCAGTTCTGACTTGTTCTTTTTTATATGTTCTAGTTCCCTGTTAAAATTCTTGCTGTGTTTATCTATTCTTTTCTTTAATTCAGTTATTATTCTTATTACTAGTACTTTGAATTCTTTATCTGATAAATCTTTTATTTCTGTTTCTTTAATTATTTTTCAGGGATTTTTCTCTTGCTCTTTCAATTGAGACAAATTCCTCTGTCTTCTCATTTTGTTTATCTTTCTCTATCTCTAGGAATTCAGGTGAAACAGTTACCTATTTTGGTCTTGAAGGGGTGTCATTAAGTGGGAGTGTCCCTATACAGTCTTGTTTGTGCCCAGTGACTTTGTTAGAAGAGCTAGATTTGACATGAATTCAAGTCATGTCTTTCCTTGGGTAGTGCTGGCAGCTATGATCTTGGTAGGAGGTGGGTCTGGAGATGGAGGGGCTAGGGCCAGAGCTAGGTGTGAACTGAGACTTCCCCTCTGCTTAGTGGCTATCTTTGCCCTATTGTGGGCATGGTCATGTCAAAAGCTGCTGGAGCAGAAACCCTGAGGGTCATGTCCAGGCCAGCTCAGTTCCCTTTAAGTGTTTGCTCTTCCCCTTCCCAGCATCAGTACCCTCACCTCACAGGGAAACAGTGCTGAAGCAAGAGGCACTGGTGTGGGTATTTGGCAAAGGCGGGGGCACAAGGTGTGGTGGTCTGGCCACCAGAGCTCTTATCTGCCTCTGATGCACCACCTGTTCAATCTCCAGTAATGGTTGGTCCCTCCCTGCTCAGATGCTGCTTAGGGTTTGATGTGCTACAGCATCTCATGGCCAAGCTTAACCTCAGTCATGGCAGCCCCTGTTCCAGTGTGGAGCTGTAATGTGAAGCAAACAGTGCTGGAGCGTTCACTTGGCTCATCCTGGGGTGCACACCAGGGCAGTCATGGGAAATGATATAAGGTTTTGATTTGCCCTCTCTGCCCTACTTTGGGAGCAAGAAACCATTCACATCCTCCTCACGAACAGTGTCCAGGCTTCCCTCAGCCATCCTTAGTCCCACCAGCCCTCCAATCAACCAAGGTACTTATATTCCCTGTGTCAGACTCCTGGGCTGGGATGCCCAGTCTGTGGCTCTTACCACTCACTCCCCGGGGCAGGTGTCCACCTGTGTTATCTCCTCTGAGTCCCCTCCAAGCGGCACCAGTCCTGACCTGATTTCTTCTTTTCCCTTCCTAGCCAGTTATGTATCTATCTTTCTTACAGCCTTATTTGTATTTATGCCAGTTTTCAGTGAGAATTGTTTCACATGTAGATATATCTTTCATGTGTTTGTCGGGGGAGGTGAGCTCTGCATCTTCTTACTCCCCCATCTTGATCTGAGTTCTCTACTCATCATTTTGTAAGTACTTATGTGTCCATCTTAATGTATACATAGTAAGTGATGCTATATACATGTTGTTTTTTCTTAAATAGCTAATTACAGGAGAAGTAGTCTTTACTCTCACCCACTTAACTGACTCACTAGATTTATAAAATATTTACTCCCAGATAAATATTTAAGATAATGTCTGAGATAACCTGACTGTTATCCAGTGGTATTTGTTCCCAAGGTTGTTCATAACTGTTGTATTTGTTACCATTATTGCACTTTATAATATTTTTTATAACTTCCCTTTAACCTTTATTTTCATTATCAAAATCTTCCAGACCAAAAACATGTAGGTTAAGAGAGATTTTACAGTATCATAAATTGCTTATGTAATTACATTAATTCCTTCATTATGTTTTTTCAAAATATTTTGTCCCTCGATTCATTATAGCACCATCATTCTATTTCATAATTTATCCTTATGTATGTCTGTTTTATCATTTTCTCATGCCCCCAAATTATTTTTTATATACAAGTATATCAGATAGGACATGTGGAAGATACTGAATAAACTATTGATGAATGAATTACCCAAGGGTGAAAGTCACGTTGCATTTTTCTTCTATCATAGCACCATATCTTTACTGTCATGCTAAGGTTTTCTTTTAATGGTCAGCTATTTACTGTCCCGAGACCTTGGATTGGAATGAACTAAGATGGTTTTCTTTTTATTTTAGGAAAAATGTCTCCAAATTATTATTACATTCAATATTATTACATTGAATGTATAAACAATTGAAAGTATAGATAAACAATGTATAGATCACATATATGAGTATTCAGTGATAATTTATTTTGTAATCAAATAATTATGCAATTGCAGTTTGCACCACATCCAGTATTTGTTCTGTGATTATAAGAACAAACACAGTCTGTATAAGTAAAACAACAAAAGCTTGTAACTCAGTACTGCTCATGAACAAGGTAGAATAAGCTACCTTTTTGACAGTAACCCATCCTATCTAGTCCCTCCTGTGGCTTGTCACCTTATTGGATAATGTGATTAGCAGTTGAATTAGTTATTATTAGGCTATTTCAACTCTTTGCACCCAGGACTCAACCTTAGCAACCTTTAAAGTGGAGTCCAGACAACAACTGCCACCGTCTTAGAGACTGGGATATTTTTTTTATATTACTCTCTATGTATAGGGAAAAATATTTCAAATATCCTATGAACAAATAACACCCAGTGCTTTCCTGTACATAGTCTTCTGTAGCCCTGGGCCCAGGAAAACACCTTGGACCAGGTTGTAGAAGGTGCTGAGTGTAATGGCTCTTCTAGTCATGGCTCCACTCCTAACTGCAAACTCAGCACTTTGCTCTTGTGGCCTCAGTTTCTTCAGGGTCTCATGGACCACCTTTGACCTCTCCCACCTCATTCAACCACATCAGCTCAACTTAGACCTGTTTCTGTACAGAAATTACAGATATGAGAATGTTCCACAAGCTCACCAAACCAAAAACAACAGAGGACATTAAATGTGATGCCACGTGAGGTTTCTCATGGCTTTAAAGTGTCACGTGACTTCCCTTCACAGGCGTCCTCATCCTGCCAGTCATAACTTTGGTATCAGAAAATGTTACTTCCCAAAAAGAGTGTCTTCTAAGGTATATTATTAAGAAAATTCAAAATTCAAAATGTCAACTATTCATTTTAATCTTTGAGCATCTACAATGAGGCTACTACTGCATATTTTACACATATTATGCCATTTACTCTTCATAGGTTCCTCAGGTGGGCATTGGAAGCAGCAGAGAGCAGTAAAAAGTGAAAAAGGGTTTTGGAGTCAGAGAGATCTAGATTTGAGTTAACAGCCCTGATATTCATTATCTACAGTATTTGAAGAAAGTTACTCATTTTTTTGAGATTCAGTTTCTCAGTTTACAAAAAAGGGAATTCTAGATCTCTCATGTAAAGATGAAATGAGGTAGTGTGTATAAATTGCCTGTACAGTGCCTCACACACTATAAATACTCAAAAAGCTAAAGCTCTTTTCTCAAAGGAGAGAAGGAACTTGGCTGCAGTTAAGTAACGGATTTAAATTTGCTTTGTCGACTCCAAAGCCACACTCTCACATTAATTGATATTTATTGTGAACATTAAATTCACTTGACAGAATATAATTACAAAAGTTTCAAATTACATATTGCTTTGATATAACCAACAGTGCATCAGTTCGATGGTGGTTCACTTATTATTAAGTTAGTTTAAGTGTACAACTTCACTCCAAGAGATCGTATATTTGAAAATTACTCTAAGCCAAAGAGCTCACATGTTTCAGAAGAAGAAAAAATTAAAATCACCATGTGTACTTTCTTGAATTTTAACTTTCAAATGAATCATAAATTTATTGTCAGATAGACCATATAACCTTTAAAGGGCACATTTCATATTAGCTTTGACAGGCCAGGTTCTGATTGTGACGATGAGGGTTAAAATCCCAGCTCTTCCCCTCAATGCTGTATAAATTTGGGCAAGTGACCTCACTATTTTGAGCTTCTGATTCCTCAACGGTAAAATGATGAATGTATATAATAACAATAATAACACTAGTCAAATATGACTATTGCCAAATATTATTATGCTAAATATCTAAGGTTCAAAGCAAAGTAAAAATTAAATATGAACTGAAAAATTCAATGTATTCAGAGATCCGAATTATTCCCCCAGAAGCTCTTCCAGTGCTATGAATAAGCTAAATAATAAAAAGAAGTGTTGAAAACACAGAGTATGTGCAAGTTTTACACTTTGGTTTTTACTTTAGAAATTATTCTTGTCATATTTTATCTTCAGAGTTATACTCTTTTTTCCTCTTAATGTCCCAGGGAACTTTCTTTTAACATAAATCCTCTTCAGAAAAAGAAAAAAATGTCTATTGTCTGCACAGCTTTCTCGGTCAAGAAATTCAAATAGAAACACATTTATTTTTTGTACCTTGGACTGAATGGGATTTGTCTGAATCACGAATTTAAAAGCATTTTTAAATAAACATATGTGGGATTCTTTTTATGTACATTCTCTTGTCCAAAATTTATCCTCACACAGGGATTTTGTACAAATGCATCTACATAAGTATGTGGTAGAGAAGCAACGGCTGATCCCGAAGAGCATCTCAGGTTCCTGTCACCTTCACCTACAACTCCCTGCTCTCCTGGGCTGAATGGGCAAGAACTCTCCCAGGTTACAGAATCCATGCCCCAAAGAGTCTGCTCTGGATAGTAATCTTGTCAGAGCTCCACACCCAATGTAACACTTTCTAGATTCATGAAGAGTGAAGGACCAGAAGCATCAATGGGACTAAGAATAGTATTTTAAAAAGTAGTTCAGGATTTTGAAATCAGAGAGGTAGATAGTGCCAAAGAGAAGATTCTTTATGCTTGAATTTGGAAGTTGAGGGTTTACTAGAGGGTATGACTCTCAGTTCAGGACAATCAAATCATTTACTCTAGAGAACATCAAAGATGGTCTGACTTTTCAAATTCTGAAGAGGTTTGGTCCAAAACAATGAAGAGTGTCTCAATACAATAAAAGGGCTATTTCACTATTCAAGGGAATAAAGGTCATCAATCTTGATGTAATTAAACTTGTAGGAAGGCTTGATCACAGGTCAAACTCCTGAATTTACAAATAAAGTTCATTTAATTTAAAAGCCATTTGCTTAATAACTAAGATGCAAACATTTATTTTATGGGAATAGAATGATCTGGAAAAGCAGTTACCTAAATATGCTTCTCTAGCATCTGCCTTTCCAAATCCACTGTTAGGGGGACATGAAAGCACTTGTAGAGGAGCGTTGGAGCCCAGTGGTGAGACACAGAAAGAGGGGAGTGGATCCCGGGAAGAGCCTGGTGTCAGAGATCTGGACTTCGTGGAGGAAGGACATGTGAGTGTAATGGTTCTCCCTGATCTCAACAGCTGAGAAGTAACCAAGAAGTAGGTTCTGCCTGCTTTGCTTTGAGGCTGGAAGAAATCCTGGAAACCAGGGATCAGAGGCCCACAGGGATGGTAATCACTCTGTCTTCCACTCACTATTTAAAGAACTTCATGATTGTCTGATTTTGACAACCATATCTAAGTTGACAAATAAAAATAACATGCAATACTCGCAGCCATAGACAGGAAAGTCAGGCAGAACATCTGAACACATGTCACTGAACACAAGTCAACTGAATTGCAGGAAGAGAAAGAGGAACACTTGAATAAACACATTTTGGTCAACAGTTGAGGAAATAAAATGCAGGCACAAATATTTCATGGTTTAAAAAGACGTGAGGGCTTCCCTGGTGGTGCAGTGGTTGAGAGTCCACCCGCCGATGCAGGGAACACGGGCTCGTGCCCCGGTCCAGGAAGATCCCACATGCCGCAGAGCGGCTAGGCCCGTGAGCCATGGCCGCTGAGCTGAGCCTGCGCGTCCGGAGCCTGTGCTCCGCAACACAACAATGAGAGGTCCACGTACCGAAAAGAAAAAAAAAAAAAAAAAAAAAAAAGACGTGATTTCCAAGGTAAAAACAAATACAAATTAAAAGTGAGACAATTCTTCCCGTTGAAAATAAGGGAAGAGATTTCCCTCAATCCTTTTTCTCAGAGCACTTGCTTTATTTATTTATTTATTATTTTTTCCGAGCATTTACTTTTGAAAACTTGTAAGTACTTTCTCCTCTCTTTGAAAAGTACATAAATTCTTTGGAAGACATAAGATAGGCCTTTTGTACACTTTATGATCTAGGAATGTCTTTCTCAAGGATGTGGATGCACCTTTGAAACGCAAGCATCTAGACAGATAACACCCGGGACTTCCCTGGTGGTGCAGTGGTTAAGAATCTATCTGCCAATGCAGGGGACACGGGTTCGAGCCCTGGTCCAGGAAGATCCCACATGCCACAGAGCAACTAAGCCGGTGGGCCACCACTACTGAGCCTGCACTCTAGAGCCTGTGAGCCACAACTATTGAGCCCACGTGTCACAACTATTGAAGCCCATGTGCCTAGAGCCCATGCTCCACAACAAGAGAAACCACTGCAATGAGAAGCCCACGCACCACAATGAAGAGTAGCCCCTGCTCGCTGCAACTAGAGAAAGCCCACATGCAGCAACAATGACCTAACACAGCCCACCCAAAAATAATAAATAAATAAAATAAATTTATATATAATAAAAGATAGATAACACCTCTACCTCCCAGTTTCTGTGTGGGGGTTAGGAGTCTAACTTTGGTGGGGACCTTGTTCCAAGTTACAAAATTACCTCCTGTCACAAAGATATATGAAGTTTGTTTTTTCCTTGGATGAAGTCAACCAGGTGAAGTTAGGATTCACTCTGTGTGACAGT
Source organism: Kogia breviceps (assembly GCF_026419965.1). NCBI lineage: Eukaryota > Metazoa > Chordata > Mammalia > Artiodactyla > Physeteridae > Kogia > Kogia breviceps. The sequence continues at coordinate 62,300,414 of NC_081319.1, forward strand.
GCTGTTGAGCAAGACCTCTTACTTGAGGATTACTCATTGTTTACTTTGAGAACAAGTATGTAATAGTTTGTATCTGCTTGGCTATTAAAGGGTGACATTTCTTCCTGTCTTTTCACCTCTTTGTGAATGGCCCATGACACCCATCACATGCAGATTTAATGCTTATTCAATAACGAAAGTATCTTCTTCTCTAGAAGAAGAATCCTTTTTGTAGAACGATTCTGGACTGGGAGAAGATTTTTTGTTCTTAATTATGTTCCCCAAATACTCCTTGTAACAGATGCTGTTGATACTCTGCTCATATCCACTTGCTTTATTATCTTCATGCAACCAGCATTTACTTATTTTCTTGCCAGAGGCTTGATCTGCCCTTGAGGGATAGTGCTGCTTAAGCACAGAGCAGGGAGGAAATGCCAGGGAGTCAACACTCTAAGGACCACTTCTCAACTAGTGACTGGGGAGAGTTGGCTTATAGACACCCAAGCTTACTCCATCCTTAGATGGGGTGACAGGCATGTTCTCCTTTCTTAGAGTTGCTTAGGTTCAGTTGCTTAAGATCAACTGCTGGGCTTCAGCTGCTTCAAACGAACCTTACCGGTTGCAGTAAAGCAACTGCTCTGTGCATAAGCAGAGATATGCCTTTAACCTCTGTGAGAATGAATGTTATATGGGTTTCCTTCATTTTCTTATTTTACTTCCTCACTCCTCTACCAAGGTTTCCAGAGATTTCCTTCCACATAAACTTCACATAACTAAATCTTTCCTAAGCATCCTCTTCCAGGGGAACTCAAAGCAAAACAACAATTCAGTAGAATAAATTAAGGAGAGGATGATTGAAATCAGAACTTTTGTACAGAAAGATTAAATGCAAAGAAAAGTACAAGAATAGATAAAGATCATGAAGGAAATATCAGCAACATGGAGGATAGATCCAGGAAAGCTGATATGTAAATAATAAGGAGAAAACAGAACATAATGTACAAAAATAAACAAATAATAGAAGAAAAATTTCTGTAGCCTGCATAATATAAGAGCTCACCTAATTCTACCCTGAACTGAAGAGAATAAGAGCCATACTGAGGTATATCTCAGGAAAATCCCTGAATTTTAACAAAACAAAAGCAAACAAGCGAACAAATGAATAACAACAAAAAACTCTTACAAGCCTCTAGAACTTGATCTACAAAGGGAAAAAACACAACTGGCAATGAACATCTCATCTATAAAGTTTCAAATTTATCAGTAGAAACAAGGATAATATGTTTGCCAGCAAGTATGTACCAGGCCCTGTGCCAAGTGCATCTTTTTTGTTTACTACCCCAGAAATGACCCAGGGCCTTCTGGAGCCCTTCTGGAACACCAAGAACTGCCTGACTTTACAGCTCCCAGGGCCATGGATGCTGATGATGTCATAAGGTAACAATTCATTATTTTAACTATTCCACTATAAATTATGGGATTTATTATGCTCTTCCAAGAAATACAATGTTTAGACTACCTGGAATTGGTCTGCTGAAAATTTTTCACCAATGAAAAACACAAGGCCTATTTCCAAGAAGGCTCAGTAGTCTAGAATTCATGAGAACTTAAACTGTCCTGAGTGTATGCTGACTAAAGCAAAAAGCAAAACAAAGGATTCTTAGCAAGACATGGGTAAAGATGGAAAGTATCATACAAATCACTTTACCTGGCATGTGGATTCTTAGGGTACCTGTATCCTGTTTCCCATTTTAAGAAGAAGCATCCTCAAGAATGAAAAGGCTTAAATAAAACCTGGACAGGTATTTTTTGAATTGTAATAGGGCCGTGGAAGAAAAGTGTGCTGAAAAGAAACCTATGAATAGATTAAGAAGTGCAGACAACTAGTGAGCTGGTAAGGGGATCTCAGTACAGTCACCTCTCACCTGGTAGATACGGCCAGAGTTGCTTCTGAGCCTTATGATGCTGAAAGGGCAAGTTCTCACTGCCAGCCAATGATGAAAAAGCAAGTACTAGTGAATCCCATTTGGCAGGGAGCAACAAGCCAAATGCCTGGTTCTGAAAGAAACCAGAGATGTATTATCAATTTGGGGGAGGTCGTCATACACAACCATTCGTGTTTATAGAGGAGACAGTAATAGGATACCAAACAGCTCTGACAAGGGTGCTGAACCCAGAGGAGAAAAAAATAATAACAACAACAACAGAAAGGCCATGAAAGCTGCTGAAGATGTTCAGCAGACTCTAGAGATGCTGCCCTCCACCCCAACTCCCTGGAAGGCAAGGCAGCACACAGGCCAACTTGGCCTTTGAAGATAGGATACGGAAGGTTTTACTTTGGACAAAGGCATTATGCTGTTCATCAAGCAGCCAGACTGAGAAGCAAACACCACTAGGACCTATAAAGTGGCTAACCAGCGACTAGAATAAACATGGTATCAGCATGAAAGGGCATCCAAATTTACAACATGGACTCAAGGTCAATGAATGACATGAACAGAAGCATATATATTGCTGCCACTTTCTGTAAAAAGTTTTCCAGCTCATACTAGTTCCAGCTTACAAGCCTCTTCTGATAACTTATTTACCTAAAATTCAACAATTTCAACATGGCATTGCAGGACTTTTTATTCTGGTGCTGGCTGAGCTCACCAGCTTCATCTTCTGCATGCCCTCTGCAGACAGTTTTCCACTCACTAGAAAATCCTCATCTTTCTTTGAAATCATCACCTGCTTTCAATCCCCTGTGGACCTTTGTTCTTGCAAGGTTCGGAACAAACATATTCATCCAGACTCCACACAGAAGGCAACACGGAAATGATTGCTCAACAGCACCTTAACTGTGACACCTTCTAAATATGATTATATCATAAATATTTGGTATTATATTACTAATATTGATAGTATCCTCCATCAGAACATTTGGTTTCATGGCTCCTCTAACACAGTGTTTTTCTGTAGGCATCGTGTGTATGTGTGTGTGTATGATTGGAGGTGGGGGGGGTGGGTTAGGGCAGAGTATACATAAGTGTGCTTCTTAGATCATATCTAAATCTTAATAAAATATATAATCTCTACATACTTTTATATTAGTTGTTTCAGTCAAATAAATGGTTAAGTTTTCTTTTCTGTTACCTGATAATAAATACTTTCCAAGGAGGGTAGGGGACATAGGAATTTGATCATTTAGATGTTGTAATGTCTTATCATACCTTCATTTTCTCTTTTTGTCCTTCACATTGTTTTAGCAAAAATATAATTCATAATGTCTAAGAGGAAATTTGCTTTTATACTCTTGACAAAAGGATGGGGAGAGTAGGGATATTTTTATATTCTTCAAAGAATTCAATTACATGGAAAGACTATACTTGTAGTAAGTAAATGCTAACTGTATAAACTATTTTTCCAATGAGTTCATCTCTGCTTCATTTTTATAGACTTACAGAATGTTCTGTCAGTGCTGGAAAATACAAACCCACTACCAGAGCCTCCTGGAAGTTGTAAGAGTCAGAGCACAGTGGAGAGAAGGTGTACATGTCCCCTCTGCAACTAACTTCCAAGTGCTGCTGTTTACCAGGAATCTGAACTTGAGCATATGGAACTGGAGCTACTACCAAATTTCCCTTGGATGTGGAAAAGCCTTTTGCAATTTTTTCTTAAAGTCTGTGAAATTGATGTCTTTGGCAGGGACATATACACACTACCAAATGTAAATTAGATAGCTAGTGGGAAGCTGCTGCATAGCACAGGGAGTTCACCTCTGTGCTTTGTGACCACCTAGAGGGGTAGGATAGGGAGGGTGGGAGGGAGGGTGATGCAAGAGGGAAGAGATATGGGAACGTATGTATATGTATAACTGATTTACTTTGTTGTACAGGAGAAACTAACACACTATTGTAAAACAGTTATACTCAAATAAAGATGTTTAAAAAAAAATAAAGAAGAAGAGTAAGGAGCTAAGGACCTGGACTTGGACTGCTCATGACAGTTCATATTAATTGTTGCTCATTCTGACTCATATCACCCGGAAAATGCCTTTTCATGGAAAGGAACTTTTCCCTCACAAACCTGATAATTGTTATTTTCAACGTAACATCTGAAAACCTTTCCGAACTACCTACCTATGTTTAAGTGGTTTTAGACTCACTCTTTCTTTACCTCAGGATAACAAGCATCTTTGAATGCTGCATAAACAGAAAAGTGGAATTATAATACTTTGAAGAACTAGTGTTTGTACTATAGCACTGATAGAGGATGGATATAAAAATATGAATAGAATCTGCAAAGTTTTATTCCAACCTCTTCTCAGTGCAGACCCCTCCCCGCACCTGCTAACCCAAGAGCAAGCATGTCCATGGTTGTGGAGTCAGCAAGGATGAAAACATCTAGAGAACACAGGTCAAGGGCAGGGGGGCTACAATGGCACTCCACTCTTTCAACCACACACACACACACACACACACACACACACACACACACACACTCACTATATATATATATATATATATATATATATATATATATATATATATATATATATATATATATATATATAGCACTGAAGTGAGAGTATATATTTAGCTGTCTTGCCCCTGGTGCTAACATTGCTAGTTAAGGCTCTATGGGGGAGAAACAAAAAAGAACATATATTGACTATCCACAAGATGCTGGGACTATACCAGGGATTTCCCGACCTGTGATCTATTTAAGGCTCATTATAGGTTAATATTACCAGCATCTCAACTTATAAGGAAAAGAAGGACTATTTCAATAAGGCAGACAACATTTTAGAAAATGGATTGACTCAAACACTTGGCTCCATCATCACTGTCAAGCCCACAGCTGATGATCATCTTATCTCATATCACAAAAATAAGGCTGGATTCTGACCTGGATTCTTTTGTTGTTTACCTCACTGCCAGCTGTTAGAGGAACTAGCCAGCAGGAATGCAGAGGCTTTGAGTGCAGCAAGAAACTCTCCTTTGGGAACTCAAGGAAAGGTACCAGGTCAGTTACAAGTTCCCTGCTCTCAGCAGCCACCAGAATTCTAATAAGATCTCAATTCTCGAAGGAAGATTTCTGCCAAGAGGGACAATGCAAGGGTTCAGTCACCCCAATCTTCAAGGCCCTGTTTGGCATGAGAGTGGACATTGAGATAGAATTCACCTCTCAAAACACAACAGAGGTTGACTCTGGTAAGAGGAAACCGAATCACTCATTTAAGAATCCTTTATTATTCCCCTTTTGAGACAAACTGGATTTTTCTAAAAAATAAATATCAGGAAAGATTGCATTGCTGGTTCTGCTCTAAATAGTCACTAACATACATATTCATTTATTTAAGTAATAAATATTTAAAATACATCTTCATGTGAAGGATCTGTGCTAAGAGTTTGGGGACAGATTCCAATCTCAGAGAGTTCATTTTTTCCATGGAGAGAGAAGGCATCTACACATAATAAATTCTAGTAAGTGACAGAGCTAGAAGAAAAGTTATAAGAGTTTACTCCTGGACATGTGGATTCATTCAGCAATGTTTACTGGCCCTCCACCATGGGAGCTCTAGTCCAACGTGGGGATACAGAAGTAAGCAAAACCAATCTGCCCTCTGAGCTCACATTCTAGTGGAAGGGGACATATAATGAAAGGTTAAAAATATATATGCATATTTCAGATCATAAATGCAATAAAAGAAACAAAGGAGAAGGGTGGGAGGAGTCAGGAAGTGTAGAGTATTATCTGGGTAGGGTGGTCACAGGGCTTCTCCAAGCTTGGTGCTGATGGCACAGAGCTGGAGGGAGAGTGGGGGGTAGGAGCAAAGTGAAGAGCCAGAGCAAATGCTGAAGGCAGGAAATGTTGACACATCTGAGGAGCAGAGAGAGAGCCAGGGTAGCCTGATTGTAGAGAATGAAGTGGAAAGTAAAGGCAAATGACGTCTGAGGTAGAAGATGTAGGCAACAAATACAGGGCCTCAGAGACTATGGGGAAAGGATCTAAACAAGGAGGGATGTTTTTGCAGTGGATATGTGTGTGTTGTCTCTTTAGGGAAGGAGAGGCTTTGTCCCTGAATTTTGTGAAAGTAGCCAGATATATTGCAAAAGCTGCAATTCATTGAGAAGATTAGAACAGTAAAGACTGTTCAGTTTTCAAGTGATAAAATTGCTAATATAACATTTAAAAACATTAGAAAAAGAGTATTTCAGACTAGAAGTGACTAGTTTTGCTTTACTTTTCAACATATTTAATGTCTACTTTCATAGCCTACAAAGCATTATAGAACAGCCATTGATTGAGCTGGGTTTTAAAGGATGGCTGGGATTTGAAAATGAGAAGGGCTCACAGACCCAAGGGGAAGGAGTGTTATGAATGTGATCTCACATACCTGTTTGCCTTAGAAAGCCCAAGCTCACCACTGTCTTCACCCAATAATTTATAGCACCTCCTTTCACTCTCCAGAGCATTCAAGTTTGGACAATACATTAGATTTGATGGTCCACCTTAGGACTCACAGCAAAGGCCTGGAGGCAGGTGTGCAAGGAGGCAGCATGACCCGATGTGGACAGTCAGGCCCTGTGGTCACAGCCGGGGACTGCACTTCACTTCTCTCATCCAGGCTGGGGCATGAGGGTATGTGGGGAGGGTTACGTCAGTTAGTGCCATGTATTGGAGGAAAAAATTCAGCAGGCAGTTTATGAAATGCTGGATCTGCCTGGTTTCAACTTGACTTACAATCCTTTTCCCCAACAATTATCAACCTGTAAATAGAGGGGTGCCTTCAATTCATGTCTTTCAAACTCTCATGTTACATGGGGCTTTATAAATTGCTTTGCTTAAAATAAAATTGTCTGTGGAAGATACATTACTCTGTAAAGACTTCCATGAACGCATGCTAGCTTGAGATACTTATAGGTCACCTAAAAATAAGGGTCAAGAAATAAAGGAGACAAAGAAATCGAGCACACGTGTAATTATTTCTGGAGATACTATCTCACAATTGTCTACGTAAACAGTCTTTTAAAGGTTATGTTTAAACTCAATGCTATCATGTTTAATATCCTCAGAGGGCAAAGGTAAAAAATGTTTAATGTGTTATAAAAGGCTATCTGTCATTTGGGATAAAAGTTCCTATTAGAGCATCATATAGAAATTCAAAAACTGTTGTATCACAAACAATTTACATGAGAATGAAAATGATGAGCTAAGGAAAGCAGTTGTGACATGCTGATGTCAAAACTCTGATTAAAGACTTTAAACATATAAAATGAGTAGGAACTATGTCTCTGTATACAATTTAGTTTTATGCTACAAGTGAATATTTGGCTATTTTAGGTATATTCCTAAGTTTTTAAAATCAAGTTTGCTAAATATCTTCCCCTTCCCCCCCGGAGTTTCATATTAGAAAACTAGGAATTTGTTTTAGGTTTTGGATCATATTATATCAAGGAATGGTTAGTAGGGAGCAAAATGGAAATACTTTCCACCTGTAGAAGCAAATTATTCAAATTCAGGGTACCCCTGTTTCTTAAAAAGTTCTGTAGATCAACTTGAAATCTAGAAATTTAAAATTCTATCTACTGCTATTTTTGCTCTCTTGAGTCACACAAAATTTAGTATTGCTTTATTATGTAGTCTTTGAATTATTAAATAAATAAAATTTTATTTTATTGCTAAATATTCTTCCTAAAGTGTAGCTTGTAAAACTGTCTACATTTTTAAAAAATTGTTATTTTATCACAAAGGAAAAAAAATATTAAAACAGCAAAGGAAAAGCAACAAACAACATACAAGGGAATCCCCATAAGGTTAACAGCTGATTTTCAGCAGAAATTCTGCAAGCAAGAAGGGAGTGGCAGGACATATTTAAAGTGATGAAAGAGAGAAACCTACAACCAAGATTACTCTACCCAGCAAGGATCTCGTTCAGAATTGATGGAGAAATTAAAACCTTTACAACAAGCAAAACTTAAAATAATTCAACACCACCAAACCAGCTTAACAACAAATGCTAAAGGAACTTCTCTAGGCAGTAAACACAAAAGAAGGAAAATACCTATAAGAAGAAACCCAAAACAAGTAATAAAATGGTAATATGAACATACATATTGATAATTACCTCAAATATAAATGGATTAAATGCTCCAACCAAAAAAAAAAAAAAAAAACAACAGAATGGCTGAATGGAAACAAAAACAAGACACGTACACATGCTGTCTACAAGAAACCCACTTCAGACCAAGGGACACATATAGACTGAAAGTGAGGGGATGGAAAAAGATATTCCATGCAAATGGAAATCAAAAGAAAGCTGGACTAGCAATTCTCATATCAGACAAAATGACTTTAAAATAAAGACTATTACAAGAGATAAAGAATGATACTACATAATGATCAAGGGATCAATCCAGGAAGAAGATATAACAATTGTATATATTTATGCACCCAAAATAGGAGCACCTCAATACATAAGGCAAATACTAACAGCCATAAAAGAGGAAATTGACAGTAACACAATCAGAGTAGGGGACTATAACACCCCACTTTCAGTAGTGGACAGATCATCCAAAATGAAAATAAATAAGGAAACAAAAGCTTTAAAAGACACATTGAACAAGATGGACTTAATTGATATTTATACAACATTCCCTCCAAAGACAACAGAATACACTTTATTCTCAAGTGCTCATGGAACATTCTCCAGGATACATCATATCTTGAGTCACAAATCAAGCCTTGGTAAATTTAAGAAAATTGAAATTATATCAAGTATCTTTTCCAAACACAGTGCTATCAGACAAGATATCAATTACAGGAAAAAATCTGTAAAAAATACAAACACATGGAGGCTAAACAGCACACTACTAAATAACCACGAGATCACTGAAGAAATCAAAGAGGAAATTTAAAAATACCCAAAAACAAATGACAATGAAAACACGACTACCCAAAGCCCATAGGATACAGCAAAAGCAGTGCTAAGAGGGAAATTTATAGCAATATGATCCTACCTCAAGAAGCAAGAAAACTCTCAAATTAACAACCTAACCTTACACCTAAAACAATTAGAGGAAGAAGAACAATAAAACCTGAAATTTAGCAGAAGGAAAGAACTCATAAAGATCAGATCAGAAATAAATGAAAAAGAAATGAAGGAAACAATAGTGAAGATCAATAAAACTAAAACGTGGTTTTTGAGAAGATAAACAAAATTGATAAACCATTAACCAGATTCATCAGGAAAAAAAGGAAGAAGACAAAAATCAACAGAATTAGAAATGATAAAGGAGAAGTAACAACTGCCACTGCAGAAATATAAAGAATCATGACAGATTACTACAAGCAACTATATGCCAATAAATTGGACAACCTGGAATATATAGACAAATTCTCAGAAAAACACAACCTTCCAAGACTGAACCAGGAAGAAATAGAAAATATAAACAGAACAATCACAAGCACTGAAACTGCAACTGTGGTTAAAAATCTTCCAACAAACAAAAGCCCAGGACCAGATGGCTTCACAGGTGAATTCTATCAAACAGTTAGACAAGAGTTAACACATATTTTTCTCAAACTCTTCCAAAATATAGCAGAGGGAGGAACACTCCCAAACCCATTCTACAAGACCACCATCACCCTGATACCAAAAAAAGACAAAGATGTCACAAAGAAAGAAAACTGTAGGTGAATATCACTGATGAACACAGATGCAAAAATCCCCAACAAAATACTAGCAAACAGAATCCAATGGCACATTAAAGGATTATACACCATGATCAAGTGGGGTTTAATCCCAGGAATGCAAGGATTCTTCAATATACACAAATCAATCAGTGTTATACACCATATTAACAAATTGAGGGATAAAACTCATATGATAATCTCAATAGATGCATAAAAAGCTTTCAACACAATTCCACACACATTTATGATAAAAACTCTCCAGAAATAAAGCATAGAGGGAACATATCTCAACATAATAAAGGCCATGTATGACAAACCCACAGCCAACATCATTCTCAATGGTGAAAAAACTGAAACCATTTTCACTAAGATCAGGAACAAGACAAGGCTGCCTACTCTCACCATATTATTCAACATAGTTTTGTAAGTGTCACCACAGCAATCAGAGAAGAAAAAGAAATAAAAGGAATCGAAATGGGAAAAGAAGAAGTAAAGCTGTCACTGTTTGCAGATGACATGATGCTATATAGAGAGAATCCTAAAGATGTTACCAGAAAACTACTAGAGCTAATCAATGAATCTGATAAAGTAGAAAGACACAAAATTAATGCACAGAAATCTCTTGCATTTTTATACACTAATGATGAAAAATCTGAACTAGAATTTAAGGAAACACACCCATTTACCATTTCAACAAAAAGAGTAAAATACCTAGGAATAACCCTACCTAAGGAGACAAAAGACCTGTATGCAGAAAATTATAAGACAGTGATGAAAGAAGTTAAAGATGATACAAACAGTTGGAGAGATATACCATGTTCTTGGATAGGAAGAAATAACAATGTGAAAATGACTCTACTACCCAAAGCAGTCTACAGATTCAATGCAATCCCAATCAAACTACCAATGGTATTTTTCACAGAACTAGAACAAAAAATTACATGATTTGTATGGAAGCACAAAAGACCCGAATAGTCAAAACAATCTTGAGAAAGAAAAATGGAGCTGGAGGAATCAGGCTGCCTGTCTTCAGGCTACCCTACAAAGCTACAGTAATCAAGACAGTATGGTACTGGCACAAAAACAGAAATATAGATCAATGGAATAGGATAGAAAGCACAGAGATAAATCCATGCATATATGGTCACCTTATCTTTGATAAAGGAGGCAAGAAAATACAATGGAGAGGCTTGCGGCAGTTTTGCATGTGATAAGCAGTCCAGCTGACACTGTGATTTTACAGGACTAGAACTCAGATCTGTTGGTGACCAGGCTCACTGCTCTCCCTGACTCTAGGTTCCTCATCCTCCATCCTCCCTGGGAAGGCAGCTCTGATGGAAGCCAGCTTCCCATCCTGCTGCTGAGAGGGAGCCACTAAGAGAACTTCTTCTCTGGTCACAAAGTTGATTTTTAATGGAGATTGTCAACAGCTTGAGAGGTAAGCAAAGGGAACATAGAGGCCATATGTTTAAAACAGAAGTGTTATCATTAACCTGGATCCTTGAATATCTGCACAGAGCAAGGTTTCACCAACATTGGACCACACATCTTGAATTCTGTGCGGATTAAAGGATCTTGGTGCTCCATCCAGGAGTCAGTGCTGTGCCTCTGAGGTGGGAGAGCCAACTTCAGGACACTGGTCCACAAGAGACCTCCCAGCTCCATGTAATATCAAATGGCGAAAATCTCCCAGAACTATCCATCTCAATGCCAAGACCCAGCTTCACTCAATGACCAGCAAGTTACAGTGCTGCACACCCTATGCTAACCAACCAGCAAGACAGGAACACAGCCCCATCAAATAGCAAAGAGGCTGCCTAAAATCATAATAAGGCCACAGACGCCCCAAAACACACCACCAGACGTGGACCTGCACACCAGAAAGACAATACCCAGCCTCATCCACCAGAACACAGGAACTAGTCCCCTCCACCAGGAAGCCTACACAACCCACTGAACCAACCTTAGCCACGGGGGACAGACACCAAAACAACAGGAACTACTAACCTGCAGCCTGCAAAAAGGATACCCCAAACACAGTAAGTTAAGCAAAATGAGAAGACAGAAAAACACACAGCAGATGAAGGAGCAAGGCAAAACCCCACCAGAACTAATAAATGAAGAGGAAATAGGCAGTCTACCTGAAAAAGAATTTAGAATAATGATAGTAAAGATGATCCAAAATCTTGGAAACAGAAGAGAGAAAATACAAGAAACGTTTAACAAGGAACTAGAAAAACTAAAGAGCAAACAAACTGATGAACAACACAATAAATGAAATAAAAAATTCTCTAGATGGGACCAATAGCAGAAAAACTGAGTCAGAAGAATGGATAAGTGACCAGGAAGATAAAATACTGGAAATAACTACTGCAGAGCAGAATAAAGAAAAAATAATGAAAAGAACTCAAGCCATTCTCAGAGACCTCTGGGTCAACATTAAATACACCAACATTCAAATTATAGGGGTACCAAAAGAAGAAGAGAAAAAGAAAGGGACTGAGAAAATATTAGAAGAGATTATAGTTGAAAACTTCCCTAATATGGGAAAGGAAATAGTTAATCAAGTCCAAGAAGCAGAGAGTGCCATACAGTATAAGTCCAAGGAGAAACATGCCAAAACACAAATTAATCAAACTATCAAAATTAAGTACAAAGAAGACATATTAAAAGCAGCAAGGGAAAAACAACAAAAAAAACACACAAGAGAATCCCCATAAGGTTAACAGCTGACCTTTCACCAGAAACTCTGCAAGCCAGAAGGGAGAAGCAGGATATATTTTAAATGCCGAAGAAGAGAAACTTACAAACAAAATTACTCTACCCAGCAAGGATCTCATTCAGATTTGATGGAGAAATTAAAACCTTTACAAACAAGCAAAAGCTGAGAGAGTTCAGCACCATGAAACCAGCTTTACAACAAATGCTAAAGGAACTTCTCTAGGCAGGAAACACAAGAGAAGGAAATGACCTACAAGAACAAACCCAAAACAAGTAAATGGTAATAGGAACATACATATCTATAATTACCTTAAATGTAAATGGATTAAATGCTTCCACCAAAAGACACAGACTGGATGACTGGATAGAAAAACAAGACCCATATATATGCTGTGTACAAGAAACCCACTTCAGACCTAGTGACACATACAGACTGAAAGTTAGGGGATGGAAAAAGATATTCCATGCAAATGGAAATCAAAAGAAAGCTGGAGTAGCAATTCTCATATCAGACAAAATAGACTTTAAAATAAAGACTATTACAAGAGACAAAGAAGGACACTACATAATGATCAAGGAGCAATCCAAGAAGAAGTTGTAACAATTGTAAATATTTATGCACCCAACATAGGAGCACCTCAATACATAAGGCAAATACTAACAGCCATAAAAGGGGAAATCGACAGTAACACAATCATAGTAGGGGACTTTAACAGCCAACTTTCACCAATGGACAAATCATCCAAAATGAAAATAAGTAGGGAAACACAAACTTTAAATGATACATTAAACAAGATGGACTGAATTGATATTTATAGGATATTCCATCCAAAAACAAAAGAATACACATTCTTCTCAAGTGCTCATGGAACATTCTCCAGGATACATCATATCTTGAGTCACAAATCAAGCCTTGGTAAATTTAAGAAAATTGAAATCATATCAAGTATCTTTTCCGAACACAACGCTATGAGACAAGATATCAATGACAGGAACAAATCTGTAAAACATACAAACACATGCAGGGTAAACAGTACACTACTTAATAACTAAGTTACCACTGAAGAAATCAAAGTGGAAATCAAAAAATACCTAGAAACAAATGACAATGGAGACACGACGACCCAAAACCTATGTGATGCAGCAATAGCAGTTCTAAGAGGAAAGTTTATAGCAATAAGATCCTATCTTAAGAAACAAGAAACATCTCAAATAAACAACCTAACCTTACACCTAAAGCAATTAGAAAAGAAGGACAAAATACCCCCCCAAATTTAGCAGAAGGAAAGAAATCACAAAGATCAGATCAGAAATAAATGAAAAAGAAATGAAGGAAATGAGAGCAAAGATCAAAAAAACTAAAAGCTGGTTCTTTGAGAAGATAAACAAAATTGATAAACCATTAGCCAGACTCATCAAAAAACAAAGGGCAAAGATTCAAATCAAAAGAATTAGAAATGAAAAAGAAGTAACAACTGACACTGCAGAAATAGAAAAGATCATGAGAGATTACTACAAGCAACTCTATGCCAAAAAAATGGACAACCTGGAAGAAATGGACAAATTTTTAGATATCCACAACCTGCTGAGACTGAGCTAGGAAGAAATAGAAAATATGAACTGACCACTCACAAGCACTGAAATTGAACCTGTGATTAAAAATCTTCCAACAAACAAAAGCCCAGGACCAGATGGCTTCACAGGTGAATTCTATCAAACATTTAGACAAGAGTTAACACATATTTTTCTCAAACTCTTCCAAAATATAGCAGAGGGAGGAACACTCCCAAACTCATTCTACAAGTCCTGCGTCCCCATGATACCAAAACCAGACAAAGATGTCACAAAGAAAACTACAGGCCAATATCACTGATGAACATAGATGCAAAAATCCAAAACAAAATACTAGCAAACAGAATCCAACAGCACATTAAAGGATTATACATCATGATTAAGTGGAGTTTATTCCAGGAATGCAAGGATTCTTCAATATATGCAAATCAATAAATGTGATACACCATATTAACAAATTGAAGGAGAAAAACCATATGGTCATCTCAATTGATGCAGAGAAAACTTTCGACAAAATTCAACACCCATTTATGATAAAAACCCTCCAGAAAGTAGGCATAGAGGGAAATTCCTCAACATAATAAAGGCCATATATGATAAACCCACAACCAACATCATCCTCAATGGTGAAAAACTGAAGCCAATTCCACTAAGATCAGGAAACAAGACAAGGTTGCCCACTCTTACCACTATTATTCAACATAGTTTTGGAACTTATAGCCATAGCAATCAGAGAACAAAAAGAAATAAAAGGAATCCAAATGGAAAAGAAGTAAAACTGTCACTGTTTGCAGATGACATGATACTCTACATAGAGAATCCTAAGGATGCTACCAGAAAACTACTAGAGCTAATCAACGAATTTGGTAAAGTAGCAGTATACACAATTAATGCACAGAAATCTCTTGCATTCTTATATACTAATGATGAAAAATCTGAAAGTGAAATTAAGAAAACACACCCATTTACCATTGCAACAAAAAGAATAAAATATCTAGGAATAAAGCTACATAAGGAGACAAAAAATCTGTATGTAGAAAATTATAAGACACTGATGAAAGAAATTAAAGATGATAGAAATAGGGCTTCCCTGTCGGTGCAGTGGTTGAGAGTCTGCCTGCCGATGCAGGGGATACGGGTTCATGACCTGGTCTGGGAATATCTCACATGTTGCGGAGCAGCTGGGCATGTGAGCCATGGCTGCTGAGACTGCACGTCCAGAGCCTGTGCTCCACAATGGGAGAGGCCACAACAGTGAGAGGCCTGCATAAAGCAAAAAAAAAAAAAAAAAAAAAAGAGAGAGATGATAAAAATAGATGGAGAGATATACCATGTTCTTGGATTGCAAGAATCAACATTGTGAAAATGACTCTACTACCCAAAACAATCTACAGATTCAATGCAATCCCTATCAAACTACCACTGGCATTTTTTTACAGAACTAGAACAAAAAATTTCACAATTTGTATGGAAACACAAAAGACCTGGAGTAGCCAAAGCAATCTTGAGAATGAAAAATGGAGCTGGAGGAATCAGGCTTCCGGACTTCAGACTATACTACAAAGCTACAGTAATCAATACAGTATGGTACTGGCACAAAAAGAGAAATATAGATCAATGGAGCAGGATAAAAAGCCCAGAGATAAACCCACGCACATATGGTCACCTTCTCTTTGATAAATAAGGCAAGAATATACAGTGGAGAAAAGACGGCCTCGTCAATAAGTGGTGCTTGGAAAACTGGACAGCTATATGTAAAAGAATGAAATTAGAACACTCCCTAGCACCATACACAAAAATAAACTCAAAATGGATTTAAGACCTAAATGTAAGGTCAGAAAATACCACACTCTTAGAGGAAAACATAGGCACAACACTCTATGACATAAATCACAGCAAGATCCTTTGTGACTCACCTTGTAGAGAAATGGAAAGAAAAACAAAAAAAAACAAATGGGACCTAATGAAACTTAAAATCTTTTGCACAGCAAAGGAATCCATAAACAAGACCAAAAGACAATCCTTAGAATGGGAGAAAATATTTGAAAATGAAGCAACTGACAAAGGATTAATCTCCAAAATATACAAGCAGCTCATACAGCTCAATATCAAAAAGCAAAAAACCCAATCCAATAATGGGCAGAAGACCTGAATAGACATTTCTCCAAAGAAGATATACAGATTGCCAACAAACACATGAAAGAATACTCAGTATCATTAATCATTAGAGAAATGCAAATCAAAACTACAATGAGATATCATCTCACACCAGTCAGAATCGCCATCATCAAAAAAAATCTTCAAACAATAAATGCTGGAGAGGTTGTGAAGAAAAGGGAACACTCTTGCACTGTTGGTGGGAATGTAAATTGATACAGCCAGTATGGAGGTTCCTTAAAAAAGTAAAAATAGAACTACCATATTACCCTACTATGATCCCTCTACTGGGCATATACCCTTAGAAAACCATAATTCAAAGAGTCATGTACCAAAATGTTCATTGCAGCTCTATTTACAATAACCTGGACATGGAAGCAACCCAAATGTCCATCAACAGATGAATGGATAAAGAAGATGTTGCATGTATATACAATGGAATATTACTCAGCTATAAAAAGAAACAACATTGAATTATTTCTAGTTAGATGGATGGACCTAGATTCTGTCATACAGAGTGAAGTAAGTCAGAAAGAGAAAAACAAGTACTGTATGCTAACTCATATATATGGAATAAAAAAAAAATGGTTCTCATGAACCTAGGGGCAGGACTGGAATAAAGATTCAGACATAGAGAATAGATTTGAGGACACAGGGAGGGGGAAGTGTAAGCTGTGATGAAGTAAGAGAGTACAATTGACATATATACACTACCAAATGTAAAATACATAAAAATGCATAGCTAGTGGGAAGCAGCTGCATAGCACAGGGAGATCATCTCGGTGCTTTGTGACCACCTAGATGGGTGGGATAGGGAGGGTGGGAGGGAGATGCAAGAGGGAGGGGATATGAGGATATATGTATACATATAGCTGATTTACTTTGTTATACAGCAGAAACTAACACAACATTGTAAAGAAATTTTACTCCATTAAAGTTGTTTTTAAAAAGTGTTATTTTATCACAGTAGAGGGAAAATAATTATCATTCTACTGGCTCTGGGTGAAAAGGTATGTAAATATCAGATAAGATAGGTAGTCCTAACGTTGACCCCTCCTTAACTTGTAGTTAACAGAGTTCTCCAGAACAATCTCACATGTGTTCCTGAATGCTCACAAGTAACATCACTGACATTTTGAAATTAGCTGTAAAAAATTTTAATCAAAAGAATCAGTCAAATGCAGCCCATTATTCAAATTTTATCTGCACATGTCTGTCCCAAACATTTCTCTGCAAGTTCTATTTCTTGCAGATTTGCTGAGCATGATATTGACATTCCCATCTAAGTTCTCTGATGAAATTATCTTGCCTCACTTTAGGACTTTTTCCAATTTAACACCAATCCATTAGACTAGCACTTTGAGGGTTCAACCATCTATGAATCCTCCTAACATATATCACTGACTCTGGAGAATATTCTCTCAAGGCCTTCTCCCCACTAACTCCCTGTGCAGGTTATATGTTCTTTTCCTAAGCTACAATGACAGTCATGCTCCAATGATGGACAGCATTCTTCCACAAGATTAGCTCAGAATTACAGAAGAGACAAATGATGATAGCACGTTCAGAAAGCATTAACTGTTCCTAAAAATGTCTAAGAAGAATGCTCTGGACACCGAAGTTGGAGCCCCAAATCGACTAGGATCATGTTCGACAGAGTAACTCAGTTTGGAGATACAGTAATCATAATTAATTTTAAAACTGAATTATAGGTATAAATTAACATAAAACAATTTATTGTGTACAAACTGATACTAGAAACAAAACATATTTACTCTTCAATATATTTAGTTAAATTAAAAACTTGCATGAAGAGACTCATTGAAAACTTCAAAGTATTCTGAAAGATCACGCAGGACTGAAAGAGCAAGTCATTAAGGCAGTTTAACGCAGTTTTAAAGAATGAAAAGCAATTGGATTAGTTCATTGAATAAGTACTTCAATCAACCATTTTGTAATCATACTTCACTGACAACTTTTACCTGTAATATATTGTTGCTATTGAAACAGTGTACAAGCCCCTCTGTCCTTGTCATGTTGCAGCAAAAATAGAAATAAGGTTTTTGTTTTTTTTTTCTTTTCTGACAAACAAGGAAAATAAAGGAATCATGGGCAGGCTATGGAAACTACATAAACTGGCCTGAAAGAGTTAATCAATCTTAGATTTATTTTAACTGTTACTAATCTGTAGTGTCTGTAACTAGATTTGTCCTTCACAAAGCTTACCTCTAACACTCTCTGACACTATGTGAATTACATCATGCACCTACCATTCCCTAACTCTGTGTCAATTACATCCTGCCCTTAACATTCTCTGATCCCATGTGAATTGCATCCTGCACCTGGCGTCTACACTCCCTGTACTCCCTTGTAGCAAATCACCCCTTGTAGTGCCCTGCATTTCAGAAAGAAGGTCGCAGGCGGATAACCCAGAGATGAATGGACCCAAATACCAGGCTGCCAGGCCCAATTACGGGTCTGTCTGACGCCAGCTGTGACTGTTTTGAAATAATGCAAGAGGAAGAAAAATGCAAGACCTTCACTACTTTGATCCGTATCACCTACCCCAGATTTTGAGCTCCACCTGTAAGACCTCTCCTGATTTCCCAGGGAAGGGGGCACAGTTCTTGAGGTGCTAGCCTACTGTATTCCCTCTTTGCCTGGTAAAAAGTAAAGCTATTCTCTCTTTTCCTCCAAAATTCTGTCTCCATATCTCCATATTTCTATTTGGCATTGGTGCACAGACAGCCAAGATTTTTGGCATCACTATTTCTTACACTCCTGAATGATTCTAGTCAAAAGTTTCTGGAAGGCTTCCAATTTCCTCTAGCAAATATTGATTTTTTTTTTGGTCAGAGGATCTATATTTTTGTTTTAAATAATACTCAATTTCTTCTCTACATTATGGACAAAACCAAATTGGCCAAACATGCCAAATTTGACAGAGGGTTTCCTTCCCAGAATGAAAACAAATTTCTATATTGACCTTTAGTTTTTGAGAACATAGTATCAAACCAAACTACATTTATAGAATTTCCAGAAAACACAGTTTTGGTCTTCTTTTCTGGCATGTTTTTAAAATATATTATGTTTGTCTTCACTTTTGTGCTTTCCAAATTTATGCCAAGAATTAAACAGTCCACCTTGATTATAAAAATATAAAGATAAAAATTTAGGTCCATTCAAAATTGATCTGCAGAGGCTTCCCTGGTGGCACAGTGGTTGAGAGTCCACCTGCCGATGCAGGGGACACAGGTTTGTGCCCTGGTCCGGGAAGATCCCACATGCCACGGAGTGGCTGAGCCCGTGGGCCATGGCCGTTGGGTGTGCACGTCCAGAGCCTGCTCTCCGCAACGGGAGAGGCCACAGCAGTGAGAGGCCTGCGTACCGAAAAAAAAAAAAAAAAAATTGATCTGCAGACTACAGGATAAAATGGACACCCTTTTCCTCCTCTTGAACTTTCCTACTTCAAAATTCACCTCAAATTCATATAAATTTCTATTTGTTCATCTAATTATAACTATATATAAACATATGAGTGTACATATTTATTTTTTAACTGCATCTAAGCAGCTTTCGGCTTAGTCATATTTCCAGAATCTGTTTTTTTTACTACATCTTCTCATCTATTTTCTTTCTGAACTTACATTTATGCATTTGCACTGACTAAAATTTGTTCTTACACTAAGGCAAATTATAGATCAATTTGAAAGTATTCATAAAATTAAAAAAAAAAAAAAACTAAACTAATCTTATAACTTGACCTGGAAAGTGATCTGACACCTTTACATTAGTATAAATGTCTGGCCACCAATTTCCATAGTTAACTTTTCTATTATATCTAGATCAACCACCTCCTAGCCAAATAAAAGCATTCTTAAGTGATTTTTTAAAAAGTGCCTTCAGAAATGCAATATTTTCTTTCTGTATTAGCAAACAAGCACTCTCATAAAGATTCCAATTAAATTTGCATAGTTACTGTAATTGACATTTGTTATGTGTGGAACCTCTTTTATAACTTCAAATGTGGCCAAGCACCATTATTATGAGCAACGATGTTGATATAATTTAAAGATATTTTCATTATAACCCTTTCCTTTATACACATGTTGTGTTTATGAGCCTAAAGGAATGGCCCTTCTAAATCTTACTACTG
This sequence comes from Kogia breviceps, assembly GCF_026419965.1. NCBI lineage: Eukaryota > Metazoa > Chordata > Mammalia > Artiodactyla > Physeteridae > Kogia > Kogia breviceps. The sequence continues at coordinate 62,320,680 of NC_081319.1, forward strand.
GTCTCTAAATTGCTTAAAATTACAATTTTTTTTATTGTACCATATATTACATGGATTTCAGTCAACCAACTCAAATCAGATAATAAATCATTACGCAAGAAGGCTTTGGTAATACTAGAACAAACTGAATTTTAAAGCCAGTTAAAAACAACAAACCTATTAAATCAATGAAAGCTACATTTTCTTTTCAGAGTTGGTTTTTTTGTTTGTTTTTTGTTTGTTTGTTTTCTGCCCATTGACCTCATTGTGGTGTCTATTTGACAAAAACTTTATACCAATAAAATAAAAATATTAGCTCTTTATTATTAAAAACAAAATTAAAAATTAGATGTCCCTTATATTATGGTAGAAATCAAAGGACATTAAGTAATTATTTTCTCATAAATGACAAACACAAAAGCAAGATGAACACCAATAAAACTTTAGCTGATATAGAGATGATATAAATTGAAGTTGTAATAGAGGTAAAATGCAAATGAAAGCTAAAAATTTTTAAATATCTATAAAGAAGCAGTTTTTAATTCTCACTAAAATATATGTTCTATGATTATGAGGTTCATGACCATTTTATTCCACACCTATTTAGTCATTGTATAGCATGGCTTCTGTGCAAATTAATACTTTAAAATATTTTTAGTAAGTAAATATATCATTTGTATTCTGGACCTTATGACTCAGTCCAGAAAACTTACATTTATGGAAGATGTGTTTGCAAAATGCAATATGCAACTTTGAAAGTCCACTTTTATTGGCATAAATACTGAATATTAAGAACTAAAAATTGAAAAAAGTGTCATTTTTAGAAAATAATAGGACTTTTGGATCTGAGATTAAATATATAACAAATCTTAAGATTCAGTAAGACTTATAACAAAAAAATAAATTTAAGAAAATAAATTTAGTCTTACGTTTTATCAAACTGCAATAAATCAACTTATTGGGTTTCAATTAATACTTTTAAAATGAAATAGAATGAAGTACAATAGAATAATAATATCAAAGAGAATGCCAGATTTGATAAAGTTTGATAAGTTATAAAAAGTACATACACACACACTTAGTACAATTTGATAAAACTTGTTTCAATTATATATTATTATATTAGTTTCTTATCACTGGTGTAACACATTACCACAAACTTAGTGGCTTAAAACAATACAAATTTATTCTCATAAGGTTCTTGATGCCAGAAATCTTAAATCAATGTGTTAGCAGGGCTGCATTCCTTCTGGAGAATTCAGAGGAGAAATGTTTTCCTGCCTTTCCCATATTCTAGAGGCTGCTTTCTTTCCTTGGCTTGCCTCCTTCTTCTGTTTTTAAAACGTATCACTCCGACCTCTGATTCTATCCTCACGTCCTCATTCCACATCTAAATTCACTTTTGTTCACTCTTAGTACACTATCTCTCCCTTATTTGGACCCTTGTGATTACACTGGGTCCACTTGGATATCTTGCATATTCCCATCATCTCAAGATCCTTACTTATATTTGCAAAGTCTCCTTTAAAATGTAAGGTAGCATGTTTACAGGTTCTGGGATTAAGATGTGGACATCTTTGGGAGGCATTTGCTAACATATCCCCAGTTACCCAGCCATCATAAACTTTATTAATTGATCTCAATATTTCCTGCTAAGCTCAAATGCAAACTCAGAATCCTTCTCAACACATATTTCAAAAAGTATTAGCTTCATTAGATTTGGAACGGAAGTGCAAAACCGTTTACCATTCCCCATAATTACTCTATTTCTAAAAGAATGAGCAACAGTGGGCTCTAGAATTAAAAGGAAAGGCTACTTATTACAAATTTGATATTGAACAATGGAATGATAGGAAAGGAAGAGGAAAGTATCAAATCAAGCATCCTACAGATTTATGAGATTTAATCAGTGTCCTTGTAAAAGGTCAAATATAAGTCTCACAATTTTCAAGTGGTTCAAGTTCAAGAAAGCATAGTCTTTCAATAGCAAAAATAAAAGTAAATTTGACTATTATGAAAAACTGGTACTGTTAAATCTGTCTAAACTTCAGCGGAAGCATATTCAATTGACATAAGATGAATAAATTATTTTAAAAAGAAAAATATCAAAGGGAATTTTGACTGGAAAAGTAACATCTATGCATGAAGAATGATATATGGTGTTTGAGAGGCAAACTTTTTTTTGGTTTTAGTCAGAATACTATTGGAATAGTTTATTGTGTTTTATTTTTTTTAACATCTTTATTGGAGTATAATTGCTTTACGCTGGTGTGTTAGTTTCTGCTTTATAACAAATTGAATCAGCTGTACATATACATATATCCCCTTGTCTCCTCCCTCTTTGAACTCCCTGTGCTTGCGGCTGTTTCCCACTAGCTATCTATTTTACATTTGGTAGTATATGTAAGTCCATGCCACTCTCTCACTTTGTCTCAGCTTCCCCTTCCCCTTCCCCATGTCCTCAAGTCCATTCTCAATGTCTGTGTCTTTATTCTTGTCCTGCCCCTAAGTTCTTCAGAAACATTTTTTTCTTTTTTAGATTCCCTATATATGTGTTAGCATACAGTATTTATTTTTCTCTTTCTGACTTACTTCACTCTGTATGACAGACTGTAGGTCCATTCACCTCACTACAAATAACTCAATTTCATTTCTTTTTATGGCTGAGTAATATTCCATTGTATATATGTGCCACATCTTCTTTATCCATTCATCTGTCAATGGACACTTAGGTTGCTTCCAGGTCCTGGCTATTGTAAATAGAGCTGCAATGAACATTGTGGTACATTACTCATTTGAATTATGGTTTTTTTCAGGGTATATGCCCAGTAGTGGGATTGCTGGATCGTATGGTAGTTCTGTTTTTAATTTTTTAAGGAACCTCCATACTGTTCTCCATACTGGCTGTATCAATTTACAGCCAGATGTCTGTAAAGCCAGACACATTTAGGTCTTTAATCCATTTTGAGATTATTTTTGTTTGGGTCACCATACTTGAGAAGGATAATTTAAATGATCAGTGAAACGTAAAAGTAGATGAGCAACTCAAGGGCAAAGTCCTTAAAGAACATGCAAATTAGGCTTCAGCCTAATTAGTGGAGTTAATGGGTCAGTAACCTCTGATTTAAAGTATAAAAACAATCAAAGGTACCCAGAGTTTCAACAAAGAAGATAAACACACTATTTTCTATGAATGGAGGATCACTGAGGAAATCTATTTCTTAAGTTGAGGATATAATTGATATAATTTTAAAAATATATATTGGGGCTGCTCTTACTGTGACACTATGGTTAGAAACACTGAATATATTAGAACAAATTAAACACATTTCAAACTAACACATAATTTTGAGAGAGTAGTACAAAAAGGCAAACTTGAAATTGCCCAGAGTGGAAAAAAATTACAGAAAACCAAGATTCCCAACAGTAACAACAAAGCAAGATTCAGTAGTAGCAATTAAATTTTGGTGAATACGTTCACTTCTGAATGTAATGCAAGTCATTCATAAACTCTCTTCACATTACTTTAAAATTTAGGCTTTCCATGAAACATGGCCTTTGGGATCCATGCAAACATTAATGACACATACAAAAGATGAACTAAAATGACACTGGTGTGAACAAGTGTCAGAGGTGAAAAGTTCTTGGATTTTTAACACATCTATTTCATCCTTAGGTTGAAGAGAGATGGATTGAGAAATTATTTAAAAGAAGCAAGTTAACTTGTGAAGTAGAACGAAGAGAAAATTAAATTTTACCACGTTATGGCACTTTACTAACTTTAGATGAAGCATAGGAGGTGTAATGCTCCCTGACCTCTGTAAGGTGTTTACCCAACAGAACATTTGCCTCCAGTAATCAAAAAATGAAGACTATGGAAACTGTTCATTTTTGCTACTAAGTTTCCTTTATTGGCATTAAGAAGCTTAATCACCACAGTGATTTTTTTAAAAAATTTGACTGAAGGTGTTTGATAGTTTTCTTCATGAGTCACCCACATTTTCTAGTATTAAAAGATGGATCATGTGTCAAAGGAAATGATTCTATTGGGTGTGAGTTCTCTTCTTTGTTCATTGCTATTACTAGAGAAAATGAATAAAGTAAGATCTAAGATATTTTAAAATATCTGTTACTCAGTTGGCATTGGTGAATTTTTTTGATAAAAATGTATCTTCAAATATACTAATTAAATACCATAAATACCTGTCTTTTCTACCATTTCTGTCTATAATAATTACTATGATAATAAGGGTTATAAAATTAGCTTTATCTAATTTCCTCTTTTATAGAAACATCTCTATTTAATATAGAGATTAAATAAATAAATAAATATTAAATAATACATCTTTTATTTTGTTTTGAAATAAATTATCTGAAAATTTAAATTATAATGTATAATTAAACAATATAACAATCATTCAAATTATTTTAAAATTTATTGATTCAGTAACAATTGCAAAGAAGGAAATATAAATTGTTATTATAAAAGTCTCATTTAATTTATGTTCTTTTTGTGTGTTATATAATACTTTAGTCAGACACAAAGAGAGTACATTATAAATAAAATTTCTTATAATTTAACTTTCCTCTTAGTTTTTTTATATCCTATATATTATATTAAAATATGAGATTCTATAAAATATTTTAAAGATAATAACATGTGAGAAGAAAAATCGAGACAAGTAAAATTTTGTAACAAAAGCATTTTGAGAATTTAGTATATGTGCTACATCCTACCACCTACTCACATGTAAACGTTTTCATGGATAAACCTAAGGTATATAAAATCTTCTCCCTTTACTTTTTGGCTAAATTACACTCATTTTTCACTGATTTTCTAACTTATTTTCCATTGTATGTAGTCATACTGTAAATTAAGACAAGAGTCCTTGCCTATCTTAATAACACTGTCTCCAAGTGGGGGTTTCCTCCAAGTATTTGTGCTTAAAAAAATTATCAAATGTATTAAAATATAAAGATAATAACAACAAAGCAAAATCATGTCAAAAAAGAAATTCCCCCAATCCAAAAGGAATAAAAAAATTAAGAAAATGAATGTGATGGAACACTTCATAATTTTACTGGGGTACTAACCCTCCTACCCATCATATTATCATTCTAAATAGTCTTTGGATGTTAGAAATTTGCTTACTTTGATGATATGAAGGATAACATACTAATTTAAAATAAAATACCACTCTGGAGAAAGTAATTATTTCAGATGTTGTCAGTGAATAAAATAATAGTTGTTCAGGTAGGTTCACTGAGCTAACATGTATATCTATTAATATGGATTATCTATAATATAACATTCACAGTGCTAGCCCTATTCTCCTCTGACCTGACCTCTCTATAAAAAATTATATTAAATTTTTTCATGTATCTATGGAAATAGACATAATGGAGACCATTGATTTAAAATCAACAATAAGAAAAGCACAACTTAGTAAATGTTGATGGAATTAATGTTTGCTGATGCTCTTCCCAATTTACAACAACCTATCAGCTGTTATATGTGGGATGTGTTTGTAGCAGAATATATCACTATTTGTTCCTACAATACCACCCTTTTATAATTTTTTAAGTTAAGTCAACACTACCAATGTAGAATTATTATTAATACTAGACAACATAGAGCTACTTCTAACACAATTAATAAACTTTGTAACCACATAAATGGAGTTTATATGGTGGAAAAGGAAAAAAAATCACTTATCCAATTAAAATATAATTCTTATAAGTTAAATCAAAACAGTTTCAGTAGAAAGTCTTTCACATCCATGGTTGAGAATTGTGTCTGTCTTTTTCTTTAATTTAAGCAAAGGCAAAACACTTTCATTTTCAAAATTCACTTAAGAGATTTGAAGGTCTGATTACAATTTCTTAATGTTATTGGTGCATAAATCTGATAAGAATGGGGATTAATCAGTAGGGCTTTGTCTGCAAATATAGTAATTTTTTTAAAGCAAATATCTTGTTTATTGATTTCTCACCTCCTTTATATCGAGTTTGAAAATGACTTAAGGGTGGTAAAATCACTATGGAGATTCTTCATGAACAGTTTAGTTACTTATATTAAACCTGAGCAGAGGTGGGGGGTGATTACAGGACATTATTTTTTTCAACTATGCATCCTCAGTTGAAACATCAAGTAAATTGTTTTCCAATCTACTCTTCTTCCTAATTAACAAAAGTTACATTTGTAAAAAGGGCGACATCAATGAAGATAATAAGTTATATATTCAAATATAACTTCCATACATTGACATTATTGTTATTATTAACCTTTTCATTTGTATTACTATTTCTACTACTACCATCATCATTTAGAAGTGACTAAAATAATCTACACTTTTTATAAAAGGGAACATTACAATTTACTTCTACTATGAAAAAATAAAACCAAATCATCCCAATACACTTTGGCAGTATGAAGCGTTAGTTATTTTGAAGAACTGTCTCCCTAAAACATGAATTGTCCTCATAGAAATAACAACAGGCATAATCTTCAATACATTTATATGCTTAGTAGAAAGGAGGGAAACTCTTTAATTACCAAGAACTTAATTCAATTAAATATTGAAAACTTACAAAAAATAAGCTATTGCAAGTGAGTTTGAAAAAATACATATAAAAACAACAGTTTTTAGATCTGTTACAATAAATATAAAATAACTATATTTTGTAATATCCTAAATATAAAATATGAAGATAAAAAGAAAACCATACATATGGGTTAAATAATAAACAATGATAAAGCAGATTTTAAAATCACAAAATACAACTTTTAGAAATAAAAAAGTAAAATTCCTAAAATTTAAAACTCAATTGATAAAGCAATCTACACAGCAGACTTCCCTGGTAATGCAGTAGTTAAGAATGTGCCTGCCAATGCAGGGGACATGGGTTTGAGCCATGGTCTGGGAAGATCTCACATGCCACACAGCAACTAAGCCTGTGTGCCACAACTGCCCTCTAGAGCCCACGAACCACAACTATTGAGCCCATGAGCCACAACTACTGAGCCCATGTGCCACAACTACTGAAGCCTGTGTGCCTAGAGCCTTTGTTCCATAACAAGAGAAGTCACCACAATGAGAAGCCCACTCACCTCAACGAAGAGTAGCCCCCACTTGCCGCAACTAGAGAAAGCCCGTGCACAGCAACAAAGAATCAATGCAGCCAATGAATAAATAAATAAATGTTCTTTTAAAAACAAAAAGGATGAGACACAGCTTAAGAGATAAGTATATACTGAAGAAATTAACCTAAATACAGCACAGAGATACAAGGAGATGAAAAAAGAAGAGCTTTTTATCATAGCTGCAGCCCGAGGGACAGGCTTTCAATTAAACACACACCTAAGGACTGACTGTAAACTTTCCTGAGACCTCAGAGTGGAGGCCCTCTCTTTGCGCTTTCCCTCTGCTACACACGAGTACCAGGATCTCTTAGAGGGAAGCTCTTACACATGTCTGGAGCCCCAGATTTTATGAGTGGTGTGTGTTTTTTTTGTAGTTGCTTCCCAGGGAATACCTCTTGATTGCCTGGCTCTAGTGGTCAGGGATCCCTATGATCTTGGGTCCCACAGGACTATAACAATTGAAGAGATAGTTCTTGGTTGGCTACCACCCCAGGGCACTGCACAGACAGCAGCCTGAAACACACTCCCAGCCTTTCTGTGAAAGAGAACTACTTGCTTCTCCTGGAGCTTAGGCCTGAAGGGCAGGCTTCAGGTTTAACACACATCTAGAGGCTAAGGAGGTGTCCTCCAGGAACACAGGCCAGAGGATGCCATCTTTGTGCTCTCTGTATGCCTCACTACAGCTAAGTAGTATCTTCCAAAAAGGAGCTCACACACTTGTCTGCTGCCCCAATTTTAGTGACTGTCACCCAGGGGATATCAAATATTTGCATTCTTTAAAAGCTGCTGCCTAAGGATCTGGCTTCCAATCAGCCTAAATCTGGGTGCTGACTGAGATCCTATGCTTTGGCACACTGACTGTCTTAGCATACTCTCAACTACTGGGAGATATTAAAGTAAAATAGGCTGTTTGGACAATCACATAGGTTTGAGAGACAACCAAGAGCTAAAGCAGGGTTGAATGATAAGCTTCATCTTTTATACAAGACCAATCCTACAAACATGGCTGTTTCATTTAATGCATAGAAACAAACACAGGAAGTCAAGAAATGTAAAGAAAGAAGATATGTTCCAAATTAAAGAATAAGATAAAACCTCAAAAAAGCCTTAATTAAATGGAGACAAGTAATTTACCTGATAAAAAATTAAAAGTAATAGTTTTAAAGATGCTTATGAAATTGGGAGATGAACACAGTGAGAACTTTAACAAAGAGATTAAAAATACAAGAAAGTAGCAGACAGAAGTCACAGATCTAAAGAATACAATTACTAAAATGAAAAATACACTAGAGGGGTCAACAGCAGACTAGATGAAGTAAGAGAAAGGATCAGTGAACTTAAAGGCAGGGCAGAGGAACTCACCCAATTAGAGCAGCAAAAAGAAAAGGAATATTTTTTAAAATAAAGATAACTTAAGAGACTTATGGGATAACATCAAGTAAACAAACATTTGCATTATAGGAGTCCTAGAAGGAAAAGAGAGAAGGGGCAGAAAACGTATTTAAAGAAACAATGTCTGAAAACTTCCCTAAACTGGGGAAGAAAACAGACATCTAGATCCAGGAAGCCCAGAGAGTTCTAAACAAGATGAATACAAACAGGTCCACATCAAGACACATTACAACAAAAATCTCAAAAGTTAAAGACAAGGAGAAAAATCTTAAAAGTTGCAAGAAAAAGCAACTTGTTACATACAAGAGAACCCCCATCATACTACCAGCAGATTTTTCAGCAAAAGCTTTGGAAGCCAGATAGAAGTGGAATGATATATTCAAAGTGCCAATAGGAAACAAAACAAAACAAAACAAAAAACTTCCAACCAAAAATTACTTTACCTGACAAAGTTACTCAGATTTGAAGGAAAGATAGTTTTCTTGACAAGCAAAACCTAAAGGAGTTCATCACCATTAAACTATTCTTACAAGAAGTGTTAAAGAAACTTTTTTAGGTTGAAAAGAAAGGGGCTAATTAGTAACAAGAAAACATATGGAAGTATAAATCCCACTGAAAAAGGTAAATATATAATTAAAGTAGTAAAAATATCTGTAATTACAATAATAAGTTAAAGGATATCAAGATAAAAAATGTAACATCAAAAACATAAAATTGGGAGGGAGCAAACTGTAGAGCTTTAGACAATATACATATAAGACCATTATAAATATAAGTTTATAATATATAAAAGCTTCATGGTAACCACAAGGCAAACACTAAGATAATGAGAAAGGAATCTAACATACCAATAAAGAAAGTCATCAAAACACAAAAAGAGAGCAAGAGAAGAAGAAAGGAAAAGAGAACATACAAAACTGCCAGAAACCAATTAACAAAATGGCAATAAGTACACACCTATAAATAATTACTTTACATGTAAATGGACTAATTCTTTAATCTGAAGACATAGAATGGCTGAATAGGTTTAAAAAAAAAAAAACCAAGATGCAGATATTGTGCTACCTACAAGAGATTCACTTCAAACATGAGAACACATATAGACTGAAAGCAAAGGGATGACAAAATATATTCCATGCAAAATGAAAGCAAAAGAAATCTGGGATGGTTATATTTATACCAGGCAAAGTAGAATTTAAAACAAAGACTTTAACGAGAGACAAAGAAGGACATTACATTACGATAAAGGGGTCAATCTAACAAAAGATTTGTAAATATTTATGCACCCAACATAAAAGCACCAAAATGTATGAAGCAAATATTAACAGACCTAAAGGAGAAATAGACAGCAACGTAATGCTATTAGGTTACCTTAATATTCCACTTATATCAGTGTATATCTGGACATAAAATCAATATGAAACATTGGCCTTAAATGACATGTTAGAACAGATGAACTTAACTGACATACACAGAGCATTTTGTCCAAAAGCAACAGAATACACATTCTTCTCAACTGCACATGGAATGTTCTCCAGGATAGATCATAGTTATGCCACAAAACAAGCCTTAACAAATTTACGAAGATTGAGATCATATCAATACTTTTCCAACAAAAGCAGTATGAAACTAGAAATCAATTACAAGAAGAAAACTGAAACATTTCACAAATATATAAAGATTAAACAAAATGCTACTGAACAAACAAATGACTCAATGAAGAAATCAAAAGAGGAATAAAAATATACCTTGAGACAAATGAAAATGGAAATACTACATACCAACTAAGAGGAAAGTTCATAGTAATAAATGCCTACCTCAAGAAACAAGAAAAATCTCCAATAACAACCTAACTCTATACCTCAAGGAATTAGAAAAAGATGAATAAACAAAGCCCAAAGTCAGTAGAAGGAAGGAAATAACAAAAAGCAGAGCAGAAATAAATGAAATACAGACTAAAAAGACAATAGAAAAGATCAATGAAACTAAGATCTGGTTCCCTGAAAATACTAGTTAATCAAACCTTTAGCCAGAAGCAGAAAGAGAGAGAGAGATGACTCAAATAAATAAAATCAGAAATGAAAGAGGAGACATTACAACTGACATCGCATAAATACAAAGGATCATTATAGACTATTATGAACAATTTTACAACAAATTGGACAACCTGAAAGAAATGGATAAATTCCTAGAAACATATAACCATCAAAGACTGAATCATGAAGAAACAGAAAATCTGAACAGACTGATTACCAGTAAGGAGATTAAATCAGTAATCAAAAACTTCCCAACAAACAGAGAAGTCTGGTACCAGAGAGCTTCACTGGAGAATTCTACCAAATGTTCAAAGAAGAGTTAATATCAATCTTTCTCAAACACTTTCAAAAAACAGACAAGGAGGGAAAACACTTCCAAACTCACTTAGGAGGCCAGCATTACCCTGATACCAAAATTAGACAAGGACACCACAAGAAAATAAGTTTATAGGCTAATAATCCTGAGAACATGGATGCAAAAATCCTCAAGAAAATATTAGCAAGTTGAATTCACCATTAACAGGATCATAAACCATGATCAAGTTTGATTTATTCCAGGGATGCAAGAAATGTACCTCCACATGAAAAAGGCCATATATGACAAGTTCACAGATAACATCCTCAATGGTGAAAAGCTAAAAGCTTTTCCTCTAAGATCCAGAATAAGATAAGAATGCCTGTGTTTGCCATTTTCAGTCAACATAGTATTGAAGTCCTAGCCACAGCAATTAGACAAGACAGGTATCTAAATTTGAAAGGAAGAAATAAAACTATCATTATTTGCAGATGACATAATATAGAGAGAAAACTCTAAAGACTCTACTGGAAAACTATTAGAATTAATAAATGAATTCAGTAAAGTTGCAGGATACAAAATCAATATACAGAAATCTGTTGCATTTCTATACACTAATAACAAACTATCAGAAAGATAAATCAAGAAAACAATCCCATTTATAATTACATCAAAAAGAATAAAGTATCTGGGAATAACTTAAAACTAAGGAGGTGAAAGACCCAAATCCTGAAAACTATAAGACAGTGATGAAAAAAAACCAAAGGAGACATAAATAAGTGGAAAGACATTCTATGCTCATGAAATGGAAGAGTTAAAATTGTTATAATATTACTATTGCAATACTGCTTTCTTACCCAAAGCAATCTGCAGATTCAATGCAATCCCTAATGAAAATCCCAATGGAATTTTTCACAGAAATAGAACAAAAAAATCATAAAATTTGTGTGGAAGACAAAAACCCCAAATAAGCAAAGCAATCTTGAGAAAGAAGAATAAAGCTGGAGGTATCATGTTCCTTTATTTCAAACAATATTACAAAGTTATATTAATCATAAAAGTATGGTATTGACATAAAAATAGACCCACAGATCAATGGAACAGAATATAGAGCCCAGAAATAAGTCCCCATATTAATTTATGACACAGGAGCCAAGTATATACAATAAGTAGAAGACAGTCTCTTCAATAAATGGTGTTGGGAAAACTAGATAACCACATGCAAATGAATGAAACTAAACCGCTGTTTTATACCACACACAAAAATTAAAACAAATGGATTAAAGACTTGAATATGAAACCTGAAATCATAAAACTCCTAGAGGAAAACAGGGAGTATGCTCCTTTACATCAGTCTTTGCAATGATATTTTGGATCTGATTCCAAACTCAAAGGCAACAGAAGTAAAAATAAATTTAAGTGGGACTACATCAAACTAAAAAGCTTCTGCACAGCAATGAAACCCATCAGCAAAATAAAAAAGTAACCTACCGAGTGGGAGAAAATATTTGCAAATCATATAGGTGATAAGGGATTAATATCCAGATTATATAAATTACTTATAGAATTCAATAACAAAAAACCAAACAATACAACTTAAAAATGAGCAGAAGATCTGAACAGAATTTTTCCAAAGAGGACATATAGATGGCTATGGGTATATGAAAAGATGCTCAACATTACTAATCATCAAGAAAGTGCAAATAAATACCACAAAGGAGCAACATTTCACACCTGTCAGAATGGCTCTTATCCAAAAGACAAGAAATAACAAGTCTTGATGAGGATGTGAAGAAAAGGGAATCCTTGTGGGAATGTATATTGGTGCAGCCACTGTGGAAAACAATATAGAGTTTTCTCAAAAAATTAAAAATGTAACTACAATATGATCCAGAATTTTCACTTCTGGGTATTTTTCTGACAAAATTAAAAATACTAAGGTGAAAAGTTATTGCATAGGGGTGCAATATATGCACCCCATGTTCATTACAGCATTATTTACAATAACAAATATATATGGAAGCAAGAATGAATGGATTAAAAAATATGAAAGACATGGGCTTCCCTGGTGGTGCAGTGGTTGAGAGTCTGCCTGCTGACGCAGGGGACACGGGTTCGTGCCCCCGGTCCGGGAAGTTCCCACATGCCGTGGAATGGCTAAGCTCATGAGCCATGGCTGCTGAACCTGCGCATCCGGAGCCTGTGCTCCGCAATGGGTGAGGCCACAGCAGTGAGACTTCCACGTACCGCAAAAAAAAAAAAAAAAAAAAAAGACAACATATGGTCTCACTTATTTGTGAAACCAAAAAAAAAAAAAATCCCTCAAAAATACAAGGAACAGGTTGCCAGAGATGAAGGAATGGGCCAAATGTGTGAAAGGAATCAAAAGGTACAAACTTTCCATTGTAAAATAAATAAATCATGGGGATATGATGTGCAGCATGGTGAATATAGTTATTAATACTGTATTGAATATTTGAAAGTGGCTAAGAGAGTACAGCTTAGAAGTTCTTATAACAAGAAAAATAATCTGCAACTATGTGTAGTGATGGATGTTAACTAGACTTATAGTGGTGATCATTTCACAATATATGCAAATATTGAATCATTAGGTTGTACACCTGAAGCTAATATAATACTATATGTTAATTACACTTCAATTAAAAAAAACGATGAGACACATCTTAAGAAATAACCAGATACCAAAGAAATTATCCCAAATACAACATAGAGAAGAAAAATTTGAAAGCAGGATTAAGAGAAATGGAGTACAGAGTGAGACAGTCTAGCCCACGTTTGATTGTAGTGTCCAAAGGAGAAAACAGAATACGGAAGAAGAAACATTCAAACGGTTGATAATATCTAAGATATAATTCAGGAGCCAAAATGAATCATATGCAGGATAAATAAAAGATGTTCACTCTAAATATACAGTAGTGAAACTAAAGAAGAGAGAAAAAAAGCTTCTGGAAAATAGCCAGAGTGGGATAAAAGATTATTACTTCTGCACAAACTACAGCTAGATCAACACATACTTCTTAAAGGCAACGATGGAAGCCAGAGAGAAATGTAATAACAACTCTGAAATTCTGAGAGTAAAAAGTGGTCAACCGAAAATTTTGCACGCAAAAAATTATCTTGCGTAAAAGTAATCAAGATAAACATTTTCAGATGAATGAAAACTAAGCCTCCACCAATAATATTTCCAAGGAAACTGCTAAAAATATACTTCAAGAAGTAGGAAATGATCTTAAAATGAAGGCCAGAGTTGAAAGGAGAAATGAGCAGAAATATGTAAACATATTGGTAAATCTAATCAAACATTACAACAATGACAACAATAATAATAATGCCTAAAAGATGGTTTAGAACACCGTCCCCCACCCCACCCCCCACAGAACTAAAATACTGGAACCTGTAAAATATAGATTCAGCAGGCAATATTGAAGTGTCCTTAATTCCTTCTATTGTTTATGAATGGAGTTAAAATATTAACTTTATCTGTTAAGTGGGCATAATAAGCATTTCAAAGGTAACTAATAGAGTTTGATATAGACTATATAATTTTCAAATACATTTTGGAAAAATTGAATAATAAAAAATTCCTAGTTGAAATTTAAAAGAAGACAAAAAAGAAATGAAGTGAAATAAGGGAAAACAAATCAAGATAACTAAGAACAATGATAGAAGGGTTTAAACATACAATAAACATAAATAATATAAAACCCCAAATTACAAGGCAGGAGTTGTCAGATTGTGTTAAACAAAAGAAAAATGCAGTTTTGTGATATTACAAGAAACCCAACCAAAATATTACACTACAATAACATTGAAAGAAAAGAAAAAACATGGAAAGGTTTATGAAAGACAGTGTTAATCAAAATAAAACTTGTATATCTATAGGAATATAAGACAAAATAGAGGTTATTTCTTTGATAGATAGGCTAGTTTTCTGCTGCCATTTCCTCCACTATAGCCATGGGAATTGGGAACCTCCTTACCAAGAAAGATGAAAATGGCATTAAATTTGTACAATAAGATATTTTAAGAGAGCGACTACATTCACATAACATTCTTTACAGTATACTGTCATAATTGTTCTATTTTATTATTAGTTATTGTTGTTAATCTCTTACTCTTCCTGCTTTGTAAACTAAACTTTACCATAGGCATGTATGTGTTGGAAAAAACATAGTATATACAGGGTTTGTACAGTTTCAGGCCTCCACTGGGGGTCTTGGAGTGTATCCCCTACAGATAAGGGGGAACTACTATAGTTTCTCTTTTAGTATTTTGTCCAGATTTTATAATTATATCTGCAGGACAGGTAGATTCAGAGTCAGAGGAAGATTGTTTTGTTGTTTACAACTCTAATTATTTTTGTCATGTACATACTTTACATGTTTTTAAAAAAATTCATGAATTTTCTTCTCTGCCTAACTCATCAGTTGTATGAAAATTGATGCCACAGACTACATTTTATGTATGCTTATGGTCTCATGAAATTTTAATTTGTTGAATTATTTATTATCTTTCAAAAATAGAAAGTGAAACATATAATTAACATTCTGTAGAAAACCATTAAAACATACAGCTATGTTAATAAGGAACAAACACACACTACATCTTCAACTCTTTAGGGAATATCAACTAAAATTCATTGCAGGTAAGTTTAGCAGCTGAAAACTGAATGCTCAATCAGTGGTGAGGCCTTTCTTTAAGTCAAACCTTTAATATCATACATTAAAAATAAAAAATTTGCCAATTTATGTCTTCATATATTTATCATATTCCTAAAAACATTTGATGCTGGAGAAACAATGAAACTAAAATATACATGTCGTGCTAACTCTACTGTGCAATGACAAAATCCAGTAGAGAATACCTGTGAAAGTAAATACTAGGCAGAAATAAATTCCTAATTTTGCATTAACAAATGCCAAGCATTGACTATAAATAGACACGGAGCTCTTCAAATGAGATAGTTGAAAAAATTATACATTCTGATTGAAATATCATACAATTTTACTATTTGTTTCACCACAAAAGTTCTCATTTAAGACAATATTGCTTACATTTAGGGTCACCTAAAGCAAATAAAATATAGATTTTTAGCTAGATTTTTATTACACTTGCCTTAGCAAGGTATAATAAAAAGTGTCAAATGCTTCAGTTTTTCCACTTAAAAGGAATGTTTTTAAAGCTTGAGTAACTTACCTTATATATTTTAGACTAACTTGCTTATTGGAAATGAGGATAGTTATAGTAACTATCTCACTAGAAATTTTGTGAAGAGTAAAAGAAATATGTGTACAGAATTTACAATAGTGCTCAATAGTTAACTGTTATGGTTATCCTTATCTTTATTACAAGTCTATAAATTTGAACTATAATCAATACAGAACGGAATTGCATTTCTAAATAGCATACAGTGTCTGACTTAGGAATGGAATCATCAAATGTTAAGCTCCTAAAATTGAAACTGATAAAAACGAGCCTACCTTCTATGGAGCGGTTTTCTGAAAACTTTCCTTCTCCCTCAGATGCAATCATAAAATGTACATGCTATACAAAATATGATACTGAAAAGCACATTAATGATTAATACAAACAAAAGTGTAAAATCTCTAAAGGATAATACTTTGTCAGAAAATCCTCACTTGAAAGTTTAAATTTCCCAGTTTAAAGTAATGAATTTCCATTCTGATTTACCAAACTTTTTGTATCAGCATAGAGGGCTATACTGACAAGACTTATAGTGGATTAAGAACACAGCTCTGCACTTAAACACACCTGATTTTAAGTCCCAGATCTGCCATCCAGTAGTTATAACTTGACATGTGACAAGTTAATGTTTCAAAAATCCTCAAATTCCTTCTCTGTAAAATAGGGCAATGATTCCCAACGCATCGCATTCTTGTAAGGAGTAAAGGATATGCCTACACAATTACCTAAGTGCAATATTAAAGATTCGTTATCATAATTATTCACAACCTGGGAATATAGATAAAAATGGAAGACCTCTGTGATAAAACTGCAGACATAACATTCTCTGACTAGCAGCCACCTATCCCATAAGGCCGAGCCTAAAAAAGGGAATATATCTCTCTTCTTTCACACATTAAATACAGCTGCTTCTTTCTGACGAGTTGCTATATAATACATACATCTAAAACATAACCTTTGTCATCTAGAAGCTTACAGCTTTACTTTAAAAATTATGTAAAATGAATGAGTGACAAAATAAAATTATAACAAGGAAACTACTATGTGACAGTACCTTTAAGTGAACAGAAATGTATAGGAAGTAAAAATCAAAGTAGGTAGAATGCTGTACAAAGTTTAATGGAGACATTAGGAATTGCAATGGTCTGGAAGGCTTGGTATGGTGAGCAGTGGGACAGGGAAGGTCAGGAATATCACTTCCTAAACCATCACCTGCAAAGCTGTCATTCTGGACTTTTTTTTTTTTTTTTCAGTAAGCGGGCCTCTCACCGCTGCGGCCTCTCCCATTGCGGAGCACAGGCTCCGGACGCACAGGCTCAGCAGCCATGGCTCACGGGCCTAGCCGCTCCACGGCATGTGGGATCTTCCTGGACCGGGGCACGAACCCACGTCCCCTTCATCAGCAGGCCGACTCTCAACCACTGCACCACCAGGGAAGCCCTAGAGTTGTTTTTTTTTCTTATTTTCTTGTAGTACTAGGGCCACTCACTGCTGTGGCTTCTCCCTTTGCGGAGCACAGACTCCGGACGCACAGGCTCCACAGCCATGGCTCACGGGCCCAGCCACTCCGCGGCATGTGGGATCTTCCCGGACCGGGGCACGAACCCGCGTCCCCTTTATCAGCAGGCCGACTCTCAACCACTGCACCACCGGGGAAGCCCTAGAGTTGTTTTTTTTTTTTTGGGGGGGGGGGACTTTTGACTTCACATAATTTTTCCCTAAAAGCAGTCCAGATCAATTGTATCAATCATTGTGTGTTACAATAGAACTCATGACCTCATAGAATGAGAAAGGAGAGTTTTCTTAATATTATGTGTAATTAATTTTATATTAAATCTAACAGTCCCTAGACCTCTTTTAACAAGTAATCAAAGTCCTTCTTGAAAATTATTATTTATAGAATATAGCTGATTCTTAGGCTTATGCAAAAAAGTGAAATATTTTATTAACAAATGTATATAAAATTTGATTGATAATTGTAAATCAACACATAGGAAGACATGACAAAGGACAAAGATGAACAAATATTTTTACTGTTTTTTTTTTTTTTTTTTTTTTGCGGTACGCGGGCCTCTGACTGTTGTGGCCTCTCCCATTGCGGAGCGCAGGCTCCGGACGCGCAGGCTCAGCAGCCATGGCTTACGGGCCTAGCCTCTCAACGGCATGTGGGATCTTCCCGGACCGGGGCACGAAACCATGTCCCCTGCATCTGCAGGCAGACTCTCAACCATTGCGCCACCAGGGGAGCCCCGAGCCCCTACTAGTTTTCATTAAGTATTAATACATGAGTTCTGTTAAACTATTACACAGCACATATCACAAATAACTGTATTTTTGAAATTCACCTTTTTAAAAATAATGAAGAAAAACCTATAAACAAAGAAAATGGAGTATTTAACTCCACCTCCGGTGTTCCAAAAATAAATACACCTATCCCTGTTATTATAGATTCTCACTTTAAGGTTCTGTGTTTTTGATTTACCCATGCAGTTTTTCACTTTGTGGCTTCCAGTCAAGGGCTCATTATTAGATAATAAGCCAGTATATAAGGAAAGTAATTTTTTGATAATTTACAATTCCTCCTAAAAACGTGCAACTAGGCTGGTGTGAAGGAAATGATTAGAATTGATCGTAACAGGATGCCGAACTCAAGGAGCACCTAGAATGCAGAACGAGTCAGGTGGAAAAGGATTTATCTTCCTGCAATGCTGACCAAACCTGTCATGAAAAATCAAGTGACACTACTGACAAACACAGACACTATACTAAGAATCAACATTACAAAGCAATGACACAATACACATGAAAACAAACACTGAAAGTAAACAATAATGTAGCTTAGTGACATTCAACCAGTAACAAGCATTTCATGATAGAGTGCTTTTTTAGTGATTTTCCAGATACAAAATAAATTTATTTCTATTTATATTAAAATTAATATCCAATAAACTATCTTGAAATAATTAAAATTAATTTTTCTGTCAATCTCCAAAATCTTCCTATGACTCATATCATCCTATATTAATAGGAGATGATATAATTGATAACTTTTTAATTTAACACCAAAGTCCATTCAATTGTGTGGAAAGGGATAGTGACAGTGAGGAAAGCTCGATAATTAATCGATAAGTAAGGTTCTTGTCCTCTAGAAACAAATGGATAATATTTATTCACTTAATTATGTGCTAGTCACAAGGCTAGGTCTGATTAATCCAGTAATACATAAGAGATGGCCCCTGCTTTTCAGGGTAAGAAACATATAAGGATGTGACACAATCACACTCTTACATATAATAATATAAGGGTGCTATCAATTGTAAGGCTCACCTATGTTTAATGCACCACTAAAAAAGAAAAAAAATGCTGCAGTTGAACCTCAAAACATTGCTTTCTTCTTCCTCAGAATTTTTATTTTATATTATTGACAGAACCCTTTTAGATTTATTTAGACAGATTTGTTTTAATCAGATTTGTACAAATGCAAAAATTTCAATATTAACAAAATAAAGTGGTTAAGGTATTCCCAAAACTTTTTCACATTCAGAGATAAATTTTCTGAATAACTTTTCAACTCAGAATCATTGATAACTGTTTTTTTCCCCATAAGTATCAGTTAGCTTTTGCTGAATAACAAACTGCACAAAACTCAAAGGCATACAACAGTAAACCTTTGCTGCCTGTGCATCTGTAGTCAGCTGGGTGCTGGCTAGTTGGCTTGGCTGATACTGCTTAGGTTTACTTAGATGTCTGGGGTCAGCTGGCTACTGGCTGGTAGAGATTGGCTTTGTGTGTGTGTGTGTGTGTGTGTGTGTGTGTGTGTGTGTGTGATCTCTACATGTCTCATCTTCCCTCAGGCTACACTAGGAACGTTCTCACATTGATAGTGTATATGCAAGAGAACAGCTCCTCTTATTTGTAGTGAGGTGGATGGACATAGAGTCTGTCATACAGAGTGAAGTAAGTCAGAAAGAGAAAAACAAATACTGTATGCTGACACATATATATGGAATCTAAAAAAAAAAAAAAAAAAGATCATGAAGAACCTAGGGGCGGGCTTCCCTGGTGGCGCAGTGGTTGAGAATCCGCCTGCCGATGCAGGAGACACGGGTTCGTGCCCTGGTCCGGGAAGATCCCACATGCCGCGGAGCAACTAAGCCCGTGAGCCATGGCCGCTAGGCCTGCGCGTCCGGAGCCTGTGCTACGCAACGGGAGAGGCCACAACAGTGAGAGGCCCGCATACCGCAAAAAAAAAAAAGAACCTAGGGGCAGGACAGGAATAAAGACGCAGACCTGCTAGAGAATGGACTTGAGGACACAGGGAGGGGGAAGGGTAAGCTGGGACGAAGTGAGAGAGTGGCATGGACATATATATACTACCAAATGTAAATAGATAACTGGTGGGAAGCAGCCGCATAGCACAGGGAGATCAGCTTGGTGCTTTGTGACCACCTGGAGGGGTGGGATAGGGAGGGTGGGAGGGAGACGCAAGAGGGAGGAGATATGGGGATATATGTATATGTATAGCTGATTCACTTTATTATACAGCAAAAACTAACACACCCTTGTAAAGCAATTATACTCCAATAAAAATAAAGATGTTGAAAAAAATAAACTACACACACACAAAAATCGAGAACAGATCCTTTTCAAGCCTCTGTTTGCATCATGTACACTAATTCTCCACGAGTCAAAACAAGGGCCCAGTGCTAAGGTGGGGGCAGGCTAACACCCTCACCATGGGAAGGCATTGCACAGTGACGTCGCAGAGGGAGTGCATGTAGAGAAGGGGAAGAACAGGGGCCATCGATGTGTCTATCCCACTACATGCTGTGCTCATTGTGCCATCAGGAATGTTTGATGACTCATTATTTCCTAAAAGACTGCTTCCCTGCTGTCCCCAGGGCTTTCTTCCAAACACGCATCCTGCAAGTTTTGAAGCCCATGGATAATAACAACTATATCATGACTTCTGCTTGCTTTTTCATGACTGTAATATTCATCAATTAGAAATGTGGAAATGTGAATATGCATAGTAATAATCAATGAAATATGGTGATACAATACTCCCTAAATAATACTTCATGTGGGAAAATCATTTTATTATATAGTACTAGGAAAGTATTTGTCCCCTTTGAAGAACAGTTTTCTCCTTTTTGACCGGAAGAATTATGCCAAATATATTACTGGATACTCAGTTCCACATTTGGTCCAGTGACAGTGACACCAATAATAATCTTGCCTCACACACTTGCTCCTTTAGCTTCCTGGGCTTGATTTCTTATTTTTATTAGAAGTTACGTTTTAGGACTGTTTTGATGACTAAATTTGGTAACAGACTTCCCAAGCCCTTGTAGCAATGCCTGACACATATTAAGTGTTCAGTAAGTGTTAGTTATATATCATTTATTACTATTTGTTTTAGTTTATTATTTGCATTCCCTTCATAAACTGTCTCAAATGTATTATGAGAAAATGAGTTCAGCAAATATAAAGTTGTTAGAACTGTTTCTAAGAATAGCACAGATTTAAAATGATGTAGCAACAGATTTAGGACAATATTTACATAACATAAAGGAAGAAAGTGGTAGGGGATATTCACATAAAATAAGAAAATGGAAAATGACATCTAATAAATGTTTCTTGACTTGAACAAGGAACTGACCTGTCACCAGATCTTTGGGCTCATATAACATTTCTATTCCAAACTCTTCTTTCTGGCTTAAACATCCTACTTGACCTCAGCCTTGCTAATGTCCTGACCTCATCTTGTAACACTTCCCTCTTTACCCACTACATTCAAGGAAAACTTAAGTGTCTCAGATACACCAAGCATGTACCTTCCTATTGGTCTTTGCTTTAGCTCTTCCTCTACCTGGAATGATCTGTTCCTGACACTCAGGTGCTGACTCCTTCTTATGAGTCAGCCTGGTATCTCACCCTTCAGTGCCAAACCTCAGAGAGGTCTTTCTTAAAGACCTTTCCCCTAAAGAGAGCATCCCTATCACATTACCTGACTTCCCTTACCTACATAAGCACTTATCACAACTTGATCTGCTTTCTGGTCCATTTGCTTGCTTGTCTATTTTCTTTTGCTTCCAACACCTCTAAATAGAATGTAAGTTCAGTGAAAGCAGGGAAGTTGTTTGTTTTGTCCTGGTAATGTCTCCAGCATCTATATTCCAGAGTATTAGTGGAACACAGTAAGTTCTCTATAAATATCCACTAAAGAAATGAAGGATGGTGTTGTGGAAGAAGGATTCCTAAATGATGCATTTAGTACAATTTAAAATCAGAGCAAAGCCTATTTATCTATGTTATTAATAATTTAGTAGTAGTAGTATAAAAATTAGTATAGTCCTACCACTTACTAGTTGGTGGCCATGGCTAACTTTCTAAGGCTCAATTTTTACATGTTGTGTAATGGGAACATTTCACACAGGGTTCTGAGGATTAAACTGGATTATACACACATAGCATAGTCCCCGACACAGAAAAAACAAATGATAGACATTAGTTACTGTTATTATTACAGTATTTAAGGAATAGACTTAAAGATTAATGTAATAAACTTGTTTTGTAAAATATAACATATTAATATAGTTTAAAGGAATTAATTTAAACATTACAAATGAGACATTTGATGAATAGTAGTGGACTAAAATAGAAAACAGATCTGCATAGATGTAGAGATAACCAAAGAAGAATGTTGTAATGATGGGGTGTAGAAACAGGGTTTAGGATGGGAGGACAGTTTAAAAGCATACCAAGGAAGCAAAAAAGAGAAAAATTGGGGGCCAAAAAATTGTATCTTAAAAATGAACTGTTTTCATTTAAAGATATATTGGTTAGTTTTAAACTCAAAGTAGATACTTAAATAATCTGGATAATTCAGTTTAAAACATCAATTTCATAATAGAACTATTTTAGAGAGAAATAAAAAACATGATCCAAACATTCAGAAATTGAAAGTATTTTTAAAACATATTAGTTTTTTTAGGGAAGAGTTCTAGTTTTGAATTTAATTAAAAAGCGATAGCTCGTATACTGAATATTAATAATAGTTTCAATTAATTAAAGCCATAATAGAATCAAGTGTTTGAGTGAAAAATACTTTTATCACATACATATCTTAATTTTAAATTGTCAGTAGGACCATATCTATATTTATAGATAGATGATTGATAGATACATACATAGATGGCAAATTTCAGCAGCTTCATTATCAGCATTCCAGATGGTTTACTGCAAAGTGGTTCTTAAGCAGGTGGTAGCTACATCACTGGTTCTCTAGAAGGGTCAGTTACCCCCGTGAGAAGCAAGCAGCCAGAACAACGCCCAGCTCACTGCAGGACTGTACTGGTGAAACTGCCACTGCTGTCCACCACCCAGCCCTGACCACACTCACAAGGGATCACCAGAGCCCTTCCACAGCCAACCCCCAGGTCAGAGCCCTCACCTCATCCCTGCAGGACAACCACTTCCTGCCCACAGCTGCCCCCATGCCCAGCTCCAGGGTAGATCTGACTGGAGGAACTGAGCTCACTGCTGCAAGGGAGTCTGTGAAAGACTGGTTGGCTTTTCAGCCTCCAGACAGAAGGGGCTTGAAAAGGGTGTAGAGTGAGTCAACATGCCGCCTGTCATATTTTGACAATCCGTGTCTTTAAAAAATTTTTTAACATTAACAGCAAGAAGCCAAACTCCTGTTAGCCTATACTTAACACCTACAAAACACCTGAGGCTCCTCTAGTAAAATCTGCCTTCCTCTTTCCTCACCAAAATATTTCTGAGATCCAAGAGATGTATTACATTTCTAACCAACGTTCGAAGTTCAAAGTCACCACCGAAGGAGCTGCTTGGAGTCATTTTTACCCAGTCTCTGATGACAGAGGCCTCGTGTGTTGCCTCAGCTACTTCAAATGTCCAAACTTCTCAGGATTCTAACAACGACAATGATGACACGAATTTTATTATGAACTGACCCTCAGATAGACGTTGTTCTACGCACTATTACAAACGTTATCTTGTCTACACCCTACAGTAACTCAGTGTGGTCGGCAGTCTCGCCTGGCAGTGCTCTGCTTATCGCCGGACACCTTCCCACGGTGTCACCAAGCTGGAACTGCCCCCATGTGCATGAGCACAAAATACTAAAGATGGCACCAAAGCTCACTGATGCAGCAAGTGGTAGAGTAAGGTTTCAAAACCAGGAGCAGTCCAGGGAGGCAGCAGGTCCCATGAGAAGGAATAAAGGACTCCACAGCTGGCCTACTGTCCAGGTTACAGAGCTGTCATGTGGGCCCAGAGCCGCACTACAGAGTTTTGATAGAAAGATCTGGAAAAGTAAGTGGATTGTTGCAGTGAGATATAAATGAAACTGATGATTAATACTTTAAAGAAAATACTGCTAAAACATGGGATTAAATGCATGGTGTGTGTAGTAATTGCAAATGTACTTTAATAAAATAAGTATTACTTATATCTCCATATAATTCTTGGGTGATATCTGCACTCTCAATGAGTTCTATACAGTTTTTTTTCCCCCAGTTTTCAATATATTCATTTCCAGTATGTTTAATAAGGATCAATTATACTTAATTTCTTCCTTATAGTTTCTCATAAATAAAGGATAAATGTACTAGAAGATTTTGCTTCATGTCCTTGTAGGGATAGAAGGAGGTTTTATTTCTGGCTATGCTTTTTTATTCAATCTTTTAATTGTGGTTTTAATTTTATCAAGGGAAGCCTATAATTTGTCAAAATGCAAGTTCCAAATTGTTCTGTGAATAACTATATGACAGTTAAGTTTCCTGGATGTCTAGACTGTTTCTTTTTGAACATTTATAATATTATTGGCTAGAGAGAGTATGAGTGACAGAATAAAAGGGAAGAAAAGATAATTTAATTCATATGGTAATTGAAAGACCTAAAATTGTAATTTATGTAACATGAAATCTAACTAATTTTACTAGCGTAACAAAGGTGAACTGAATAATCCCTTATTCTTAACTGATATTCAGTACTTAATTTGGATTCTAAAATTATTTCTTTCCTGAATGGAAAAATCTTAGATTTTACTTCCGTCTAGTCATGCAATACATGAAGTATTTTCATTTGAATGTAACTAGCTTTGGTAGCTGGTCATAAAACTGTCATACGTTTAATGAATTATATAAATCACATGGTACAAGAAAATAATGAGAATCTGGTTTCATTTAGGAAGATTCGTAATAATACACAAAGATGTATCTGCAAATCTACTCTCCTTTAGTCTCCCAATCTTGGTTTTCTTACTGTGGATTTCTGTTTTGGCAGAACACACCTAGAATGTACTCCACGAAGGCTAGAAATGTTTATGACGACACATCATCACAGCCATGAGACGCACGCAGCATGGACCATGCTGGACACAGACTCAACAAGGGCACATTTAAGTGATTCTTTTCCATTTTCTGTGTCTTTCAAACTTACATAATTGAATAATTATTATATAACTAGTGCAATGATATTTAAAGCTGCTAAAATTATAGATTAATACACATATAGAATGCCTATGAGAACATTACAGTTAGAAAATTGTCCTGTTTATGCAATTGGATGTATACAAAGTCACTGAGGCCTAGTTGTTTAAAAAATATTTTTAAAGTCACGCAACTTGAAATCTCTAGAGTTCACCTAGAACCCACATCTTGGTCCACTTAGCTTTGCAAGATGTAAAGAAAAAGTGGTGCAGGCTTGGGCACATGGATTAGGTCGGTTGCAGTGTTTTCACACCCTGCCCCACTTTACTTTAACCAGCCCTACGTAGGCCACATTCTTCTGGTAAAAAACATCTTATCAAAATCAGGATAGTTCATAATCAGTCTTTCATCCAAAGGTCCTGTGATCTCCCTTCTAATGCAGTGACAATTTCCAGAGCTGCAGACAAACCCTAGAAAGCTTTGTGTCTCCACTCACCTGCCACACCTCCAGCTTCATGGTCAGGTACTCGGACACACACAGAGGAGCCCACACAGGTGGCAAAAACATCAGTTCCGTCTAGTTTTAAAGTGCTTGAAAATATAGGGAAAGCCTTGATATTTTTCAACCCTCCTGATGACAGCCAGAACTATTATCCATAGGTCAGAAGATTAGTTGGATTTCACGTCATTTCTGAGTTTCTCTTAAGACAAGTACAATTAGCATTCCCTCTTTTTCTAAATTTTTATTTTATATTAGATTCAGTTATACATATACATATATCTATTCTTTTTCAAATTCTTTTCCCAGTTAGGTTGAGCAGAGTCCCCGGTGCTATACAGTGGGTGCTTGTCGGTTATCTATTTTAAATATAGCAGTGGGTACATGTCAATCCCAAACTCCCAATCTGTCCCTCCCCGTCCGCCTACCCTCTTGAATCACACAGGCTAAACTGTGATAGGCTTTCTCTCTTGCTCTGATGATTTCAATGATTTCATTCCTGTGGCAGCAAAGGTTGACAGTGCCATTTATGCTTAGTCATTAGCTGAAGTCCACCAAGGCGGTCACCCTTCAACCAGGTTTAGACTTTCAAGTATGTCTGTAAGTCAATCATTAATATAAATAGCCAGACCCAGAGAGGAAGAACACAAATAGTGACAACTCAAGAGTCTTTCTCAAAATGGATCTTTTCTTTTTCTTTCCCCCTTCCCTACCCACACACCCAGATATTTTAGTTTCCAGTGGTTCTACTGGCTTATATTGGGGAATTTCAACTTACAACTCAAGGGTATATTTAATGGTAGAATGAAGTAGAGGTGATCAAGTTCAACCTTTTTTAAACATTTCATCACATTAATAATTTCTGGAAATAATTTGGGAGGCTCAGTTATTTGTATCCATGTGCTGCTGTAGAAAATTTACTCCTGGTCATACTAGCAGAAATATAAGAACATTGAACATATTGTTGCCTATATACTAAGGGTTTAGAAAATACTTGTAACTGATGGCTTTGGCAAAGGCCCAATAAACTACCTGAGTGAGAAGATATATATTTATATATAATTATATATAGAGAATGTTCACACTATAAACATATATATTATACCTAACAGGGAATGTCTGATCAAGAGAAACATTTAAAGTACTTAAGGGCCAGTAGAGTTTGGGTAATGAGCAATCAGTGATATGTACTCACCAAATGCTCCTGGATACTGAGTAATCTAGACACTCTGGCCATAAATGGCCGGAAGTGTGTTCTCAGTAAATGTCAGCCTTGGCCTAAGGCAGTGTCTCTGACACCAACATTATATGAATTCAGAGTAGAGCCTTCCTTTCTCTTCCTCACATTTTACTACTTGAAAGAATTTGTTGCAATAAGAAATATTCAACAAATCACAACAAAACAATCATGTGAAAACAACTGTATATTGGTGGAACCAATTTACCTGTTTTATTCTATCAAATAATTTTCATTCTCTAATCTCATCTCACTTTCTAACACTGCTTTCTTTTTTATAAGGTACAGCAAATGAACCAAACTAGCACACAAAAGCAAAGCCAACAGCAAAGCCTTTCCCTAATCTTGCAGTTGATGGACCACACCTAGAAGTTCTGCCCAAAGTCACATGACAGTGGCGATTGTCAGCAGCACCTTGGAAACTTACAGGAGGGTACAAACTGCTTTAGACAGAAACTGATTACATGACAAAGAAGAATGATCCCCCAAGACTTGCCACCAAAACATGACACAGTCTATAACAAGTATTATAAAGTTTTACCTATGAGCACAACATTTCATAATGGAAATGTAAATCTGAAATGGAATTTTAAAATCTTCTTCCACAATCCTCAAAATTCAAACAAGACTGTTATATGAGGGGAAAACAACCTACCCATTTATTATCTCAGAACTATCTCTTAAAAAACTCTGAAATAGAAACTAATGAGAGGAAATGTCATAGAAAAATGTTAATTCTGATAAGTGGTATCTCTATCTAGCAACATGAGTGACACAAACTGAAAAATCACTATCAAATGGGATTTTATTTTTTACCAGAAGGAAAATCCATATAAATCAGTATTAAAATCTGCTTTGTATAGATTATAACATTTTTTCTTCTACAAAGTAAATAAATGGAAAAATAAAAAACACTTCCTAAGTGTTAGAATGTTCAGAACATTAATTTGATTTGAGTTATATAATTATAGAGGGCAAAATCATAGCTATTTTTAATATATCAATTTGCTTCTTACAAAGATGATATTAAAACTTCTCTACTGCAAGTTATGAAAAGGCATGATCTTATTCTAGTACTTATTAATTCTAAAAATGAATCTATATAAGTCTACTGCTCAGTTTCACTAGAAACATCATGGTTACAACAACTGAAAATAAATACCACTATAAATCAGCATCTTCAAAGACTATAATGCTATATATATTTAAATGGATTATTTGTTACTGTCTATTTAATATAAATTAGCTTTTTGTGTCTTCATCCTTAAAGTTCAGTAGTGTCAGAGATAAAAACTTTTGTCGATTGGTGGAAGGAACTTACATATAGTTGATATTTAAAAAATAATATATACAAGGTCCAAAAATTATAACTCAGTAGCCTAATATTTTACAGATCATTTTTGAGACATTGATGTCTTAACAATATTGAGGTTTTTTACCCACAGACACAGTATATTTTTTGATTTATTTATGTTTTCCTTAATTTCTCTGAGCAATGTAATTTTCAATATACAGCTTCTTCAAGATTTTACTCAGATTTAGTCCTAAGTATTTTTAATTTATGATACTATTGCAAAAAATATGGTTTCCTAAGTTAAATATCTGAATTGTTTTTTGCAAGAATACACAAAATGACTTTTGTATATTGTGTATCTTGAAATCTTGCTAACTTATTTATTAGTTTTAGTTGATTTAAAAATATATTCCAATAGATTTTCTCAAAGCCAATCATGTCCTTGAACAGAGACAGTTTTACTTCTTCCTTTCCAATCTGGGTGCCTTTAATTCAATGGTCTTGACCTACTACATTGGCCAGAACCTCCTACACAATGTTGAATAGAAGTGGTGGGAGCAGACATTCTATCTTGTTCCTAACTTGGTAGAAAGTATTCAGTCTTTCAGGATTAAGTATAATGTTAACTCCAGGTTTTAGATAGAAGTCTTTCTTAAGTTTGAGAATGTTTGCTTCTATTCCAACTTTTAGTAGCAATAGAAGCAATTTTTAGAAGGAATGAGTGTTGGATTTTGTCAATGCTTTTTATGGATCTATTGAGATTATCATATGTATGTGGCCTATTAATGTCTTTTTCTGGTTTTAGTATCAGGGTAATGCTGGCCTTATAGCATGGATAGGGAAATATTCCTTTATCTTCAATATTCTGACAGATTTAATGTAGAATTGATATTATATTTTTTCTTATTTGATTAGTAGAATTCACCAGTGAAGCCATTTGGGCATAGAGTTTTGGTGGAAAGCTTTTTAGTAAAAAGTAAAATTCCTTAGTTGATAAAGGGCTATCAGGCTATCTAACTTTTTTATTGCATTATAATCAACATACAATAATATATTAGTTCCAGGTGTACAACATAGTGAATCGATATTTTTATACATTATGAAATGATCACCACAATAAGACTAGTTATCATACATCACCATACAAAGTTGTTATATTATTGACCGTATTCCCTCTATGTACATTACATCCCTTTGACATTTATTTTGTTAATGGAAGATTGTACCTATTAATTCCTATCAACTATTTTATTCATTCCACCACCCCCTCTACTCTGACAACTTCCAGTTTGTTCTCTGTATCTACAAATCTGTTTCTCTTTTGTTTCAAGTGTTCACTTGTTTAGTTCTTTAGATCCCACATATAAGTGAAATCATATGGTTTTTGTTTTTCTCTGTCTGACTTATTTCACTTAGCATAATGCCCTCAAGAGTTACCCATGTTGCAAATGGCAGGATTTCCTTCTTTTTTTGTGGCTGAATAATATTCATGTATACATATATATGTTATATATGTATATATGTTGCATTTTCTTTATCCATTCATCCATCCATAGACACTTAATGTTGTTTCCCAATCTTGGATATTGTAAATAATGTGGCAATGAACATGGAGGTGTAAATATCACTTAGAGATACAGATTTTCTCTCCTTTGGATACACACTCAGCATTTGAATTGCTGGATCATATGGTAGTTCTGTTTTTAATTTTTTGAGAAAACTCCATACTGTTTTCCATAGTGGCTGAATCAATTTACAATCCCAACAAGAGTCCACAAGGGAGGATTCCCTTTTCTCCATATCCTCACCAACACTTGTCCTTTCTTGTCTTTTTGATAACAGCCATCCCAACTGGTGTGAAGTTGTATCTCACTGTGGTTTTGATTTGCATTTCCATGATGATTAGTAATGTTGAGCATCTTTTTATGTGCCTGTTGGCCATCTGGATGTCTTCTTTGGAAAAACATCTATTCATGTCCTCTGCCCATTTTTATATGGAGTTATATGAGATTTTTATATATTTTGGACATCAACCCCTTATTGGATACATTGTTTGCCAATACCTTCTCAGATTCAATAGGTTGCCTTTTCATTTTGAGTTTATTTTTGCACACAGTGTGAGAAAATATTCTATTTTCATTCTTTTACATGTAGCTGTCAAGTCTTTCCAGCACCACTTATTGAAGAGACATGTCTTTTCTCTACTGTATATTCTTGCCTCCTTTGTTGTAGACTAATGGGCCATAAGTGTGTGAGTTTATTTCTGGGCTCTCTATTCTGTTTCATTTAGCTGTATGTCTGTTTTTGTGCCAGTATCGTGTTGTTTTGATTACTGTAGGTTTGTAGCATAGTCTGAAGCCAGAAAGCATGATACATCCAGCTTTGCTCTTTTTTCTCAAGATTGCTTTGGCAATTTGAGGTCTATTGTGGTTCCATATAAATTTTAGGATTATTTGTTCTAGATCTGTGAAAAATGTCATAGGTAAAGTCCTTTTCTTCCTTCTTTAACCCATGCAGCATTCAAAGGTGTGTTATTTAATGGTCAAATATTTGGGACTTTTTCCAGAGATTTTTCATTATTCATTTCTAACTTAATTCCATTTTGGTCAAATAACATCCTTTTAACACTTGAATCTTTGTAAGTATATTGAGAATTGTTTTATGAGCAGAATATTGTGTATTAATTATTTATATTTCGGTAAATGTCCTGTGTATACTTGAGAGAAGAATGTATATTCTGCTGTTAGTAGTAATGTTTCTATAAATGTTAGTTAGGTCAATTCTTTCTCACTGTATGTTCTAGCATACTAATATATTCTGTAAATTACTGAAAGTGTATTTCTCAACTGTGGATTTGTCCATTTCTCATTGAACTAGCAACAGTTTTTGCTGTATGTATTTTTGAAAGTGTATGATTAGGTGCATAAAGTTTAGAATTGTTATGTCCTCTTGATGAATTGACCCCTTTATTATTAGAAAAAACTACCTTTATCCTTGATAATATTATTTTATATGAAATCTGTTATCTGATATGAACATAGCCACTCCAGCCTCCTTTTGATTGATGTTAGCATATCTTTCCCCATTCTTTTACTTCTAACTATTTGTTTTTCATTTTTAAAATGTGTTTCTTGCAAGAATTATATAGTTGGGACCTGTGTTTTATCCAACTTGACTATCTCTACCTTTTAATTGGGGGTGTTTAGACCATTTACATTAGGGTGAATATTGATATGTTTAGGTTTAAATCTATCATATTAATAGTTTTCTATTTATCTCATCTGTTCCCTTTCACTTCTTTTTCTTCCTACATTAGGATTAATTGATTATTTGTTTTTTATTCTAGCTTACATCTTTGGCTTATTGGACCTAACTCTATTTTATTACTTTTGTGGTTGCTTTGGTGTATATAGTATACATCTTTAACTTATCAGAATCTGCTCTTGATTTACATTATACATTCCAGGACTTCTTGAGCATGTCACACCAATATGTACTACTATCTAGAGTGCTGTTTGCTTACTAAATCATTTCACGTATTATTTCAGTGAAATGATTTGCAAACTTTGTTTAAATTTTTCACTCATTCCTTGGATGTTGTTATATGGATTGAAGTAGATTGGAGCTTGAGTAAGTGCATATAATCAACAGGATAATTCCTAAAACACAAAATATTATATAAAATTGATTTAGTGGTATATTAAGGGTCATATAATTATATATTTTTCCTTAGCAAAATTTCTTTATTAATTACTTCTGGCCAGTGGACTGAAAAACTTTATTGAAGGGATTTATCACTCTCTACCTCTATATATTTATTCTCTTTTTTAGTCATGGTCTCAGTAGTGTATACAAATATGATTACATGAGTGTACTGTCACTTTAAATATAGTGCTACTTGTTTACATAGGAGCTGACTGAAAGTGGAGAATGCAGTCAAAAGATTTGGATAATTCTGAATAGATGATAAATTCATTTTATTTAAATCAAATTTAATGGCTATTTGCTGCATAAACCAAAGTGGTCGCACATATCTTCATCCTCCCGTACATTCTATTTTTAAATTGACAAGTTGTTTTTGTTAAACTGTCAGATGCTATGTCCAGTTAACATATTAGAATTTACTTTATCTGTTCTGGGAAAATGAATCCCTTGAGCCAGTGCTTATTTCAACATCTAATTTAGAACACTGTTTATAGTCATCAAAATTACCATTTGCTTATATTGTCTTCTAGTTTTTCTTAATGATATTCTTAGAATGAAAATTTGCCCTTCCAATCTTCTCAGGAAAATCAAAGATACTTCAATAACATTGCCAAATTTGGATTTATAACTAAAGTCATGTGAAATTAAAGAATAATCTTTCATGTTTGCAAACTCCCTCTTTAAAAAAGAAAAAAACTTTATATCATATATTGTTCTATTGACTACTGATACTAATTAATTTGTAAAGAAATTTAATGTGTTTTTTCAAAATTAAAAGAGAATGTATGCATTAAGGAAAACAAGAATACTAGAAAAATATACAATTCGCCTCAATATTGCCAATTATTTTAAAATAATTTAATTTGAAAGATAAAAATGCACCTTGCCAACACTGAAATAAGAAGAACCAGAAAGTTCACCCATAATTTCTCTGTGAAGAATAGTATCCCACAACTTATAAGAAAATAAAATGCAGCACTGAAGAATTTATGATTTACACTGTATATATAGAAGATGTGAGGTTCTCAATCTATTGAAATAGCATGTGTGTGACAGGAAAATGAGTCATGACCAATAGCAGTCACCTACTTGCCAATCAAAGTCATACTTATTAATGTGACCAAAATGATGTCACCCTAAATGCATTACCTTTTCATTTTGAAGGTTAAAATGTAGATGCAAACAAGTGAAATTCTAAAATGGGTTAACATAGCACATCATGTAATTCCTTTAAGAGTCATTTTAGTCCTATTGATAGTACAGAGATAAAATTAGAGTCTCTGGAAGGAAAAGGAAGCTTTTCAAATGGATTTAAGGGAAATAGCAATAAAATCTTCTGAAGAAGGGAGGGCTCTTGAAGGAAACAGATAAATGATATTCAGAAAAGAGTAAGACAAATACTCTATGAGGAAATATTCTATGAGAAAAACCAAAATTTTTACATCAGGTTTGAAAAAACTCTCAATCAATTTGTTAGGGTTTCACCTTGGAAACAGATTGCCCATTGGGGTTGGTAAAGAAATTTCTCTTCCTGAAATAAAAATGATTAATTAGCCAACTGCAGTGGGAATTTATTGTATTCTAAAATATCCTCAGGTTTGCCAAAGGCAATAGACCTATTTGATTTAATCAATCTGTCTGTATTCAAATAATAATTTAAAGAATATGTTTTTTTACTGTGTTTCAATTTCTAGGTAACCACAAGTTAGCACAGTCTATTGATCATGTTAGTAGGTGAAGAAATTCTGGGTGAATTATTTGTATGCTATATAAAAAAACAAAAATAATTACAGTTATAAAGACAACTTAAATTATTTTTTATATGTTGCTTTCTTTATTTTCAGTTGTAATTTTTCATTACAATTTTTTGCTATTTTAATTATTTGTTATCTTAATTAATTTTATTATCTTCTTTGGATTATTACCTCAGCTTCTAATTTCTAATTCAACATAAGCAACAACCAAACTTCAACAGAAAGTCCAATTCAAGAAATTTATGGCTTCTTACTTCCTCAATGTAATCTTTCTATAGTATATGCATGATATAAAAATTTCTCCTATGAGATAATGCTTGTTTTATTGCAGAAATCAAGTTCTTTGGTTTTTGTTATTTTTCTGTCATCTCATCACATCATATAATAAAAACAACAACAAAATATGTTAACCTATGAACTGGGAGGAAGTATCTGCAAACTATGCCACCAATAAGGGATTAATTTCCAAAATATACAAACAGCTCATACAGCTCAATATCAAAAAGCAAATAAACAAACAAAAAAAACCAAACAATCAAATCAAAAAATAGGCAGAATACCTAAAAAACATTTCTCCAAAGAAGACATACAGATGGCCAACAAGCACATGAAAAGATGCTCATCATTGATAATTAGTAGAGAAATGCATATCAAAACTACAGTGAGGTGTCACCTCACACCAGTCAGAATGGCCATCATTAAAAAGTCTATGATTAATAAATGCTGGAGAGGGTGTGGAGAAAAGTGAACCCTCCTACACTGTTGGTAGGAGTGTAAATTGGTGCAGACACTATGGAAAACAGTATGAAGGTTTCATAAGAAACGAAAAATAGAGTTACCATATGATCCTGCAATCCCACTCCTGGGCATATATCCAAAGAAGATGAAAAAATACATTCACCCTGTTGTTCACAACAGCACTATTTACAATAGCCAAGACATGGAAACAACCTAAATGTCCATCGATAAAGAAGATGTGGTATGTTTATACAATGGAATATTACTCAGCCATAAAGAAGATTAAAATAATGCCATTTGCAGCAACATGGATGTACCTGGAGATTATCATACTAAGTGAAGCAAATTGGAAAGAGAAAGACAAATATCATATGATTCATTTATATGTGGAATCTAGAAAAATAGTACAAATGAACTTATTTACAAAACAGAAACAGACTCACAGACATAGAAAACAAACATATGGTCCTAAATAAGTAAAGATTTGATGTTTTTAAGAGACTAAAGAGATATTATGTTTATTATAATATATTTACCACTACAGTAAAGTAACAACAAAAACTGTCAAAGGAAATAAATTTATGGTTTCCACAACATTTTGCACCATTATGTAAACTAAGTTTTCATCAGCAATATTTACAATGTGAATGAAGGGAGTAAGACTACAATCCTAGTAAGTCTGAGAATATTTTATACAATTATTATAATTCTTTGAATATCCAAATTTTTAAATTCTTAAAATATAAATATGGCTAAAAACAAAGAAAAAGATTTTTTCACCTTACTTTCCATTGTACTTTAAAATATACCATTATTTTTTTAGCATCTATGTAGTTGTTTGCATCTTTAAGGCATCTGACCATTATGTTCTAAAGCTTGTTGATCACATACCTCTCTAATTTGTTGAACATGCAGTCTTTATGTAAGAAAAATACAAAGATGTTATACATGTATATAATTTGAATTAACATATTATTTTAGAAAAAATTAATATCATCCTCATAAAAATTCAAAACAGAATTTATAGCATTTACCTTCCACTCCACCAATTGATCATCTCATTTAAATGTTAAGGTCTGTACAGGGACCATGAATATTAGTGTAGTAGTAGTAGTAGTTGTAGTAGTAATTATAGTATTGACATGTGATTGTAATGCACAAAAGAACAGATCTTAATGTTCTAGGACAACAAAATGAATATTATTAACAATTTATCAACACTATTCTTAAACATTTACTTGGAAAATATGCGTTTTGTTTTCTTATAACATCATTTTCCATTCAATTTCTAAGCACATGCAAGGTAGCTGAAGCACAGACTGTGCAAATTCCTCTGAATAATTTTTTAAGGAAACCATAAATTATTGCAATTTTGTCATATCTAAGCCAAATTCATAACTTTAAAATTAAAATGATTCACTATAGATACATGTTGAAGGTAAAATATACTACTATAGAAATTTATCAAGATAAAAATTTATAGACATCAGTCTTTTAAAAAGATATATCATTAATCTTTAACAATGATATTATAGTCAAAAAGATCTTGTTTAGTTATCTAAATCCTGTTCATCATCTTTTTGGATTATCAAAGAATCTAATTTCTCTGGGCTCTAAAGAACTGTTGCTTGGAACTTTTATTTCTTCATCATTCTATTTGATTGTAGCCCTGTAATGTAATTTAATTTAAATGCTGTCTCAATTGTGGCAATGTAAACTTTCTTGTAACAGTAACCCACTAAAGTATATTAAAAGTATTTATCATGATCCTCACAAGGACCAATAACACAACAAATAGAAACCTGGGACACTATCAGTACAAATAATTCAGGAACTCTCTCTCCATCCGTCTAGATGTAAAGAAAGCCAGAACAATAACAATTAAACTAAAGAATATATAAAAATTTATTTTAGAAATATCAATGAAGTATTAAAAATTAATCATTTTCATATCTAATAATCAGAAGACAATCAATCTAATGAGCAAAAAAAATTTCTCTAAATTTGCCAATATTGTCAATATCATTTACTTAGTGAAACTGGAATTAAATTTGATGGGTGCTTGTCGCAGTCTTCCATTCTAAGAGACAGTCTTACAATGGCATACAATTTTTCTAAAATATTGTCTCAGACATCATTTTTCAATTTTGCGTGTTTCCCTCAATCACTATTTTCTCAGATTAAATACTATCAATTGTTTACAAGTTTGCTGTTCCTAACTTTTAATATACCATGAAAGTGCCTTTAAAGATATTGGTGTCTTTTCATCTCTGAGAGTATTTTATGAAATACTCTTTTAAACTATTTTTTAACTTAGAAATTGCTTTATAACCTTACTTTGGGATAAAGAAAAATTGTTCTTCCATATAGCTACATTACTTTTCTTAAAAAAATATATCTCTATTTCAGTACGTATTCCTAAAGAATAGAAACTTAACAAAAAACATAACCCCAATACTATTATCATCTATAAAAATAATCAATAAAGCTTTTATTTAACAAGTATCAAGTTAGTATTCATTTATCCAATTATAATTTTTTACACTTTGTTCCTTAATATGAGGATTGAAATTAGGTGCATGCATTGTGATTTGTTCAAATGTTTCCTAAGTCTCTTTCATTTCCAGGTTGCCTCTCAAGCTCTTTTACTTCCTCACACTTCTGTTCTTGTAGGAGACGCCAAGACACTTCTTCCCTGCAGGCTTGTGACAGTACAGCTTTTATAATATCACTGTTGTGCTGCTTAACATGTTTTTTCCTCTCCTGTACTTTCCATTAAAATTATATCGAATAGATAAAAAACAGACTCAACTTTCTAGCTAGTAGTTTTCATTAGGTGCCATTTATGCTTCTACCATGGAATGAAGAATATTTGATGTATTTCAGTTCACTGGAATTATTGTCCTTATTGATGCTCAAATTGTGCAGAGGGAACCATTTGAAGTTGGTTCCTGAGACCTACAGTCCTAACCCTGAAGAAAATAGATTTCCTAATTTCTATTATGACGAGTGTTTTGATCTCAAAGTTTATATTTAATTATTTATATTTATACTCCACCTTTCTTATGTAAATGATAGAAATGCATACAGATTTTTTTCAACTGTACTTTACCACTTAGCAATGCACCATGGAGATAACTCAATAAACACATTACATTTAGCTTCTGTAGTAAATTACTCAGAAATGAATTATGGGAACAATATTCCCATGGTTCTTGCTTGTTAGTAACAATTGAAGGCTTTTATGTATAAACGTCAGTACAGCTGAATAAAAATTCCTGGTCTACAATACCTTTCCTTAAGTGTCTTATATAAGTTATGTGATTCTCTCTGGCAAAAGCCATTGCTGAGATAGTCTGATTTTTTTTTTTTTTTGCCCCCTTATAAGTTATTTGGTATTTTTACCTGCATGCTCAAAGACTTTATTTTAAGTTTGTTTTTATTAGAATATGTGTAATAACTTATGTTCAATTTTCCTAAGTACATGGTGAGCACTTTCTATACATGTAGCTTCAAGTCTTGCTTTAAGTTCTGGGAAATTTTAAAATTTTATCCCATTATGGCTTTTTACTCTGTTCCTTTGTTTTGTTTGTTTATTTCTCTTTGAGAACTCCTATTATACATATGGTGGATTTCCTTGCTTGTATTCTATACAGTCATCCTCTCAAATTCTAATCATCTCTTTCTCCACTTATATTTGAATTTAAGACATTGCCATTTGTCTTTAGTTGCATTTTTTATTTCTCTTAATTTACTCTTTATTTCTGAAATTCATTTTACATTTATTTATAATTCTTTCATTGGTCCTATTACCTTTCTTTATGAATTTCTCTTTTCCCCAATTAAATCAATTTGAAGTTTCATATTTCTGAGTTATTTCATACTTCTTCCTTTTTTAGCTTGCCATTAAATATGAGATTACATGCTTTGTTTCGTGTGCATGTCTTTCTGTTTCACTTTCATTTTGAAGCTTCATCATCCTTTCCTTAAAATAACTTCATATGAAATTTAGCCAAAGTCTTTTTCTGTCGCTAATTTTTAAGTGAAATGAGTCTTTCTTTACTTCTCAGTAAGTGGGGTAAGGAGGACCACTCCCTCTTTTGTTACTTTTCCAAAGGGATAATAAATATAGCCTCTTGCTTTCTGAGATATGCCTTCTCTCTCAATGGCCCATTTAATTTCAATATTCCATTTATTTTGCCCCTGTTTTTTCTCCCTGGCTCAGTTTGGGGCAATTCTCAGAAGTTTCACTGTCTAGCTCTGCCTTAGAATTTCAAGATTTCATAGGACCTAGACTTTGCCATGTTGTTCAGATCTTGAAGTGAATCCAATGATTTTACCCATAAATTGAGGTCTAAAAACATGGCGTGGTTTCAGCTTCTGTTCTTAGATTTACCTGAAATAATATTGTTATTTTGGGATTTTCCTGTTCTTGTGCCATCAGATACCACACTGCCTTTTTTCTGCTTTTCCCATACAAATGCTAATAGCACAAGGATCTGGTAGCTTTTACTGATTTATCCCCATCCACTTGTATTTTGGGGTTTGTGAAGGGTAACTGTCAGTTTTGGTATAGATGGTCATTTGTTTGTGAGTATTTTGGTTTTTCTACCTTATATGACCTCTTTTTTTATTTGTTTTCTCTTTACATATATTACTTATCTCCTTTAATACCCACATACCTCAAGAAGAATTTAAACTTTTAGTGTGTATTTTTGTCTTCTTTTAAAATTAACTGCTGAATGACCAGCATATATGAAAAGTCTTTCCATATCAGAAGTACTCTCTCTCTCTCTCTCTCTCTCTCTCTCTCTCTATATATATATATATATATATATATATATATATAAAGTGAAAATAAATAGTGAATAGCCTAGAATACCAGATACCACAGAAAAGTCTAGTACACTAGAGCTTAAGAAATAACTACTTGCTTTGGAAATAAGTAGCCCACTGAATACTTCTTTTTCTCTTGCATTATGAATGCAGTGAGGGTTCAAAGCTGACTGCAGTGGTCTGTGTAGGTAGAATGTGTTGAAGAACATTATTAAGTTCATAAAACCATAGGAAAAAATGTAGCTTGTATTTTTAGTGCCAATTATATTCAATAAGTACCTATCTAAAAATTAAGTAATCAGAGAAATATGGATGTAAATGTAATATATATTTTATTTATTTATTTATTTTTTTTGTGGTACGCGGGCCTCTCACTGTCGTGGCCTCTCCCGTTGCGGAGCACAGGCTCCAGACGCGCAGGCTCAGTGGCCATGGCTCACGGGCCTAGCCGCTCCGCAGCATGTGGGATCTTCCCGGACCGGGGCACGAACCCGTGTCCCCTGCATTGGCAGGCGGATTCTCAACCACTGCGCCACCAGGGAAGCCCTATATTTTATTTTTTAAAACACTGTACAAAACTGCAAATTTGAAACAAAACTGAGCTTTGCATGGCAAAATCTGGATAAGACAAATCCATTCTCAATTCTTCTTTGAACAGGGTATTTCAATGAAAATATTTGTGAACCCAATACCTTAAAGTGTAATCTGTATGTATGTGGACAGATTTGACCCTTTGCTGACTGTACGGTTAAACTGAAAATGAACTGCTTGTTTTATGTGGACTCTATGTGCCTACTCATGTAGTAACTGTAATATTCTTTAGGTTATTATATGATTAGTTATGCAATGTAAAAATCTACATTTACTCTAGAGCCACTAATTTCCATATATGTTTAGATTCACCATATATCTTTGGTCAAATCTTCCAGTCACATACTTTTAACATACTTTTTAAAAAATATCAGAGCACATTTGAATGCTTGTGGGTATGCATGTACAATGTCAAACTAGTAATGCTTATTGGCAACTTATTTTCTTAAAGGCATCAGCAAATAAGCTTCTTAAATAAATCAATGTTCAACTTTCAACTAATCAGTTTGGCAGATGTGAAAATTTGCTTGTTAACACATGGAACAATCCACAAGATCCTTTGCCTAAGGGTATTAACAGCATGTCTTCAAGATAACTTAGATTGAGAAATTATGACTTCTTATTTTTCTCTTGTGTCTTGAAGTTACTTCTTCTGAACTACAACTAGAATTCTGTTAAAATATTTGGACAAACAATAAAAATTGTAAGATTTTTATGTGCATATGGATCTAGCAAATTATGTCCTTAAACCAATGAGTTAGAAAATCCTAAAAAGTTAACCATAGTCACTAATAGTATAATTATAATTATACTATAATTATAATTATAGTATATACTAATATAATATAATATAATATAATATAATATAATATAATATACTAATATAATTATACTAATAGTATAATTCCACTACGTATACATAATAGTCCCTTATATTTTAGAAATTTTATATATTAACCAAACATAATTTTTGATAATACATAATTGAATAATGTTAAAAATATAAAAATACATAACCAAATTTTAGTAACAGGTGCAATAAAATATTAGGGATAGTGATAATACTCATTTTCCAACATTAATGTGATCAACTGGCATGCATTACTTGACATTTGGGGAAGAGGAGTTTTTTTTGTTGTTATATTTTAATATCGATGATGTATAGCACTGAAGAAAACCTTCAAATAACTTTTAAGATACACCCAATTTATCTAACATCCTCTATGAAACTGTTTCACAAAATGTAGCAAATATTTTCTAATCAAATAAACTATGCTGTCATCTACTATAATGTCCTCCAAATTCATGAATAAGTAACATTATAAGGAAACATAACTAGATTTAGAAATTAACTTGTAAGTCCATGCAGTATGCCATAGAAGACAAACACTCCCCCGATTAACTAAGTACATCTGTCTTCCATCACATAAAAGAGCTGAGTTGTTAATCTGCATCAGAACAACTAACACAGAGCAAGGGAGAAAAAAGTCAGAACTCTAAGCAGCAAAGATAAAACAGAAGTGAGTATGGCATATTAACAGACTTGTGCATTTTCATAATAAATCAATCTCATGGGTTTTCCCTAGTAAAGCAATCATATGATCTATTAAACTAATAGATTACAATGACATAGATAAAATTCTATTAATATTATATATAGATTTTGCATTTTTATTTATTTCTAAGTGAATATGTATATGTAGATATAAAATACTTTAGTAAGAAAATTCTTTGAGTGAGAGAGAAACACAGATATTATCTTCTGGAATAAATCCTTCGATTTCCATTAGAGGAAAAGACTCCTTAGAGTCACAAGAAAAAAATAAACATTGAACTTAAGGACTAGAGTTAATTTTACAGCAGAGGAGAAAAGAGAAGGCAGAATTTTTTCTGGAACAGCCACAGGAGATCCACAACTAACCTGTCAGCTGAGAAATGGGAAATCTGCTCTCACATCAGATGGGTGGGAGGAGAGAAGCCTTTCCGTATCCCCATTCTGCTGCACCAACAATGAAACAGGGATCTTGCAGCATCTGTTCAAAGTCTGATGTAATCCTTTGGTGAGTATTCCCTTGGAACAATATAATTTCCTAAAGTATCAACCCTAGAGTGTGCAATTCTTCAGAGAAGTTTAAATTTTCTTCTCAGTTATCAAGTTTTGAAAATGCCACTGCTAATTACATGGAAATATGAGACAATTCATGAATCAATTTGGTAGAACTATTTAAACTGATGCAGATGGCTTCATTTATCTAACAAATCTAATCTCTCTGGCTAGGGAATCAGAATCTCCAGTTTGCTTCTGAAATTTGTTATCCTAACTTAGGGCATTGCTGGAAAAATATTCTCTCAAAACTTAATTTACAAATGATTATTTCCAGAATAAAAAATGAATAATAAAAAAATTCTTTCATAGAAATAATAGATGTTACTAATGGCAAGTAAACCACACCAAAAAATCAAAGAGTAAATATACAACCAATATATTAGGAGTACTTCTAATTTTTTAAAAAAATGTATAATCCTGTGAAAAATATATTGTACTACATTAATGAAAAAGATGATATTAAATGTCTTGTGCTTTAAGTTTTGATGAATAATTCCCAAATTTTCTATTGTGAAATTATATATCCATGCAAAGACTTATATGTGAATCTTCATGTCAGACTTATTTATAATACCTCAAACTATAAACAATCTAATTTACCATCAAAAAAAGAATGGATAATCAAATTGGTATAGCCACACAATGGAAAATTCTCAGTGATGTAAAAGAGCAAATTCTAGATACAGGCAACAACATGGATAATCCTCAAAAAGCATTATTTTCAGTGAAAGAATGCGGGAGCAAGTCTATACACTGTATAAATCAATTCATGAAATTCTAGGAAAAGGCTAGCTGATAGTAACAGAAAGCAGATCATTGGTGACCAGAGACCAGAGGTGCAGTGGGGCCCAAAGGAAATTTTTGGTGGGACAAAAATATTCTTTATCTTGATGTGATAATACAAGCATGACTACATATTCATTTGTATGCTTAAAAGTGGTAGATTTCCATGTACGTAAGTTACATCTTCATAAAAGTAAGGCCAAAAAAGTATAATGATCTAGCCCTGGTGGTTTTAATAAAACCAAGGGTTAAGGAAAATGATGTCTGATCCAAAATGACATTTTTGGCTTATAATTTTAACAGTAATTTATAGGAATGTGGAAGAAATTCTCCATTACATGTGCAGTTAAATACACTGTGATCAATTGCCTAACCTATAAAACTCTATAGGAATGAAGAAATGAGAAACACTCTTTCCTCCTAAAAAGGAAGCTCTGGGCACCAGATTCTGGAGGATTTCCCATGGGAGCCCAGACTGCCCCTCATCCTCCCCTGAGGACGGGGCTAGAGCTTCCCAGTGGTGACCTCACTTTTGGCACGTGTTGTCACTAAATGCAGACGACCCACCAAACCCCAGAGCACAGGCTGCTGACTCGGCATCTCAGGCACAGTGCGTTCCTCTCTCCTTTGCGCTGGAATGCACGCAGGGAGCGAGAAACGGGACAGAGGATGGACCGTGGCGTTTCCATAAATAAAGTAAATCGAAACTATTCAATTTTATAGAGGCCAGATCCTGAGAAAGAACCATGTTCAAATCAACCTTCTATATGCTACAGGTAATTTTATGTTATTTAAAGTAATTCGGATATATTTTCTACTTATTTATTTTGGATGTAATAGTTTAAGAAAACATAATAAAGTCTATTTTTTTCCAATGATATGGTTCCTTGATACTAATATACTAGCTATAGCAAGATATATTAATGAAATTGATCCTCACGTTTATGTTCTCTTTTTTACATCTAGTAATTAAATATTTCCTTGTAATTTTCCAGCAATCTCAGGCAAATTACTGTCTCTTGGGCAATGATATATCTAGACTATAAAAATGAGTGAGTTAAACTACTATCTTTATCTTCACTGCCAACTTGAAGACTCTATGAGCTGATGTACCATGTGCACGTGCACCTACCACACGGAAGACCGGTTATACCTCCGCCCGGCTGAATGGAACTAACACGGCCTCACAGTCATCATTACATTTTTTAGGGTTGATCAAGTTTAATTATTTGGCGCAAATTATTACGTTAAAGCCATAGAATTACCAGCAAAACATTGTTTTGCCTTAATCATTTTATGAATCTTCCTTAAGACAAATGAAAATCATAGTAAAAGTTTCCACATACTTTCTTTTGAATTATTATTGCTCTTATTATTATTAAAGTGTGGATAAAAAGTTTTAATCTAAAACGTATAGAATCAGAATCTTGAAAATATTAACTCAGCACAATGAGTTAATCTATATCTGCTCAGTTGATGGCTACTATCTTATTCTTCCCCATTTGTACTCCTGGATTGTAGGGGTGACTACAAATTAAATAGTTAATTTAAATAGTTTTATTTAAGTAAATGCTATAATGGTGGTGGTGCTGAGGAAGTAAACAT
The DNA here is from genome assembly GCF_026419965.1 of Kogia breviceps. Classification (NCBI taxonomy): domain Eukaryota; kingdom Metazoa; phylum Chordata; class Mammalia; order Artiodactyla; family Physeteridae; genus Kogia; species Kogia breviceps. The sequence goes on from NC_081319.1 coordinate 62,365,359, forward strand.
CTCTCACACATTTTAGTAATATTCAAGAAAACAGAAATGAGAGTTGTTCAGGATTCAAATGGTGGAGAAATTATTCTGACTTTTCAATTATTTTGGCCTAAAAATAATTTTTAAAGGTAATTAAATGAAAAGAAGAAAATTAAGAAAGACTGGGGAAAGCATTCAAAATGCTTTAGAAGTGCCAAATGATGGAAATAAAATATTTTTCAAAACATGCAAACATAAAAAAGCAAGAGAAAAAGAGAAAACAATAAGCCTACTATTGAGAAAGAGGAAGCAGGAAATAGAGGGCATTATAAGCTTAGAAATGTAAATATTAAAGCTTTTGGAGACATTCCAAATTCTCTTAATCATGGGTCATGTTTTGTTTGCCTGTTTTTTTTAACCCAGTAGCAATGCTAGAATTGTAGATGTTAGCAATTATATTCCTATAGGTTAGGGGTGCCTCCTCTGGTGTAAACCACAGGGAAGAACACGGGCATACCAGTTTACAGTCTACCTCAAAACTCTGACCTCAAAAAGCAAAAAAATTAAACATTAGTATTTTCAAAATTAAAGCAAATGCTCCATTTGAACAAAAAATATACAAAGCAATACATACCTTTGCAGATAACATTTAAAAAATAAATACATTTATAAGGAGCCTAGGTGACTTGTGATAATTAGATATTAAGAAAAATTACATGAAAGTGTTTCATTTATTGACATTAAGTATGCTTGCTCCTGAAACTAGCTTAAGTGCTAGTGACAGAGAATGTCTTGTGGCTGTATCCCTGAAAGTGTACAAAACATTGTCTTGGCTGCAAAAAGTCAATGGTACAATTGACTGGGTTCATAGCAAAATATTGTGAAATAAAATTCATATTTTATGGCAAGACAAGAAAAATTTAAACATAAAAAATGTTCTCTGCCCTTTGGTCTCCTCTCTCCCCTATACTGAGCATTGCATATCTACATTAGGCATTGACCAGACCTCCCCCATCAGCAGAAATACCTGCTCAACCATAAAGAACAACATTTTCCCAGCACCAGAGACAACTGAAAATATAATGTTCTTTCTTAGGTTTGTGGTGTGACCCACCACAATAATGCTTAGATCTGAATTGTGTGCACTAGGTCAGTAATACCTCATTTAATGTACAGCCCTCTGTCTCAGAAACCTAATAGAACTGTGCTTTGACCTCCAATGGGTGGAACAGTTCTTGGAGCTTTCTGAGCTGCTGTTTCTGGGTTATAATTCTCAATTTGGCGCTAATAAAATTTTCCATTTCTTTCTTATATTGATTGATTAATTTTTCATCAACAATATATAATTTCACTTGTATCCTTGGCATTTCATTTTCCTTAGTCTTTTTGACTTCCTTAGACTTTTTGAACCAATACACACAGGAGACAAAAGTGAGCTCAGGAATGTTGTTATTCATTAGACTGAGAAGCTGGTGACTTTGTCTTTCTGTGGGCTCCATCGCATCAGTAACGACAGCCAGAAAACAGAGCTCTGTACTATTTTATTGTTCAAACAAATTTTCTGGTATTCATGACAATTCTACTCAGATAAGGAATATTCAGATATTTATGACTGATAAAATTACTATTCAACTTTTGAATGACTTAGGAAGTTCAAAAACTAATAAGTCAAATAAACATCACAGCAACTAATGAAATTCAGAACCTGAATTAGTGCCGATAGCGCACTTGAGTTAAGTGCAGCATGTCTCTCTAGCACTCCCACTCTGGGCCCATTATCCTCTCAACTCTATCTCCAGATTCCCCAAGCTGTGCTAGAACAAGTTGTCCAAGTTTCTCTTCAAAGAACATGGCTTGGGGCTTCCCTAGTGGCGCAGTGGTTGAGAATCCGCCTGCCGATGCAGGGGACACGGGTTTTTGCCCCGGTCCGTGAGGATCCCACATGCCGTGGAGCGACTGGGCCCGTGAGCCATGGCCGCTGAGCCTGTACGTCCGGAGCCTGTGCTCCGCAACGGAAGAGGCCACAACAGTGAGAGCAGTGAGAGGCCCGCATACCAAAAAAAAAAAAAAAAAAAAAAAAAAAAAACATGGCTTATATTGGGGTCAAGCTTCAACAATTTAAAACAAACATTTAACAGCATCTTTCTAAAAACATTCAAATAACAACAACAACCTTTTCATCAAAGCTTTTCTAAGAGATTAAATATGATTATGATTTGACTTTTTAGGTAACCATTACCACTTGGTTTGCTATTAAAATTATTCATAAAATTAAAAATCTATTATGCCTTACAATGAGCAAAATAAAACTATTTAGGAAATTTTTCTTTCTTATATCCAATTTTATTAAAACAATGATATATTCATCTGGGTCTACTACCTTGGTTACTAGCTATGTGGGCAAAGCAAAGATAGGGTCCAATGTGAAAAAGTAAAGTGAATATTGATATTTAAGATATATTTATACATATAACAAAAAACTCAGTTTACCCATTTCTCACCATACAGGGAGATAGACCACTAAATATATAATATATATATAGCACTAAATAATATAAAGTATACTAATAATATATAAATATATACCAGTACACAGAATCACCCTAGGATTCTGCTGAGAAATTCTTACCTAATATAGGAAATTAGTAAAAAAGAAATAATATCAAAGGGTACGGATATTGCAGATAATCATAATGATGCATAATGATGCATCCATTTGCATAACTTGATCCCATGTCTAAATTCTACCATTTATAAAAAATATAGGAAATGAATGAGAAAGCAACAAACTCGGTTAAGGTTCTCAGCACAAAAATGTCAATGGTCCTTTTCTTGGCTAAGAGAAACCTTCAGTGATTCAACTTTGTCAGAAAGAGGGACTAAGAAAGAAAACTGTCCCAACCTTGGTCTGGGGCAATGCTTTCAGTAGGGTGCAATTTACTTCCCCTTCTGAGAACCATCTAGCATCACTGATAAAATGCAGAGCACTTGCTTTGTCAGGTTGTAATAAAATTAAGAAGGCTTACAGAGAAATTAGAATTACCTACCCAATTAACTTTATCTGGTTTTATTAAACCAGATATTCAAAAGTGCAAAGACCTTAAACCAGCTTTATGACTAGCCTAATACTTTTTAACTAGAACATTCTGTTTTTGTGTCTGGTCCCTCATAAAATGCTCCTACCAAGAAGAAATCACTAAATTGGCTTTCTTGGAAGCCTTTTCCTTTGCTGGCAACTTTGAGATAAAACACTAATATGCTTGAACAAATTCAAAATAAATTGCAAGTAAAGGCAAACAAAACAAAGAAAAAAAAAAAAGAACAGGTGAAAAACCAAACAAACAATCCCTCACAAAAACTCAGAAATTATCAACGTCTGTAATAATTGCCATGAGAGGACAGTAGAAACACAAGAGAACAAATCTAGTACGTGGAAAATGGCTAACAAAGTGGAAAATCATTTAATTTTATATATAAAGTAGTATGAATGTGTTGTAGTTATCTAGTGTTGCATAACTAACCATTTTATTTTTGTGCATGGATTCTGTGGGGGAGGGATTTAGACAGGGCACAACTGGGATAACTTGTATCTGCTTCCAGATTCTGGGGCTGCAGACAGGAGGACTCGGGCCGCAGTGACCGCTGCCGTCATCTGTTGGGCGCCTTATGTGCACCTCCAGGGCCTGGACCACGATGAGGCAAAGGCTGAGCTCCTTTGGGACTTCCCACTGGCACCTGCAAGGTAGACTCAGGATTGTCAGCATCCTCACCAGGCAGCTTAGAGCTCCAAGAGGGGGTGTTCTTGCAAATGAGGCGGGGGGAGCACTGAATCCCCTTCCGCTCAGAAATCCGGATACAACCCCTCCTCTGCAGTTACAAGCAGGTCACTGAAACACCCAGACTCAAGAGGAAGAGAATTAGACCCTATGCATCTCTCTCTAAAAGCAGTGTCAAAGATTTTGCAGCCATCTTTAGAACAGCCACAGAATGTGGAATTTTAAATATTCCCTTTCTATATGGAGTAAATCTCATTTGAATTTTGGTTGTAATATTTTGAGGTGGAGAGTACAGCTCAAGACAAAAAGATAGGCCTTCCTCAGTAGTAGAAAAGATACATATCATTATAATTCTGGTTTATAAAATGTGCAATGTCTAGAAATTTCTCTGTCTTCTATTTTTTAATAGCTTAATACATTTGTTAAAGTCCTGCAGCATGGTGTGAGAAATTTTGATTCTGTGATTCCCTCATTTCACTCCTTGTGGGAAGCAAGTGTTGTACCAATAACAAGTGACAAGTGACAATGGAGGGAAAATAACCACACTAATAGCATTTAAAATGTATAATCCTTGGTTTATGGCTGAGACATTAGGTCCTTGAAAGTTTTCAAATAGCAGGTCTTAACTACGGAAATTATAAAATAAATCTATAAATTGGTCTAGTCGTGAATAAAGTTAGCCTAGATGAAATTAACAATTCAAAATAATATATAACTTTGGTTCACAAAACATCACCACATCAGGCTTTGTCATTCCAGGGTGGACAAAGAATATCACCTGTCATATCAGTAGACAAAGGATGTGCGGCCATCAAGCCATCAGCCACTGCAGCCGCCCCCGACTGTGCATCCTGAGGGGACTCGGGATGGAAAAAACAGGATATCGGCCCTAGATAGTGAAGGTGCATATCAAAGGAATAACTTCATTGAGCTCAGACTCTTGTATCTTTCCACACATAGACGATTGATAAATTCATTAACTTGAGAGGTCTGGTTTTACTTTAGTTAGCAGTAATATTTTGATGTTCCAACTACCTGTTTTTTGTTGCAAAATCTCCCATATAGCCTGGCTCCTCCCGTACCTCTTCAGAATGGTCCCTCAGAGATGTCTGAAAGGCTGACTCCTGGGCTTAAGTCCTCAGTTTGTCCACTGAATAAAACATAATTCTCAACTTTTAGGTTGTACAATTTTTTTTCAGTCAATACCAGCTTACAGAGAGAATTGAACCTGGACCGATTTATGGCTTTTTTTTTCATTCCAAGGTCAAAGCACAGTACAGTGAATGACAGACTATTTATATATAAGAGAGTTGAAGATGTTAATATGAAAGTATTATTTCTCACTAACATCATGATACAGTTCACTCTTCAACTCAAATCTAACTATTTTAATTGTTTGGTCACTTGGAATCCAAAATAGGTTGAAATAACCTTGTATTGGTTACCATTGAAACACAAGTTTCATTGCATCCTCACAAAATAGGTATTTGTAATGCAATGTTCCTTCTCACATATGCTACTGTTCAGGGGAGGCTTTTAGTCCGGTTCTCCAACTTCTCAGAATTCAGATCAGAGAAACAGAAGAATTCAGAGAATAAATAAAAAACAAAATTGCACCTATCTATAATTTATGATACATTCCTTGTCCTTCACACACTCAAGTGATATTTAAGCAAAGTATGCATATTCCTCTATCTCTGTTCAGAAGCCAAGATGTGCTAGGCATTCTTTTCTGCAGAAAGGAGGCTGAGAAAGAAATGTTGTTGATTTACTGTGCAGTTTATTAGGGGCAGAGCTAAAATTAAAATCAGAGTGTCCAGACTCTTGATTTTGTGGGATTACAAACTGCTTTGTTGTTGGGGATATTACCAAGTTGAAAGAGGAGTTTACAGTCTCAGCCTGGCTGACAAGAAGTGAGCATGGTGTCACCCCTGTACTGTAGGATTTGAGGTTTGATGTGAGGCTCAGCCCAGAAGCCAAACAGGGGAAGGACACTGGGCCCCGGGTTCGCACCCACACTGCCCACTAGGCAAGCAGTACCACTTTGAAGGTTTTAGATGATTTTATTGTTGATGAAAATCAATCTTGCTGTGAAATCCAAAAGGATTTACTAAAGTAGCCATCACCAAACACAGAAGATAGAGTATAAAATAGAAACTGCTCATGGTATTAGCACATCAAAGAGAGAAAGGCTTGCCTTCAGAATGATCACACATTTTCAAATAAAACTCTACCAAACAGCACTTCACTTTAAAAATATAATCACTAGCATGTTTTAAGACCACACCCCATAATTTCAACAAATCTTATTAATAAAAATGCCAAAATACCTTTCATTACAACAAAATTTATTGGCAACCTGGTCATTTGTGATTTCCACTTAAGGACACTGAATACCTATGCAAGAACTTTGCTTTCCTCCTGTTTCCTCACTTACCTGCATGTGTCCAGGCTTTGATTTTTCCCTAATCTCACCTAACCGTTTTTCTTAGTGATAACATGTTTGTTTCTCACTCTTTTCAAAGATAAGCGTTTAGAACCACTGCCTCCTCTGTTCTCCCTCACCAAACTCTGCTATCAGTATCACTAAAAATAGCAGCACTCTATCCAAAGCACCATGGTTCCTCTCAAGATTTCACAGAAGCAACTGCTGGTGAGGCCGGCAGGCTGCGTGGTTACTGAGAACAGGCCATATGCTGCTTGGAACACTCAGACTTCAAAGAAATTTCTGAACTGCCAGTTAATTTCCTGAGGTATTTTGAAATATTGCAAACACTGTATATTTTTACTTTCTAGATTTCTCTGAGAATACCTTTTATTATCACAATTGAAAAGTTAGCTTCTATTTAAGAATTCCTGGATTTTTTTTTTTTTTAATTTATAATGTGAGTTGATATATTCTGGGATCTGACCAGTATGGGAATGAAATATAAGGTAGGGTTTTGTTACTGGATATTACTGCGTTTTGTTTTGGTTTTTGTTTCCTTCCTCTGCTTATAGAGTTTTTGGCTAGGTGTAACTAAACTAAAATGAGTGTTTCTCTGCCAGAGTCAAAAACAAAATAACACAAATAAAAACATTAAACTTGTTAGAATATTCTTACTACACTAGACCACAAGAACTGTTTTCCATATCATTCTTTCCACCTACTAATTCAAAGATTTATACTTTCTTAAGGTTTTTTCTTTTTTTTTTAAGGAAGTGTTAGATCAGGATGTTTAATTTAATTAAAAGTTCTGTGAGGGCTTGAGTCATGTCTAATATTATCTTCTATGAAGCTTAATATTTCACCTGTAGTTGAGCGTGCAACAGAGATGGAAGAAATATTCTTGCATAGTTATTTTGTCCTGACTTAGATAACTATCCAAATATCTCCTTTTATTATAAGGAAAAGCTCAAGTTTAAGACATACATTGTGTAGCACCTTAACAGCATAACCAATACAGAAAAACAATCTGCATTATTTCCTAGAAAGTTGAGGCAAGCTAGTCACTGAAAACAAGGCTATTAAACAAACACATTTGTCTACAAAGTTAGGTGCCTGAGGATCAGGCTGTGGGCTCAAGGGGCATCTAGTGATGCTTCAGGCATTTATTTATTTTTTCATTCAATAGAATGTGAAAAACAGACTTGCAGTTTTGTGTTGATCTCCTTAATGTCTGCTGATATAAACTTTAAATAAACACAACTAACCTTTGTAGGCTTGAGCTACTAAGCACCACTCAATTGAATATGTGCTGTTTTTCATTTCCTATTTCTATGAGATTTGCTTTTGAACAAACACAAGACAAAAAGAGAAGGTATCCTTAAATCTTGAGATTCCATGGCTCATAGCATATTCACTGGGGCCCTAAAAGTCAGCAAAGGTATCTCTCTTATTCTTTCAATCTCTCTCTCTCTCTCTTTCTCTGTATATGTGTTTATATTATACTTCATATATAGGTAAGTATATAAATGCCATACATGTAGGTAAATAAATAATACAGATATATTTCATTCACATATATATACACCTGTGTGTATAAATATATACATACATTTACATATTTGTACATGTGTTTTTGGACAACTATATTTCAATGCCTATTAGACATTCACATAGACATGTTGAGTGTATAGTTAAAGACATGAATCTAGAACCTGTGGGAGAGACTGGGAGCTGGATGTACACAGATGGAATGAGATCATGAAGGGAGGAGAGAAGTCTGAAGACCAAGTCCTGGGTTTGGAGGTCTGGAAGAAGAAGAGGATCCAGTCACAAGAACTGAGGAGAAGACAATGAAGAATGAATGAGAGTGGACCTGCACTGTTGGTGGGAATGTAAATTGGTGCAGCCACTATGGAAAACAGTATGGTGTTTCTTCAAAACATTAAAAATAGAACTATCATATGATGCAGGAATTTCACTCCTGGGTATTTTTCCAAAGAAAACAAAAACACTAATTCAAAAATATACATGCGCCCTAATGTTCATAGCAGCATTATTGAGCAACAGCCAAGATATGGGAAACAACCTAAGTGCTCATCAATAGATGAATAGATAAAGATATGGTATATAGATATAGATATAGATATATAGTGTAATATTACTCAGCTATTAAAAAAATGAAATCTTGCCATTTGTAACAACATGGATGGACCTAGAGGGTATTATGCTAAGTGAAATAGACAGAGATAGACAAATACCATATGATTTCACTTACATACGGAATCTAAAAATCAAAACAAATGAACAAACGTAACAAACAGAAACAGAGTCATATATACAGAGAAGGAGCAGGCAGTTGCCAGAGAGCAAGGAGGAGAGAGTGGAGAGAAATAGGTGAGGGAGATTAAGAGGCACAAACTTCCAGTTATAAAATAAATGAGTCACAGACATGAAATGTACAGTGTGTGGAATATAGTCAATAATTATGTCATATCTTTGTGTGGTGACAGATGGTAACTTATTGTTGTCATCATTTTGAAATGTATAGAAATATGGAATTTCTATGTTGTGTCCCAGGAACTAACAGTGTTTCAGGTCAGTTATACTTCAAAAACAAACAAAAACCCCTAGAAAAAGAGATCAGATTTGTGGTAACCAGAGGCATGGGGTTGGGGGAGGGGGAACTGTAGGAAGGTGGTCATAGGTACAGACTCCCAGCTGTAAGACAAATAAGTACTCAGGATGAAATGTTCAGCATGATGACTGTAGCTAATAACACTGCTGTATGATACATAGGAATGTGAAGAGCATTAATCCTAAGAGTTCTCACCACAAGGAAAAAATAATTTTTCTTTATCTCTTATTTTATATCTATGAGATGATGAATGCTCACTTAACTTATTGTGATCATTATTTCATGAAGTATGTAAGTCAAATCATTATCCTGTACACCTTAAACTTATACAGTCCTGTATGTCAACTGTATCTCAATAAAACTGCAAGGGGGAAAAAAAAGGCAAGATTAGGTGATTTTAAAAAGAAGTGATACAATTAGCCAATAAATGCTTGCAACAGTCAACATTATTAATAAATTAAAATGTTAAATTTAAAAAAAGGATGGATGAGAGCAACTGATTGCAAATAACATTCTCAAAGAATTTTGCTATGAAGATCAGCAAAGAAATTGGGTGGTAGCTAAATGGGAATAAGTATGGTTATAAACAAAAATATGGCTACAGATGACAGGATAGTTATAAAGACACAGATTTCTCCTTCAGAGCCATCACACTTGCATTCTCTGTCATTCTGATTTTTCTTGGGTTGGTTCCTTCCCATAATCCAGGGCTCTACTTAATCATCATACCAAACTACTACTCCCATCATTAACCTCTTTTCCCTTCCTCTGTTTTATTTTAATCCATAACAATTATCAACACCTGAAAGTAGAAAATTTATTTATTCACTTATTTATTGTTTGTCTCTCCCACTGGAATGCAAACTCCAGGAGGAAATTTTTTTCTCACATTTATTACTGTGAACTAGAACTGCAATGACACATAGTGTGACACATAATGTATTATTTGTAAATAATTACAAATACTTCTGTAATTAATGCAGGAATATATGCCTGTGTCATTCTATAAATACACACAGACACATATATACACTTCCACTGCAGAATCAGATGAGTTTTACTTATTTGCTAGAAATATAAAATCACATAAAATATTCCTTTCTGTTCAGGTCATGTGGCAGAGAATCAAAATAGCAGCATAGCAATAAAGTTTTACCTAAGATTTATTTTTATCTTAATCAAGTGTTTACTAAGGTAAATTTTTTTCACACCCATTTCTGTAGTTTTATTTCAGCCATGTTGCCCTTAGCAGTTAAAGTCTTATCTACATTCTCAAAAGCCTATTTTATAGCAGAATACATTATTATTGATGTTGTTGCTATTAAATGTTTACATTTTCTTTCATTTTTTAAAGGAGCAATGAAAATACTCAAAGCAGAAACAAACATGATGGATCACCCAGAAAGTAATCAATATAGAAAAAGGACTTCATAATGGGTAATATCAGTAAATTAAACCTAATGGAAACTTAATAGAACCAAATTTTTTTCTTGCTAGATTTTCAAATACTTATGCTGATACCTAACATGCTCACAGGAAAAAAAGAATCCAATATGAACAGGAAAAAAATGTCCAAATACATGGGAATGAAAAATATACACCTATTTGCTTTAAAAAAATATGGAGAGACTACACAGTGACTCTGGGTATGCAGAGCTGACTAGGATATTTCTCTGGCCCATGGAAGCTAACAGTTTAATGAGAGAAACAGAAAAGTTCAATAAAATATGTTTAATGGTTAAGTAAGCCTATCATAGGGGTTCAGGAGACCCTGCCTAATCTAAATCTTAAAGAATGTGTGAGAGAATAAAAGCATGAAAAATGAAGTTTCTGTTGTAAGACTTTGAGATATCTGGAGAACATATAACAACAACAAAAAAATGAAAGAATATATGAAAATACAGACATAGATACTTTTTGAATAAATCTCTATAAATAGTTATTTTAACACAGACTACTAACACAGAGAAAATTGCTATCACTTTATAAAATGGGAAAATGAGGTAGTTCAGATTCAAAATAAATCACTTCAAATATACAAGTTGATAATAGTTTTTAGCTTATTCTTCTTTGGGGATCAGGTGAGTTGTTTAATATCACTGAAGCATTTCAAAAAATAAGTGAAATTCTCTTAGATTTGCAGATAAGTATTTGAAATTGCTTCAGGTAAGAGGATCTGAGTGAAATAGAGCAGAGAGATAAAATGAAGGAATGATACAGTGGATGGGATCCGGCAATACAGCTGAAGAAAGAACAGGGATCTGGTCAGGGAATTAAAGAAAATGAGCACACACATATAGAAACATCCTACAGAGGACACAGAAAAAAATGAAAAGATTTGATAGCAACCTACACAGAGGACTGAAAAGAATAAAAATACAGAATTACATGTTTGGGGAGAAAAAGACCAGTAATTGATTTTTATGAAAATAGAGGAGACATAAGAAAGTGCAACAGAGCAGTCCCAAAGGGTAAAATTCATGGGAAATAATTGGAGAACAGCTCATATGTGCTTGTAAATGTGACCATCCTGTTACAGGTAACTCCCTGTGTGTGTTAAGTATCAAATTCAAAGTTCATACCTTTGCTTTATCTCTCATTGATCCTTTGCCCAGGATAGACATTTTAGCACCTGTTTCTTCCTGTAGCCTCTTCAAGGAATTTCCTCTTGGTCCAAGCAATTTCCCCACAAAATTGAACTAGGAAACAAAATCAATAGAATGTCTGTTTTAAATAGAGAAAAGTAATAATTTACACCAAGTATAACTGATGGGTAATGGGTTTTTCAGTCTTTACCATGGAGAAGAGAGTTACGCCATTCACATACCCAAACACACACACACACACACACACACACACACACACACACACACACACACACACACAAAACCATCTCAGACCTCTAAGATCAGATCCACTTTTAAAAAGATGATTCTTTGCAAAGGAATGCCAAAGTCAGTAATATTTTGAACGTATCATTTACTCATATAATCACATAGATAAATAAATTACTCAAGAATGAAATTAGGGAGAACCACTAGGGTTTACAAAATTTTGAAAGGCTTTTTCTCTCCAATCAGATTATTGAAATAAAAAAACAATTTTAACATGTCTATGCACATTCAAAATTGCAAAAGTTAATATTTTTAATTTTTTAAAGTAAAATTTAATATTTATGTTTGCTAAGTATTGTCTATGCCTATAACATTCCATTCCAAATTTCATGATTGGAAATAAAGAGATTTAACCATTCTTCAATCTTACCTTCTTTATGTTAAAGAGTTGTTCTAAGGATCAGCAAATAAAAGATGTGAACACATACAGAAAAGTTTAAAATGCTAGATAGAGTATAAATACAAAACCATTTGCCTAAATGGAAAATTCTGGGGGTGGGGGGACCTATCTAATTTATTTAATAATCCTAAAATATGGTTAAAAACAAGGGAACTAAAAGCAGTTATCAGAGTATGTTGCCAGCTACTAAAGGAACAGCACCACACCAAATGACTCAGGCAATCTCTCACTCATTAATTTTAAAAATACAAAAGGCTTAAACTGCACTAAAAACTACGTTGGTCACATGAAACAGAGAAAAGTAACATTAGGTAACTGTCTTCTAAATCAGAGTTATTTTATTTTTTAAACCCGTGATCCCAGAGTAAGAAATAAACCATATTTAATGGTAAAAGATTACATGCTTTTCTCCTAAATCCAGGATAAAGTCAAGATACCTGTTCTTACCACAGCTATTTAGTGCTGTACTGGAGTGTGGATTGCCATATCTTTAGGCAAGTAAGGTAAACAGAACAATGTAAAGTTCAGAAAGATCATGCTTAGATGGTCAAACTGATTTTCAACAAAATTGCCACATGCATAATAAAGGCCATATATGACAAACCCACAGCTAATAACATCATATTTAAAGGTGAAAAGCTGAAGTCATTCCCTCTAAGATCAGGATGCCCACTCTCACCACCTTTATTCAACCTAGTTTTGGAAGTCCTAGTCACAGCAACCAGAGAAGACAAGAAAATAGAAAGAATCCAAATTGGAAAGGAAAAAGTAAAACTGTCACTGTTTCCAGATGACGTGATACTATACATAGAAAATCCTAAAGATGCCACCAGAAAACTACTAGAGCTCATCAATGAATTCTGTAAAGTTAAAGGATAACAAAATTAATATACAGAAATCTTTGTATTTCTATACATTAACAATGAAATATCAGAAAGAGAAATTAAGGAAACAATCCCATTTACCATTGCATTCTTCCTGGTTCAGTCTTGGGAGATTGTACACAAGTCTGTTGTGGTTTAAGCCACTAAGTTTGTGGTAATTGTTACAGCAACAGTAGAAAACTAATATATTAAGGGAAGAAGGAACTGTCTAATGTAGAGCATAACAGCCTCTCCATAATAAGAACAGTGAAATTGCTTTGTACACCATAGCAAAAAAGTAAATACAGATGGATTATAGACTTAGGTCTAAAAGGCAAATTTTAGAATTTCCTCATAAGAGAAATTATAAGGAAATAATGTCTAAGTGTTCTAAAACAAGATATAAAAATATGCTAAGAGTAAAATAAAAGCTTGATTAAATAAAGAATATCTGTTTATTAAAATATACCATAAGAAAGGCAAAAAATATAAGTCACAAATTTGGAGACTATTTACATTATATGTTAACAATAAATCATTAGTTTACAATCCCAAATATAAAACTGTAAGGAAAAGACAAACAAAAGATAATAAGTATAATCATGAAGAAGGAAGAGAACAGCCAAAGAAAAAGTGTGAATATTCAACCTTATTAACAGTTAAACAAAAATCAAATTAAGACCACAGTGAGATCCCATTTTACACACACTATGGTGGTAGAAATAAGGAGTCAGAAACCAAACACTGACCAGAATGTGGAGCCACAGAGACTCGTATACACTGCTTGTAGGACTGTGAATAAGTACAACCCTGCTGGCATCATCCTGTAAATCTGTAAATGCATTTAACACATGCCTCACATACCTATTCCCAGGTATATTCTCTAGAGAAATCTTAGCATGTGTACAAGAATGTTCAAAGTCTCAAGGCTTGTAGGAACAAAAATAACTGGGGAAAAACATCTATTCAGTGGTGGTATGCCCTCACCTGGACACCACACCAACACGTGTCCACACCTCAGACACGTGCACAGGACTCCTTACGATGTGCTTCCTTTGGTGCTGGATTCTGCCAGTGACAGAAGGTTGCATGAGATTTAGAAGGTGAACGTGAACTGCAGTCCATTACTCCTGGCAAATCACGGTGGTCAGACATGGCTGCTTGCTGACCTCCACATGAGTCCCACTCTGTTGATACGGTAGCCCCACAGACCACTCCACAGTCCCAGTCCCTGGTCCTGGCAGGCGTGGGGCTCAGATCTTCACGTCCCCTGGTGGCAGCCTTCCTAATGTCCCTTTCCCTGTCTTCCAAGAGTCATATCAGTCCTGAATTACACATTATAACTATTATGTAGAGAGTGGATTCTCTTTTCCCATCAGAACCATGACTGATACAAATGAATAAGTACATTGTCACATACCCATAGTGGAATATTTACAGCAGTGAACATAAATTACCCATAACTATATGAAATCTCATGAACAAATTCTAGAAATAAAACTTTGAGTGAAAAATTCAAGCTCTAGACATATGACACTGTTTTCATAAAACTCAACAAGCAAAGTTCAATAATATTTTAATTATAAATATATGCATGAGTAGTACATCCAATTTTTAAATAACAGGTATAATAATAAACACAAAATTCAAGATCTTAGTAACTCTGGGAATGGATAGTAGGGAAGGTGACCAAAGGGAAACAAACAAGTCGTGTCAAAGCAATAGGTAATATTTTAGACTGTAACTTAGAGGTTCATGAGTGTTCATTTTATTTTTTCACACTCTACTCGAAAATTATACATATACTTTCAATCCGTTGACTATTGTATAACTTTTAAAAGAAATCAAATAGAGCAATCCAGTTGAGTAAAATTTGATTGAACTTCTAGTACTCTGTTACAGAACCTTCTTGTCCCTTTGCAGGTAGTAGTAAAACTTCAAATTCAAAAATACCAAAGCACTCAAAGTGATGTCTCCATTGGGATGCTTATGACTCTGAAAGGAAGAGGTAGCATTTCAGGCAGTCTTGGCTGAATACAGGTTATTGACAAAATATATACATAGTCCCAACTCTCAGAAGTTTGTCCTCTGCCTTGATTATTGTGACACATTTTTCAACATCTATTTCAATACAGTAGCTTTATTTTTATCCAATTTCCAATTTGAAACCAAATTGTCCTGAAGCTGTAAGAGAGACATCCCCTTTAATTCTTTCACAAACTCTACTTTTTGGAATAGAACACAAACATCCAACAGAATAAATATATTGTATAATCAGAGATTTAATTTCACAAATTAACAGAAAATATGTTTCTTGATTAACATTAATTATGTAACTTTTTAAAGCAATCAGTTCTTCTTTTAATGTGTTTTTATATTTTATAAATGTACAATCTACCATTTGCTTTGGGTAAAAAGTATTTTTTTTTAAATCGTAGTTGAAATTTCCTGAAATTATTTAATCTCTTCCCTAATATCTGGAGTTTTTAGAGCCAACACTGGGGACTGGCTCAGAGGACTTTTTTAAATACACAACTATGATTTGGATAAGTAAAAATGCCCCAACATCAGTGAATATGTAGAGCACAATTCTTACGAGAGTGGTTCTGAAGCCCGATTTCGTGGGTTTGTAAATTCACTAGCTGTACCAATTTGGCTATATTGCTTACATTCCCCTAAGCTTCATTTTTCTTATCTTTAAATAGAGATAATAAAAATAATAATACATGCACAATAAGAGCTCGACAAATATAGGCTGTTATTATTATATTATTATTGTTTCGGTAGATTGTAATTGTACCTGACACCTCTAGTGAAGTTTGACTTTGGTAATCCTTAATTCTTTTATTGTTTTTATATTGTTAATATTTTATTGTTTGTATTTATTACTATTATATTGTTATAACTATTGATCTCTATTACTTGCTACAATTAACCTGTTTTGAAGGTTCACCATGTACCAAGCACACTCTGCTGAGTCCCCCACGTGGATGAGTTCATAGCGCATGTGCGTGGGTGGCAAGAAGGGGCTGCCTACACCACAACCAGGGCGCCTCCCTCCAAACTCCCACAAAGAACACTGCAAGCCCACCTCTCTCCCTCTTCCTCGCTCAAGTGGACTTGTTTTCGGGAAAGACTGGACAAAGTAATCTTGAAGTTGATCACATATTTTTGAACTTGTGCTTAGGTTTTGGAAATTTATTTTTAGATTAGTTCTGAAAATAGCCAGTAGAAAAGTTGTGTTCTGACAAGACATTGTCATTCCTCTGCTTTCAGTGTATGTGCAGTCCCCCTTCAAACAAGGCCAAGTGACATAATCATGACAGGTGAATGGTCAGTTCACTGACAACAGTTGGTCCTAACCTTTTCGTTAGAGCAAATCTCTTTTGTACACAGAAAATAACTCAAGAACTACACAACAGTGCCTTCAATATTTAGCCCCAATTTGGTAACTTGGGAACCTCTAGAGTCTTAAGACTCAATAGAGTGAACACTCAATAGAGTGTTTTCAGTATGTTAAATATCTTCAAATAATATCAAAGTATTTTATCCACATGTGTTTTAGGAAAATAAAATTTGTGTATGTAATATTCATTTATGATTAATGTTGAAGTCATTAAGCTGTTGTTTTGTAATAATTTTATTTTCAAAAATTCTTTTGAGCATTTTAATCAGATTTTTAATTTTTTTTCCAAAAGAAAAAATTTAAACTGTGTCAAGTAAAATTAATAGAAAGAACATATTTCAGTGAGTTTGTAAAGTGACAAAACATAATTTGGCACAAAGCAAGTGTTTATCATAAAACTAGGGACACTTTAAGAAAAATATTTTAGGAACATTTTTAACAGAGTGAATCCAAGAACAGTTCTTAATCAGGTGAATATAAAGTTAATAATACTGGGCATACATATTTCAAAATTTACCAATTCAACCAGGATACCCTAGAATGTCTTATCTATAGACTCTCATTTGCTCTTTCCTTATTATTAATATATTTCCTAATGATTAATAATATCTGACCAATACTTGGATGAAATAAACCTGTTCACAAGTGGCATTTTTCTAGTCACCTGTTTATAAACCAATTCCAGCAACTCCATTCCTTCTCAACTAAGAGACGTGCTGCACCTCATCTAGTTTTCCCCTTTGTGGGCACCGTGTCTATACCTGCTTTGTGACAAAGGGCAGTGCTGACCATCTGTCCACTTGTGAAGAGTCTCCTGATGCCACCCCTGCTCCTTCTTCTTCTTTCATAGGACACAGCTGGACTTGAACGCCCTCACCTCCTGATCCTCAAATTCCTCTTGTCCTCATTTGTTCATACCTGAACACTATTTTTATCTCCATCCTAATCCTGATTTGGGGATGAATCCCCTTCTTAACTGGTAAGACTTCACAGAGCTGCTGTTCTGTGCTTTGGGAACTCAACATTAAATCAGTGTTTATTAGTCCATCCTTGTGCTTGCTGCTGTTAAAAAAAAAATAAAGCAATTGGGGGCAGACTGCACAAAGAAAGACCACAGTTGCAGATCAAAAAATTTCCTTCTTGTATAAATAGACAGGAAAAGACAACATTTCAGGTACTCACCACAGCAATCATCAAAGAACATTGGTAATCAAGGGAATAGAGATTTATTCAATCACAAAAATATCAAGCTATGTCTGTAGAATTAAATAACATCATTTGGAATTTACAAAGGACTCTATCAAAGAAAACTACTTTCAATTTAACAAAATAGACAATGATGAGTATTCAAGAATATAGGGAAGAAAAATAAGAATATTTTATAGAAGTTGTGAGAGGGGGCATCCTTGTCTTGTTACAGATTTTAGCGGAAAGGCTTTCAGCTTTTCACCATTGAGTATTATATTGGCTGTGGGTTTGTCATAAATAGCTTTTACTATTTTGAGATATGTTCCCTCTATCGCCACTTTGGTTAAGAGTTTTTGTCGTGAATGGATGTTGAATTCTGTCAAATGTTTTTCTGCATCTATTGAGATAATCATGTGGTTTTTGACTTTTCTTTTGTTAACGTGGTGTATCACATTGATTGATCTGCATATGTTGAACTGTCCTTGTGAACTTGGGATGAATAACACTTGGTCGTGGTGTATGACTTTTTAAATGTGTTGTTGGATTTGGTTTGCTAATATTTTGTTGAGAATTTTTCCATCTATAGTCATCAAAGATATTGGCCTGTAATTTTCTTTTTTGGTGGTGTCTTTGTTTGTCTGGTTTTGGTATCAGGATGATGGTGGCTTCATAGAATATCCTTGGGAGTGTTCCCTCCTATTCAACATTCTGAAAGAGTTTGAGAAGGATCAGTATAAGTTCTTCTTTGCATGTTTGGTAGAATTCATCTGTGAAGCCATCTGGTCTTGGACTTTTGTTTGTAGGGATTTTTAAAATTACAGATTCTATTTCAGTTCTAGTGATTGTTCTATTCAAATTATCTATTTCTTCTTGATTCAATTTTGTTGGGCTGTATGTTTCTGGCAACTTGTCCATTTCTTCTAGATTGTCAAATTTGTTGGCATATAATTGTTCATAGTATTCCCTTATTTTTTTTTGTAATTCTGTGTTATCAGTTGTTATGTCTCCTTTTTCATTACTTATTTTGTTTGTGTTCTCTCTCTTTTCTTCTTGGTGAGTCTGGCCAGAGGCTTGTCAATCTTATTTATCAGACAAGAAAAACAAATAAAAGGTATCCAAATTGGAAGGGAAGAGGTAAAATTGTCATTATATAAAATGGTATGATACTATATATAGAAAACCATAAAGACTCCACACAAAAACTACTAGATCTGATAAACGAATTCATCAAGGTAGCAGGATACAAGGTTAACATAAAGAAATCAGTTGCATTTATTTACACTAACAATGAAATATCAGAAAGGGAATGTAAAAAAATATCTTTAAAAATTGTAACACAAAAAATAAAATAGTTAGGAACAAACCTCCCTAAGGAAGTGAAAGACTTATACACTGAGAACTAAAAAACATTAATGAAGGAAACTGAAGATGATTCAAAGAAATGAAAATATATGACATGCTCTTGGATTAGAAGAATTAATATTGTTAAAATGACCATACTACCCAAAGCTATCTACAGATTTAATATAATCCCTATCAAATTACCCACGACCTTTTTCACAGAACTAGAACAAATAATCCTAAAGTTCATATGGAACTATAAAAGACCCAGAATTGCTAAGGCAATCCTGAAGAAAAAGAACAAAGCAGGAGAGATAGCCATAACAGACTTCAGACAATACTACAAAGCTACAGTAATCAAAACAGTGTGGTATTGGCACAGAAACAGACCTACAGATCAATGGAACAGAAGAGAGATCCCAGAAATAAACCCACACACCTACAGTCAATAAATCTTTGACAAAGGAGGCAAGAATATACAGTGGGAAAAAGTCTCTTCATCAAGTGGTGTTGGGAAAGTTGGACAGCTGCATGTAAATCAATGAAGTTAGAACACACCCTCTCACCATACACAAAAATAAACTCAAAATGGCTTAAAGACTTAAACATAACACATGGCACCATAAAACTCTTAGAAGAGAACATAGGCATAACATTCTCTGACATAAATAGTACAAATGGTTTCTTAGGTCAGTCTCCCAAGGCAATAGAAATAAAACCAAAAATAAACTAATGGGACCTAATTAACTTACAAGCTTCTGCACAGCAAAAGAAATCATAAACAAAGTGAAAAGACAACCTAAAGAATAGGAGAAAATATTTGCAAATGATGCAACTGACAAAGGCTTAATTTCCAAAATATACAAGCAGCACATATGAGTAGACAACAAAAAAACAAACAACCCAATCAAAAAATGGGCAGAAGACCTAAAGAGACATTTCTCCAAAGAAGAAATACAGATGTCCAATAGGCACATGAAAGATGCTCAACATCACTAATTGTTAGAGAAATGCAAATCAAAACTACAATGGTACCACCTAACACCATTCAGAATGGCCATCATTAAAAAGTCTACAAACAGCAAATGCTTGAGAGGGTGTGGAGAAAAGGTGACACTCTTACACTGTTGGTGGGAATGTAAGTTGGTGCAGCCATTGTAGAAAACAGTATGGCGGTTCCTCAGAAAACTAAAAATCGAATTACCATATGATCCAGCAATCCCTGTGCAAACTCCTGTGCATATCCAGACAAAACTATAATTCAAAAAGATACATGCACCCCTAATTTCATATCAGCACTATTGACAATAGCCAAGACATTTGGAAACAAACTAAATGTCCATCAACAGATGAATGGATAAAGAAGATGGGGTACATATGTAAAATGGAATACTACTCAGTCAAAAAAAGGAAATAATGCCATTTGCAGCAACATGGATGCAACTAGAGATTATCATACTAAGTGGAGTAAGTCAGAAAGAGAAAGACAAATACCATATGATATCACTTATATGTGGAATCTAAAATATGACACAAATGAACCTATTAATGAAACAGAAACAGAGTCAGAGACATAGAGAATAGACTGGTGGTTGCCAAGGGAGAGAGGGTGGGAGAGGGTAGGAGTGGGAGTTTGGGATTAGCAAATGCAAACTGGTATTATAGGATGGATAAACAATAAGGTCTTACTGTATAGCACAGGGAACTATATTCAAAATCCTGTGATAAACCATAAAGGAAAAGAATATGAAAGAGAATATATACATGTATGCATTCTCTTTCATATTCAATTACTCTTGCTTGTCATAAGATCAAACAATCCCTTTTCAGAAGGGAGTACTTGAATTTGAAGGAAGCATACACAGCTAGAGAAAAAGAATCCATCTATATCAACTATAAACATGTGGCTCCTTTAATATGTGTTGGTGGTGTTTACCTTGTGCTTAATCAGTATTTGTCTCAAGTTTCAAAATAACAGGATGTATGTTAAAGTCACACCATAGTTTACATAATGGTTTGGGTTTCATAGAAATGGCAAAAAAACTTGAGAACATGCTGATAAAAACTGAACATGAATTTTTAACATGTAAACACACACAATTAATGTCCCATTAGTTCAGCTATAAATAATCCTTCAATATGTTTGAGCACTTGTATATGCAAATCATAGTCTCCTTTCATAGGCAACTAAAGTGCATTTGGTCATGTTTTAAATGTTTTTCATCCTGTGTGGAGTGTCTGGAAATGTCTCCTGAGCCCATTTTTGCCATATTTATACAACTCTAAGGGCGCCTTCCCCAAGCTCAAGGTATTTTTATTTGAAAAGATTAATTGAAAACTCTATTATTCAGTGAAAAGTATCAACATTAATAGCCCTAATCATAATTACTACTACAATTCAAACCCAAACCCTAATTTGTTCAGCATGTACAACTGCCAATAAAAACTGTTTCTAGAGCACCACACAGATGAGACTTCCACAGAGTCATGATGACTAAATGTTTTCTCAGCACAGTGACACGTAGGTACATAATTCTTCTTTCATCCAAATCTTTGCACATTTAATTACTTAACAGATACTTCTTTGGCCTTTTAAATAGTCACAAAAATAACAGCTTAATACTTGCTATATTCTTATATTTCAGAATTTTAAAAATCTTTAAATAAACCACAGTGGTGCCATTGTATAGAATCCTGAAAGTGTCACATATGTCTCTTACAAACTGCATTTACATGTCCAAAATAGTGATGTTTGTTCTTACAAGTTTTCTTCCTCTCCACACAATGTCATGACGTCAGTATATGAGCTTATGTTTGATGAGGACATAATCATTCAAGAAGAATTTATTGAACATCTACTATGTGCCAGGCACAAGGAATGGAGAAGGGCATAAAACAAAGTTCCTTGACCCTATGGAGCTTACATTCCATTCTAATTATACATTTATTTTCAATTTAAACATAGCTAAATAGCCAACTGCTTTTCAGTTTCTGGGCTGGTATCTAGTTTTTTCAAGGTTTAGGCTGCCTAAAAATCACCTATTGTATTGTTTAGTATTTTATTGTATACAACATAATTCCAACCATCCTAAAAGGATATGCCTTAATTCCTAAGGTTAGATATTAACTCAGTAGCAGAGTGAAGAAAAAAGTTAATTTTTTTTCATTTGCTCATTAAATACCATCACTTTGATCAACATTAGTTAAAGGATTGGGTGCTGTGAGCAGACTTCTCAGGGTGTACCCTAAAAGGAGTCCCCCTAAAACTGAGTTCCCTTACTGAGTTTGTGATTAATCTCCATCCAAAACTTTATTCCCTTGCTTGTCCCCTCTGACCTCAGTCCTGTGCTCACTGACCACTAATCATCCAGCATCAGGTGACTAAAATTGCTGTTGTATCATCACACTTCATCATTAATGTACAAACTCGGGTTGCTTCTCCAGGGCAAGATGAGCTCACAAACCCCCAGGCCATGGATCACCTGGTCAGAGAATCAAAAACCAGAGACATCCTGACTCTTGAAACTGAGATTAAGAAATGAAACTGATGGGACTTCGCTGGTGGCACAGTGGTTAAGAAACCGCCTGCCAACTCAGGGGACACCAGTTCAAGCCCTGGCTGGGAAGATCCCACATGCCTCAGAGCAGCTAAGCCAGTGTGCCACAACCACTGAGCCTACACTCTATAGAGTCTGCGAACCACAACTACTGGGCCCGAGTACCACAACTACTGAAGCCCACGCACCTAGAGCCCATGTTCCACAACAAAGAGAAGCCACCACAATGAGAAGCCCGTGCAACACAAGGAAGAGTATCCCCTGCTTGCCACAACTAGAGAAAGCCCACGCAGAGCAACGAAAACTCAACGCAGTCATAAATAAATAAATAAATAAATAAATAAATAAATAAATAAATAAATAAATAAATAAATAAATAAAGGAAATGAAACAGAAAGGTCACAAGATGATGAGTAATCCCAGATTCTTTGTTCTCCCCCTTTAAAGACTGTACAGACATGATTGTTACCTTCAGTTTGACTCAGTTACCTTCAGAATTGTCCTAATTGACCAATTTGATGTCTGGCAGCTCATTACATAGTAGGTATTCTATTAAATAAATTGAAGTAAGAAATGAATTGTTGAGTGAATAAGTGACAATCTAGCAAGAGAAATAATATGTCACAAAGCAATGTAAGTTTGGAGCACAAATGGAATACATGAGGAAGACATAATATCAATAGGCATAGTGTCTCCTCTGATTAAAAAACAAAATAATAAAATGTTTGTTTCTCTAAGTCTCAAAACTTTTACAACATAAGGGATAAAGCATTTGATCATACATTTGAAAAATACATGTCTAACATAATTACAATGGCATTTTTTGTTTTTTTCAGCAAAGTGACTCAGTAAATGCTGATAGAATATTTGAATGATGCCTTCTTTGTAAAATCACCTAAAGTAGTCTACAGCAGTTTTGCAATTCACTCCGACCACATAATGCTTTGGCATATATTATGAACATAAAGCAGCCTAAATGTAAATTCCAAGTGACTGAAGTTTAGAAATTTCTGACCAGGCTTTTGAATCCAATGATGATAATAATAAAATAATATACAAGTAATGAACAATGTTATAAAAAATGTTATTTTGAGGAGTATGTGTGTTGTTTCTTTTATCAAGTTTCTTAACATATTTATCAGAGGTTCACAGGTTTATCAGAGATTTAGAACATATTTATATTATTAAACATGTAAAGTGGTTTTGATTATTTAAATTATCAAGTTTTAAAACCCACGAATATGATTTCATCCCTAGGTAGGTGAAGAATTTTTAACAATTTTCTCCAAAACAAAGATGAAAACTGATGATTATTTGACTTTTAAAAGTAAAGTATCTTAATTTATAATTTACTCTTTATCAAAGGAAACAAAAAAAGGATTGTTTCTTTGCTATCATTTATACCATAGAAGTCATGACAGAAATTGAAAGTTTACTAAATCATGAAAGTGTGCACGAGATGTAATAATTATTCTATACCTAAGATCTAATATTCTGAAGAAAATTATACCACAGAAAGTATATTTAATGTACTTTAGTTTCTACTTCCGTGGTGCTAAAACGTTTTAAAGTGCTTTGATACAAAATGGCAAATGACATACTTTAGAAACAGTCAATATTTTTTGCATTTGCTACTAAAAGGGAGCATTTTTGTATGTCATTGTTGAGAGACTAGCTCATAGAGAAAAAGCCAGCTATATTTTTTAACCAATTTCTTCTCAAAATCTTTATCATCATATCTTACTTCTCCATAGGCAAACTGCATTCTCAACTGACTTGCAAGAGGATGATAATCCATGTGGCAAAGTGTGTAGTAAAATTCTGCCCAGCATATCTGAACATAATTGCTTTAAATCATGAACTAATAAGCACAAGCAGTGATTCACTACAATCCAGAACAGTCTGTCCACTGTGAAGAAAGTATATATTGGGTTTTCCTGTGTAAGGATATATGTTTCACTATACTTTTATTTAGTATGCTATGTTTTTCTCTCTTGTTTTAAATAAAAGGTGAATATTCTAATAAATTTGATATACTAATATTTACAGATTAACCCATTAACCATTCATGTAGAATATGACTATTAAAAATGGATGGCTTTACTCTTCAATAAGCAGTGCTGGGAAAACTGGACAACTACATGTAAAAGAATGAACTTAGAACATTCTCTAACACCATATACAAAAATAAATTCAAAATGAATTAAAGACCTAAGTATAAGACCAGAAACCATAAAACTCCTAGAGGAAAGCATAGGCAGAATGCTCTTTGACATAAATTGCAGCAATATGTTTTTGGATCCATCGCCTAAAGCAAATGAAATAAAAGCAAAAATAAACAAATGAGATCTCATTAAACTTGAAAGCTTTTGCACAGCAAAGGAAATGATAAACAAAATGAAGAGATAACCTACTGAACAGGAGAAAATATTTGCAAATGATACGACCAATAAGGGGTTAAATGTCCAGCATATATAAACAGCTCATACAACTCAACATCAAAAAAACAAACAACCCAATAAAAATGGACAGAAGAACTGAGTAGATATTTTTCCAAAGAGGAAATGCAGATGGCGAACAGGCACATGAGAAGATGCTTAACATCACTAATCATCAGGGAAATGTAAATCAAAACTGCAATGAGATATCACCTCACATCTGTCAGAATGGCCATCATCTAAAAGAACACAAATAACAAATGTTGGTGAAAATATGGAGAAAAGGGAACCCCTGTACACTGCTGGTGGGAATGTAAGTTGGTGCAGCCACTTTGGAAAACAGTATTGAGTTTTCTCAAAAAATCTAAAAATAGAAGCACTGTATGACTCAGCAATTCCACTCCTTGGTATATATTAAAAAAAAAAAAAAGCAAAAAACTAAAACACTAATTTGAAAGGATACATGCACCCCAATGTTCATAGCAGGATTATTTACAATAGCCAAGATATGGAAGCAACCTAAGTGCCCATCAACAGATGTATGGATAAAGAAGATGTGCCATATATGTATATATATATATATATATATATATATATATATATATATATATATATATGCAATGGAATACTACTCAGCCATTAAAAAAGAATGACATTTTGTCACTTGCAGCAACATGGATGCAATGGACTTGGAGGGTGTTATGCTAAGTGAAGTAAGTCAGACAGAGAAAGACAAATATTGTATGACATTACTTATATGTGGAATCTAAAAAATACAACAAACTAGTGAATATAACAAAAAAGAAGCAGACTCACAAATATAGAGAATGAACCAGTGGTTACTAGTGGGGAGAGGGAAGGCAGGAGGGGAAATATAGGGGTAAGGGATTGAGAGGTGCAAACGACTATGTATAAAATAAGCTACAAGGATATATTGTACAGCACAGGGAATACAGCCAATATTTTATAACAGCTATAAATGGAATATAACCTTTAAAAATTGTGCATCACTGTACTGTATACCTGTAACTTATAAAATATTGAACATCAATTATATTTCAATAAAAAATGGAAAAGAATAAATAATATAAATGAATAAGGATAAAAATTCCTAAATTGATAAGACTAAAATGCATATAATTTTACATTTTTCCTTAATTACTTTGTGTGATTATATTTTCTTATATTGGTTTATTACTAGCTTGTAAATGTTTCCCATTTGAATATGCAAATGTTAAAGTGCCAAAGTTGAATGCTGAATAGAAAAAAGGAACATGCAAAAAAGGATGACTTTATTTAAATCTATAATCACCAGAATAAGAGTTAGAAATCCTGTAGGCATGCTAAATGCTTTATATTAATTATCTTATTTAATTTTTAGGCCAAACCTCTGAGGAAGTGCTATTTTACAGACAGTGCTGGCATGGAGGTGTTAAGTAACAAACCCAGGCTCTGGTGGAATAGTATCAAAGGACATTTCAAGGACATTTATTCTATTGGCATGAAGGTTCAAGAAAATATGGTCTTTGTAATTATGGGTATTAATTTAGACATAGCATATAGATTTTATAGATGTAAAACTGAGCCAAAAGTCCTGTAATGTAGCATCCAAGGTATTGTTTTTCTCAATCAAGTATGGAATAAACCTTAAGTAGTGACTTGATGGTTATACTTTGTTGCAATAACCTGTACTGAGATGCTGTCCATTACCTATTGTTCGGGATGTTCTGCACATGTCCATTCAGATCCCCTGCCTCTCCTTCTCTATCCTGTGCTGTGTCCCCAAGCTTAGCTGTGGAGCCAGGTGTCTCCATGCTTCTTCCCTTTGGCATCTGGTTAGATTTGGTCAATAAGAGACAAATCAAGTAACCGGAGGGTAGGACAGAGACATTGGAGTGCTTATTTTCCTGGCTTCCTCCTTGCTGTGCATTGGTTTGGCAGTGACTCTGTTCCTCTGTTATTGGACACAGCTCCTGTATGCTGGCTCCTCTATAGCTGAATTTCTCTTTTTTTAGTCCTTTAGTCTTTGGAGTAGCAAGGATCCTCACTGTTACTATCCCTGGACATCTCACCATTCCTCGTTAGCTTCCCTTAACACGGATAACACTTTGTAAACATCCCCTTCAATAATCTTCTGTCAACTACCACCTTTGAGTGTGCATTTTTGAGTGTGCTTCTTTTGAGAATCTGACCAAATGTAAAGTTGATGTATTTCTCAAACCTATGCCTAAACAAGGCTTTCACTTAATAGACGACTATGTCACATTTATCCAGAAATGTGCTAAGGAATAAAGCAAAATAGTTGAAGAAGGAATGTAAAGATAGAGTTCCCTAGGGCAAAAGAAGAACTTAAATGAGATCGTATCCAGTTGGAGAGGTTTGGAAAAGATTCTAGAAAAAAGTAAAGCTTCATGCTTGAAGAGCAGGGAGGATTAAAATGTTTTCTTAATATTGTACAATGAGCAAAAATATTTTTCTTGTATATTGAAATTGTATCTAAAGAGTAAATTTAAAAATTTTGTAAAACATAAGCTATCAAAGAGAGAAATTCGAGGAAACAAAAATTTACTGAAGCTTCTTAAATGGAACTATGTAAAACTAGAACTGAGTAAGAAAGAAGAGTGAAATTGGGAATGAAAATAGAGATCAAGGAAAGGAAAGACTACAAAATCAGCTGAATGTATTAAATGGTAAAGTGTTTCAACAAGTTATTCAAGTTAGAACATATTTTTATATAAATATCATCATTACTAATAATGCAAGACCATACAATCAAAGTGTTCCTTTGTTTTTTCATTTATCTCTTCTTATTTGTACCTACTATCAGGACGTTTATTGCTAAGATTTTAGATGTTTATAAATTTTCATGTACCTTTTATGAGGAAATGAAGAAAAGTAAATTTTAGACTATATATTTAAAGTTACTTATAATTTCTCCTTTTTAATGTAGAATCAGATATAAGTATCTAGTATAAGCAAAATGTCAAGATAAACAGAAACTGCTATTGCCATTGTTGGAAATAAATAAGTCAAGAAATTAAATTTCAATATTGCCATAAATCACAAACACCAGAGGGTATTCATCTAATAATTTAGAATGAAACAAAATAGTTCTATGACCAATGTGAATTAATCACTTACCATTAAAACAGCTACTAAAGGAGGTGACTGAATCAAAGTCAGACTCATCTCTTAAGTGGAAGCTAATGGAATTTCAGGACAAGAGCTGGATTGCTGCCTGTCAATCTGACTTCTTCTCTAAGAAAAGTTACTAAATAAATTATGAAAGATTGTTAAAATCAATCTTCAGACAAAGAAAAGGGAAAAATAACCCTAGTTTATTGAGGAAGTTAATATAATGTATGTGTGTGTGTGTGTGTGTGTGTGTGTGTGTGTGTGTGTGTGTGTGTGAATAACCCAATTTACTGCATATAGAAGAAACACTGCTGGGGATATTTTGCATTTTTAATTATAAGAAGCGTGTCTGTCCTGGTCTGGGTTAGAAAAAAAAAGGAAAGATAAAGGATAAACATTAAGAATTTCTGGTGAATACACTTCTCCCTCATTACTCTATGTTGGAAACTCCTTTGGGGGGACTATTTCATATTATGTCATTACCACATCTACCTTTGCACATTTGAATTATACAGGGGTAAACACTTGACCTAATCCATGCCAGTCATGGCCCTTTCTTGGGATTTTTTTTTTAAGCTGAAGTTGGGTAGGAGATCCTCTAGTGAGAGTTCTAAATATGAAACTCAGAGCTAAGAGTAGCCAAGGTAGAAGAACAGTGAACCCTCATACTGCTTGAGTCCTGCCTACTAGTTTTTCCTGAGGCCCAGCTTGATACTTCCATGTCCTAAAATTTGAATGTTCAATCCTTCCCTCAAGTATGCAAGACACCCTCAGAATCCTCCTATTAAATCTCCTTATGATGAAGATAGTCCAAGTTGAATTTCTGTCACTTGAAATCAAAAGAAGCTGGAAAAAAATGTAGATTCCCAGTGGTAAACTATTTATTATACAGAGGCTTATACTTTATAGGCTTGAAATGGTCTATCCCAAAGTGCTTCACACATTAGTTGTTTGCCAAATTTAACTTTGCCTTATTGGAGACAGTTAGGAAGATAAAAATGGATATCATCAAGAAAGATGTAGAAATAATAATGTAATCATGGGTCAAATTCCATGCTAAATAGAACTCATTCTGATTTGTCATATGTTAGAGAAGGATATAAAGCAAATATTTTGCTATTCCTTTCTTGTACTTCTCCAGTTAGTACAGATTTCTGTGTGGGCATATGGTCCCATACAGTGCAAATCTAAAGAAACTGGACAATGGAAGTTGCAAAGACTTCCTATCTACTTCTGGTATCTATTTAAATAATGCTTGGCTGAAAGAGTGGGGAGGATGATTTGTGAAAAAGAGGAGGAAAATGAAGGAGATGATTTGAGGTCTGCTCACCTTCATGGACTGGCTTTTAGCTTCTGAAGAGCAAGAGACCACATACAAAAAAACAGAGATTTTTGGAGAATCAACATTACCCAATGATGCTGGAGAGTTCTGGTGATAAAGTTCCACCAGTTGTGGTGACAGGCATTTTCCCACATCTGGATGGAATAAAGCAGAGATCTATGATGGAGTCAGTAAAGAAAAAAATTCACTACACTTTGCTGCATGCACCCAGGAGAGAACCCTGTGGTGAGTAATATTTTCCCGGAGAAACAACAGAGAGCCAAGAGAATTTGCAGATCTGAACTCAGAGCCCAATTCTGGAAATATGAAAGATGTTTATACAAGTGTCTCCAACACATGATTAAAATGACAAGAAATAGAAGGGGTAGTATTCACTTAAAGGTTTCTCTGGAATCAACATAATTATTCTGACCTAATAACAAAGACTGAAAAAATGCATGAAATTATTCATGCTGCATCATTAATGACAAATGTGTTTTCTATAAATAGTATCAATGAAGTATTGTGGGGATTTATCATGATTTCTCACATTTCTCAAAATATCCTTCAGCTAAGAAAAGCACTCCTATTAAATGGTTCATTAAATTGATTTCATCCATCACAGAAACATGATTTTTATGAAAAATTAAATTACAACTATTTTCCTTTTTCATTCAAGAAAGAAAACTGATTCAGTGAGTTCTGAATTCTTTTATCACATGTAAATTAACACTAGTGCCTATAAAAATAACTACAACAAAACAGTTAGGTACATACACATGAAACTCAAACAATGAACAATAAAATGGGATCATAAAATAATCTGCATATTATGAAGTTTCTAGAAATGTAAAATTTAGGTATTACTCTATTCTTTAGGATTCTAAACTACTCTCCAGTACCTTGCCATCCTGTATTAAAGACCTATTAGGTTTGATATAATAAGAATATTCTGGTGCTTAAGAAATAGTCATGTTATTTATTTGAGACACAAAAGGTCATGAGGCTTGCTAGGGAAAACTGTGTTAGCCAAATATGATGAAGCTCTGAAATAAGGCAATGAAGAACGTGGATAGGAAAAAATGGCACACATTCAGTGGATGCACAAGAGAGAATATAAAAGGCACACGAAAGAAGGCTGAGGATCATCACAGTGCTGTGGGATAGGGGTAAAAGTGGAAGAGAAATGCTATCAAAGGGAATTGAAAAGGAATGGGGAGGAGGGTAAGAGTTATGCTAAGTAAACAAAAAGAGCTTCAAAAAGGGGGAAAGTTAATGGAAATACCTGCTACAGAAAATCCCAGTTCCTTTACATTTAATACACAATTAAAATTACTGAATCTATAGGAGTAAACAAACTTATGGTTACCAAAGGGGAAAGGAAGGATTGGAGGGGTAAATTAGGAGTATGGAATATGGGATTAACAAGTATAAAATAGATAAGCAACAAGGATTTACTGTATAGCCCAGGGAAATATATTCAATATCTTGTAATAACCTATAATGGAAAATAATCTGAAAAAATATATAAATATATATAACTGAATCATTTTGCTGTACACCTGAAACTAACTATACTGTAAATGAACTACACTTTGATTTTTTTAAAAAAAGTAAAGGATTTAATGTAATAAGTGAAATAAAATCTCATATTAAACACAATCAAAGTGCTGTGAAGCCCACTGAACCTAGCTCTTAGGAAACTAAGGTAGATACTGAGGAATGTATTTTCAGTAGAATAATGAGAGGTAAAGACCTTATGGCAATGAGTTGGAAATAAATAGAAAATGAGGGGTAGAGTTAGAATTAGGGTTACCCTAAGGCTGCATGGTCATGGAATGGTATTACATATTGAAAATGCATTCAAGGGAACATTGAAAAGGAGGGTTGTGAAGGAAAAAATAATATATTTTAATAAAGTTTGGGTCAGAAATAAGGAAAATAAATAAAATCTGATGGTGTCTCTTTTCTTTGGGAATTAGTGAAAAATGTGATCCATTAATAGTTGAAAGGAGTGGTTACAGGGCTTTTGAAGACTCATGATGATTTAGAATATGCTATGGATAATTTGAAAAGATGCTAAGTGGAGATAGAAGAATTATCAATGCACATTAAAAACTCAACACTTGATGTTTGAAAGAGTTTGGAAATTATGTCTCTAATGGTGTCTGTCAACCACATTTGCCAATTTTCAGTGATGCTTGATAGATATAGATATAAATATAGACAGATATATAGATAAAGAAGCATGAACATTAGCTTAAAATACAAATGGAACTTTGATAGGGATTGTTCAGAAAAAAAGGGCAAGAAACAAGAGAAAAGACAGCACTACTGCATATTTCAAAGTGATGGATTAATACCAGGATTCTGACTACATAGAAAGGGATTTTGAGGCAAAAAAATAGAAAGGAGTGGGGAGACTTGAAGATTTGATCTAGCTGAAGAAAATATTTAATGAAGTGAAACAGTGGGAAATGTAAAGTTATAGAGAATGTGTAGGAGAAAATTGAGAAATTTGGGTTTTAGATATAAGAGATAAAGCAGAGAATTTTGAGGAGGTGGAGGCAGTGGTGGTGGCCTAGTGTTGAAATCTCCTTTGATGCTCGGCTAAATACACACTGGACAACTAGATGCAAATCCTAAACCACTAGGAAATACTCACAGCAAAACTAGGTAACAAAAATTCTCCAAGAACCACAGCATGTAAATGGTTGTGACCTGTCTGGGGTCAGCATCTGTTCAGGATGAGGAAGAGAGCAGCAACCCTGAAAACAGGAGAACCCCCAAATAGTCAAATGGTCAAAATACAGGTGGAAAACATGGCAGGCCAATTTGAGATCGAGTCGAAAATAAGCTTTTCCCAGTCCAATAGCAGGTAGGTATAGGGCATCCACTGTCAGTTCTGAGGAGTATTTGTAGCCCCTATAACCTCTCAAAATTGACCAGTCAGGGATTCCTTTCAAGAGAGAGTATCACATCGAGGAAAAATTACCAAGATTGGAATCAGCATTAGAACAGAAAAGTGAAAGTACAAACAAAAAAAGAAAAGTTAAAATATAGAGAAGGAATGAAAGCTAGGAAATCACAAAAGCAATATATCATATTGTTTTACTGGGTAAAAAAAAAAACAGGATAGGGACTATGTGAATGTAGAAAACATGCATGAACCATGTATCTCTCTAAAAGATGAGAAAAATATGAATTCACATAAAAATGAGCAACAGAAAAGGATCAGAGTCAAATCTCATGCAGTTATTATGACTCAGAAAGAGACTACAGATCCATAAAAGGTTCCTACAAACGATAAAAGCATGCCAAAAACATATGGCCACAAAACATATCAAAATTGTATTTTACTATTTCAAATAACCTAAAAGACCTTAATAAAATCATATTAGAGTTGACAATAAATCAGAATTAGAAAAATTCAAAAATAAGAAAAGAATAAAGAATTTGAAATAAAAGAGAAAAAAGGGAAGGAAAATGAGATTATCATGAGGCTTTTCAACAGCAACACTTTATACCAGAAGACAAAAGAGTAACGTATTTAAGATACTAAAAAAAATGAGCCAAGGATTTAATATCTAGCAAAATTTTCAAGCCTAAAGGCCATCATCACATGACCTTAACATGTAAGAACTTCATGAAGAACCCATGGTGAAGTAATTTTGGATAACCAAAATGAAGAATGAGTCATTGATAAGAATTGGTAGTGAGTATTAAACAGATAGTTACATGTAGAACTTGGTTCTCCACAAGAGTTAAGAGAGCAGAAAGTAAACTGTGTAATGGCTGTATCCTCTGACGATGTAGGTATAGTACGACTATTTCAAAATATGTTGGGGTCAGGAAACAGCATATGATTTCTTTTTATTTATTTGTTACTATTTGCAATAATCAAACTGGCGGGTAGTATTAGAATTGTTATCCTAAGACTGTTGCATATGTCATTTGGGATAAAGCAAGTAAGTCCATCTGGGGGTGTATTAGTCTTGAATTGCTACATAACAGACCACCACAGAAGTATAGAGGCTTAAAACAAAGCCTCTATTATCTCAGTTTCTGTGGACAGAAGTTCAGGCATGACAACCAGATCCTCTGTATAGGGGCTCACAAGACTACAATTACTTGGCCACAGCTGGGCTCTAATCTTGAAGGCTTGACTAGGGAAGGAGCCTCTTACACAGTCCCGTGGTCAGCAGCAGCAGTCAATTCTTTGCAGCTATAAAACTGGTATTTTTTTTTTTTTTCTGTCATCCAGAAGGCAGCCTCTGCTTCTAGAGGACACCTCAGTTCCTAGAAACGACCCAGGGTTCCTTGCCTCCTGGCTTCCTCAACATGGTCACTTATTTAATCAAGCCTGTAAGAGAGCCTCTAAAGCAAGCCTGCTAAGAAGACTGCATATTATGGTACAAGACGCAATCGCAGAAGCAAAGCCCCACCAACTTTGCTGTGTATATTGATTACAAACAAGTCTCACAGTCAAGGCAAAGAGGATGCCCAGCAGAATGCAGGGTCGCTTCGGGTCGTGTTAAAATCTGTCCACCATATGGAATGCTCCTGAAGAGTCAAGCTTTGTGTGTGGATATTATCTTGATGTAACATAGAAGTTAAGCAAAGATCCCACAGTCCTAGCTTGAGTTGAGGGCATCAATGGAAACTCATGGGATGTTCACACCAGGTAGTCTGTGCTCTGTCCAGTGTTCAGTGTTTGTCTATTAAAAAGTCCCAGAAATTATAACCAACATATGGGTATCCCCGGCACCAAGAATGTTGTACACCATCTTCCATTAAAATAAATCAGAGCTTATTGGACAAATAGCATGTTTTGTGGTGGAAAATCAACAAGATGGGTATAGAACACTGTAATTCTTGTCATAGTAGATAATGGAGAAGTTAAGAACAGCTACTAAGGTGATGTCCAAATAACTCAGAAAGCAACTTAAAAACCAAACAAAACCCTCCCTGGCCTAAAATGGAATAATCTGATCTTCAGTGGGGTGAAAACTGTTATGTATTGAAACCCTTCAAAAATATTTTAATCCAAGAGTCCATAAAGATATTTTAAAATAAATGAAATTGCCAACTTTGACAAATGATAGGGAATCAATTCCTTATCTTGAAAACTGTTATAAAAATGAAAGAATGAAGCATTTATTCTGCAAAATTGTGGATAAGTAGAATCATTTATTTATAATATAATTCCAGTTAATAATAAAAAGCATTGATAGATTTAACAAAATTACTGATTTGCATCCCCCAGTGAATTAATAGATTCAGGCATTGGGTACCAACAACTGCTTACATTACAAAAACAAGGAGCCATACCACCACACTGCACAGCAGGTACTGAACTGCTGAAGGGCTTACACCTGAGTCTGGTAAAATTCCTACATCTAACCATCAATGAGCAAAAGTAAGGAAGTCCGAGGAATGTGTAGACTGTTCCAGAAGCATGTAAGCAACAAAACTCGGCTGTGAGAAACTACAGATGAAATAATCCTCCTCAACAATTAAATTATAAGAAAAAGAGAGGGAGAAAACCTTGCCCTTTAATTTGAGTGATAAAACTATAAAGAATACAAGAAAGTAATAAGTATAAAATAAAAAAAAATGCTACAAAATTCAGAATAGTGGTTAATTTGGTGGAAGGTAGGTGATTTTGATTGGAATGTGATACATTAACAGATTCTAGCAAAATTCTATTTCTCAAGCTGAGTGGTAAGTACAAGGTTTCAGTCACAATAATTCACTGAGCAATATATTTGTTTTGTGTAGTTTTCTGTATCTACATTTTATTTAATTCTTTGCAGTGATTATGTTTGTGAATGTGTATATATGAGTTCAATAAAAAAGATGGGGAGCAGTTCCAGGTTTAGGTATGAGTCTGAGGTAGAGTAAACAGTGGTGATCAAGGAACCTGGCAGCCTCCTGTTGGCTGGAGTGCCACATAGATGGAAACGGCTCCCAGAATAGTGGAAGCCTGTGGTGGGCAGGACAGAACTCTTCTAGGGGGAAACATATGGGAGATGGTTATGTTAGGAGGTGATGGTATAAGAGGTGAATAGGTGACAGTCAATCAAAGACAACAACAAAAACAACAGCAAAACAAGAACAACCAGAAAATCCTTTAATGAATAATTTGAGATTTGAGTGGATATCAAGAGGAAATATTTAAAGAAATATCTCCTTAACTGTACTCAAGAAATTAATCCTTGAAAAGTTTAGAGATTTAATTTTTTTTAATTGAAGTATAGTTGATTTACAATGTTGCATTAGTTTCTGGGGTACAGCAAAGTGATTCAATTATACACATATATACATGTTCTTTTTCATAATCCCTTCCACCATGGCCCACTACAGGATACTGAATATAGTTCCCTGTGCTATACAGTAAGACCTTGTTGTTTATCTGTTTTTCTAATTTAATTTTTTATTTTATATTGGCTTATAGTTGATTTACAATGTTGTGTTAGTTTCAGGTGTGCAGCAAAGTGATTCAGTTATATGTATACATATATCCATTCTTTTTCAGATTGTTTTCGCATATAGGCATTACAGAATATTGAGTATAGTTCCCTGTGCTATACAGTAGCTCCTTGCCAATTATTTATTTTATATATAGTAGTGTGTATATGTTAATTCCAAACTCCTAATTTAACTCTCCTCACCATGTTTCCCCTTTGGTAACCATAAGTTTCTCTTTGAAGCCTATGAGTCTGTTTCTGTTTTGTAAATAAGTTAATTTGTATCATTTTTTTAGATTCCCCATATAAGCGATATCATATAATCTTTGTATTTCTCTGTCTGACTTACTTCACTTGTATGTTAGTCTCTAGGTGCATCTATCTTGCTGCAAATGTCATTATTTCATTTTTTTAATGGCTGAATAATATTCCATTGTATAACTATACCACATCTTCTTTATCTATTCATCTGTCAATGGACACTTAGGTTGCTTCCATGTCTTGGCTATTGTGAATAGTGCTGCAATGAACATTGGGGTGCATGTAACTTTTCACATTATGGTTTTCTCCAGGTATATGCCCAGGAGTGGGATTGCAGGATCATATGGTAGCTCTATATTTAGTTTTTTAAGGAACATCCATACTGTTCTCCATGGAGTTTGTATCAATTTACATCCCACTAACAGTGTAGGAGGGTTCTGAAAAGGTTAGGGCTTTTTAATTAGATCATATACTTCTCATAGTTGCTAATTTTAAGGCCCCAAGAGTGGTTGGTTCTAAAGATAGTTATTGTTCATTTATCTCAAGAAAGCAAAAGAAGTTTCCAATCATTATCAACTAATAGATATTAGTCAACAACTCTGTGCTTGGCAGTGTGAGAGCATTACATTGGCAGATAATTCAATGGCAAAGCACACCTCCTTTTGGTGCATAAATTGTGTAATGAGCAGGACTGTGTCTGTCAGTGACCCCCATGGATGCAGGAAAGCTACTGTTCAACATTTACTGAGCGTCAGTCCGGCCCTGCGTGATGCTCCAAAGAGATCTGAATATGTTTTTGTGCCAGAGAGAAGAGAGGCACCAGTTTTATTAACCAAGAGTCTGATTTGAAAAGAAATAGAAATTACTAAAATAGAATGCACGTTACAAATGTTAGCCTTCATTTAAATGGACATTTTCTCCAAGGAACTCAAAGTTCTAGGTTACTGACTTCAATTTTATTTCAAACTCACGTAAAGGAAGGGGAAAACATCAGGTACATGATTTTAGTAAGTGTCACAAAGAATGCTGACCAATGAGCACTTTAAGTATCACTCAGTAGGGTTAAAATGGCAGGTTCTCCTGTGAGAAATAAAGTTACCACAGGCATAATATCATTCCCATAACCTATGGGTGACACAGTAATTGGGGATGGCAGACATGTCACATCCTTCACTGCAAGCCAGCTGCTGCACTGCCGAGGGGAAAGTAGCTGCAGAAACATGTGGGTGTCTGTTTGGGTGCGTGGAGAGCCCAGCACCATCGAAAAGGACAGGCACAACCTTAGCCCTGATCTCACTGACCAGTGCAGTTAAGTTTACTATTGGGGTGGGGACCTTTTGAGTGTGTTTGTAAAACCTTGGAGCTAGAATTGAACTCAGTGGCCACTGAGTTCATACACATAGATGCTAATCATGTAATTGTATCATAACACTCTACACTTTTTAGGTTGTATAAGATACATAAAGAATTATAGTTTTTCTAATCATTTTAGCATGAAACATCAGTAATTATTTAATCACCTTGCTGCTACTCAAAAGAGAAATAAAAGTAATAGAATTTGAAAGTGTAATTCCCTCAGCATTTAATAGAAAGTTATCAAATTAATTTACTTAGATAAGTCACTCATTCCATGGTAATAGAAGTTGTTGACATTTTTCATTTTCTTTCCAGCATACTATGTCTTTCTAAAGTTACTTACTAGCCCATATGATTGCAATTCATGGTTGCAAGTCAGCTGTCAGAATTACCAATTAATAATTGACACTAATTTTTCATCAGAAAAAGCACCAAGATTTACACATCATCTCAGAGTACAGAGGTGAAAATTACACATGCTGGAGCCAGATGACTTGGGTCCAATTCTAACTCTGCTTCTTTAGTCCTTGAACAAATCACTTATGCCCCCAACACACACATAGACACACAGACACACACAGACACACACACACACACACACACAGACACACAGACACAGACACACACACACACACACACAGAGCCATTTCTTCACCCAGAGCTCAAGGTTAATAATAACACTGTGGTTTGTTATGAGGATTAGATGTAAAAAATTAAGAACAGTGCTTTCCAATGCACACTGCATATTAATTATAATTGTTATCTAGGTTCTGGATTAATGAAATCTCAGTAAATCAAGAAGCCCCTAGGTATGTGCAGGGGGTAAGTTGTACAGAGAGCCCACTGCAAAGAGAGCATCAAATTACCCTCCTTGATGACAAGGCCTGTGCTTGCTGCCCTCAGGTCACGTCCAATCACACATTCCTAAAGTCTTGCTTCCTGTGTTCTCCAGGGATTTTTGCTTTTAGTTTGTTTGTTTTCTTTTTTGCGGGGGCCACTCTGATTCCAACATTCCTGTACTGCTTCCAGGACCTGAGGCTGCCTTGTTCATTCCCCACAAGTCAGACTCAGTGGATTTGGGGTTAGGTCCCTGACACCTCACTGCATAACTCACCCAAATGGCATTTGTAACCACAAAAAGGGCTGTAGAATCATATTCTTGAGAATGATTTGATGAACACAACCTGGAACTAGATAATAACGTAAAGGAAATTAAACATCTCCAAATAGGTGATCAGCTTCCAGTGTTTTATTTCATCTCGCTGACATTGGAAAGTGTGGTCATGACTGAGTCAAAATGTTACACAAAGCAACTTCACTAGATACTAAAGTTTCCTATAAAGTTGGTATGGTAAGAACTAATGTATGTTATTTATTTTGTTTTATTTCCCCTCTGGCTTCTGCCCATGGGAAAAACAGATATTTCATGCTAATCAAAAATACTTACCTGACAGGGGGTATAGAGGAATTATCTGTACTTTCTGTTCAGTTTTACTGTGAACCTAAAATTGTTCTAAAACATAAAGTTTATTAATTAAAAAATTATCTACCTGATCCAAGGGAACATAATATTAAATTGCAATTCTG
The DNA here is from genome assembly GCF_026419965.1 of Kogia breviceps. Taxonomy (NCBI): domain Eukaryota; kingdom Metazoa; phylum Chordata; class Mammalia; order Artiodactyla; family Physeteridae; genus Kogia; species Kogia breviceps. The sequence continues at coordinate 62,404,382 of NC_081319.1, forward strand.
CCTCTCTTATTATGTGTTTTCCTAAAACCTTCTTTCTCTGGAATAGATATGAATTTATAAATGACCTTGATCTTAATCACTCTTCTCTGACTGTAATTTATAGGCAAAAGTGAAAAATGCATTGGAAAGGCAAGACAATCATTTAATTTCCATTGCAGAAAAAGAAATTCTACTTTTAGGACCAATTAACAGTTAATATGTAAGGCATATGAATCCTGGATAAGGATAAAATGAAGAATGCCCACTTTCCTTCCTCTAGTTTTCATTCAGGTATTAGTTTAGATAAAACCACCTTGGACCATTAGGCAGGTTAATTTTGAATGGATTGATGACACGATTTGGAGAGTCAGAGTTTCTACATGAATGGATAAGCTTCAGGAAATTCTCTATAAACACCATTCCTCCTATCTAAGCTTTCAATAGCCATTAAATATCAATAAGTTTGAGGTTTTACTATCTGACAACACTCTGGAATTCAAGTAGTCTAGGTTGCTTAGGGCAGATCCACATTTTTTAAAGCTGAGAATAAACTGATATTCTCTTATTTAAAGACAGAAAAATGAATATGCTGATAAGGGCCCAAGTCTGAAGAGATGACCAGCTAACTTCTATGTGGAAGTTGATGGAGAAAGAAAGTAAATTCTACATTTCAATACCGCAACTGACAGTCTGAAATTCTAGGCCATAGAGCCCCGGTTTTCTCCAAGTTACCCCAGCCATCACCATGGATGATGAGGAGAAATAAATGGAAAAATTATGTTTATATGACTCTTTCTGCCAGGAGAGAATTGAGCCAATTATACAATTTTCTCTTAAGGTCCCTATTAAATTTCTGTCAACAAAACAACAAAAATATAATAGGAATACAAGAAAATGAATATGTATCTGGTATCTACAGTGTATGTAGTGTATGTGGATATTGGGTGTGGTGGGGGGGAAAGGGTACCTGTTCAAATCATCAGAAACAGAGTCCAGTCATTAAAATTCAAATTCCAAAGAAGATAAGCTAAACACTTCTGCTTTGCCTATCTGAAATCTATAATTTCATCTGCACCACTCCTTCTTCCTCCACACCAAAACAAAACAAAACTCTTCATACAGATCATGATGCTAAAGAGAATTATTATTTCAGATTCTAGAAAAACAAAGGCTTATATTAAGTTTCCACTTAGTCAAATATTAATTCTTGCTTCAATACCTTTTAAAAGCCTAGGAAACTTTAGTGAATATCACAAAGTGTATACTTTTCCTAAAAGACTCCTCCTCAAGGTCATCATGAGTATTATACCATCAATAACAGAACAGACATGCTCAGTGCTTGCCTGTTCCTCACATAGGATATTATCTCAAAAGTCCAGATTTACAAAACTTTGAAAGTTTAAACTCATAAAATGGAATATGAATGAATACAAGCTCAGAATTTGGAGGAAGGGCAGTATAGATAATTTTCATATTTAAAACAGAATAAACTATTAGTCTGGATATTCTACTGAGTGAAAACACTCAAAGACAGTCAGTTTGTCTATGTCAATGATTTTTAATTACGATCTATGTGCTGATGACCACAAATTTACATTTTTCAATAGAGTCTTCTATTCTGAACTCCAGGTATGAATTTCCATTTGTCAATGGCCACCTCCAACTTTCATTTCAAGAGTCTAAATTCAGCATATCTAAACCAGTACTCATAAGCCACTGAAAATGCTTATTTTCCAATAATCCATAATGCAGTTAAATGCCTTACAGCCCACATACCATGTAGTTGTGAAAGTCCAAACCTACAAATCCTTCCTGAAATATCTATTTTGCAGCAATATTCAATCCTGCTGATTTTTTCTCTTACATACTTCTAACCTCCTTTCACTTTTATCCATCTCCACTGTCACCGCCCTAACCCAAGAACCACCATCTCTTCCTGGCACACTGGATTGGCCTGCTAGCCAGTTTTATCACATTCATTCTCTCCCTTTTAAAATCTGTAACACATATGGCTTTCAGTGTGAATACCTTTTAAAGAATAACTATCACTCCCCTACTAAAAATCTCTAAAAGTATGATAAGAATGGAGACTTCAATCCTTAATCCCACCTACGAGGCCCACAGTTCCCCTCGTCTGTCTCTAACCTCTCGCCCTTCACTGCTCTTTGCTCTCCAGCCACACCAGCCTTTGTCCAGTTCCCATGCACCTTCTTGTTTCAGAACCTCCACTGCTGTTTCTATCTGGCCACCTCACCCCTCCAAGGCTTTGCAGGCTTATATCATTTTCACATTTCAGACCTCAGTTCAAATCTCACTTTCCCACAGAAGTTCTATCTGACTTTCTAGATGAGACTATACTTTGAGACTATACTTTCTAGATGAGACCATACTTTGAGAAGCACTGATTTATCAGAAATTATTTTATAATTGCCATGTGAATAATTAAGTATCCAGTTTAAACCTGTGGAGTAATAAAGCCTAGGTGCCTCGATAGAAAAAAAGAAATATTACTTAGATAACACCTATTATTCACTTTAAATCTCATCTTATATATTGTATCATGATTATAAATGTGAGAGCCTTTAGTTAAAACTGAGCCAGCACTACCAAATTTTGGCATTTACACTTCCAATATTTCTTCACAATATTAGGGAAAAAATCTATAATTCCCAAATCTGACAGATTTCCCCATAATGGGAGAAATAAATTATAGAAACTTTGATGGGTCAAAAAATTTTACTGTATGTTTGATCACTTTTGTGGCTTGAGTCATCTCTATCTCTACCTAAGAATATTAAAATATCACAGTGGTGCAATCGAACCAGAAGAAACCCTTTGTTTTTGTTTGTTTGTTTGTTTTTTTGTGGTAAGTAGGTCTCTCACTGTTGTGGCCTCTCCCATTGCGGAACACAGGCTCAGCGACCATGGCTCATGGGCCCAGCCGCTCTGCGGCATGTGGGATCTTCCCGGACTGGGCACGAACCCGTGTCCCCTGCATGGGCAGGCAGACTCGCAACCACTGCGCCACCAGGGAAGCCAGAAGAAACCCTTTGGACACAAAAGATTCGGGCAACACTAAATAAACAGGGCATCTCCACTGGGATTTATACATCAGCAGATCTGTTCACTGAGTCCCCATGAGGAGGAGAGGAACTTAAATAGAAGGCAGGAACTTAAATAGAAAAAGGTAATAAAATCAACTCCATGTCTTACATAATGATCCTTTCAAAAAATGAAAAGAATTATATAATGAAAGGATGGTAGCAAAACCTAACAAGGTGCTAAATTACTTTGTAAGCTTCCTGTGTATTTTATCTCACTCATATAGAACTACTTTGTGGTGACAAACAAGAATGACTGTCCACTAGAAAAATCAGCAGATTCTATGCCTTTAGCAAAGTAGTGCAATATATTTTTAGAATAACAGAGCAGCCCGTGCTTCAAAATTATCTTTAGCCAGAGATCTTCTCTGGAATTCTCATATAAGTGGAAATATTTCACAGAAAAACTAAAACATGAGCCAAAGTTGTGATGGCTATCTCTATATCCATCCATTCGTCCATCTATCCACACACCCACCTACCTATATAGTTAGTTATCATTTCTTCTTAAGTACTATTTATTTCTTATGCACGGCATACAAAAATGCTTTGAGATTATTTGGTTAAAGGGAACAAAGCTGTCCAGTGGATGGATTGCCCCAAATATCTCATTTGGGATTTAATACAAGAGGATTGTGCCACTACAAGAATGGGACCTTACACACTAAATCTAGGAGAATCCTCAAATTAGAAATGGTCATTTTTTAAGCACACACAATATTCAAGCTCTGTTTGAACAAATGCTTCATGGAATACATTGACTTCTATATAAACTCAGGGCAAGCAAGATCTAATACATAATGAATCCCTGAGCAACCTGAATTACAAAATATTAATTTGGAAAAATGGTTTTAGGGATATACATTTAAGCTTAATGTTAAATATTTTTAAAAGTTTAATAAAAATTTTGCTTAATTTTGCTCTATACTCTTTCAGATCATCATGGCAAGTTGTTTTTATGTGGAGATAAAAAATATTGCCATCCTTTCATATTTCTGCAAATGCTGTTTTTTAAAAAAGATTACACAGCTTCTGTGCTCATAACTGAGTAATATTGTAGACATTTGACCCTCTCTAGAGACTTTTTAAAATGTGTGAAACACCTTAGATATTTGGTATTTAACAGCTGAGAAAAGCTACTTGACAAGTTAGCAGCAAGGATCAGAGATCTGGCAAAATATATTCACTAACAGGGAATTTGAAAATCCCAAACTCCAACATGATCACAAATTAAACAATTGGTAATGACTCCTACTCTGTGGAGCACCATGCCTGAATAAGACATCCCTCATCCTGTCCCCCATTGTGGGAGCTGTGGATTCAGTGCCATATGTCAAGGGTCTCCTTCCCCTTCCTGTATAGGCATACAGACCTTAGCTCCCACTGGAGATTCTGCAGTGGCCCCTGAACTGACTCTAACCCCTCTCAGCCATGGTCCAGGAACCTCTGGAAAACACTGTTTTAGACAATCACCCACGGACGAAAGAGCCTTTGTGGAAGTACAGGTGTTTCAGCAGAGAAGTTCCAGCACACCACTGAAGAAAAGAAGTACAATTCTATTGCACTGGAATGGGTAGCAGAAACCGTTTGAATTTACCTGCATCACCCCTCCAAGGTGGCACAGCTCAGGACCAAGAGAGAACTTATTACCCCATGATTTCTCCCATGAAGGGAAATGACAGAGTGTGAGTGAGCAGCTGACTTCTCCAGCTGTGCAGGAATGCTGCCAGAGAAGCCCATTTCTCTTGTGTCATCCAGAGTACTGAACCATGAGCTGGATTACTGGGTGCAGAAAGAAGCTGAGAGAGTGACAGAGGGCTCTAGGAGGCTATTAAAGGGATGTGGATCCTACCAACTGTGTCATAAATTCCATCAAGCCTCTGCCCACAGGCCACTGGGGATGCTTCACTTGCAGAACCCCCTAAATGGCCCTCTGCACATTTTGCTCACACACCCATATCATGGCTGGCTCCCTGTACCCACTCCCAGCAGTGGTGGTCAGAGAGATTTGACAGATGGCTAGTAAAGAAGTGCAGAAAGCCGGCCTGGATCTGTAGGCCAGGGAGACACCACAGACTTGAACTCTAGCACCACCTGTGGGAAAAGAAAAGGAGGCCATCAGCACCTGGTCTGTTGTATTGCAGGATCAACAGAAGACATACAAGCTAAAGAATACTACCACAAAGGGAGCAAGAAAAGTGGAACAGGTGTATCCATAGAACAACTGAGAAAGCCTCAGAATCTCTGGCAAGATTGATGGAAGAAATTTCTCTCCCAAAATGCTGTTAGTAAAGATTAGGAGGGAGGTGACTACTACTTCAAATGCAAAGCCAGCAACGCAAGATTTTGAGAAACATAAAAAAATCAAGGAAATGTGACATGCCAAAGGATCACAATAATCCTCTAGTAACTAATCTGAAAGATATAGATATCTGCAATTTACCTGATAACAAATTTAAAATAGCTGTTTAACAAATCTCTATTAGCTAACGAAAACAGGAAAACAATACATGCACAAAATGAGATGTTTAACAACAAGATAGAAATCATAAAAAAGAACCAAACAGAAATTTTAGAGCTGAAGAACACAATGAATGAAATGAAAAAATGCAACAGAGAGAGTGGTAGGGAGGGGGAACAAGAGGAAGGTGGTCAAAAGGTACAGACTTCCAGTTATAAGATAAATAACTCCTAGGGATGCAATGTACAACATGATAAATATAATTAACACTGTTTTATGTTAGATATGACAGTTTATCCTAAGGGCTCTCATCACAAGGAATTTATTTTCTATTTCTTGAATTTTGTATCTATATGAAATGATAGCTTTTCATTAAACTTACTGTGATAATCTTTTCATGATGTATGTTAATCAAGTCATTATGCTGCACACAAACTTATACAGTACTCTATGGCAATTATATCTTAATAAAAGTGGAAGAAAAAAAGAATTTTCCCATCTAAGCAATAAAAAAAATGCAATAGAGACTATCAACATCATAATGGATGAAGCAGAAGAAAGAATCTATGATTTAGAGCATAGAAACTTTGAAATTATCCAGCCAGAGGAGAACAAAGGAATAAGAATGAAAAAGAGTAAACAAAGTCTATATGAACTATGGTATACAAAGAATTTGAGAATTGTTGGATGTCCAGAAGAATAGAGGCCAGGGAGCGCAGAAAGATTATCTAATGAAATAATGGCTGAGAACTTCCCAAATCTGAGGAGAAATTTAGACACCCAAGTTCATGAAGCTCATAGGTCAACAAATGAAATCAACTGAAAGAGATCCTCTCTAAGAAGCAATCAAATAAAAATTGTCAAAAATCAAAGACAAAGAGAGAATCTTAAAAACCGCAAAAGAAAAGAAGCTTGTAACTTAAAAAGGACCACAATAAGGCTATCAGTAGATTTCTGAGCAGAAAACTTAAAGACCTGGAAAATGTAGGATAATATATTCAAAGTGCTGAAAGGAAAAACTGCCATCCAAGAATACTTTATCCAGCAAAGTTATCCTTCAGAAATGAAGAAGAGATAAAGACTTTCCCAGAGAAAAGCTGAGAGAGTTCATCACCATTAGACATGCATTACAAAAAAATGCTAAAAAGGAGTTCTTCCAGATGAAATGAAAGGATGCAAATTAGTAACATGAAAATATAGGGAAAATATGATACCCTGATAAAGGTAACTAAGTAGCAAAATTCAGAATACAATATATTGTAATATGGTAGTGTTAACCACTTAAATCTAGTATAAAGTTTGAAGAAAAAGAGTATTAAATATATCCACAGCTACAATAATTTGTTAATGAATACAAAATATTTTTCAAAAGGTAAATTGTGACATTAAAAACATAAAGGGGGGAGTAAAAGAGTAGTTAAATTAAGATGTTATAAGCATAAAATAGACTTTAATATCTACAAAATGTTTATATAAGCCTCATGGTAACCACAAAGCAAAAATTTACAGTAGACATACAAATGACCAAAAGAAGGTACTCGAATACCACTATGGAAAATTATCAGTTCAAAAAAAAAGGCAGCAAGAGAGAAAAGAAGAAACAAGGGAGCTATAAAATGGCCAGAAAACAATGATATGACATTAGTAAGTCCATAGCATATCAATAAATAATCTGAATATAAATGGATTGAATTCCCAGATCAAAAAGCATAGAGTGGCTGGATGGATTTTTTTTAAAAGACATGATTATATGAAGTCTACCAGAGACTCACTTCAACTTTAAGGAACACACAGGATCAAAGTGAATGTGTGAAAAAACATATTCTAAGTAAATGGAAATCAAAAGAGTGCAAAGGTAGTTATACTTATATAAAGTAAAACAGACTTTAAGCCAAAAACAGTAAAAAGAGACAAAGAAGGTCATTATATACTGAAAATAGGGTCAATAATCAAGAAGGTTTTACAACTATATTAGCAATATATATGTACCCAACATCAAAGTACCTAAACATATTAATCAAATACTAACAGATCTGAAGGGAGAAATAAACAACAATAAGAGTAGGAGACTTTAATATACCAATTTGAACAGTGGCTGGGCCATCCAGGCACAAAATCAACAAGGAAACAATGGGCTTGAACCAGACTTTTAACCAAATGTCCCTAACAATGTATACAGAACATTCCATCCAGCAGCTGCAGAATACACATTCTTTTCAAATCCCCAGGAAACATCCTGCAGAATAGATCACATGATAGTTAACAAAATAAGTCTTAGCAAATTTAAGAAGATTGAAATCATACCAAGTATGTTTTCTGACCACAAAATTATAAACTAGAAATTAATAATAGAAGGAAAGCTAAAAATTCACAAATACATGGAAATTAACACACACACACACACACACACACACACACACACACACACCTGAACAATAGATAGGTAAGAGAAGAAATCAAAAGGGAAATAAAAAATATCTAGAAATATATGACAATGAAAACACAACATACCAATGTGATGTAGCAAAAGCAGTTCTAAGAAATAAGATTATATCAATAAACACCTACATTAAGAAAAAGGAAAGGTCTAAGAAAAGTCCCTAACTTTATATCCAAAGAAACTAGAAAAAGAACAACAACAACAAAAATCCCAAATAGACCAGAAGAAAGGAAATAGCAAACATCAAAGCAGAAATAAATGAAGTAGAGAGCAGAAAAACCAATAGATAAGACTGATAAAACTAAGAGCTGTTTTTTTAAAAGATAAAAAAATTTGACAAACTATTAGCTAGATTAAGCAAGAAAAAGAATACTGAAATAAAAACAGACATGAAAAACATATAAGATATATCAATATTATAACCTTACTCACAGAAACACTAAGGATCATAAGAGACTACTATGACAATGATACACCAACAAAATGGATAACCTAGAAGAAATGGACAAATTCCTAGAAAAATACAAGCTACCAAATTGAATTATGAAAAAATAGAAAATTTAAAGGAACAACTAGTAAGGAGATTGATTCCATAATCAAAAACCTCTCAACATAGAAAATCTCAGGACCAGATGGTTTCTCTGGTGAAGTCTACCACACATTTAAAGAAGAATTAATGTCAATCCTTCTCAACTCTTCCAAAAATTTGAAGAGGAAGGAACACTTCCAAACTCACTTCAGGTAAGGACATTAGAGAAAAAGAAAATTACAGCCCAATACACCTGGTGAATATAAATTCAAAAATTCTCAAAAATATATGCAAACTGATTTTGGCACTAAATTAAAAGGATCGTACACCATGATCAAATTGGATTTATCCCTGGTATGCAAGGGTGGTTCAGCATACGCAAATCAATCAATGTGATACACCACATTAACAAAATAAAGAATAAAAATATAGGATCATCTCAATAGATGCAGAAAAATCTTTTGCTGAAACTCAACTTTCATTTGTGATAAACATTCTCAACAAAATGGGTATAAAGGGAATGTACCTCAACATAATAAAGGCCTCATAGGACAAGCTCACAGCTAACATCATACTCAACAGTGAAAGGTTGAAAGCTTTTCCTCTAAGACCAGGAACAAGACAAGTATACCCACTCTTAACACTTCTATTCAACATAGTACTGGAAGTACTAGTCAGAGAAATTAGGCAAGAAAAAGAAATAAAAGACATCCAGATTTGAAAGGAAGAAATAAAACTGTCTCTGTTTGTATAGGACATGATCTCATATATGGAAAACCCTAAAGACTCCATAAAAAAAAAACTGTTAAAACTAATAAATGAATTCAGTAAAGTTGCAGCCTACAAAAATGAATATACAGAAATCTGTTGTTTCTATACACTAATAACAGACTATCAGAAAGAGAAATTAAGAAAACAATCTAATGTACACTTGCATCAAAAAGAATAAAATACCTAGTAATAATCTTTAACGAAGGAGGTGAAAGACCTGTATTCTGAAAACTATAAGACACAGATGAAAGAAACTGAACATAACAAACAGGAGGAAAGAAATACTGTTTTCATGGATTGGAAGAAATAATAATGTTAATATGTCCATACTACCCAAATCAATCTACAGATTTAATGCAATTCCTATCAAATTACCAATGGCATTTTTGACAAAACTGGAGTAAACGATCCTAAAGTTGGTATGGAATTACTAAAGACCCTGAATAGCCAAAGCAACCTTCAGAAAGAGGAACAAAGCTGGAGGCATCACAATCCCTGATCTCAAACTATACTACAAAGCTGTAGTAATGAAGAGTATGGGACTGGCATAAAAATACACACAAAGACCAATGAAACAGAACTAAATGCCCAGAAATAAAACGATCAACTAATATTTGACCAGGGAGCCAAAAATACTCAATGAGGAAAGGTTAGTCTCTTTAATAAATGGTGATGAAAAAACTGGATAATTTCAGGCAGAAGAATGAAGTTGGACCCTTACCTTACATCATACACAAAAATTAACTAAAAAATATATTAAAGTCTTAACATACAACCTGCAACCATAAAACTCCTGAAGAAAACATACAGAGTAAACTACTTGATTTTGATCTTGGCAATTATTTTTTGAACTGACACCAAAAATAAAGGCAACAAAAGCTAAAATAAACAAGAGGGACTACATCAAACTACAAGGCTTATGCACAGCAAAAGAAATAATCAACAAAATGAAAAGGGAGCCTACAGAATGGGAGAAAATATTTGCAAATCATATATCTTTTAAGGGATTAATATCCAAATTGTATAAAGAACTCATCCAACTCAACAGCAACAAAAACAACAAAAAAAGAATTATATTTAAAAAAATGGGCAGAGGACCTAAACAGACATTTTTCCAAAGAAGACATCCAAATGGCCAACAGGTATATGAAAAGATGCTCAAAATCACTAATCATCAAAGAAATGTTAATCAAAGCCACTGTGAGATATAATCTCACACCTGTTAGAATGATTTATCACAAAAAGGCAATAAATAGAAAGTATTGATAAGGATGTGGAGAAAAGAAACCCTTGTGCACTGTTGATGGGAGTTTAAATTGGTGCAGCCACAATTAAAAATAGTATGGACATTTCTCAAAAAATTAAAATAGAACTAGTGATCTAACTTTGGTTATATATCCAAAGGAAATGAAACCAGGATATTTAAGAGATATCTGCACTCCTATGTTCATTGTAGCTTTATTCACAATAGCCAAGATATAGAAACAAGCTAAGTGTTCATTCAGGAATTATTAGATAAAGGTGTGATACACACACATGCATACACAAACACACAACTGAATATTATTCAGCCATGAGAAATAAGGAAACCCTGCCATTTGTGACAGCATGGCTGAAGCTGGAGGGCATTATGCTAAGTGAAACAGAGAAAGACAAGAACTGTATGACATCAATTATATGTGGAATCTAAAAAAGCTCAACTCATAAAAACAGAGGAGAATGGTGGTTGCCAGGCTGGGAGTGGGGAAATGGGGAGCTGTCCGTCAAAGGGCACAAACTTCCAGTTATAAAAGAATAAGTTCTGGGGATTTAATGTTCAGCATGGTGCTTACAATCAACAATACTGTATTAAATATTTGAAAGTTGCCAAAGAGTGTAGATCTTACATTTTCTCACCACAAAAAAGAAACAATAATTGTGTGAAGTGATGGAAGTGTTAACCAATGCTACCCTGGTAATCATTTTGCAAAATATAAGTGCATCAAATCAAAATGTTGTACACCTTAAACTTACACAATGTTATATGTCATATATATCTAAATAAATCTGGATAAAAGACAGATGAAAAAAATTTTTAAAGATTCCAACTCTGTGGAATTAATGAGGGTTCATAAAGTGCTTCAGTGACCAAATCAAATGTTACTTGCAAGAAACATTTACTTTCCATAAAGGAAAATAAATAATGAGTAAGTAAGGCTTTTTTTCTTCCATTGTGAATTGACTAAAATGAAAAATAGCATGTTTTCATGACCTACTCCTACAATGTAATAGTTTTGTGATGATGAGCATGTCAATAAACCTTTCTGAGCCTATTTTTTTCTTTATTTGAGAAATAAGATTGCAATAGTATCAATTATAAAGTGTATTAAATTAACAGCCTAAAACTCTGTATAAATATTATTCATCACCTAATTAATTATATTATGATCTAAATGATGCAAGTTGTAAGTCTTGGTATTATCGATAATGACAATGACACCTTACATTTAATATGCATTATTATCGTATATCAGTCATTGTTCTAAGCATTTTACCAGTTTAACTCATTAACAATCTTATTATGTCAGTTTTTAGACAAGGAATGAGGGGAGTTGAACTACTGCACATTGGATCCAGAATCTGAATTCTCAACCACTTCAATCTTACTAATCCTAATTAAACAAACAAAAAACCTACAATAAGTCCACCATGATTGCAACATGTAATTATATTAATTTTTTGAAAAAATATGTTAAAATTTGAAAAAAATCTTAATATTGAGGAAACACTGCATTCAATATTTAGCAACTTCCAGATCTATAAATCCTTTTACATAGATAAATGTTTAATAGAAAATATCCGTATATGCCTTTTGAAAATATTTCTCAGTTGTCAATCTATTTGCAATCATTAAGTATGGGAGTGGTTCCATCAGAGTATTAAAATAATTCTGAGTTACCACAGTTTCTCCCTTCTTTTAAAAATATCCACAAATAGAAGTAAATTATGCATCCCAAAATTAATGTTCTGACTGCAGTCTGATTTACTTCAAAAGTCTGTTTTACTCCAAGTAAGAATGAGTTTGAATATAGAACACAATTAATGTTTATGTTAAGGGTATCCACAACATGAGGTCACAGAGAAGAGGGTCAAAGGCTACCATGTTGATATTCTGCTGAGCACCTGACACACCAATGGTCCCACTCACACCAGGCTTACTACTCCCAATGTCATAATTAGAATGTGTTGCTGGGTGCAGCTGCAACTGTTATCTCGATTTTCAGACAGATTTATTGAAGCTTAGAGAGGGTAAGCAACTTCTCCAAGGTCGGAAAGCCAAATGGCAAAGGTAAGATGAAAGCCAAACTCCACAGTCTTAAGCACCTCTGTGAGCTTAGTTAATCTTACAGTTGTGAAATAGACTTTCACTAATAGAATAGCAGAATCAGCCAGAGGAAAAAGAAGCTATCTGTTTATATATGTATTGGCTTGCTTTCTGCAAGTGACTGGTCAACTTTCAAAACTGCAAAGAAATTATTTTTTTAATTAGCAAATTTCTTATTTTGTGAGGTTATTTCCAGGCTCCAATGATACAGTCAATCTGTCCTTACTCTTTATTCTCTTAAAACACCAGCGTCCACTACCGGTGAATGGCACACATTTTAAGCAAGAGCAGCTTCATCAGCATAATCAAACTATCTGAGGATAAACTCTAATTTTTAAATTTTTCTAAAACATGCTCCAAATTTATCCTGAACCCTTAAATTCTTTCTTTTTAGAAAACAGTATAGCCAGACCCCTAATGCCTCAGAATTATTGATGCCATAATATTTTTTACATTGCACACCACTCAATAAATTACATTTACTCAAAGTTGGAGCATTAACTCTAAGGAGAATTAGGCCACACAAAAGAACGTTTGAACCTTATCAATGATAACACCTCCCAATGCTCTGCATTTTATACGCTTGCTTGCGTTTGGGCATGCAAATCCCATGGTGTTATTTGACAACACCCCGTAGTCTCCATCCTGTGGGCATTTATAAACACTGTTCCTTTTATTAGTGTTGTTATGTTCTGTTTCGTTGGCAGATGTGCATTTATTAATTAAAATACAAACCAAGACATTATGTTCTTTGTAAAACTATTGCCCTTTTGAGTCTTGATAAGATGCGGGGTAAATAAAATATCACACGAATTCATTGATTTTTGTACGTGCCCTTTAGAGTGTGTGTGTGTTTAAACTGCTTTGGCAAAGGTTACAAGTGATTTCCAAATTGCTAAATTTGATGGACACTTTTCTGTTCTCATCTTACCTGACTGTAAAGAGTTGGAGATTCTAAATATTGGTATCTCCAGGGATGAGCATGGCCACCTGAGTGACCTTGTTCACCTCCTTGGTTTCAAGTGTCACACAGTAAGTGTTTACCTGCAACCTCAATCCTGAGCACCAATATCAAGCAATTTGCAACTTCCTATAAGACAGAAGTTGCCCATGACTCCGCATTACCTGGAAGATAAAGTCCAAGCTTTTTAGAGATGAACACTTGGCTCTTGTGTGACTTGGTGGTCATCCCCCACTGTCTCAAGTATTTCTCTGAACTTATACCACTCGGAACTCTGTGCTGTGAGCCAGAAAGCACTTGGAGTTTCTCAGTATGCAAACCTGTATCATGCCTTATTCACATATTTCCTTTTTCCTGGAAAGTCCTTCTCTTAATTCCATAAAAACTTGCTCAATTTAAGGATCAATTCTATTACAAAATCTTTCCTGACCCCTACTCCTTATCATGGTCTCTTCTGTGCCTGGCAGCCACCACACCGGACTACACTGTAAGTCTGCATGTGCCCCCTTGTTTCAAAGCAGGCAACTCTTTAAGGTCAGGGATTGGACTTTTATTTTTTTCTCTCAGAGCATGTTTTTCAGTATTACATATAGATGTTCAGTAATTATAAAGAATAATGGTCACTGTGTTTAAATCTAGCACTGACATTTGATATGTGATATCTGCATAAGCTTTGATATCCATAAAGGATTTGATTTGGTTAAAAATGGTTTTGTGTAAGTCTAGTCTGTTAACCATAAATGCATTTGTCTTTATAGTTTCTTTTGTATCACTCCTCTGCTCTGATTCATAAACTTTCTATTCACAGTTCACATAAGGTACCTTAAAAACCAGTCACTATTTACAGACCTCTGGTATATTTTGCCTCCTTCCTAAGAATAATATCTCTTCTATGAAAAACTCCTCTCTTCTTCCACATCACAAAGTTTTCCATTCTTCATGGAGCTAAACAGATTCCCTTACCTTCTCTTATCTTTTTTGGAATCCCTGAGGCTGCTCTTTTGCTATTTTTTTCATCAAAGAGAAAATCTGCCAAACTAGCTTTGGGACACCGATTTCTTTAACTTTATAAATGGGTTTCCCTGGCATAACAACTAGAGAATATGCACAGCTTTTACACCTTGAGTTCCCTGTTCCTATCCCTTCCCTTTTGTCCCTTTTGTCAAATTTAGCCTTCCTCTGCATGACTGAATGAGAGTCATGAAATAGTGCTGGGGCAGCTTTCACAATATGGTGAGGAGGTATATGGTAATTGGGGACCTATTTAACTCTAGACAGAAGGCTTTCATTTGGTGGGGTTTAGAGTAGAAGGAGAGTAAGAAGGGAGTCATCTTATTCTGAAACAATTAAAGATGCAAAACCTAAGGTACTGAAATAGAATGAAAACATATGCATAATGACATGTATATGCTGGAAATGTTTCTAAAATAGAAATATTTGTGCTACCAGTGTTCCTTCGACTTGTGTATTGAACTTCCCCTTGGAACATGGTTTTTCAAAAGAAATAAAAAACAAACCTTTAACATTATTTGTTTTTATTTTTACTTTTTGTAATCTTCTTTTGCAGTGTGAGAACATGTCAGTTCTACTCTTAGCAAATTTCAATTATCTAATACAGTGTTAGCAACTAATCACTAGTCTTTACATTAGATCCTCAGAACTTACTTATAGCTGAACGTTTGTATCCTTTTACTAATTTCTCCCTTATTTCCCCCACCCACCAGCCTCTGGCAACCACTTTTCTACTCTCTGTATCTATGAGTTTGACTTTTTTTTTAAGGTTCCACCTAGAAGTGATACCATGCAGTATTGTCTTTCTCTGTCTGACTAATTTCACTTAGCATGATGACCTTGAGGTCCATTCATATTGTTGCACATTGCAGGATTTTCTACTTTCTCATGGTTGAATAATGTTCAATTGTGTACATATACCATATCTTCTTTATTCATTCATCCTTATACAGATACTTAGGCTGTTTTCATATATTGGCTATTGTGAATAAATGCTGCAATGTGGGAAGGCAGCTATCTCTTCCATATCCTGATTTCATTCCCTTTGAATAAATATCCAGACGTGGAATTGCTGGATCATATAGTAGTTCTATTTTTAACTTTTTAAGGACACTCTATACTGCTTTCCATATTGGCAGAACCAATTTACATTCCCACCTACAATGCACAAGTGTTCCTTTTTCTCCGCATCCTCACCAACACTTATCTCTTGCCTTTTTCATGACAGCCCTTCAAAAACAAATGTGAGTTAATATCTCACTGTGGTTTGATTTGCATTTCTTTGATGATTAGTGATGTTGAGCATCTTTCATGTACCTGTTGCCATTTGCATATCTCCTTTGGAAAAATATATCTATTCAGATACTCTACCCAGTTTTTTTAAAAATTTTAAAAAATTATTTTCTTTGCTTTACAGAGCTTCTTAGTTTGATGTAGTCCCACTTATATGTTTCCTTTGTTGCCTTTGTTTTTGGTGTCAAATCCAGAAAGTTATTGCCAAGACAGATGTCAAGTTGCTTTTCCCGTGTATTTTCTTCTAGGAGTTTTATGGTTTCAGGTTTTACGTTCAAGTCATTAATCCCATTTGAGTTGATTTTTGTTTATGGTGTGAGACAGAGGTCCAGTTTCATTCTTTTGCATATGGTTATCCAGTTTTCCCAACACCATTCATTTATTGAAGAAACTTCTTTCCTCATTATAAATTCTTGGCATCTTTGTCATAAATTAACTGACCATATATCCATGGGTTTATTTCTGAGATCTTTATTCTGTTCCTTTGAACAACATGTCTGTTTTCATGCCAATACCACATTATTTTGATTATTATATCTTTGTAATACAGTTTGAAATCTGGAAGCATGATGCCTCTAGTTTTGTTCTTTCTCAAGATTACTTTGGCTAGTTGGGGTCTTGCATATTCTATGAATTTTAGCAAATATATAATGACAGGTATCCATCATTATAGTATTATATGGAGTATTTTCACTGTCCTAAAAATCCTCTGTGCTCCACCTATTCATCCTTCCCTCTCCTCCACCAGCTCCTGGAAACTATTGATCTTGTTGTTGCCTCCATAGTTTAGCCTTTTCCAGAATGTCACATAGCTGGAATCATACAGATGTAAGATTGGATTCTTTCACTTAGTAATATATATTTATGTTTCTTCCATTTTTTTCATGGCTTGATAGCTCATTTATTTTTAGCACTAAATAGTATTCAATTGTCTACCTATACCACAATTTATTTATCCATTTACTTACTGAAGGACATCCTGGTTGCTTCCACATTTTGACAACTATGAATAAAGCTGCTACCAACCTCCATGTGCAGGTTTTTGTGTGGATATAAGTTTTCAACCCCTTTAGGTAAATGACAAGGAGTGTGATTGCTGGATTGTATGGTAGGAGGATGTTCAGTTTTGAAAGATTGCCAAACCATCTTCCAAAGTGACTTTGTTCTCTAACATTATTAAACTCACCCTTATGCATTAAAACATTTTTAAGCACTTGAGAGACAAACGAAGCACTTAAAACTGACCAATTTATCTCTGAATGGTCAAATAAAAATTCTTACTCTAAAACCTCACTAATATATTAGTAGGTTACAAACTGATGGTCTAAAATATATGCAATTTGAAAAGAACTGAGGTTCTATTATAGTAAGGTTTCTTCCACTTCATAAATTAAGATGCAAACAGGAATGACTCTTAGGTAAGTCTTTCTTATTTTATGTCAAATTTGCTGTGTTCTAATTTCTACTAATTTGTCTTACTTTTGCCCTCTGAGGTCATACAAGACAAATCTACCCTGTTTTCAATTATCTGAAAGATTTTTACTAGTAAGAAGGCTATTTTTATTTTAAGCCTAATATTTCTAGTTTCCTCATAACATTTCAAGATCCCTTGAACACTCTGGTTATGATTTTCTGTAAAGTCTCTCATTCACTAATTGATTCATTGAAAGATTAATTCATGTATTCAATCTGCAATTATTACATGCCTAGATTCTGCCAGGCCCCATGGGTTGTACTGAGAAGCCACTGAAAATAGTTAATCAATAACATTTTTTAAAAAAGCAAAAAAACAAAAACAGAACAGTTTCTCTCTTATCTCTTCCCCACCTTTTATAGAATTAGCAACTTTTTCTTTGATTCTTTTATATCAGCTTACATAAGTCTAGCCTATAACCAGTAACTTCTCTGCATTTAAATGCTTACAAATCTATTATCTACTGTTAGACTACAGTTTCTCTCAGGGTAGGGACACTGTAGAAAGTTAAGTATTTACATTGAGTTGTGGTTAAGGGGACAGTTAAGTATTTACATTGAGCTGTGGTTAAGGGGTTGAACTCATGAGCCAAACTAGGTTCAAATCATGCTCTGCCCCCTACTCCCTGAAGGACCCTGGGCAAACAACCCTGTGCTCCCATCTCCCCAGCTGTTAAATGGGGATGTGATCAGTGCTTCACAGGGTTGTGTGGGGAATTCCTGTTACTGCACATTTCAATCTACTTCCTTTGGCCTTGTAGTTGGTAAAAAGATTTCTGTAATTCTGGATATAGATGGATTATGAGACCAATTATTCACTGTGTAAGACTGTTTCTTTAGTGATGTGTTTTATGGACTATTTTAGTGGAAATGCAGGAGAGATGATTTTTAGGAGCTAGACACTACTTAAGACAAAGACTGCAAATTTCTCTTAAATATTGCCCTTTATAAAGAATGAAGTATCTTAGTCTATTAAAATAATAACTACCTTTCAAATTTGTTTGATAAATGGCCTGCATTAATTTTTTCAATCAGCTTGATAAATTTAAGATTTATATCTTTCTAAATATATCTCTAATGTAGATTTTTATCAGCATGACAGAATTAATAACTTCCTCCAGATGAAGGTAATTATAAGGACACATTAAGAACATCAATGTTTTAAAACCACATCCCAGCCAACAAACAATTATATAAATATAAAACTTAACATAAAATTAAAGACAAATATGAAGTAGTTATAGTCTGCTTATATACCTAACAAGATTATAATTACTTTATAGTATATAATTATATAATAAGACAAAAGAGTTTCAGAAAATTATAGATATGATAAATATGATGCATGTGACTATCACTTCAGGATAGAGGGCCTTTTTTAATTCATGAAGTTTGATGTCAAACTCAACTGAAAAATGTGTGTCATATTCAATGTATTTATTCCAAGCCTTGTTAAAATTACTCTATTTTGCTGCAGATGGATAAAATAACAACCACTTTTCTATGTTTTATGGATTAAAATAGTGTGAAATGATGGCTTTGTTTCCTATGTTTACAACTTTATTAAAACCCCACAACAAGTTATATACTTGATTAAATATTTATGGAAGACATATTGCACTGCATTCTTAATAGGTAACTGTCACAATTTCATGGGGGACTGCTCAAATATTGAAGTACTCTGACAACATCCATCATAGCTACAGAAAGGAAAGTTCCAATGTGGAAAGAAAATGCAGTCATAAAAAATATAACATAGGATCAAAAAATAAGTCATTAGACACTGAATACATAAACCAAATACATTTTGCTGCACTGGGTTAAGTTTAAATAGCAGTAAAAGAGAGCCATTAATGAAGAAGGTTTAAACATTGTTAATGAATTAAATATCTTAACCTCTTCCAAATTTAAAAAGAACACAACTCAATTAAAAATATAATTTAAATATGTCAACTAAAGAAGCAGTGAGTGAAGAATGCTGTTAAATGAGCTTTCTAGAACTGTGCTACCCAATATGATGGTCACTAGTCACATGTGACTATTTAAATTCATTGAAATTAAGTAGCATTAGAAATTCAGTTCCTCATTTACACTAGCCATATTTCAAGTGCTCAAAAGTCATGCATAGCTAGAGACTAATAAATGTGACAGTGTAGACAGAACATTTCCATAATCACAGGAAGTTCTGTTGGACAATGGGCATCCTAGAGTTTTAGGGAAACACTACCCTGGAGAGTTGGGGATATAGAACTAAATTATTATTATCACCTGAAGTCAATGTTCCAGATGTTTACTATGATGTTTCAAAACAGAAAAATGAGCTGAGATCCTTTGTATTTAATTAGCTGAAAAAACACCTGTCAATTTTAATACTGGACACATTTGTCCATAAGTACTAAATCCAGGTATAAAAAAACTAGCTTCATCACTTATGCTCATCATTGTTTAATGTCAAAATGCTTAGAAGAGTTACAACTCTGTTCATTAAAATTAACAAACA
Source organism: Kogia breviceps (assembly GCF_026419965.1). Lineage (NCBI taxonomy): Eukaryota > Metazoa > Chordata > Mammalia > Artiodactyla > Physeteridae > Kogia > Kogia breviceps. Next base: position 62,424,265 of record NC_081319.1, read on the forward strand.
AAAAGCCAAAAACACCTGGTATTATTCCTTTCACAGCCCTTGGCATGAAGAGGTAAACTAGGAATGCTAGGTCCATAACCATGGTGAAATCATTCCCTTTATAAAACTAGACACATGTGATTAGTGAGAAAACTGAGAGACAGTGAGTCTGGGAATCTATTGGTAGTTTGCTGCAGTTCACTAAGAATGGTCAAAAGTCCATTGCATAGTGAGGTAGTCTAGACCCTGGGGTCATAACCAGATACCTGAGCCATGCACTGAGATATATAATCTGAGGCAAGTTACTTAAATTCTCTATTCATAAGTTCTTGATCTGTAAAAAGAGGGTAAGAATGATATATTCTTCATTATGAGTTTTATGAAGGTACCAGCTAATTGAGGACATACCAAATGTTAATTAGTAGTGGTATTTATAAATGTAATGAGATTAGTATTATTATTATTTACAGAAAAAGACCTGGGCTTGTTCTAATATACAGGTTTCTAAAATTTATCCTATATATTAGAATCAAAATTCTTGTTGATGGAGTTTACTTTAATTAATTAATTTTTAATTTCATTTTTTAATTATTTTTTTTTGGGGGGGTATAGTTTTACAAAGTTGTGTTAGTTTCTACTGTACAGTGAGGTGGAGTAACCTGTGCTACATAGCAGGCTCTTATTAGTTATATATTTTATACATATTAGTGTATATATGTCAATCCCAATGGCCCAATTCATCCCCACCCCCCACTTTCTCCCCTTGGTGTCCATACTTTATTCTCTACATCAGTGTCCCTATTTTTGCCTTGCAAACTTGTTCATCTGTACCACTTTTCAAGATTCCACATATGTGCGTTAATATATGATATTTGTTTTTCTCTTTATGACATACTTCACCCTGTATGACAGTCTTTAGGTCCATCCATGTCTCTGCAAATGACCCAATTCCACTGATTTTTATGGATGAGTAATATTGCATTGTATATATGTACCACATCTTCTTTATCCATTCGTCTGTCGGTGGACATTTAGGTTGCTTCCATGACCTGGCTATTATAAACAGTGTTGCAATGAACACTGGGGTGTGTGTTTCTTTTTGAATTATGGTTTTCTCTGGGTATATGCCTCGTACTGGGATTGCTGGGTCATATAGTAATACTATTTTTAGTTTTTTAAGGAACCTCCATACTGTTCTTCACAGTGGCTATATCAATTTACATTCCTACCAATAGTGCAAGAGGGTTCCCTTTTCTCCACACCCTCTCCAGCATTTATTGTTTGTAGATTTTCTGATCATTTCCATTCTAACTGGTGGGAGGTGACACCTCATTGTAGTTTTGATTTGCATTTCTCTAATAATTGGTGATGTTGAGCATCTTTTCCTATGCCTCTTGACCATATGTGTGTCTTCTTTGCAGAAATGTTTAGGTCTTCCACCCATTTTTTGATTGGGTTGTTTGTTTTTTTGACATTGAGCTGCATGAGCTGTTTGTATATTTTGGAGATTAATCTCTTGTCGTTTGCCTCATTTGCAAATTTTTTTTCCATTCTGAGGGTTGCTTTTTTGTCTCACTAATGGTTTCTGTTGCTGTGCAAAAGCTTTTAAGTTTCATTAGGTCCCATTTGTTTATTTTTGTTTTTATTTCCATTTTTCTAGCAGGTGGGTCAAAAAAGATATTGCTGTGATTATGTCAAAGAGTGTTTTTCCTGTTTTCCTCTAAGAGTTTTATAGTGTCCAGTCTTACATTTAGGTCTTTAATCCACTTTGAGTTTATTTTTGTGTATGGTGTTAGGGAGTGCTGTGATTTCAGTCTTTTACATGTAGCTGTCCAGGTTTCACAGCACCACTTATTGAAGAGACTGTCTTTACTCCATTGTATACCCGTGCCTCCTTTGTTATAGATTAGTTGACTATAGGTGCATGGGTTTATCTCTGGGCTTTCTATCCTGTTCCATTGATATATATTTCTCTTTTTGTACCAGTACTATATTGTCTTGATTACTGTAGCTTTGTAGTATAGTCTGAAGTCAGGTAGTCTGATGCCTCCAATTCCATTTTTTTTTTTTTTCAAGATTACTTTGGCTATTTGGGATTTTTTGTGTCTCCATGAAAATTTTAAGATTTTTTTCTCTAGTTCTGTAAAAAATGCCATTGGTAATTTGATAGGGATTGCGCTGACTCTGTAGATTGCTTGGGGTAATACAGTCAGTTTCACAATATTGATTCTTCCAATCCAAGAACATGGTATATCTCTCCAACTGTTTGTGTCATCTTTGATTTCTTTCATCATTGTCTTACAGTTTTCTGAGTACAGGTCTTTTACCTCCTTAGGTAGATTTATTCCTAGGTATTTTATTCGTTTTGTTGCAATGGTGAATGGGATTGTTTCCTTAATTTCTCTTTCTGAGCTTTTGCTATTAATATATAAGAATGCAAGAGATTTCTCTGAATTAATTTTGTACCCTGTAACTTTACCAAATTCATTGATTAGCTCTAGTGGTTTTCTGATGGCATCTTTAGGACTTTCTATGTATAGTATCATGTCATCTGCAAACAGTGACAGTTTTACTTCTTCTTTTCCAATTCATATTGGTTTTATTTCTTTTTCTTCTGATTGCCAAGGTTAGGACTTCCAAAACTATGTTGAATAATAGTGGCAAGAGTGGGCATCCTTGTCTTCTTCTTGATCTTAGAGGAAATTCTGTCAGATTTTCACCATTGAGAATGATGTTTGCTGTGGGTTTGTCATATATGGACTTATTATGTTGAGGTAGTTTACCTCTATGCTGACTTTCTGGAGAGTTTTTATCATAAATCAGTGTTGAATTTTGCCTAAAGCTTTTTCTGCATCTATTGAGATGATCATATGGTTTTTATTTTTCAATTTCTTAATATGGTATATCACATTGATTGATTTGTGTATATTGAAGAATCCTTGCATCCCTGGGGTAAATCCCACTTGATCATGGTGCATGATCCTTTTAATGTGTTGTTGGATCCAGTTTGCTAGTATTTTGTGGAGGATTTTTGCATCTATATTCATCAGTGATGTTGGTCTGTAATATTCTTTTCTTATAGTATGTTTGTCTGGTTTTGGTACCAGGGTGATGGTGGCCTTGTAGAATGAGTTTGGGAGTTTTCCTTCCTTGGCAATTTTTTGGAAGAGTTTGAGAAGGATGGGTGTTAGCTCTTCTCTAAATGTTTGATAGAATTTACCTGTGAAGCCATCTGGTCCTGGACTTTTGTTTGTTGGAAGGTTTTTAATCACAGTTTCAACTTCAGTGCTTGTGATTGGTCTGTTCATATTTTCTATTTCTTCTTGGTTCATTCTTGGAAGGTTATAACTTTCTAAGAATTTGTCCATTTCTTCCAGGTTGCCCATTTATTGGCATATAGTTGCTTTTAGTAGTCTCCTACAATGCTTTGTATTTCTGTGGTGTGCATTGTAACTTCTCCTTTTTCACTTCCAATTTTATTGATTTGAGTCTTCTCCCTCTTTTACTTGATGAGTTTGGCTAAAGGTTTATCAATTTTGTTTATCTTCTCAAAGAACCAGTTATTAGTTTTATTGATCGTAGCTACTGTTTTCTTTGTTTCTATTTCATTTATTTCTGTTCTGATCTTTATGATTTCTTTCCTTCTACTAACTTTGGGTTTTGTTTGTTCTTCTTTCTCTAGTTCATTTAGGAGTTAGATTAGATTATTTGGTTAAGGTTAGATTATTTATTTGAGATTTTTCCTGTTTTTTGAGGTAAGATTGTATTGTTAAAAACTTCCCTCTTAGAAGAGTTTTTGCTGCATCCTATAGAGAGAGTGGCATGTACATATATACACTATCAAATGTAAAATTGATAGCTAATGGGAAGCAGCCGCATAGCACAGGGAGATCAGCTCGCTGCTTTGTGACCACCTAGAGAGGTGGGATAGGGAGGGTGGGATGGAGGGAGACAAAAGAGGGAAGAGATATGGGAATATATGTATATGTATAGCTGATTCACTTTGTTATAAAGCAGAAACTAACACACCATTGTAAAACAATTATACTCCAATTAAAAAAAACAAAAACTTCCCTCTTAGAAGAGCTTTTGCTGCATCCCATAGGTATTGGATCATTGTGGGTTTTTTGTCATTTGTTTTAGGGTATTTTTTGTTTTGTTTTGTTTTCCTCTTTGATTTCTTCAATGATCTCTTGGTTATTTAGTAACGTACAGTTTAGCCTCCATGTGTTTGTGTTTTTATGTATTTCTTGTGTGTAATTTATTTCTAATCTCATAGTGTTGTGGTCAGAAAAGATGTTTGATACAATTTCAATTTTCTTAAATTTACTGAGGCTTGATTTGTGACCCAAGATGTGATCTATCCTGGAGAAAGTTCCATGTGCACTTGAGAAGAAAGTGTAATCTGCTGTTTTCGGGTGGAATGTCCTATAAATACCAGTTAAATCCATCTGATCTATTGTGTCATTTAAAGCTTTTGTTTCCTTATTAATTTTCTCTCTGGATGATCTGTCCATTGGAGTAAGTGAAGCATTCAAATCCTCCATTATTATTGTGTTACTGTCAATCTCCTCTTTTATAGCTGTTAGTATTTGCCATATGTATTGAGGTGCTCCTATGTTGGGTGCATATATATTTATAATTGTTTTCTTTCTCTTGGATTGATCCCTTGATCATTATGTAGTGTCCTTGTCTCTTATAACATTCTTTAGTTTAAAATCTATTTTATCTGATATGAGTATTGCTACTCTAGCTTTCTTTTGCTTTCCATCTGCATGGAATATCTTTTTCCATCCCCTCACTTTCAGTTTATATGTGTCCCTAGGTCTGAAGTCGGTCTCTCGTAGACAGCATATATATGGGTCTTGTTTTTGTACCCATTCTGCAGTCTGTGTCTTCTGGTTGGAGCATTTAATCCATTCACATTTAAGGTAATTATCGATATGTATGTTCCTATCACCATTTTCTTAATTGTTTTGGGTTTATTTTTGTAGGTATTTTTCTTTTCTTGTGTTTCACACTTAGAGAAGTTCCCTTAGAATTTGTTGTAGAGATGGTTTGGTGGTGCTAAATTCTCTTAGCTTTTGCTTTCTTGTAAAACTTTTGATTTCTTTGTTAAATCTGAAGGTGATCTTTGTTGGGCAGAGTATCCTTGGTTTTAGCTTCTTCCCTTTCATCACTTTAAATACATCGTGCCACTCCTTTCTGGTTTGTAGAGTTCCTGCAGATAAATCAGCTGTTAATCTTATAAGAGTTCCTTTGTATGTTATTTGTCGTTTTTCCCTTGTTGCTTTTAATAATTTTTCTTTGTCTTTAATTTTTGTCAATTTGATTACTATGTGTCTCGGCATGTTTCTCCTTGGGTTTATCCTGTATGGGACTCTCTGCATTTCCTGGACTTGGGTGGCTATTTCCTTTCCCATGTTAGGGAAGATTTTGACTTTAATCTCTTCAAATGTTTTCTCAGGTCCTTTCTTGCTCTCTTCTCCTTCTGGGACCCCTATAATGCGAATGTTGGTGCATTTAATGTTGTCCTAGAGGTCTCTTAGGCTGTCTTCATGCCTTTTCATTCTTTTTTCTTTATTCTGCTTTATGGCAGTGATTGCCACCGTTCTGTCTTCCAGGTCACCTATCTGTTCTTCTGACTCAGTTATTCTGCTATTGATTCCTTCTTCTGTATTTTTCATTTCAGTTATTGTATTTTTCATATCTGTTTGTTCTTTAATTCTAGGTCTTTGTTAAACATTTCTGACATCTTCTTGATCTTTGCCTCCATTCTTTTTCTGAGGTTCTGGATCATCTTCACTATAATTATTCTGAATTCTTTTTCTGGAAGGTTGCCTATCTCCACTTTGTTTAGTTGTTTTTCTGGGGTTTTATCTCGTTCCTTCATCTGGGACATAGTCCTCTGCCTTTTCATTTTGTCTATCTTTCTGTGACTGTGCTTTTTGTTCCACAGGCTGCAGGATTGTAGTTCTTCTTGCTTCTGCTGTCTTCCCCCTGGTGGATGAGCCTATCTAAAAGGCTTGTGAAAGCTTCCTGATGGGAGGGACTTGTAGTGGGTAGAGGTGGGTGTTGCTCTGGTGGGCAGAGCTCAGTAAAACTTTAATGCACTTGTCTGTTGATGGGTGGTGCTGAGTTCCCTCCCTGTTGGTTGTTTGGTTTTAGGCAACCCAGTACTGGAGCTTACATACTCTTTGGTGGGGCTAATGGTGGACTCTGGGAGGGCTGATGAGTACTTCCCAGAACTTCTGCTGCCAGTGTCCTTGTCCCCACAGTGAGCCACAGCCACCCCTGCCTCTGCAGGAGACCCTCCAACACTAGCAGGTAAGTCTTGTTCAGTCTCCTATGGGATCACTTCTCCTTCCTTCTGATTCCTGGTGCTCACACTACTTTGTGCATGCCCTCCAAGTGTGGAATCTCTATTTTGCCCAGTCCTGTTGAAGTCCTGCAATCAAATCCTGCTGGCCTTCAAAGTGTGATTCTTTGGGGATTCCTCCCCCTGTTGCTGGACTCCCAGGTTAGGAAGCGTGATATGGGGCTCAGAACCTTCACTCCAGTGGGTGGACTTCTGTGGTGTAATTGTTCTCCAGTTTGTGAGTCACCACCCAGAAGGTATGGGATTTGAGTTTATTGTGATTGCACTCCTCGTACCATCTCACTGTGGCTTCTCTTTTATCTTTGGATGTGGTGTATCTTTTTTGGCGAGTTCCAGTGTCTTCCTGTCAATGATCGTTCAGCACTTAGTTGTGATTCTGGTTCTTTCTCAAGAGGGAGTCTGACGGAGCTTACTAGTCTATATGTTTTACAAATTCAGCAGGTAGTCCTCCTATATACCAACATTTGAGAAACTTTAAGACCAGAATGACTGCACACTTCAGAGTTAGGAGTTATCTGGTTTTGGTATCAGGGTGATGCACACTTAGGAGGTTGAATCTAGACACTGCCATTTCCTGAAGCCTTAGTTTCCTCATCTGTAAAATGGTAGAATAATATTTAGTATATTAGATCATCATGAGGGGTTATTATTACTTTGGATCCTAACACAATCAACTGAAATTGTGATAATTCAAAGAGGGCTTACTTGAAAAAGGGCTGTTTAAAAAGATAAAAGTAGGGCTTCCCTGGTGGCACAGTGGTTGAGAGTCTGCCTGCCGATGCAGGGGACACGGGTTCATGCCCCGGTCCGGGAGGATCCCACATGCCGCAGAGCGGCTGGGCCTGTGAGCCATGGCCGCTGAGCCTGCGTGTCCGGAGCCTGTGCTCCGCAACGGGAGAGGCCACAACAGTGAGAGGCCCACGTACTGAAAAATAAAAAATAAAAAAGATAAAAGTAGCATATAGGGGTGGCACAAGTGAGTCTCTACATGGAGCCTGTAGTACCTTGGAAGCTCTACCTCCATCAGATCTGAAGGGAGGAGGGAGCAGAGTTGAGCAGGAGAGGGAGGGCTGCAGAGCAGGCTTCCATGAGAGGAACAAAGCCATCCTGAGGAAATGTCACAGAGAAAAACCAAGGCAGTAGTGATTCTCACCTTCTTCTCCATCCCCCCCTGCTTCTGATTTCCTGCTGGGGTCCTGAATGGTGGAATCCAATAGGAAGCCAGAAGCTATAGAAGGCTGTTGATGTGGTCTATGTCCACCAGTCTCTCATAGTAGAGAAGAGGGAGGAGACCAGTCAAGAGTGGGGATGGAGAAGTTAAACAGGAGACCTATGTCATACATACAAGATGTCCAGTACATTATCTCAGCTTCTATAAACAACTTACTCTTTTTAAGGTGGATACATTATCTCAGCTTCTATAAATAGCTTACTCTTTTTAAGGTGGATTGTGTCCTGAATGAGTGCTTGGAAGGTTCTAATGATGCAAATCACACCTGTTTGTTAATGAGACACTGGGGATAAGCTGAAGTAGACAGATGTGAATAGAAATCAGTGAAATGATCCAGCTTATTTTGGTGAATGACATTTCTAATAACTAGCTATAATTCTTGAAATGTTTGTAAAAGTCTTAGACTTTTAACAGTAATTTTCATATTACTAAATAATCAATAATAGTTCCAAATACCTCTCTAAGGT